>NC_134457.1:2644844-3343776 GCF_047948215.1 Lycorma delicatula | reverse complement strand
GCGTCATCAAAGCCCTTTTCTGGAAGATAGAATCTCATTATCAGTAATCAGACAACCAATGGTATCAAAAAGATATATATATATATAGATATATTCATTACTAATATTTTTAACTTACAAAACCTAATCGTCTTTCACCAGCACTGGGGTTAAGTTATTCTAGCTATCTTTCTTGGGGAAGTAAAACAAATAAACAGTCTTCAACGTCTTCCGTGAATTATTATTTTGGTAAAAAAATTTATTTTAGCTTGACAGCACGTTAAGAACAGAAGCAAAAAAAAATATATACGAGGTTAAGTCAATTATTATCCGCAATTTAGTTATAATTTTGTTTATGTTGGTAGTACTGTTGGGTATATGACGGATGCGTGGTATAATTGTTGTTATTTCTGTGCAGGTTTGATGCTGCTAAGTTATTTCCATTATCGCTGCCCTGCCATTAACCATGGCTGCTCCGCCTTCTATTTGCACCAAAGAAGAGCGACGACGTTCAGCGATCCGTTTTTGTGGTCGAAAGGTATATCAGCCGAAATTCATCGAAGACTTTCGGTACGCTACGGGAACAGTGTGTTGCCGCAACGGAGTGTCTACGAATCGATTGAAAAATTCAAAAACTGTCGCACAATTGTTACGCACGACGAAGGAGCCGGACGACCGTTTACCGCCACAAATGAGGAAAACATTAAGCGATGAAGTCGCACATCATCAGCAAATCAGTCACGGTTCTGCCTACGAAATCATCCACAACAGACATGGGTTTCATAAAGTCTGTGCAAGTTGGGTCCCAAAACAACTCGCACAGTCGCATAAACAAACGCGCTTGCACATCTGCCAAAAACATTTGGATCGCTACGGTAACTAACGGGACATCTTCTTAGACTGAATCATCACCGGTGACGAAACACGGATCCATCATTACGAGCCGGAGAGTAAACGGCAGAGTACGGAATGGAAACATCCAAATTCAACCTGCAAAAAAAAAAGTTCAAGACCCAACCGTCCGCAGGAAAAGTGACGCTTACGGTTTTTTGGGACTCACAAGGCCCGGTACTGGAACATTATGACGAAAGGGGCACGACAATAAACAGTGCGCGTTACAGTGAGACGGTTACTGCCAAGCTGAAGCCTGCGATTCGAAGCAAACGCCGAGGACTGCTGTCGAAAGCTGTTGTGTTGTTGCACGACAATGCCCGTCCACATACTGCTGCCCGTACTGCTGAAACGTTACAGGAACTCGACTTTCAAGTACCGGCTTGTCCTCCGTATAGTCCTGATCTTGCCCCTTCTGATTACCACTTGTTTGATCCACTCAAAGAGGCATTAAGGGGCCGTCGATATACCTCGAACGAAACAGTCAAAGAAGCGGTTCGTTCCTGGTTCGCAGCTCAAACGAAAACCTTGTTTTATGAGGGCATCAGAAAGATTGTGCAACGATGGACCAAGTGCCTTGAAATACAAGGGGACTATGTTGAAAAATGATGTACGTGTAAGTTTCCTATTTGTATTGCAATAAAATCTATAACTACACTGCGGATAATAATTGACTTACCCTCGTGTGTATATATATATATATATATATATATATATATACAAAGAATTAAAAAAGTACAAGGACTTTTAAATAAATTTTCAACATTTATATATACAAAATTTATATCGATACGATCTATTTTTCGGTATGAGACCACCACAACTCTAGCCCTAAGTATCTAACTCAACAAGAGGAGGAGTAACTCAAACGTTTTAATGGAAAGTGTAGGTTGTAACGCTTCATTTTAAAAGAGATATTAAAAAACAAAAAATTAAAAAACTTAGGGCTCTGACAATCCTAAGAAAAGAGGCGGTCATTTAATATTTTTCACAGCTAGTTTCTAAAGTTGCCTATAGTGTAAACGAAGTAGTGGTCTCGTATGGAATAATAGATTTTTTAAGATAGATGAATTTATAAAATTTATTTTTCAATAGTTGAAAAGTGTTTTAAGAATTTCTATTCTATATATATATGGTATACGGTTCTACTTTAAGTAGTTTTATTAAATTCAATAATAAATCGGTATCGTTGTAATGCTAATAATATTTAGCACTTAAAAGGTCATGTAAAATATTTTAATAGAATTACATCTATATGTCAAAATAAGAACAAAACTATTCCACATATTTAACTGCTAATGAAGAAAAATAATATATATATATATATATAAAACATAAATGTTATGTTATTTTCTTGTACAATAAAAATTGCAGTAAATTATTAAAATATTTATATTTTAAAATATAATAATGTATTTTAGTACAGAAATATATTTAAAAATCGAGGTCGGATTTAACGTAAAATAGAAAAATTGTTTAACAAATGATTTAAGAATCGGCTGAAAAGTATTTTTACGATGTGTACGTCTTATCAATAACTTATAAAATAAAATGTATATAATTCTTTAATTAAGAGTTCTTAATTAAAGGAGACTTTAATTAAAGGGAGGACTATCGGTAGTTTTCCCTAGCCTCCGGGATCAAGCAAACCGGGCTGGTCTAGTGGTTGACAATTGAAATGGCAATTTTGTAGCGTGTGAAAATGCCATGCCTGACCGGGATTCGAATTCGGGACCTCTAGATGAAAGCCGGTGGGCTCTTAGTAGTCGGTGAAAATTATATTGATAATCGTACGACCTGCAAATTTAGGGAAGCATTTATTTTTCAGAAGATATCTGTGAATGATCTTACTTACTATGAGAGAAAATTACGGGGTGGGTCGGCCCCTGGATACGATCAAATACCTTTTTCGTTTGTAAAAGAATACATAAATCCCTACTACATATTTATAATCTGAGTTTATTAAAAGGTATTTTCCCTGAAGCCTTAAATTGATGAAAGTTGTTCCTCTGTATACGGCTAATGAATAAACTAGCAGGCCAAACTATCGCCCAATCTCTTTACTAAGTATATTCTATAAAATTTTTGGAGAAGATAATAAAAGATCAGTTGTCAAACCACTTAAAAAGATAATATACACGAGTATATATATATATATATATATATATATATATATACTCGTGTATATTATCTAAAATATATATATATATATATATATTTATATAAAACACATCCCGTCAAGTATTTTTCATGATTTTTTCAATATTTATTCTGAACACTGTTCACGGATATTACCACGCTTTTTTAAAACAGGAATTTCTTTCCGAATTTATTTTCAAAATTAGTAATCGTTATTTTTTTCAAAAAGATTATTTAGGAGTAAGTGTGACCGTTTGGTCCCCGTTACGTTGTGGATTAAACTTTCATTCGATAATTGGATCTTCAACTCTACGCCCGAGATGAAATCAAAACGCATTCTGTCAAGCTTAAATTTTCATTCGAACGTTTCCCTAGTACGTGAAGTTTCTTTTAGATTTCAATATAAATATGTTTTTCTACATACAACTCTATGCCTAAACTTAATTATGTTGAGCTAATGTTTTTCAAACCGTTTATATCCTAGATCGCAACGAAAGAGATGCGATCAACAAAATATCTTATTTCACAATCTATTTTTAAATAGTATTCTTAATTTCGTATCTTAGTGAATTTATTCTGCAGAATTCGTTGTAGGATAAAAACAATACGTCTCGTTTTAAAACGGGATACCTATAGAAAAAATGAAATCGATCGAGTAACCCGCATCGTTCTCGATTTATTTTCAATCGAAAAATACGGGACTTTGACAGTATTTGACCGGTCCGCCATTTGTCATATGTCATACTTACCAGAGGGAGCGCTAGCGACGATCTTCGAAAATAAAAAACATCCAATATGGTGAGAGAGAATAGAAATATTAACGATTCGCTGTTTTTAGTAAATACAAATATCAATTGAGCAAAATTAACGATACTAAAAAATATTTAATTACGTTTTTAGATTCGACTAAGGCATTTGATACTGTACACAGAGAAAAATTAATGACATATAATCGATGTTAGAAATAGGGCGTTAACGCGTTTTGAAATTTATTCCGAGAACAGGAAACAGATTGTAAGATTCAACCGGGCATCTAGCCGTATTAAGATGATTAAGGTGTTATACAGGGTAGTACTGCGGGGCCTTTATTCTTTCTTATGTACATTAAAGACGTCTAAAAAATTTATATCAGCGGTAAAATATTTCTATTTGCTGATAACACTGCTTTCTTTTCTGAGAACGGTGAGTTCGATTCTGTTTACCGCTCCCCTCAACGGGATCTTGCAAATCGTGACTTGTTCCTAACTTCAAACCTAACAAAAACAAAATTCACGCCTCTTAACAGGTATTAAAAAACAAAGGCTATTCGATACACGACAAACTAAAATCGCGTATTTGTGGCTACGTTATGAATCAGAGCTATAGTTGTGAAGAAATCGAAACAGACATGAACTATATATAATATATTCTGCCGGTGTTCAATCGCTAATTTTGGGGATGGTATTAATGTGTATTGAAGAGCCTAAAAATCTATAATAGAACCGTCGGATATCGTACAAAGATTATTATGAAAGCCGCTCTTTAAAGAAAGAACCATTTATATTCTGCAGAGTCTTTTCAACAAATTTGAAATTTTAAGCATCGATCAGTTATTTATTACGACCGTGCTCGTGTTCGCTTATAACAATCATTAACAAATTTTTGAGACGATGGACACGAATGTAGTACACGCAAAATCGCAAAGAATGCGATACAAGGACAAAAATGTTAAAAATCGTACACTAAAACAAATTCATGCCGTATTGTCTACACTCTTTTGAGAAAATTCCAAGTAATCTATAACTAATCGATGCAATGATATTAGTAACCTATAAAAAGAAAATTAATGAATGGCTCAGAAATTGGACTGCAAGAATCAGATAATATCACCGTTCTGCATACACACAATAGAAACTGAGATCGTTAGCTTTAATGATTTAATCGGTGATATACGTTAAAATTCTGTATTTTTACAATATTCCTTCTTGAATTTAGTGACTTTTAACAAATGAGTAGCTTCTGTCAATACACTGTTACAGTAACTGTTCATATTATTGTTTTTTTTTTTTGTTTTTTTTTTTTTTTGTAAGGTAATTCTTTTATTTGGATTTGAATACTAGATCGTATATACCGATGTTCTTTGGTGGTTCTTTTCTTTTCTTTTTTTTTTGTTGTTTAGCCTTCGGGAATTACCGTTCAGGTATTACTTCAGAGGATATGTACGTGTGAATGAAGTGTAGTCTTGTATAGTCTCAGTTCGACCATTCCTGAGATGTGTGATTAATTGAAACTACTCAACCACCAAAGAACACCGGTATCCACGATCTAGTATTCAAATCCGTATAAAAGTAACTGCCTTTACTAGGATTTGAACTCTGGAACTTTCGAATTCCAAATCGGCTGATTTGGGAAGACGCGTTGACCACTAGACCAACCCGGTGGGTTGTTCTTTGGTGGTTGGATTTCAATTAATCACACATCTCAGAAATGGTCGAATTGAGACTGTAAAAGACTATACTTCATTTATACTCATGAGGATGAGTATACTGTAGTGAGTATGACTCATACACGTCATCCTCATTCATCCTCTTAAGTAATACCTGAACGGTAATTCCCGGGGCTAAACAGAAAAAAGAATGAATGTTCATATTATTTATAAATTTTTTCAATCTTTTATAAGTAATTCATATTATCTATCTATATTCCATTTGTAACTAATATAACATTGTTACATAGTTTTCGAACGATTATGAATGAAATTTTATAGTGTGAATCGTGTAGGACTCCTATCCAATCACGTACCACTAGACGCATCCGGGTAGTAATTTCACGTTACTTAATCAGTTTTATGTAGATTAATTTTATAAAATTACAAACTAACGGAATAAATTTAATTCGATTTGGGGACATCGTTAGAATAAATATGTGTACACATTTTAATTTTTTATATTACAAAACAAGTATTGAAAATAAGTATTGTAAAATTATTACTAAAGGTACAAAATACATGTATGACATTAAATTAAAATCGTGAGGACAGTCTCGCAGGAATTCGTAGAATGGCTTACAAGGCGGAGGGAAACGAAAAAGCTGAACAATAACTTAACTTAACTAATACAATCTTTTTTTTATATTGTCTTCAATCATTTGACCGGTTCGATGAATCACTCCAAGATTCCTTATCTAGTGCTAGTCGTTTCATTTCAGTATACCCCCTACGTCCTACATCCCTAACAATTTGTTTTACATATTCCAAACGATGTCTGCCTGCACAATTTTTTCCTTCTATCTGCTGTCCCTGCAATATTAAAGAGACTATTCCAGGATACCTTAATAAGTGGCCTATAAGTCTGTCTCTTCTTTTAACTATATTTTTCTACATCGCTTTTTAAACGCTTCTTTCTTCATCGATTTGCCGAAACACCTCTTCATTTGTCACTTTATTCACCCGTCTGATTTTTAACATTCTCCTGAAGCACCGCATTTCAAAAGCTTCTAATCTTTTCTTCTCAGGTACTTCGATCGTCCAAGTTTCAGTTCAATATAAAGCTGCGCTCCAAACATACACTTTAAAAAATCTTTTACTGACGTTTAAATTAATTTTTTATGTAAACGAATTATATTTCTGAATGAATTATATTTCTCGTTTCGCCTATGCTATTCGGCTTTTTGATCGCTCCATCTTTAGTAATTCTACTTCCCAAATAACAAAATCCCTGTACCTCCGTAATCTTTTCTCTTTCTATTTTTATACTCAGTGGTCCATCTACTACATTTCATTACTTTCGTATTGTTCTTTTTTATTTTCATGCGGTAGTTCTTGCGTAGGACTTCATCCATTTCGTTCACGGTTTATTCTGAATCTTTTTTACTCTCCGGTATTATTACTGTATCATCAGAAAATTGTAGAAGCTTCATCTTTTCACCTTGTACTGTTACTCCGAATCTAAATTGTTCTTTAACATCATTAACCGCTATTTCTATGTAAAGATTAAAAAGTAACGGAGATAGGGAACATCCTTGTCGGACTCCCTTTCTTATGTTCTTCAATTATTACTGTTGCTGTTTGGTTCCTGTAAATGTTAGCAATCGTTCTTTTATCTCTGTATTTGAACCCTAATTTTTTTTTTTAATTCTGAACATTTTATTCCAGTTTACGTTATTGAATGCCCTTTCTAAGGCTATAATATATATATAATATAACCTAGCTTTTCTAATATAACCTAACGTAGACCTTTATTATAGATCTTTTTGTTACGTCACAAATTCTGTTCTCGTACCCGTATGTTTCGGTGTGATTTTACAAACGTTTCGCGTAAAAACTTAACCGGTATTAAAAATATGTTACAACTCAGTTGTAGAAACTCACAGTTATGTAATGAACAAATTGAAGAACTTTCATAAAAACCTCGCCGATGACAGATCGGATACTTCTTGTTTATCGCGCCGCCATTTTTATCACTTTTTTAAGTCTAACGTTTTTTTAAGGTGGAGAATGTACATTTTTTAATGAAAAATAAAAATTACAAAAAACACTTGATATTATGTTGACTCCGTGTACTAACGAATCGTATGTATATCAACATAACTTAGCCAAACATAAACTACCCTCACTTCGCTCACCTATCTCGTCTAATTAACGTTAAATGTGTATAGAACCTTAAATATACGCTATTTAACGTTACTTAGACGAGGTTAGCGATCGTATGCGGTTACGTGTGGTTAGGTTATGTTGATATACGTACGATTCGTTAGTACACGGAGTCAAACGAATCTGAAGCGTGTTTTGTAATTTTTATTTTTCATTTTTCCACCTTAAATAAACACTATTATTCATTTTCTCATAAAATCTGAAGATGTTGCAACAAAAAAGCGAACAAAAGTGGTGGTGCGATAACCAAAACGTACCGCAGATCGTAGATATGTAATTGTATGATCTTAAGAACTCGGTGCGTTTACCTTTTTAAACAAGATTTATTGATGTAATAACAAACAATTCTTTTGTTAATTCTGTTTTCCTTTCCCGACTAGATAGAGTTATAGCTCTACAGGGGAATAATATGCGATTTTCAGCGGATCGTGACGTTCTGACACCTTTTTTTTCCTGTTTAGCCTCCGGTAATTACCTTTCAGATAATACTTCAGAGGACGAATGAGGATGATATGTATGAGTTTAATGAAGTGTAGTCTTGTACAGTCTCAGTTCGACCGTTCCTGAGACGTGTGGTTAATTGAAACCAGACCACCAATAAATATCAGAGGACAGAGAATTGATGAAGTAAAAGAAACAAAATACTTGGGGGTACTTCTGGACAAAAGTTTAAGGTTCAGCAAGCATATTGATATGATTTGTGGGAGAGTTACTCCTGCTGTAAAGGGATTAAGAGGATTATTTCAAAACTACGGCACACCTAAAATGGTTATTCCAAGATTGATAACCGCGGCTATCACTTCGACGGTACTGTATGCGGCTCCCATATGGGGGGCGGCAATGAACATACAGCGAAATAAAAAGAAGTTGAGAAGTGTCCATAGACTGGCATTGCTGCGTGTAGCTGCTAATTACTGTACGGTATCGTATTACGCGCTGTGCGTACTGACCGGGGTCCTACCCGTAGACCTTCAGATAAAAGCCAGAACCCTCAGACACAGCGGTATGTCGAAAGAAGAGATGAAAGGGATTAAAGAACAAGAATGGCAAGAAGAGTGGACAGGGTCCAGAGTGGGAGAATGGACCAGACGCCTAATCCCTAATATTAAAACCTGGAATAACAATAGACTCGGAGATGTCAATTTTTACATGACACAATACTGACGGGGCACGGCTCTTTCGGTCAGTATCTGTATAGGATCGGGAAGAGAGCCACCCCGCAGTGCATCTATTGTCCAGAGAACGACGATGCCGAACATACGTTGTTCATATGTCCAAGATGGGCCGTTAACAGAGGTCAAATAGTAATTAATGGTCTTACACCAGAAAATCTCATAAACTGGTTGGGGTACAACAATGAGAACCGGGAATGGTTCCGCAGGTTCGCCGGGGAGGTCCTGCGGGCCAAAGAGGATGAAGACAAAAGAATGGGAGTATAAACAGTAGGGTAGGGCGGACAGTCACTCCATGGAGGGCCTGTACGCCTTGGTGTGCGGGTACCTGAGAAGGGGGTGAACTCCAGGGGAGTTTGAGTTTGGGTAAAAATTAAAAGAACATGTCCAGGTCGGCGGGGTCGTCCCTGCGGGAGCCTAGGCTCTTTGTAGAGTCGGCGCTGTCGATTAGAGGCCAAAGGCGTAAAGACCGAGTCCCGGTTCGCTGCTGAGGCGCTGGGGGACGGCATAACCGGGCCTTGACTCTAAAGCGGGGGATTAGAGGCAGGCAATGTAAAACAAAAGATCCGAGACCGGGGAGGCCAACCTGCCGTGCCGGACGTATAGCCGGCGGGTGGGGGACGCCTCCTTTGAGAGTAAAAGGACACTCTCCCCGACTGAGTATACTTAATTGTATATCCGGTCGGGGAGAGTAGGGGGAATAAAAAAGACCACCAAAGAACACCTGCTTCCACGATCTAGTATTCAAACCCGTGTAAAAGTAACTGACTTTTCTAGGTATTGAACGCTGGAACTCTCGACTTCCAAATCAGCTGATTTGGGAAGACGCGTTCAGACACCTAAGGAGCCCAAACAAACCACAAAGCTGATGTAAATTTTCGGGACGTTAATATTCATACGTACGTGTGCGTGTTTGATATCGGGTTCTAAATCAGCTTATATCTAGGCAGAACTATTGGACCGATTTTGACCAAATTTGGTCAGATTACATATATATATGGGGCATTGATGCCATTCAATTTTCAATTTTAAAGGTCAACGGGGTGAGGCTGTAGAGCAAATTCACCCTCAGAAACTTGAGATTTCGGCTAATTAAGGTCATATTTTTCTTAAGCGCATTTGTTAACGATTAAAAAATAAAAATTTTTGCAAAAAAAAAGAAAATTGCAAAATCGCAACCGGTAGAATTAAATAAACGAATAATATTTAAAGCGTAAAAAAGTAAGTAACTCGGTCTGGCCGGGTCTCGAACTCGATCTCCCGGTCGATTCGGATACCTGGTACGTAAATCCTCGCGGCTACACCGATCTGCCGATGGTACAAGAGAAACCTGTTCTATGTAAGTCGTGAAATTACATTTGGTTAGTTAGTGCCGATCGTGGCGGCTTTAGCCGCGTGACAGGAAAGTCCTACAACTGTGTGTTGTCGGCTTTCTTCTTTTTTTTTATTTCAAATGATCAGAACCGCCCGTAGTTGTCGATCGAAAACTCAGTCGACACTATTATTAAATCGGGAAAAAGAAAACTGTAATTCAACGATGCGAATACGTTGCGACAAAGGCCGTCATTCATAATATTTCTTTTGATTTGTATTAAACAAGTAATAATAAAAAAAATGAAGACAAAAAAAATAAATAAAATAAAAACAAAATGTTAACTGTTTGCCGGTCAGCGAATGGACTTTTAGCCCGTGCAATGATATATTGCCTCGACTCAAAAAGTAAAAATTATAACAATATTATTATAAAATAGATAATTTTTTATTAATTTATACTGTTAAAAAAAAAAAAAATTCCTCGCTATTTTATAATTGAAATTGAAGTTACCGATCGCAAATACAGAAAGTAGATAGACGATTAGATAAAACGGATAAATAAGTGTTTGTTGTTAATTTAAAAGTAATTTCGTAAAAACGATTCGTTAATCGCAACTGTTTAACGGTAAAACCATTTGATCGCACGAGGATTAATGACAGCAGTAAAGAACTAATGTACTAAGTAAATAAATAAATTAGATTAAAGAAGAAATGGATAATCTTAATTCTCTAATTCATCTTGATTAGTTTAAGTTGGAACAGATACCGCAATCTTTTACCAGTTTTCATTATATTCCTGCTATATAAAATTGGCGCCGATTCGAGAAAGAATCCTAAGCGGTGTGAACCGTGGTATAATGGATACGGTCTAGAAATTTTGCTCCTTTATTATCCTTAAGCAAACAGGAAACTCGAAGAAACTATAATTTACAATAAATCGCTCCTAAATATAATATTGACAGATAAATTTTTGTTTTTCAAACACGACACCGTCGGTAAAATATAATTATTAAATATATAATATTAAAGACTGCTTACCGATATATTATTTGATTTACTAGAACGTTTTCGGCTATTCTGCCGTCTTCACGAGGAATTTATAATTACAATTAAAATATATAAAAAATGTTAAAGTCAAAACGGAGGTAATTATTTTAATTTAACTAATGACAAACATTTGCAAAATTTGTATATTATGACGAACAATTGTTACGTCTCTAATTTTATTATGAGAATTTTATATATATATTTTTTTTTTATATTTTCATTATAAATTCCTCGTGAAGATAGCAGAATAGCCGAAAGCGTTTGAGGAAATCAAGTAATATATTGGTAGCTGTTTTTTAATTATATTTATAATAATCAATTTTTGTATTTAAAAAAGTGAAATATTCAGTTGACTTTTGATAAAATAAATGTTTTTTAGTCTAAAATAAACGTTTCGTTAAAGCATATCACCTTCGGGAACTTCCTTAAAAAAAAAAAAAAGCTTTAACTGTCAAATCCATTATTTGGCGCCCAAAATACGAATCATATAGACAGATACTTCAAAATTTGAAATTATTCGTGCTCTGGTATTTATGAATCATTCCTAAAAAAGAATAGTCATTGTGATTCTTAACAAAAATATAGCAATACTACGTCTATTAAACCAGACAACAGTACTCAACTCAACTCAATTTTCTTGAGTTTTCGGATAACTCAACAGAATAATAGATAACTTAAAACCCTACAGAATAAACACATTTGCCACATATTATAACATTTTATGAATGAAATGAGAAAATTAAAACGTAAATTAAATTAAATTCTGGATTTATTTTTGTAAAACTTTATTTACCTTATTAGTACGACAGGTTGGCAGTAGGTTTGATATGAGCTCCATGCACAACGTTGTTTTTTTGTACTCAAGCGATAATATTTAGTCGCCTAACGCAAAACTTTGTTGTCGATACCGTGGATTTCTTGTCGAATGTTCTCCTTCGCTTAATCGATAGTGTGCGGATTCGATTTATACCCTCTATCCTTCGAACTCCGAACTCCGAAGGGATAAATCACAACCGGGCAAATGCGGGGAACGCGGAGGCTACCGCCCTCTATCGATAGTTCGTTCTATAAAAGTCCAACGAATGCGTGCAAGATAATCGTTTGATTTGCGTCAGGTTGAACCGTCTTGTTTGAAGAAACCGTACTATTTTTACGAACTGTTAAATGAGAGTACAATTTTTATATAATTGTACGGTACTCTTCTGTAATGAAAGTCCGGTCAAAACACATCGCTCCAATTATACGATTACCAGAAACAACACACCGTATACACAGTTTTTCTCATCGTAAAGCGGGTGCTCAAACATCTGGTAGAGATTTTCAGCGATGCGATACCTGGCGTAGTTCGACTAACATTCTCAGATAAATGAAAAACCGGTTCGTCTGAAACCTGAGATGCGACATCGGGTCTTTCTGTCCATCGACAATGTTTTTTAGAAGCCGGTCGGAAAAATTAATACGTTTCTGTTTGTCTGTCCTACTAAGTTGTTATATAGCACCGTTTTAAATTTAAGTCGTGAAAAAACTTACGCCGAGATTTGTATTTTACAGATCTCGGCGTCTGTAAAATCTTCGCTTCGTTTTGATAACTTACAAATAGATTTTTTCGAACCGGCAGAAATTCTTTAATTATCGAGTATGACCTCTGGAGTTCTAACGAAAGATCGCCTATTCGTTTAAAATTTGAAATCGATCCTGCTGTGCGCCATTTTTTAACCAAATTGTGTACGTTACTATCTTCTGGGATTCTTGTCGACAGATTCGAAAATCTTTCGGAAAATATTTGGTGCGTTTCTTGAAAGGAGAACGTACATAATCTTCCACTGCTACGACTTTTTCGTCGATCGAATAAGGTATTTTTTAATAAAAACCTTTCTGCAAAGAACGAAACCGCACTGCAAGTAAAGTGTGGACAGTTTATAACCGATAACACTAGATGAAATTAGTAACAAACACGACCAACAGGGGAGCTAGTAGTAACAGCGACGGTAGTAACATTAAAGGTGATTCTAAAATAAATGCGGTTCGAACCGGCTCGGTTCAGTTTTAAGTCGCTTACCGAAGTATTTTGGGTTACTAGAAGGGGTCTTCTTATGTTTCCGTTGCCATTTTTTTTTAATAAATATTCGCATATTTAAAAAAAAAAGTTTCTTAAAATTACAATTAAAAGATTTTCGTTTACTAAAACAATATTATTCTGTCGATTTTTTAAAAATTAATACTAAATTAAAATTTTTTTTAAACCAACATTTTCTACGTATTTCGTTCAATATATATATGCAACGAATGTGCTCAAATGATTTTCATTAATGTCTTCCGAATTTTCATTAAAAGTAGTATTTTTTTAGTTATATTTTTTACCTTCCCGTCTAGCGCTATAGCAGAGCTACACCTTTAGAAAGAGAAGTATTTCAATCGGTCCGATTTGGACATATGCGGTTTTCACCGATCTTGACGTTTTGTCACCCGAGGAACCCGAAAAACCGGATGCGAATTTTCCTGATGTTCTTATGTACGCGTATTAGTTCGGTGTCGCATTCTTTATATGTCCGGAACTACTGAACCGATTTTGACCAAACCCGGTCAGATAACTTCTATATATGGGGCATTGATGCCGTTAAATTTTCTACTTAAAAGGTCAAGGGAGTGAGGCTGTAGAGCAAATTCAACCTCAGTATCTCGAAATTTCGCCTAATTAAGGTCATATTTTTCTTAGGGCGCACTTGTTAACGATTAAAAAATAACAATATTTGCAAAAACATGTTTTTGTAAAATCGCACCCCACCGCAAAAAATGCACTAAATAAAGTAGCGGTTAAGCGAGTATAATAAATCAATGGTATTCCTTCTCACTACAATGAGCGCTAGTGCAGCAATAACGTACAGCTGCTGTAGTCGCCTACTATATTGTGACGTCACAGGTAAGCGGCAAAATTAAATAAATGAATAATATTTAAAGTGTAAAAAGTATTTAAAGTTACCGCTAGTACCGCCTCACCCGCGCGAATGAAATACGTATACTCGTGCGCTTTAGTTAGAATCGTTGAATTAAATAAACGAAAAATATTATATTTAAATAAAACGGTAAATATTTTAAATTAAGTTGTGTGTATCAGTTGTGGGACGGGAAAGTCCTACAACTGTATCGTCATATTTTGTTTTTGCATATTTAAAACCTTTCTTACATTTACCTTAATATTATTTCTTATGTGTATGTGTAAAATAATAATTAATGCGTTTTAATCGCATTTATTTTTTTATTTTATAATTAACCGGAGTATTCTGTGACCGTGTTCTGTTCAAAGTTTAACCGTAGTTTCCGTCGTTCAATGCAGGAAAATTCTGGGACAGTTTTTTTTATTCGTGGAGTATCATATCTATTCATTCCTGATGCGATCTAATTTATATTTGTACCGATAAGTATAAGTGCAGAATAAAAGCAAGATACTGTAAAACGCTTATTCTAAAAAAAATATTTTTTTGTCGGTTCATCATCTTGACGTAATTTTCTTGTTAAAATCCTATTTTACTGAGAAGATGTCAGAAAACCGATTTTCAACTGATGAAAGAAGAGCAAACTCCTTATTTTTTTCTACGGAACGTGAACCGCAGAATTAATTAATTCGGTATTCATTAACGGTACGGTTAATAAAAAAAAGTTATAAATACACGTAACGGCAAAAAGTAATAAAGCTTGTTTTCTCGAACAAAAAAGTGTACTCTACATATTACTTTACCGACCATTAAGTAAAACGTCTGGTTGAATTTTTATATTAAATCTAATAAAGGAATGAGTACTTAATTTTTCATCGCGTTAAGTTTTAAAATTGCATCTTATAATATAATAAAGAATTAATCAAAATCAATAAACACACAAAAACTAGCATCTTATAAAAGAAAAAAAAAGAAAAGTTAACGTCAAACAACCTTTATAAATATTATTCTACAAAACTTAAAACTAAGGTTATTGGAAATATTATCAAGAGTTAGAAGAAGTTGCGGTGTTAAAAAGTATAAAAATTTTGATAGAGAAATTTTTATCATCGATGTTTTCTAAGTTTGCCGTCAAGAAAACCGGGCAGGAAAAAATACTGTAAAAAGTCATACGGGCAGTTCTTAAAAAATATATCGAATATTGAAGTTATTTCTAAACTTCTTACGTCGAACTGCCCGTTTTATAACTCACGAATAACATGTTAATATTAGATTAAAAATAATACAAACTTGAATTTTTTATGCGATACCGTATCGGAGGAGATTAGAAACGCATATTAAAATATTGAAAATTAAAATTGAAACGGAATTAAAATCGTCATTTTTTATTAGTATATAAATTCCGCTTCATTGAAATACGTATTTCATGTGTTGAACATTTCCAAAAATGATTAACGACTCGTTTTTAAATTACACGGAAATTACTCTTCCAGGGCTGGAGTTACCGTATCTCTGCGTTACGAAGAATCCCCATCCTTAACTCTTAAACGACTGGAAACATTATTTTCATCAAAATCTGAAAGTAATTTATTAATAATTCTTTCCTATTTCCTTTGACGCAATTAAATAACTATACTATCTAATCCCTCGGAGTATCTGAGAAGAAAAGATTAGAAGCTTTTGAAATGCGGTGCTATAGGAGAATGTTAAAAATCAGATGGGTGGATAAAGTGACAAATGAAGAGGTATTGCGGCAAATAGATGAAGAAAGAAGCGTTTGGAAAAGTATAGTTAAAAGAAGAGACAGACTTATAGGCCACATACTAAGGCATCCTGGAATAGTCGCTTTAATATTGGAAGGACAGGTAGAAGGAAAAAATTGTGTAGGCAGGCCACGTTTGGAATATGTAAAACAAATTGTTAGGGATGTAGGATGTAAAGGGTATACTGAAATGAAACGACTAGCACTAGATAGGGAATCTTGGAGAGCTGCATCAAACCAGTCAAATGACTGAAGACAAAAAAAAACAAAAAAAAAACTAATCCCTCTGTCGATGAATAGATGCGATAAATGTTATTACGATCGGCTTCATAGAGAGAAATCCAAACGGCAATTAACTCCTTTATATTCCAGTTGTATTTCTGGCCGGTAACTGTAACGGCTGCCGATGGTTATGAAATAAATTTTTTCTGTGGCGTATGAAAAAATAACGCGCTTAAACGAAGCTCGAACTCAGAACCTCCGAATGAAAGACAAAGACGCTTCCACAAAGATCAAATATTTACACGGAGGTCGAGTAATTCTTAAAACGTTTTTTTTTTAATTTACATGTTAACCGTTCGTAGAATAATCTTTTAAAAAAATCGTCAGTTACAATATATATTAAAAAAATTGTTTACAGAAAATTTATTCATTATCTTTTTCCATTTTCCACGGGGATCATTTTTGTCAAAATAATTCATATACTTACTAATATGAGGTCATAAGACTTCAAAGACTTCAAAGACTGTTAAAAGCCCTGAAGGAAAGAATGTAAGAATTCGGAGTGAAAATAAATATAGGAAAATTACGAAAGTAAACAATAAAGAGGATTTAGCGGTAAAGATAAATGAAGGGAAAATGAAAATATTACGGATATTTAGGAATTAAGATGACAATGGAAATAGAAGGAAGGATAGAGATGGCGATGGATGCTTTCAGTAAGAAGAGGAAATTACTATAATGTAGTAAAAGTCTGAAGTTCAGAAAGAGGTTAGCCGAATGTTATCTATGGAGCATCTTGCTGTATCGATGTGAAGCGTGAACAATAAGGAAGATAGAAAGTGGATTGAGGCTTTTTGGGATCTGGATATATAAAAAGTAAGATTAAGTTTAAATAAACAATGCCGGCCTTCGTGGCGCGAGTGGTAGCGTCTCGGCCTTTCACCCGGAGGTCCTGGGTTCGAATCCCGGTCACGCATCGCATTTTTCACACACACTCTACAAAACACTCATCTCATCCTCTGCGGAAAGAATTGCTTGACTGGTGACCCGGAGGCTAAATAAAAATAAAAGAAAGTTTAAAAAATTCAAAACTCGAAATTTGTAAACTTTGATCGGCCCCCCACCACCAATATTTCTCCCAAAATATTCTTATTTGAGTAGTTTGCACTACTATGTCTAGAAAGACTATAATTTTTTAGTACGGTCAAAGTTCCGTGTCGTTTTCGATTGAAAATAAATCGAGAACGATGCGGGTTACTCGGTCGATTCCATTTTTTCTATTGATTTTATCCTATAACGATTCTAAAGGATGAATTCGGTAAGATACGAAACGTTATTAGATAAGAATACTATTTAAAAATAAATAGTGATAAATTTTGTTGATAGCATCTCTTTCGTTCAGATCTAGCATATAAATGGTTTGCAAAAAAATATTAGCTCGAAATATGTTTAGGTATAGAGTTGTATGGAAAAAAATGTCATAAAATCCGATCCGAATGTCATGAATTCAGATCCGGTTAAAAAACAATAAATTTTCCTAAAACTTCGATATACAAATATATATATATATATATATATATATATATATATATATATATCGCATATATACGGTATATAATTATGTAACAAGTATACACCTGATCACCACGAGTGATGTACTAACGAATCGGGATTTTCCGTTAGTGATCGATACATTCCGGTGTAAGGAGGACGCACACATAGATACACATACAAATGACGTTTAGTAGAGTAGGATAAACTTTAAACAAAATCTAAATCTAAAAACTGCCCGGTTAATTAATTATTAAAAAAAAAATCTGATGTCGACAAGACATGATTTCCTTGTACGTCTAATAAATTACATTTATACATTTTTTTAAAACGAAAAGCGCATGAAATTTTATTTCATTAATAACTTCTGATACGTTTTCAATGTTTTTTGGTTATTATTGAATTATAATTCATCGTACATTTTTTTTACAATAATTATTTATAAATCAATATAATTAAATTACAAAAAAAAAGTTAAAAAAAAGGAGATGTCTGATTCGAACCGATGTGCCTTCCCCTAAGATGTAAATATTTCACTAATTAAAATTTTATTTGGCTACAACTTTGGATACCACTTATGATATATAGTTGAAAAAATCTCAATTAGGGCTTATTACGGCAGTTAAGAAAAAGTCCAAAATCCAAAAGATTTGGATTTTGGACGTTTTTGAACAATTTTGGTTCAGTCGATTGCAATCAAAAGGGGAGGTGCACAATTAGATGGTACAACAGTCCTAAATCCAAAATTTCAAAAGCCTACCTATGCGAGATACATACAGACATCACGCCAAAACTAGTCAAAATAGGTTCAGGGATGATCAAAAGGGATATTTCCGTTAAAATCTAGGAACCGAAATTTTTCACGATCAGAATACATCCTTTACTTCGTACAAGGGTGTAATAACTAATTTAAAAGATAATTAAATAAAATTTAATAAAAAAAATTTCTTTCGTTTTAATTTTAGCCTACCTAGCGGTCTAGCGATTAACTTGTCGTTTAACAGCTGATTTTCGAAATCGAAGGTTCTCAGATTAAAATCCTAGTAGAAGTTAGTGTTTTCTTAGATAGTGAATCCTTTGTACTTGTACTTTGGTGGTCGGGGTACAGTTAACCACAAAATGTCGGCCTGAGACTATAGAAGACTACATCTAATTAACATGTACATATAATCTTCGTTCCATTCAATTCGGGTATATACGGGTTAATTTTGATTTTAATATGTTTAAAATCAAATTTAGGAAATATTTTTATCATTAAAATAAGAAAAAAATATTTTTACAGAAAAATATGCAAAAAAGGCTTCATTAGCACGGTGGAAATAGACAACTTATTAAAAAATACCACGCCTGACCGGGATTCAAATCCGAGACCTCCACATGAAATGCCGAGATGCTACCTATTCGGTAACAGAGATCGGCTGTTTTCATAATTTTGGTTTCTGTTGAAAAACAGAAAGGTATTATTTTAACATTAAGATGCAAATAGAGCTCTTAAATTGATCGAATTCGTTCAGGTTTTCCGTTTTCTTTTTAGCGACATTGAAATCAAATTAAAATTTTTTAAACCGATTTATATATTTCTCAAACGTAAATAGAATGAGAAAATACTTCCGCTTTTCATTTAAAATAACACAGTTTTTTTCTGACATTTAATTATATTAACCGATACAATATATAACATCATTATCGTCGCTCCCAACTTCAAATCAGATCCGACTATATCGGTAAATCCTGATTAACGAAAAGGGAAAAAAGGGTTAAAAAATTTAATACAAAGTTAACTTACAACCGTAAAACAGGAAGGATTTTATTTATTAATCTATGTGTAACGGAAATTTAAAAAAAAAAATCTTAAGTATATTATTTATTTAATTAATTAAAAATTAAAAATAATAAGCGATTTATGTACACCGAATTAATGACGTAGATTTTAACCAAATTTCAGTTCGACGGATACTGAACATTTTTTCATAAAATTTCATCTAGAAAATACTGATATTAATGTAAAAAAATAATCAAAGATACCTTACAAAGAATCCTTACTAAAACCAAAATTTCTTTCATCTCTACATTTTAAGTTCCTTTGATAATAATCATAAATTCTAATTATTAAAACAGATATCCGTTCTTCAAGCTTAATCCGTAATTTACTTTGAAATATTTTATCTTTATCTCCTTTTTCCTTTAATCTTCTATTTTCTTTAATAGAATTTCTACTATTCGTTGAAGTTAAAACTTCATGTCAAAACTTAATCTTTACTAGAATTAACCGTAAATTGTACGATTAAAGTTCCATATTTTGTGACATATTAACGTAAAATACGTTTTTGAAAATTTAATTTTTGTTACAGTATAATAAAATACTAACGAAAAATAATGAACGAAAAAAAAATTAACGAAAAATAATGATAGAAAACGCACAGAAAAACGGCTTTAGAAGAGTACTAATGCTTCCTTTACCTAGATTCGATAAAAGTGACTTCAACGTGCATAATTTAATTCTATTTATTGGATTATCTGTCGGCGGGATGTTTCTTTCAAATTAAGAAAGTTTCACTTAATAATCAGAATAGATTTTACTCGGCTAAAAATCAATAATTTAAAATACAAGTTTTTAAGGCGTTTAAAACGTTTCCGATTCGCAATCTACGATATAACTTTTTCTGATAAGATCATAACTGCAACATCAGAAATATAAATTCTTAGTACGGTAAAAATATACTTTTTAATACAGACTAATTAGGGTCGCGCGATGAAACTTTTATGAAAAAAAAAACGTTAGTTTTTTTTCATAAAAAGATGAAAACGTCAGTTTTGACTTGCAACTTAGAAGAACGAAGACTCCCTTAGATCAGAGAGAGACTTCTACGATTCTGTACAAGCAAAATTACGAACAATAAAACAAATCGTTAAGAACCGAAACCCGACTAGAACTTTTATTTGAACAATTTTTGATCCGAGGCTTTCTTAAAAAATTATTTGTAAAAAATGCGCGCGAAAACGTAACTTTTTCAAACGCTTAAAAACGGGGTAATGCTTTAAAGAGGTAAATTTTAATCCCTCAGTCAAACGGACAATTTTGGTCGTGAAAAAACGCTCTTTCCACGACCATAAAAGGTTGGTTTTATTGGAAATTTGTTCTAATTGTCAGAAAACCTACGCAGATTATATAGAGGTTAGTTGTAGTTTTTGAGATATTCAGAAATTACTTTTATATTGCACCCTTTTTAAAATTCCCGTTTTTTAAAAAAATAATTTTCTGATCAGTCTCTAGGCAAAACCGATTTATAAATAATTTCATCTGGCTTATATGTTATAATAAGTCAAACATTTCTTTATTTCAATTATCAATCGTAATTTCATTTTGCCTTATAAATCCTAAATCGGAATTAATTATTTGCATTACAGGGGTTATTCAAAAAGAAGGAGCAGATTTTAAATATTTATTTATAATAAACGACAATAGGTAGATAGACACACAAATGATACATCACTAAATAGAGGAAAGTTCAAAGTTTTAAGTATTCCATTCGTTGCCCACAGCGGTACTGTGGATTGTTTACGAGAAAATGGCGACGCCATAGGAAAAGCGGTTTTGCGTGCTGCAGTATACAAAGAGTGCCGGCCTCCTAGCGCGAGTGGTAGCGTCTCGGCCTTTCATCCGGAGGTCCCGGGCTCGAATCCCGGCCAGGCACGGCATTTCCATACGCTACAACTCATTCATCTCATCCTCTGAAGCAATACCTAACGGTGGTCCCGGAGGTTCAAAAAAAAAAAAAATAGTATGCAAAGAGTGAATCGATTGTTTCAGAGCAGCGCGCATTTAATTGTAAGTTAAACAAAGAGCCCCTCGTCATAAACAGATTTACAGTCGGTACAAAAAATTCGTAGAAGATGGTCGCATATGCGAAGAAAAAAGTACCGGTCTTCTTCGTGCGTCAGATGAAAATGTCAGCGTACCCGAACCGCTTTCGAACGTAGCCCTAGGAAATCCTCACGCAAAGAAAGCAGACAACTTGGAATTCCGCAACCGACGGAACGGTGTGTGCTTAAAAAAGTCTGCATCTGAAGCCGTATAAGTCGTAGTTACTTCGGTTATCGCAGGACGACGACGCAATTCTAGGACGATGGATCGGAAGAAGCGGGCAACACGATCTTGTTCGTATTAAGTGGCCTTCAAGGTCACCAGATCTTACCCCTTGCGATTTTTATCTGCGGGGATATAGAAAAGAAGACTGTACGTATTACCTACGCTTGCTACTCTTCAAGATCTACGATATCGAATCGTTTCACCGGTGAATTCAATAACCAGGGACCAGTTAATTCCTGTTCGGCAAGAAATGGACTACCGATCGACATTTGTCGCATAACAAACGGTGCTCGAGTTGAATGCAAAAAATTAAAATTTGAACATAACCTCTATTCAGTTATCTATCTATCTATTGAAGTTAATTTTTTTTTTTGTCTTTAGTCATTTGACTGGCTTGATGCAGCTCTCCAAGATTCCCTATCTAGTGCTAGTCATTTCATTTCGTAGTACCCCCTACATCCTACATCTCTAACAATTTGTTTTACATATTCCAAACGTTGCCTTCCTACCTGTTTTTCCTTCTACTTGTCCCTTCAATATTAAAGCGGCTATTCTAAGATGCCTTAATATGTGGCCTATAAGTTTCTCTTCTTTTAGCTATATTTTTCCAAACGCTTCTTTCTTCATCGATTTGCCGCAACACCTCTTCATTTGTCACTTTATCCACCCGTCTGATTTTTAACATTCTCCTACAGTACCTCATTTCAAAAGCTTCTAATCTTTTCTTCTCAGGTACTTGGATCGTCCAAGTTTCACTTCCATATAAAGCGACACTCCAAACATATACTTTCAAAAATCTTTTCCTGACGTTTAAATTAATTTTTGATGTAAACAACTTATATTTCTTACTGAAGGCTCGTTTAGCTTGTGCTATTCGGCATTTTATATCGCTACTGCTTCGTCCATCTTTAGTAATTCTACAGGTATTCTGTCTGTTCCAGGAGCCTTTCTGCCATTCAAATCTTTTAACGCTCTCTTAAATTCAGATCTCAGTATTGTTTCTCCCATTTCATCCTATTCAACTTCCTCTTCTTCCTCTATAACACCATTTTCTAATTCATTTCCGCCGTATAACTCTTCAGTATATTCCACCCACCTATCGACTTTACCTTTCGTATTATAAATCGGTGTACAATCTTTGTTTAACACATTATTACCAACACATTATTCTTATTGTTTAATTTATGTACCCCAAAATTTTCCTTAACTTTCCTGTATGCTCCGTCTATTTTACCAATCTTCATTTCTCTTTCCACTTCTGAACACGTTTCTTTAATCTACTCTTCTTTCGCTAGTTTGCACTTTCTGTTTATAGTATTTCTTAAATTCTATGCAATTTATCAAGTATTGAACGGCTCTTTGAAAATAAAAATTTAAGTTTGTAAAATAAATTATAACATTTATAAAATTAAAATATAAGTTACTTATAATAATTATAGTTTAAAGTATATTTAAAAAATTGAAGTTATAATTTTTGTAGCCGATAAATTTTATAAAAAATGTTCTAAAATTGTTTTTAATTTATAATTATCTAAAATTTGGTAAAATAGATGTTAAAATAAAGAATAAGAAAAATGATAAAAATGTCTACTATAATATTAACTACGTTGCTTTTTTTTTACAGCGCTTTAATTTTTTTATTAATTCATTATTAAGCTATCACATGGTTATGAAACTTAAAAACTATTAAATTTTTAAAAAAATGTAGGAGGCACTTTTTACAATGATCTTAAGTGAAAATTAGCAGTAATGTGGATGAAAATTTATTAGTTACACTAATTATTAATTTTACGACATACAGGGCATGCACAAATAGTTCATAACCGTCGGTTAAATAGAACGGCAGAAGATCAATTGACGGACAATGTAAATTTAAGAGAACACGTTGCAACACGTGCAAATAAAAGTCGAGAACATCACAATGAACGACTTCGAGCTAATGCGTTGAGACAAATAGAGGCACATCAACGAGTTACCGACGCACATGGAGCGCATGGTCGACAGCGCGTGCAAGAACGTGGCGCATCGACACGTGCATCACTTCACCGCCATGCGTTCGAATATGAGCCATGAATAGACTATTCGTCACCACATGCACTAACTGTCATCGGTAATGTGGACAAAAAATGCCAACACTGTCGTGCATTTAACACAAAGGTGAATCGGCCGATCTTTGCTGCGCATCAGGAAAAGTTTCACTTCCACCATTGAATTCGCCGCCAGAATCATTGAAAACACTATCGACCGGAGCCGCGTCACAATCGAAATTGTTTTTGCGTAAAATTCGTAAATTCAATTCTCGCTTCCAAACGACAAAAATCGTTCAGAATGAGGACGGGCGTAATTTTTAATCGATATTTAAGATTCAAGGCCAAGTGTATCATCATCAAATCGGTTGTTTGTTCTCAATGCCTGATGCCGATCCAAAATTTTTGCAAATCTACTTCACGAGCAATGAGGAGCAATAAAGTAACACACGCTGCCAATACAACCACACCGAGCAGATGGAGGAGCGAGAAATAGTGGCAACTTTGGAAACGTTTTTGCGTCGGCAATTGCTTAAACAGGCATTGCAGCGATCTTGCTTGGTGGCGGGCGGACTGCGCATTCAGGACTCAAGTTGCCATTGAACGTTCACACAAATCCAGATGCAATGTGTAACATAAAGAAGCAGTCAGGCAAGGTTGAAATTTTGAGAAAATGCAAAATTGTTATCTGGGATGAATGCACTATGACTCACACAAGCATTAACTTCTCAATAGAACGCTGAAAGATCTCATAGGTCGAGTTGCAATAACTGTACGCGTGGTGGGGTCAGGTATTTTAAAAATAATTTTTTTTTACATATTTTTTCATCAAAACGGTCCAAACAATTTATAGTTTATTTGAATTTTTTTTAATTTTTCGACTTACAACGTTTGAACAGGACAACGTCTGTCGGGTCCGCTATTATATATATATATATATACATTTGTTAGAGTGTAGGGATGATGTTCGTTTAGAAGTTAAAATTTGGCAATTAGTTCAAGATTTTTAATTAAAATTTTTATAAACGATTTTGAAGTGTAATCTTATTTTCCAGTCAATTTCAACAATTAAATCTAAGTAAAAATTTACGTATAATAACAGCACTTAGGTCCTAACGTAAGTCATGTGATGTTATATCTCTGCAGTAACTTATAACAGGTCTAACAATTGATAATCGATGATTTTTAACGATTACTCAGTAATTAGTGGGAATTTTATTAAGTTAGAAAATCGGCAGCGTGGATCGTATAAATGTGAGTGTACTTCCGACCAAACGGTTCGACGCACCGTTTGTATGTCACTTTGCAATCTCGAGATGGTTAAAATTCAGCGACGTCTTTTTGCAAAAATCGGTAAGTTGTTTTCTTTTTTGAAAAAGGTCAATATTTTAACGAATCATTAAAGGATGTTACCGGATACTTTTGCGTAGTTTGGATGGCACGAAGAACTGCACAGCAAATAGGACAGCCTTGAGTGTTATGAGAAGATGAAGAAGACATTAGAATACCTTCTGGTATTCTATTTAAGTTATATCGTGGAATCTATTTTGTTTATTTTAAAATCACTTTTGTATTTTCTTCAAGTTTTTATAATTTTTGTATTCTGTAATGAAAATGTGTACAGAATATCGATTATACAGAATTCCATTCGGTTTAACAAAAACTTTTTCGGCGGACGGTACGTCGAATCCGGTAGCAATTCTAAAGCGACCTTGGTATTTTTTACGGGTAATATAAAAACTATGTACCGCGGATAACTTCTAATATTCTGGGGGTATTTATACACATTATTGTCTGATAGGAAACGTGTAAGTTTTTAATTTTTATGAAACAAAGATCGCTTAAAAATGCCGGTTTCATATTACGTATTTATATAAAAACTTTTTTCCCAATAATATGAATCGTTTTTAGCTTCGATTGTATATCAAAGTTTATTAGACAAAACGTTATTTATTAATATTACAAAATTTTTTTTCGTTCTGACAAATGCTTAATTACAAAATGCAATCGATCAGTGAAGTGTTCGTTGCATTACGTGCGACAAAAAGATCACAAAAAGAGAAGTATGAGTATTTTAAAAGCCTCCCTCGGGCAGTTTATTATTGCGTGTAGATTTACAAAGAGCGAAACAAACGCACACGCCATCGGTAATCCCTCTGCCCGTTCTACTCCCCTACATCCAAACGTTCTCTCGATTCATAGAATACAAAGAACAATTCACTATTTTGCATTTACTACCTATAAATACAAAGTTAAATAGTTCCGTAAACAATTCAGTTAATTAAATAGAATTAATTTATCAGTAAACTTTTGATTACAGGACTCCAATACTACGTAAAAGATAGTTCGTTCAACAAAGGACCCTACGATTTATTTAGCGTAAAAATTTGTACGCTTACACGATTGTATAATATGAAATGTACGTAAATATATAATTACACGTTATATGTTTTTAGGAAAAACAGCAGGAACGAAAGTAAATATGACTATGTCTGACCGGGCGGGTCTGGTCGAGGTGTTAGGCGAAGATGCTGCCTTTCACCGAACGCTGCTCAACATTTACGTTCAAGATTTGACAAGGAAAATATCAGAAGAAAAAGAAGAAGAAATACGTATGAACAAAGAAAAATAATATTCATACGTTTCGCTGATGATGGCACAAACGTCTTTCAAAGATCGTTAGCAACCCTGGAGTAAGAAATGAAATAGTACGTAATGAAAATAAATACAGCGTATTCCATATAAAGAAAATAACTTCTTTTTTTTAATGAAAACCATTTTTATGTATTTATTATTATCGCATTTTTGTTCTATGTATGGAAACTTACGGGACATTCTGTGTACGAAAATCTTAAGTAATAGAAGTAAACGACAAACAGGATTTAGTTGTAAGTACAAATGACGAAAGAATAAAAAAAATAAAACATTACACGCGTTTGAGAACTATGCTGTCAGAAGAGTGGAAGTTAATCCTACGTTAATAAAAGGAAGGATAGCGAAATACGGCAAACGAATTACTACGGAGTAAAAATCTGGACTATGAAGCGCGGATGACGAGAAAGAGGAAGAAGAAATAGATTGGGGTTTTTGACGAGTAGATTTGCAGAAGGATGGAGGAAGTAAGATGGACGGATAAAGTAAGGGAGGATTAAGTACCGAACAGGGTTAAAAAAGAAAAAGGACTTACGCGAGTACACAAAAGAAAGGGAAACCGGTTAGGACATACGGTTAGATGAACTGGAATCGTGATGACCGCATCGTACGGGTCAGTAAAAAGAGAAAGATGAAGTTAATCGACGAAGAAAGACTAAGATCGGAAATTACACGTGGATGAAGGAGAAGGCTTGAAACAAAAATGGATGGAAACAACAATGCCGTAAGGGATCTGCCACCAGACAGAACACTAGATAACGATGACTTACATGTTCATTCGTTCGTAGTGTTCTGCCATTAGGGCAGATCCTGTCACGGTATCCTTTGCTAACCTCCGTTTGAGTATATTTTCCCTTTTCTATAATCCCTCCGTCGTTTGAAGTCTCTTCCTTTCCTTCCGTTCACGAAGCCTTCCATCGCATCCGCTAATCTTCTTCTCATACAATATCCTATCCGGTTCCTTTCCTATATTCAATCGCGTTTAGCGTTTTTCTGTTTTCTACGGTTCTCCTTAATATTTAATTTTTACACGGTCTTGTCATCTGATATTTATCATTCTGCGCCACAGACGCATCTCAAAACCCTCAGTTCGTTTTCTGTCTACTTTCTTATAGTCCACTATCAGCTCCATAGAGCATTGCACACCAAATAAAACATTTTATTAATCTCTTCCTTAACGCTAAGTTTAACTTTCCACACAGCAGTCTTCCCTCGTTATTAAACGCTTTCTTAGTTCTTGATATTCTTGTTTTAATTTCTACTGTGCTAGTCAGGTCATCGGTTATAAAATACTCAAATTTCTTCACCCGCTCTAAAACTTAATTTATTATCTTACTCCCAATTCTCTCCTCTTTTCCACCTAATTTTATAAATTTTGTCTTCTTTTTATTTATTCTCATACCCTGACTTTTGCAAGCTTCATTTAAGACTTACATTAAAACTTAAAACGTTAATAAATGCGCTTTAGTTGAGAAAATTTGATTATAGAATCGTATATACCAGGGAAATTAAAATCTTCCAGTAATCTCTCATTACTGGAAGATTTTAATTTCCATTTTAATTTTGGAAGATTAGCCGGCCTCCGTGGCGCGAGTGGTAGCGTCTCGGCCTTTCACCCGGAGGTCATGGGTTCGAATCCCGGTCAGGCACGGCATTTTTCACACACGCTACAAAATATTCATCTCATCCTGTGCGGAATGAATTCCTTGACTGCGGACCCGGAGGTAAAACAAAACAAAAGTATGAGAGATTTAAATCATCATAGATCAGCTATTAATCTTTTTTCTAGCGATACGGTTCAAACCTAGTCAAGGATGCGGTTACATTTAACTAGGGGCTGGATACTTGTTTTACGTATTCCTTCGTCTAGTAACAGGTAAGTCCTTTCTCAGGTACGCATAATGCTGTTGATTGCGTGGATAGAATTCCCGTAAATGATAACGATAGTATTTCTGTTTTCCACGAAGTGAAATTTCTACTTATTTTGTAAGTTTTTGTAGGATGATCAAATCGATTTCATTCTAAAAAAATCAAGCCGTACTCTTTTTTTCAGAAGCGCCTTAATAAAACGCACTTGTCATAAACTAGAAGTAAACTTATTACAAATATGAAATATTAAGTAGGCCTACATATATTTTCGTATAAAGTAATGTTATATAAAGTGTAATGCCGATGATTTTTTCGGGCTCCCTCAAAAAATCAGAAAAAGTTTTCAAGTTTCAAAAATGAGCCGTTAGATCACTATCTGGCGCCCGTTTTTAAGTATGAATCGGCGGGTAAACCTATATTTAGAAAATTAAATATGTTAACTTATCCTTGTGTTTTTATTTATGAATCTTTGCTAAAAAGGATGGTCACTAATTCTTAAAAAAAAAAAAAAAAAAAACAATATTCACGTTTACGAAACCAGACGATATAACTGCTTTTGCAAAACTGCAACACAATACTTATTATGAGAATTGGCCATATTATGCTTCCGATGCCATTTTAAATGAATTGCCGAATCTTTTGAGAAAAATCTTCTCTCGAATTTAATATTTAAAAAAAT
The DNA here is from genome assembly GCF_047948215.1 of Lycorma delicatula. Classification (NCBI taxonomy): domain Eukaryota; kingdom Metazoa; phylum Arthropoda; class Insecta; order Hemiptera; family Fulgoridae; genus Lycorma; species Lycorma delicatula. Next base: position 3,314,819 of record NC_134457.1, on the reverse strand, counting down.
TTTTAAATTAATAAATTAAAGAATTAAAAAATTTTGTTTAGAGAAATAATATCAATCTGTTGATGGATTAAAAAAAATTTTGATTTACCTCTATCCCGTTCAATTTCTACATTAAATACATGCTCAAAATAATTTGAAAGGCGACTTTTGAATTGCGAATTATTTTGTAGTAATTTTTTTATTTAATATATTTATCACGTGTTTGTATTGAATTAATTAATATGGATTTTAAACACATACATTTTTTAGCTTATAATTTATTATTTAAAAAAAAATTAGTACGAGTATTCAAAAAAAAGAAGGTTGTCAGATTATGTTATTCGCCCGTGAATATGGATCATCTAACTCGATAGTTGTAAAACTGAAAATTTTGACTAATATTTGTATTTATAATTATGAACGTCCACGTTTTGCTGAAAAGAATTTATTGTAAAAAAAAAAAAATCTGCCTCTTATCAAACCAGAAAAGAGAATTACAAATTTTCATGTAATTAAGTAATAATAACGACACAGGAGTTATTCGCCAAAATAATTATCTTGGTAATGAAGGCGCTTACAAAGTCGACAGCGATTTGGAAGGACAGGCGATCACGAGGAATACGAAGCCGAGACTGCTTCAGGTACTAGTCTTCCCTGCAGTCATGTACGGCGACGAGACCTGGACAGTCAAGGCAGAAGACCGGAGGAGAATCGACGCGTTCGAAATGCGGGTCTACAGAAGAATGCTCTGCGTGGCGTGGGCGGAAAAGAGGAAAAAACTAGATTATGGAAGAGGTTGTACGCAATATTCTTTTAGAACATCCTCCGCTTTTTCGGCCATATAATCCGCAGACCCGGCGAAAATCTAGCGAAGCTAGTCATTCAGGGAAAAATCGAGGACAGAAGGTCTAGCGGAAGAGCGCCAAAAAGGTGGCTGGATCAAATTGAACAGGCGAATGGAGAAAGGTTAGCCATGTCGATCGGAACGGCAGAGTACCGTGGGCGGGAAATTGTCAACGGGATATGAATCGGGTCACCGGCTCTCAGACATGAGAGGATGGATCACTGATGATGAATCCGTTGCAATTGCTTGACATTAAAAAAAAAAAATCCTGCGCTTCCGACACCGTTTTAAACAAGTTATAAATAGTTACAAAAGCTCGTCCCAAAAATTTATTTTTAAAAACTAAACGATTTTCTTTTATTACATCGTCATTAATTTAAAATAATAGTTTTTTAATACTCTTTAACTTTGTATATACGTTCGAATAATTTTCAATAAAATAATACATTATAATTTTGTAATTAGTTTTTATCGGCATCTTAATGTATTTACTTTAATATTACTTCACGTGTTTGTATTTTAAATAACTACGAGTAATTTATTCTTGTATTTTATAATTAACTGAGTATTTTGTGACGCGTTGATCGCGGTTTTACCAAGGATTTGAATACTAGATCGTGGATACCGGTGTTCTTTGGCGGTCGGGTTTCAATTAACCACACGTCTCAGGAACGGTCGAACTGAGATTGTACAAGACTACGATTCATTTACTCTCATACATATCAACCTCTGAAGTATTATCTGAAAGGTAATTACCGGAAGCTAAACAGGAAAAAGAAAGAGGTTTTACCGCTTACGGGTGCTGGATTTGCGGATCGCACGAACCTAAAGGACGGTTTCCAGCGAGGCCGTGTTTGTCGTCTCCTGAGTCTCATGGAGGAGGAGAGGGCTATAAGACAACAGGGTGCTTTTCCAAGTGTCACGCGCTATTGGCTTATCGGGCAGCGGCAAGAGAAGCGGCAGGCGTCACAGGCAGGTAGATGGACAAGATCCCTCATCCCGGAAATCAAGACTCGGGTAGGGATGAAGTCCAGAAACCTGTCGTACGAGCTCACTCGGTTTCTGAGCGGCCACGGTTGCTTTGGCGCTTACCTGGATAGGATTGTAAAAAGAGCTTCTCCTCTATTTAGGTATTGTGCAGTCGTCGACTCCCCGGAACACGTGGTGTTTTGGTGTGGACCCTGGTACGATGTACGGCGCTCAGGAGTCGAGCACTTCGAGGAACCGGTGGCTGAAAGTGCAATCACCAAGATGCTCGAATCGGAGGCTGCATGTAACGCCGTAGCTGGCGTGGTGGAGGCCATTGTTCGCGGTAGGGAGGCGGACGAGGGTGAGTAGAGGTTCTCTGATCCCTGTTCGTTTCCCTGCATATGTTTGGTTGTGGAGCTTAATGGGCTTTTCTATATAAAGAGATGGAATCGTCTTAAACGTGTTGTCATTTGATTATGTACGTTTAAAAAACGGGTTGTATTTTTAGGGTGCCGCTATAATTTGTGTTGCGGTGGTGTTAACGTGTCGGGTAGCTAGTTACATTAGTTTTTTGTTTCCTCTTCGTGTTTAAGTGCAAATGGTGTAACGGTGGTGTAATCGTGCCGGATTGCAATGTCTTTTTTTATATTTTTGTGTCGGTTGTATTATGTAATCTAATGCTTCTGCGTGTTTTTTTATCGTGCTATGTTAAACAATAAAAAAATGTGATGTACAGTTCGAGTGCTACAGTAATTCGTGTTGTGGTGGTGCTAGCGAGCATGTTCGTGCGTGTTCGTATCGTGTATCGTATCTTGCATGTTTGTTTTATCGTACTACAGTAAAAAAAAATACGTGATGTATACTTCAGGTGCTACAGTAATTCGTATTGTGGTGGCGCTGTTGTGTAGGATTGTAACGGGTGTTTAATGCGAGTGTTGGATTTCATCAGGTTTAACGTTTCTGCTTCTCGTTCTTCATTATTCCACATAACGGGGGAAAAGTGTGGAGCATAACATCGTTCAGTATATGAAAATTCTACTAAACAATTATTTGCCATTGTGCGGCCGAAAATTATTCAGGGTGGCCGTTTGTTGCAGAGGTGGGGACTGAGTTATGCTTAAAAAGCGGGTCCGGTCTTCACCTGGTACAATTGTACCGGTAGAAAAAAAAAGAAATTGTACCAACAAAAAAAAAAAGTTTTTACCACTTGACCCACCGGATTGGTCTAGTGGTGAACGCGTCTTCGCAAATCATCCGATTTCAAAGTCGACAGTTTCAACGTTCAAAACCTAGTAAAGGCAGTGACTTTTATACGGATTTGAATACTAGATCGTGGATACCGCTGTTTTTTGGCGGTCGGGTTTCAATTAACCACACATCTCAGGAACAGTCGTGCTGAGACCGTACAAGACAACACTTCGTTTACATTCAATCATATCATCCTCTGAAATAATACGGTGGTTCCGGAGACTAAACAGAAAAATAAAAGAAAGGAAGGTTTTATCGCGGTTTCCCTTGATCCATCTAGGCAAATGACGGTCAGTTCCATTTCTTTTTATCCGTCGAATAGAATGTCTACTCGTTCCTGACGGGTAGTGATTTATATTATTATATACGGATCGGAATAAAATATTTTTTATTTATTTAACACCTAATAATTTATTAATTATATACGTCATGTCTCATCTAGTGGAGATAGGAGAATTTTCCCTATCTTCCAAAGGATGTGATCGGGAAGAGGTCTTCAAGCTATCCTTTTGTTAGAGTTGCTTGTTTCTTAATGCGATTCGTGGATGTTTAGATCGTTTTTTATCACCGTTAATAAATGACGATAAAGAAAAAATATTTTCTATAAGAAATAATTTACGTAAGGAAAAAATTTTTTTTTTTTCTTTTTTTCGGTCTCTTTTCACTTTTTTGATTTTTGAGAATGTACAATGAAGAATTTTCTTGATCCTCCGATTAAGAATGAGAGGACCTACGAAAACTTTTAATGCCGTCAACAGCAACTGCCTGTAGACCTGTTCGACGGCTATACAATAACATTGAAATCCCTACCGGATATAACCGGGCACCTAATAGGGCTTGAAATACAACTGCAATAGTTCTTTGATTTTTTTTTCTGTTTCTTTATTTTACTATTCCTTTTTTATCATCCGTGAATTAATCCTAAAATTACGACTATCATTGTTAATGTTATTCATTCATTTATATTTATTATTTTTGTTGATAATATTGGTATAATTATTGAGACTTCAATATCAAAAATTTTAAAAATTGTTGCAATTTAGAAAAAATGGGTTGAAAATGATTTTTGTGTCTATGATATTTTTGAGAATCCATATTGAAATGGAGAATTTTTCTAGTCTTGTTTTTATTTTGAGATTTTTATTGTAATTAATATTATAATTAATTCGATTGTATTTAGTTTTATACTTATAATTTTGAGTTCAGTCGATTTCGTTTCGATCTAACACCTGTTAAACTTACTGTCAAATTGTATTTTCAGTTTTGCCCTATTTTAATATAGTATGTACGAAAGATTTACTTAAATTCAAATCAAGGAACTATTGTAAATTAATTATTTATAAAGATTTCTTGTATGATATCATAGATAAATAAAAATAGAATTTTATAAAATAAAAAGGTTTTTTTTTATAAATGTATGTGTGTGTGTGTGTTTATATATATATATACACACACACACACACACACACGAGGCTTGTAAATCAAGTCAGGAGATTAGTTTTTTTGGTAGCCAAAGTTGCAACACTGTAAAGTTACTAGTAAACATATGGTTGTATGAACAGCTGATTTATATTAGGCATTAATATTTTTGGTTTACTGTTGCCACATGAGACTTAAAAAAACTTTTCGTGAAACGAGTTTTTGTTGTGCGTTACAAAAATGAGTGATACTAATTACGAGCAATGTTGTACGATCAAGTTTTGTGTTAAACTCGGTGAGAATGCTACGGAAACTTTTTCAAAATTGCAAAGGGCGTATGGAGATGACGCTCTGTCACGAGCCCAAGTTTTAAGGTGGTTTTAATAATTTTCAGATGATCGGGAATCAGTTGCGGTCGATCCACGCTCTGGAAGACCGTTAACGTCAAAAATTAACGACAATGTTGAGCGAATCAGAGACATGATACGGTACGATCGGCGATTGTCTGAATGTTGCAGAACAATTGAATTTGAACCGTACCATAGTCCATCAGATTTTGACAAACGAATTTGACATGAGGAAAATTTGTGCAAAATTGATGAAAGTTGCCGCGATCTTCTAGGGCGAATTGAAAACGATCCAGATTTTCTAAACACTTTTATTAGTCGTGATGAATCTTGAATATTTGAGTACGACCCAGAAATAACACGCCAGAGCAAGGAGTGGCACACTTCCGACTCACAACTTCCCAAAAAAGTAAAAATGAGCAAATCAGAAATCAAAACCACGCTAATTTGTTTCTTCGACCGTAATGGCATTGTCCGTAAGGGGTTTTTGCCTACAGGAAAGACTGTAAATCGATATGTTTACCGAGAAATTCTTGAAAGACTGCGGGAAAGAGTTACCTGCGTTGAGACCGACCATCGAAGACAACTGGATGCTGCATCATGACAGTGCACCTTGTCACACTGAACTCTCAGTTAATGAGTCTTTGACAAAGAAAACATTCCTGTAGTTCGTCAACCACCTTATTCACCTAACTTGAGTCCCTGCGACTTTTTCCTGTTCCCGACTTTAAAAAAACACCTCAAAGGACACCATTTTAGAATAGTAGAAGTAATTAAAAAAATATAACCGACCGTCTGAAGGATATTCCGGTTTCTGAGTTCAACACTGCTATGAAGAGGGGGAAAACCGTTTGAAGCGTTGCGTGGCTTCCCAAGGGAACTATTTCTTAAGTGATAGAATCCATGTATAACTACTGGATTGAAAATAAAACGTTTTTCTGAACCAGTCTCATTACTTTATTTACAGACCTCGTGTATATATATAAACTTGTGTGTGTGTGTGTGTGTGTGTGTGTGTGTGTGTGTGTGTGTGTGTGTGTGTGTGTGTGTGTGTGTGTGTGTGTGTGTGTGTGTGTGTGTGTGTGTGTGTGTGTGTGTGTGTGTGTGTGTGTGTGTGTGTGTGTGTGTGTGTGTGTGTGTGTGTGTGTGTGTGTGTGTGTGTAAATAAATTAACGATTGATTTTTTAATATAATATTTAAAAAAAAGTTCAACTTTCAAGAGAAAGTTGAATATTTTCTTGAACCCTCTTATGTCGTTAACGAATGAGGTTATTAAATTTAATATTCCTATATTAAAAATTGATAATGATTGAATAATAAAACAATTACTATATTTTATTATTATTTTTACTACTATTATTATTATTATTATTAATAGTATCATCAAAATGTAATTTTAAATATGTTAGCGGAAAAAGAGATCTGTACCGGGTAGTGTAATACAAGTAGCAACGACCTTCTATCACGATTAGTTTAACGAGACGGTAATACTAGCAGTAACAGTAGCGGTAACTGAGTAAGGGTTAGATGTGGATGAACACTAGGAAGAAACCGTAGCGAGAGGAGGAAGGGTGGAACACCCGGAGAAGCAATAATCGTTAGCCCAAAACAGGCCCAAGAAAAGACAACGTAGCGATCTGGAAAAGAGAGAAAGAAAGACGGAGATAGAGATAGTAAAGAACGACCTAATGCGCCCTGAAGATGGCCTTTCCTTTAAGATCTTTAAATGAATTCGAAAAGAAATACCCTCGTACAGATCTGAAAGATATGAACGAACTACTCCATCGGATTCCAATTTAATTTTACTCTTAGATAAGTCGAAAACTGTTTTCAAAGTTTTGTCAAGCAATTCCGCATTTAAAATCCGCAAGTTTTAATTAGCCGACTTAATTATCGTTTTAAAATTTTAGTAAAGGTGGCAATTTCAATTTAAACTCATTTTTATCAGATTACAAACACACACATTCGCGCGCGCGCTCACTCCCATATATATACGAAGCAAAAAATTGTAATTTAAAAAAAATGTCATTTAATACAATTTAAAGCACGTTTTCGATCGTATTTTTAAAAAAATGTTTGATCTAAATTTTCTTTAAATTGTTACATTACCGTTGGAAAAAAACCACGAAAAAAGTTGACAATTGTAAACCGATTTTTCAGAAAACTTTCCATTTAAAAATGGCGGTTGCTATATTTTTAAATTGAGTATAAGTGAAAAGTTGCAACGGAAGAAAAAATTTTCATCGCCAACCCACCGTTTGTAGTCTCCACACTTATGAAGAACCCTTTGTCCTGTTTAGCCTCCGGGAATTACCGTCAGATATTACTGCAGAGGGTGAATGAGGATGATATGTATGAGCGTAAGTGAAGTGTAGTCTTGAACAGTCTCAGTTCGACCGTTCCTGAGATGTGTGGTTAATTGAAACCCGACCGCCAAAGAACGCCGGTATTCGCGAACTAGTATTATGAAGAACAACCTCTCTATTTCCAACTTCACCGTAATCTCCAACCTGTTTCTCAGCGGGTACAAGTCAAATATTTCACTCGTTACATTTTACTCCATCTTTTAGCTAAATTTAATAGCAGAGACCGATCTGCTATTATTGTACAGCCCCATTGTATCTTTTCCAAGGTAAAATTCTTTGTATAATAAGTAACTTTAAATAGAATTAATTGTTGTTATTAGGATCTATACACACCCCTTTTGATTACGATCACAAAGAACAAAGAATCAATAAGACAAAAGAAATAACATATAATAAAAGCATTGCTTTGAAACATCGTTGAAAAAATCCCTATTTAAAAAACAAATGAATGAACGTAACTGATAACATACGGCGGGGAACTACAATGGTACAAATCCTAAAACAGTTTGCTCATCGACATTCGGATTCACTCGTTTTGACAAACAGTGTTCGAAGGATTCTTCATAAGAATGTAGACATGGATCCATAAAAAGTTGTAATGCAAGTACTGGGTGTCCGGGCTAAAAGTATCCAAAAGCAACGAATTATATTAAAAGACCTAGTTAATAAAATTCAATAATTTTTTTTTTAATAAGCACATCCTGACCTCGTACAGAAGATCCCACCAAGTTTAAATGCGATGTTAGTCAAGTTCGATGTGTAAACCTTTTGTAGCAGACGTCTAGGTGATAATCTAACTCTCGCCAAGTATTTAGGAGCATCTGCGGCGTTATTAAACCAACAGCTTTAAAAATTCTCTGTTTTATAATGTCCAAATATCGAGTTTTTCTTTGGTACAAACGACTTTTAATAAATCCCCAATCAAAAAAGTCTGAAGGAGTAGTATCTAGAGTTCAAAATAACCGTGCAGTTGGACCTCCTCGTTCGATCTAGCATCCGCGGAAAGGTTGTACAAGAACACGGTAACATTTCGATGAAAGTGCGATAGAGCACCGTCTTGTTGGAAACCGAAGGTTGCAGGAATCTATAGAACAGCAAAGTTCTCAAACATGTCGTGGTACGTTTGTCCTGGCACAATGGGCTCCATAAAAAAAAACCGATGACGCCATTTTTATGCAGTCCTAACTAGACATCGACTTTCAATGTATCCATTTGATTTTCATTACTTGAAAGTTGTGTTTTTTAACTTTCCCGCGCGTATAAAAGGTCGCTTCGGAACTAAATAACAACGTATTAAGATAATTATGAATGTTTTCGACACAGCGCATTAACTTTGTAAGAGACTGATATCGTAGGTGGCGATCATTTGGTTAAATGTGACGAAGGAGTTGTAACTTGTACCCTCGCAAACTGAGACGCTTATGAACGATGTTATGAACAGTGGAACGAGGAATTTGCAGTTCGTAACTTGCCCGTCTAACTGACTTTCCAGGAATGAAAGTGAATTCAACGCGTACACGATCACTAACCGAAACTTTTAGACGATTCCGGTTTGTGAAACCAAGCTTTCAGTTTCTCTTAAATTCGAATAGGCTTGGATGTAGGAGGATCGATGTTCCATTCAGCTCCTACACGCCACTGAATAGACGTAACCGATTGTCACCTTCTGTCACGGGGTCCACATGTTGACTAATTACAATCGCATTGCGAGTCGGCTTGCCTGCGCATGCGTATTTCGCTGACCTTGAGAGTATACAGAACAAATCTTGGAGATATTTCTTGTTAATTGAGCCTACGTTTAAGAGATTACCGAGTGATTTTCTAAATACATGTCACTACTTTTGGATATTTTAGTCCGGATACCCTGTATTAAATGACGTTGATTTAGTCAATCGTGTTGCTTTTTTCCGCCAAATTTTGGGTCTTGTATACGTTAACGAAGACGTTTCTGTCAATAAGCTAATTATCGCATTCCACTTAGGCGGATATGGAAGTATAAATTCCGGTGTCTGGCGATAAACAGCCCTAATGAAACGCACGAAAACCGCTACATAGTACTAAAATCACCGTGGATATGCAACACCATCCTCAGGAGCAGTTTGTCTTTATTTCTTTCAAGACGATGACGTAAGTGCTGTTAGCATTTAGAGTGATATGTAATAGCGGAAATAACTGAAATCGAGCCTGTGTTTCACGTAGTTTCAACGGAATAAGGCGACCGACCTTACATCTTAACAATCGATTTATTTCCTGGTCATACTATCTCCATATTTGGTGATATTCCTCGGCATGAGAGATCGATTCATCTCGTAGCATGTAATTTTTTCTTATGAGACTATTTGACGGTTAATGTTCGACGATCAACCCCGATGAAAAACTGAAAAAAAATTAAGATTAATTTCTCAAGGCCTTAATTATATCTGTTAATCCACTCCCTTAATTTATGTATATTAATCATCTAAACCGTTGGTGGCATGAACATCTTACGTCATCGTATATTACATCTGTAATGCTGCAGGATGCCGGTTAAAATTGAATAAAATTATAATAAATTTTAAATTGATTTCAACAGTTTTATTCCTGATTTAATTTAATCGTTTTAGTTCAATTATCGGCACTATTTCTATAACGTCTACCTTAAATCGATGAAATTTGGGAGTTTCCGAAATCAATAACACAAACTTAAGCGATCCGGTATAATCTCAAAATAAATTGTACGTATAAAAGGATAATATAAGGGGGTATATGGTAAAAAAAAAACCTAAATTATTTATCACAAATAACTTGAAGCCTACGATATTTGTTTCTTTGAAATAAGGTATATTAGATTCACTAATTAGTCTCTCGATAACTATTCATAGTAACCCTCGTTATGTCTCGTTATTTACCCGATTTACTCACTCTGGTATACTTTACGTACTGAGGATTTTTGATCGTTAATTCCACATATTATTAATTTTCATTTAATGTGTTCGGTATGACGAACGCGCTAGAGAAAAGTTTTCTACATCGTGTTTGTGAGTGTGTACGCGTGGTGTTGTTGCGTAGCTCATTGATATTACTGCTACATATTCTCTTAAATGCACCGCCGTATTCACCGGATTTGGCTCCCAGCGATTAATTCCTTTTCCTAAATGGCTTTCTCGGCGAAACATTCGTTTCAAACGATGTGAAAGCTAAGACAACGCTTATTTTGCAAAACCGGAAAGATCGCATTATACTCAGACTAATAAAAAGTAAAAACGTCGTCTAAATGAATCCGACTGCAAGTTGATTACGTTGAAAAATAAAAATAAAAATTCTAAATCTTATTTTCTTTGTCGGGCCGACAACTTTCCGAATGGCCCTCGTATTCCAGAAATATAGGAACGGTAGCCGATCGTAATAACTCTGAGTACATCCCTAATAGACGTTTTTCCGTTTCCCGGCTCAAAAGTACATTATCTGCAACGAAAGGTTTAAGAAGTAAATGGCTGTTTTTACACTTACCGACACGATATCGGCGTAGTGTTGGCACGAGTCGGCGGTCGTAAAAATTTACTTAAACTTACGAGTACCTGTCACACTCACCGACATGGCGGGCTGTGTCGCCTCAGTCGTTAATTGTTTTGTGCTAGCTGCGTATCTACTGCAAGTTATAATTTATAAAATGATATTTGTATTTTTTGAATTTGTAAAAATATACTTTTTTCTGTAAGATACGGCTAATTTTAAATGCGATGTAGTAACTTTAACTGAACTTGTAGAAAGTAAGCCCTGCTTGCGAGATAAGTTTAACGATCGCAACAAAAATAAAATACTCAGAGAAAAAAGTAAATACAACAAATATAGTCGTCTGTTAAATTTACTCGTCTTAAAATAAATTTTTTTTTTTTTAAATTTTGAGTCGTAAAACGCAAGGCAAAAATCACTAAAACCGGTAGGCAATAACTAAGTTAAAACTTGTAATGTGAAAATACTCTTGTCGATGTCGGTACTGCGCTGTGTCGGCGTCAAAACAGCCAGTACACTACACTTCAATTTTTTTTACGATCGATAATATCGTCATCGATCGATAAGAAAATAGCAAAGAAGGAAGTTATGTCTATCTCCTATAAAGAGAACCGTAAGACGCGAGATATTTCAGACCACAGGCGACACGCGTTCCATCATCATGCGGTTGAAATTCTTAATAAATGAATCCCTTTAAAATCATATACATCATGAAATCTGTCAATTCATCCTCTCCCTCTACGTTTAAATAGCACAGTCATCAATTTCCTCTTAATTATCTCGGTTCAACACCAAGGTTGTTATCATTCCTGATCGAAAGAACTCATATATAAAGATATTGTATACGCGTATAGGGTAAATGTAAAAAATCTAAATTTTTATCGCGATAATTATTTCTTGGAAAAATATAATTCGCGTGACTATATTATCTGAAAATAATAACTCTAGTAACGTTTTTATCGTTCTAACCTAAGCGACAAAAAAATATATCGTGTTATTAATTCAATTAAGAGCGATTAATTATAAATAATAACGAACTTAATTTACATCGAAAAAAATATTTAGCAAAACATTAATTAAATTTTAAAAAAAAGACAAATAATATAAACAAACAAAAAATCCATTAAATAGTCGGATTTTATCTCGCTGACAGCACAAGTTACTCAAATTAATTGCATATTCAGTACAACAGATGGTCTTTAAAACGAGTAAATAATTAACCTATAAAATTTTATTTACGGTCAGTATACACGGTGAAGTTTGTTAAAGTACACCTTCGGATATTGAGCTCATATAATGAGGTTAAATAAATTTTAAAACGGATGTTTCTTTGTATGTATATATGCTATATTGATAATGCTAATATGTAAATATTATATTATTATACTATTGGTAAATGCTAATATGTATGTTATATTAATGCTAATATGTAAATATCGTAACATCTACTCAAAACAATGCTAGCGTTATTTTTTTTTTTTTTTTATTAAAATCGTAAAAAAAAATGGATATACAATCTCGGAGAATGAGATATTCAATCAGTACGATACAATTTTTTTTTTTTTTTTTACTAGAAGCACAGTAAACCGTAGTGGCACAGTAGTGGAAAATCTAACAATTCTGATATTAAATTTTTATCACCAAAACTAATACTTCCTAAATAGTGACCATAACACTATTTCGCGAAGCTGTCCTATGTATTGTATACTATACTATTGAATTGTATACAGTGTACTGTATACTATGCACTGCTTGTTTTAACAAATATATATATATATATATATATATATATATATATATATATATATATATATATAGACGTTATTTTTTGTTCGGCTTAAATTTATTTCTAGCATAAAGTAAAAAAAGCTGACAACACAGTTGTAGGAGTTTCCCGGAATGCGGCTTAAATCGCGTTGCAATTGTTGGTTTTTGTTTCTGATGCAAGGCTTACACGCACAACTTAAATTAAAATATTTATCATTTTATTTAAATATAATATTTTTTTCGTTTAATTCAATGATTCTAACTAAACCGCGCGCGCATACTGTATTTAATTCGCGCGGTTGTGGCGGTACTAACGACGACGTTCGGCACTAACTAGACAAATGTAATTTCACAACTTACGTAGAACAAATTTCTCTTGTACGGTCGTCAGACTGGTGTAGCCACGAGGCTTAACGCACCAAGTACCTGAATCGACCGGGGTTCGAATTCGACCCGGCCAGACCGAGTTACTTTTTTACGCTTTAAATTTACTCATTTATTTAATTCTATCGATCACCTTTCATTCTTTTTTTCTTTTTCCTGTTTAGCCTCCGGTAACTACCGTTTAGATAATACTTCAGAGGATAAATGAGGATGATATGTATCGTTTTTTTATATCGTTAACAAATATATCCTAAGAAAAATATGACCTTAATCGGGCGAAACCTCGTTATTCTGAGGGTGAATTTGTTCTACAGCCTAACCCCCTTGACCTGTAAAGTTGAAAATTGAATGCCATAAATGCCCCATATATATATAGAAGTAATCTGACCGAGTTTGATCAAAATCGGTCCGATAGTTCTGGAGATATAAGGTGATTTACAGGCCGACACCGAATACACACACGTACATACGAACATTAACATCCGGAAGATTTTCATCCGGATTTTTGGTCCCGTAAGCGTTAAAACGGAATGATCCAGCGAATGCCCAAATTAGACCGATTACAATAATTTCGCTTCTAGAGCTATAACTATGCTATAGCGATATCTATATGGGAAAGTAAAACGGAGAAAACACTCGTTCAATTTGCATTACATTACAATAAAATTAGAACGTACAAGTTTCAGTTTGCACGTTCTTTGGCCTGGGTCTCTTGATACGAATGCCTTAAAAAAAAGTACTTTACTAGGCAACCGGAACAGGTGTAGAGATATGATGAATCCATCACCCAGTGACTTTGACACTGCAGTCAACAGGCCGAGTGCAACCTGCGTCTTCCCTTACTAGGCGGGGACAACCGACTTCGATGAATGAGAGCGAATAAACGATTAGGACGCTAAATTGAACTCGGGGAAGAAATCACCCGCAAAGGCGGAAGAATTAGATAAATTTACGGCATCAAAATCCAAAAGGAGAAGGAATTCGACGCATTAGAGATCCGGATAAATTTTATTAGGAAATCACAGGACACGATCTTGTTCGATATAAAATCGTGTGGAGTTTCCGGGTACGTCGTAAACGATATTGCGATCGATCAACTCGAGTCAGATTTGACGCTTAATTCCAAGTAGCTGCCTACAAAATCAAGATAATGAAGATGATAGCTAGAACAACGATCACTGACACGACACAAAAACAAAAGTAAATCGGGCGATATTTCAGACATCGATATGATTTTTTTTTAAGTATATATTATTCGACAGAAAAAAATGTTTTTCAAAAAAAGCACTTTTAGTGTATATTATGTTTCGGTAAATTAAAACAAAAGAAATACGGAGGAAGTAAGAAACAAAATATCTACGGGTTCTATCTTTTCGTCAAATTGAATCGAGGAAGAACAGATTTTTAAATGTTTTTATTATTATTATATTTTATGACCTCTAATATCACTTTAATCAGTCTATTATTCGCTCTTCGACGGGACTGTTTGGGCCTTGTGGTTCTCCCGGTACTTTTTCATACGTTCCGATCTTTGCGCCCTTTCTAGTATCGAAAAACTTCGTGTTGCGAGTTTTTTCTTGTAAGTGTGAAGCGAGTGTTTTTGTTCTTGATTTTCTTGTTTAATTTTATCTTATCTGTGATATCTTCTAGTATAAGACCGATTTCTTTCAGATCCTCTCTTATTTCTTTGATCCATCTGCATCCTGTCTTTCTGTTTTTCAAGTCAAATTTGTACTGTACCAGCTGTTTCAGAAGTCTTGAATCTTGCATCCTCATGATATGTTCAGGATATAGTTCCGTCTTACGCACGGTATCAGTGACGGGTTCTAACACTTTGACCACGACTTTGTCAGGCACGATCCACCACTGTCCGTCTTTCTGGTACTTTTTATCGATGTAGGTTCTTCTAATTCTTCTTTCGATCTTCTGGTGTATGTCCGTCTTTGATTGTTCGTTCGGGTGGAAGAGTGTTTCTGTTGCATAAGCGGCTTCTGGTTTTATAACTGTTGTAGCGTCTTATAATATTTAACTGTAGGTGTACCGGGTTCATTTTTGAGCTTTAGCTAGTTTGTTTCTTCTTATTTGAATCGAAGTTTTTTCGTTTAGGTTGTTTGTTATTATTTCTCCGAGTTATTTAAAACGGGTTACTATTTTGATTTTACTACCGTTTATGTTTACTTTTTTTAATCGTGTTGGTTTTTACGGACCGTATTTTCTTTCTTTTGAAATGATATTTTGAGGCCAATTTTATTTGCAGCGTTTTGAAATTCTAATGTCTATGTTTTAGCTTCGTCGATGTCGTTTGCTAATAGTGCCAGATCGTCGGCGAAACGGAGACAGTTTGTTTTGATTTTTCGGCCTATTTTTAATTTTTGGAGCGTTTTTTGAGCCATTCCCTCATTACTGCTTCCAGACAATCGAATAATAGCGGGGAGAGCCCGTCGACTTGGCGCAGTCCTGTTTTGATCTCAAACAGTTCTGAGAGCTCGCCTCTGAATTTCACCTTCAACTTAGTGTTTGTGAGTTTTTTATCATTTTTTTCTAATTTGGTATGAAATGCAAGATGTTTTAGAATTTTTAGTAGGGATTCTTTGTGCATGTTAATGCATCATAAGCTTTCCAGAAATCTACAAATGTTATCACCACGTCTCTGTTGCTTTTCCTGTTGTAATCCATTATTAGCCTGAGACTTACGATCCGGTCCGGGCAGCTCCTCCAGAGTCTGAAACCTCCCTGGTATCTTCATAGTTCTTTCTCTTGTTGAGGTTTATTCTTGAAAGAATTTTGAATTCTAAACGCTTTATATTGCAAGAAAGAAAGAAAACAAGTATTTGGATAATTTTAAATGCGACATGGAGAAAAATGGAAAAAGTGAAATCGAAAAAGCGAGAAATAAAGAATCGTGGATAAAAGAAATAAAAATGGAATGGAATTTTTAAGAAGCTATTAAGAACCGTGTAAAAATCTTGTTTACGTTAAATCCTTCATAAAAATTAACTTTAACAAAAACGTGTAAGAAAGGATACGTAAAAAGAATAAAAATAGATCGGGACGATTAGGAAAGCATAGGAAATAAACGAAAATAACTGAAAAAATAAAGACCGTTCGATTGAAACCTGTCGAAAGACAAATTCTCCAAGGAAGAAGAAGAAAAAGACATCAATATAAAGGACTGAAATCCCCTCTGCCGGAAAAAATAATATTTTTTTTCCAGCTATCTCTCTCTATTTTCCGGTAATTTAATTATCTTTAAACAGGAAAGAATTAATCTTATTTAATTAATATTATCGCGTAAGATAAACCGAACGATAGATTTTCATTTTACCAGAATTTATACGAATATTTCTTCTTTAATTTTTAAGTTTTGTTCGAAAGTAGAGTAAAAATACTTTTTAAAACGCTATGTAATATAATTTCTATTAGAAAGGTTTATAAAAAAAAAGAAATATTTGTTTTATCAGAGTTTTTCAGTTTCATTTATTTTTCTATTTATGACTAGTCGTACTCGTAAAGTGTTAAACAATGGACGCTCATTCCACCGTATTTCGTAACACCCACTGAACCCTACGCCCACGTCAACATATTTACACGAAGGAGTCTCGGCCTGCTTATAAACACATTTAGAATAGTTACTTGGAAACCGACCGATACAATATACAAATAAGGGCTGTGATTTTTTCCTCTAAAATTATAGTGTACATAAAAAATATGTATATAATTTTTCGCATTAAGGTTTAACGGTATAAATTAAATATAAATTTTCTTAGAAATTTTTTTAATAAAAAATTCATTGATTTTTTTTCCTCGGTTATTATCAAGGTTAAATGATCTTGTCCTTTTCCTACAATAATATATTTTTTTTTACTAGCTTTTTCCTTTTTTGTTTTATCCACTATTATTGTTTTTTTCCTAATTCGTATGTTGCAATCTGATCAACTAGTACGCAATAAACAACCCCTCCCCGACGGCTAAATGGGATAAGGATGATATGTGACCTATAAATGAGATGTAGTCTTGTACAGACTCAGGCCGATTCGTTCCTGAGACGTACAGTTATTTGAAGCCAACCGGAAAGTAAAAATGGGGATTATTACCTGCTTCACGGTATAAATAAGTAAATAGAAATACGCAAAAATATTGGGTACGGTCAGAGGACGCTAACAATTCAGTTAAATGGTAGAATACTTAGAAATTTGATCGAACAAATTTTGATGTTTTTTTTTTTTTTTATACGGCACCCCACATGTATATGCACGAAGAGTTGAATAAAACCTCAGCGATAAAAGACGTTTTCGAAAAATAAAAAAACGAAAATGTTTAATTCAATAAGCGAGTTATTTCTAAAATACGGATAAATTTTTTACAATTTAAAATACAAACTCGGGATCGTATTTCTCTATCACCGAGATAAATGTCTTTCCTTAAATCAAATAATGTATCTTAACCGTTAACATTATCGCAAATAATAATTAATTACCGAGACTTAAAGAAGCATTTAAATAATTTATCGTATACAGTAACCGTGTCCGACGGACCTTTCTGAAACGTTACGTGTGTCGTGACTAATTAACGGTTTAATGTTTATACAAAACTGATTTACACCTTAATATTTATTATTTAAGTAACTGCAGGGCGAGCCTACGGCACAGCTCCGCAGCTAAGCCCTTTTGGCGGACGGCGTCTCGGAATGGGATTATTAAGTGTCCAAAATTGATTACCTCTTGTGCAA
The DNA here is from genome assembly GCF_047948215.1 of Lycorma delicatula. NCBI lineage: Eukaryota > Metazoa > Arthropoda > Insecta > Hemiptera > Fulgoridae > Lycorma > Lycorma delicatula. The sequence continues at coordinate 3,297,275 of NC_134457.1, read as the reverse complement.
AATATATACTTTTTTAACGATGAAAAACGATATAACAAAAGTTAAATTAGAAATTTAACTCTAGAAATTGATACTAACGAATCGGGATTTTCCGCTAGCGATCGGTACATTCCGGTACCTACGTTTTGGTTATAGTTCATTATTTTATGAAGAAAAACAATCGCATAAATAAAAAAAAAAATATGTAAAAAAATGTAAAACACCGCTATTAAATTAAACGGATTAAAAGGTAAAAGGTTTTGGGACGGTATCAGATAATGAATTTGACAAGCTTTGATGGTGATGCGTAAGATTTTTATCTTAGAATAGGGTGCTAGCGGCATTCCACGCTTTAGACCGTTCATAACGCTTATGAAAAATCGGTAAAAACATATTTTTTAATCTGAAGCTATGACATAACCTTACATACCACCATCAAAGCTTGTTGTCAAATCCATTCTGAGATACCGTCCTAAAATTTTTTTTTACCTTTTAACGCGTTAATTTAATAGCGGTGTTTTAAAACTTTTTTTACAAATTTTTTTTATTTTCTACTTTTATTGCATTTAATATGCGGTTTTTAAAACGTTGTTTTTTTTAGATTTTTTATTTTCCACTTTTTAGTATTCATAAATTTATACTTTACAGCTGCGCTAGCGCACAGGTTTGAACGTATTTAGCGAAACATCGGATCGGTACGTTTTACGGCGGATGAGTGCGATCAAAACATAGGGCTAAACGATTTAATTTCAAGATCCGGTCTATCGAGCGTTAAACATTTAGCGCTCGACCTGCTGATTCATACCTCGTTTAATCGTGAAAATCAGGCAAGCGGTTTCCTAAATATACGGTGGCACCCCATTGCTCCCCCTCACCGATTTCCGAACGGCGCCCCGGAGGCACTTGAAAATACTATCATATGACAGGTACCGCTGAGAACGGATGGAATTAACGTCTTGGGGAGTCAAAAAATTTTTTCAGAGCGCTAGGACCGACCGTTTTTGAAATATTTGCGAGTTTCGTCCGAAAATTCGGATCCGGTTAAAAAGATTAAATTTCCCCAAAACTTCGATATATATATATATATATATATGATATATTATATGTGGTATATCAGTATATTATAACATAAAAAGTGTCACCTGACCACCACGAGACATGTACTAACGAATCGGGATTCTCCGCTAGTGATCCGTACATTCCGGTGCTAAGCTGAAGGGGACGCACACACAGACCACGTACAAATGCCGTTTAATAGGGTAGGATATGAACTTCTTACAGAAGTATTTTTAAAGTTTACTTGTTTATAATTGTACGATATGATCGGTACTAAGAGAAAAGGCACGATGGAAGTCGGAAGAAAAATTGGATAGATAGGATGAAGAATGATTAATTAATTAATTTGAAAAGAAGCTTATTTAGAATAATTATAATAATAATAAGAAGAAGAAGAAGAAGAAGAAAACAATCTAAGGATCTATCATGAGGACTGATTGAAATAGTCCTTGAAGGACCGGTGGAAACGGCAAAAAGAAAGGGTGGAAAGGTGTAAACATTGTATAAATGTTATAAAAGGAAATCGAAACGATTAAAAAGTCAAAAAATAAGAGAATAGAGGCAAAATACTCAAAGGCCATGTCTCAAAGCAGATAACCGTATAATAATTAATTACTAATCTAAAAAAATGTAGCGCTTAATTCACGATTATCATTTATAAATCGCGTGCTGATTATTCCAAATAAATAAATTAAACTCTACACGAGACATTGCGGCGATAAATTTATTTATCGCAAGGAAGTAATAGGTTAAGTTTTCGAGTTCTGTAGGCGACAAATATTATCGGATATCCTCTTAGACTCTCGACCGAGGATTCAAATGTTATTCGATTATTTGTATTACCGGTATCAAAAAACACAAAATGTTTATCCGTAACTTCTCAAATAACGAAATACATTCCGTGTCTGTTAGGTTAGAGAATTTTATTTTTTATCAAAATTATTATAATTTTTTTCTACTATAAAAAATTTTCCACAAAAAATAACGACGAAAAAAAATCTGACGTATTAATTTATTGAAGAAACGAATCGGTTAAAAAAAATTATTTTTTTGTTTGTTTTAACTGAACGATTAAAAATATCTTATATAATTTATCATTTTCACTTCTTTGTATGAAGTAAAGGAAGTACTGTGATCGCGAAAACTTCGGTTTTCAGATGGTCAAAATATCCATTTTGACCATCCCTGAACCATTTCGACTAGTTTCGGCGTGACGTCTGTACGTACGTATGTATCTCGCATAACTCAAAAACGATTAGCCGTAGAAAGTTGAAATTTTGGATTTAGGACTGTTGTAACATCTAGTTGTGCACCTTCCCTTTTGATTGCAATCGACCAAAAGTGTCCAAAAAAGCCCAAAATCCAAGATAATTTAGAATGTACTTTTTCTTAACTGCAGTAGTAAGCTCTTATCGATAGCTTTTCAACGAAATATCATAAGCGGTACTTATTTCCATCGATTCCAATTAGAGCCAAATAAAATATTAATCGATGAAATATTTGGATCTTCAAGGGGAAGGCACATCGGTTCAAATTAGATTTCATCTTTTTTTTAAATTGAAATATATTGGTTTATTAATAACTATTAATCTCTGATTGCAAACACAAGATAATACACCGACTTTAAACATATTAAATTTTATTTGACTGGGATCAGGAATGGCGTCTGGGTGAATAAATTCTGTTTAAAATCTTCGTCTAATAACAGAAAAACTAGGGGACTAATAACCGTAAAAAAGAGAATTTTATTATTTACGTAATTTAAATATAAGGAAATCATTTAAATTGAATAAAAATTATTTTTCCAAAATCATTTTAAACATTACGCTACTTACGTGGCCGGGTAGGTAGCGTCCTCTCATTTCGCGCGGAAGTCCCGAGTTCGAATCCCGGTCAGACATGGCATCTTTTCGTACGTTATTAATTTCCATCGGGCTAATGACCGTAGCTGTTGATGCCTTGCCTTTCTTTAAAATAAAGGAAATCGATTTTTAAATATTCGAGTAAACTAACTGACATTTAACTTTTTAACTGGAGTACTAATATTTTTAAAATTATTTCTGATTCAGTTTAAAAGAAATATATTATTTTAATAATCGACAAAACAATATCGGTTAATATCGTTGTGAACCCGCCAAAAAATAATGGAATTTTATTTATTTACCGAATCGATTCAGGGTTTAACTGAATATTATTTCTTTTGCCTTTTACTTTAAAAAATCATCATACAAGAGATAAAAACTAGCGGACCCGGCAGACGTTGCCCTGACGTAGCATTATTGTTATGTAATAAATTATTCTGTAACTATTATTACTATAAGTAACTTATATTTTAATTTTATAAATGTTATAATTTATTTTACAAACTTACATTTTTATTTTCCAAGAACCGTTCAATACTTCATAAGTTGCGTAGAATCAAATGAGAACTGATAATTTAAATGTGTAGGTTAAGTTGATTGTTATTGAATGCACGTGTATACATCATTAAAATTCATGAAAAATCATGTAAAATACTCACTTCAATACTACACCTTACAAATTTGCACAATGTATATATTTTAATTAAACTTTAAAACGTTATTTCAATAAATAATAATATAATATGCTCAATATGCGCGCAATTCTATCAGACTCGGCAATGCTTCGCTATTGCTAGATCTGAGTATACATACAAATTAAATAAACATAATTGAAAGTTTGTTTAAACATTAAAAAACTGAACATTAGGAACTTCACAAAATTTAACCTTTCACTTTATAAAAGTTAGAATGTAAATAAATCCAAATGGCAAATCAACAGCACTACCTATCGGATTTAATTCACACCACTCTCTAATCACAGTATTCAGTGGATAATAACTTTTTAACGAAAAGAGGTATGGCTGAAAAATCATCACAATTAATACTGAACATTTAGAAACTTATAAAACATTACGGAACTTCATAAAATTTAACCTTTCACTTCATAAAAGTCAGAATGTAAATAAATCCAATTGTCAGAACAGCACTACCTACCGGATTTAATTCAAACTACTCTTTAAACATAATAGTCCGTTAAAAATACGAATTTTACTTTAATAACAATACTATGCTACGACGCAAGTAACTGATATGCGAAAAAGCAAGAAAATAAAAAACTTTCCTAGAATCCGATCGCAGCACCAACTACCGGGTCTGACTGATATGCCAAAAATTAAAAACAAATTTCTAAAACGCGATCGCAGCGCTGCCTACTGGATCCAATTGTGAACCTTAACCGTCACAAGATCAACAGCAACACATAAATAAATAAATTAATTAAAAAAATATTTCCTAACGGTTCAAATTGTGAATCTAAATCATTCTCGAATCCCCTTGAACACACACAAAAAATTTCATCAAAATCGGTCCAGCCGTTTAGGAGGAGTTCAGTGACATACACACGCACACAAGAAATATATATATAAAGATAAAAAAAAGCTTCAGTACTAAAAGATCCCTCCGATAATTAAATTAAATCCTTTTAAAAAATATGAAATATTCTATTAAATGTTAAAATATAAATAGCTTAAAAGAGATTTTTCCAATAAACTAAATAAGGCTTCGCAAAAAGTCTGATAAGGAATTAAATATTAATCGTTACTATATTACCTCAAATTAAACCCATGTACGCGCACGTAAGTGTGTGCGAACACACAGAAAATTATAAAGAAACAGATAATATAGCTTCTTAATTGACTTGAGTAATTATGTTTCCCTAATAAGTAGTTTTTTTAGGTTTAACTCAAAATGAAATTTGAAAAAATAATAGTCAAATTAAATTAATTCACTATCGACCGATTTTATTTTTCTACATCTGTTTTGCAACATTTGGATCACACGGCTGGAACCTGTATCATAATGAGACAAGAATTACGAGACAAGAATTTCATTACGATAGGTGCTTTTTTTGTTTAACCTCCGGGACCACTTTTAGGTATCGCTTCAGAGGATGAGATGAATGATTTGTAGCGTGTGAAAATGCCGTGCCTGACCGGGATTCAAACCCGGGACCTCCGGATGAAAGGCCGTGACTTTACCTCTCGCGCCACGGAGGCCGGCGTGATACAGGTGTTTAACCGATCAAAAGCCTACTTTTTTTTCAACCGCTGACCGATCAGAAGCGGGTATTCTTTAATGTGTCAGCATTTTTTTTTATTTACACTTTTTATGATTTTGTTAATTACGTCGGATTCTGAGGAAGAAATTTCTTTAACACCGATCGACATTAAAGAAACGGCAGAACTTATGACGTCTAATAATAACCTATCGCCATAAAAATGTATTGTTTAACTTACTTTTTGAAAAATTAAAAAAAAAAATATATCCTATAAAACAAAAATATATATCGGAAACACTCTATAATGACCATTAATGCCCTGTTGCAAAATTTACGTAACTTCGCACTCGTGCATTAAATGGCAATCTTTATAAATGCGTAATACACAAGTATTACGCATTTATGTATTACGCACTTAAATATGTAGCTTAATAAATAATAAAAATAACAAACAAAGGATTGCAAATATCCTTTGAGACATCAAATTTATGACCTATATAAAAACCTCACCAAAATTTTTAAACAATATTGAAACTATTTTTAAAAATATTGAAAGATCAGCAGAGTAGAAAAATTGTAATATTTAGGAGAAATAGTAAAAAGAATAAAATGAACAGGACAAAGAAGCTAACAAAATAGACCTCTCTTTTTTCTGTTTAGCCTCCGGAATCACCGTAACGTATTAGTTCGGAGTACGATATGTATGAATGAATGTAAATCAAGTGCAGTCTTGTACAGTCTCAATTTGATCGTACAATAAAAAAAAAGACGTCTATAAAAAAGTCTATTAAACCGGAATGCATATATACAGAATGTTTATCCTTAACGAGGAAAGAAGAAATAAAGGAAATGAGAACGGAAAAAAGATTTTAGGACCTAAAAAGAGAAGAAGAATATAGAAAAAGAAGTAACAAAGAAATTTATTTGGAAAACGAAAAGCTATCAGACACAATTAGAGTAATCTTTTATAAACGATTAATTCGGATTCACGAGGACATTTTAACTTATAAAATATATGAACGTTTCAACTCTTATTCCAAACGGACAAAAGAAGTTAAAAAATGCAAAGAAGAGATGGACATTAAAAAGGAAGTCGTTGCGGAAAGCAAAACTTTTAGACGAAAGATTAAAAAGTTTAAGGGTATCCAGGAGGTAAAAAAGGTAAAGATAAAGAATACCCGGTCAGAAGAAAGAAAGAATTTAATGAAGGAATGCTGGAAGAAGAGATAAGGAGAGAAGAGAAAATTATAAAGTTACTTCACGAGATCTAAAGGATGTTAAAATTAGTAAGAGGGAAAAATAGTAAAATCCATTAAAATAACTTTATAAACAATTTTTTTTTATTCGTAACCCGTTTTCATTCGTAGGAACTCAAGTCGTATTTTTTTGAATTTAAATAATTCATAATATCGTATAGAAATCTTAACGGTCGTGAAGATTTAAGCTCATCGGGCCGGTCTAGTGGTTAACTCGACGTCGCAAATCGGTTGTTTAATAGCTGATTTTCGAAGTCGAAGGTTCTCAGGTTAAAATCCTAGTAAAAATCAGTTACTTTTATACGGATTTGAATACTAACCAGTAGATACCGGTGTATACTTTGGCGGTTGGGATTAAATAACCGTACATTTCAGGAATGAATCGGCCCGAGTCAGTGCAAGATTACGCCTCATTATATATCATCCTCGTCTCATCGGGCCGTGGGGAGGGGTCGTGCTTATCTTTCTCTATTCGATCAGATTGTAACGTACACATTAGTTTGTTTAAATGTTTTTGAGCAAACATATTAAATTTTGTATCAAAATATCGATAAAAAATTAAAAGATGATGTAGGCTGAATGTAATGGCGTTCACAATAAATTATTTTCGATTTAATTCAATTTGAAAATTTAAGAAAAAAAAATTGGTTTGTGTGGAACTACGTTTCGCACGAGATTTGAGCGTTACAACGTCTTGCAAAGACCGACAATGTCGCGGGCGCAAAGCGCCCGCGATATTTGTCGACCTTTGATTGTAATGTCGCAAAAAAAAACTTGTTATCCTTATGAAGTAAACACATGTTTTTTGCGAAACTGGCGTTGGGCTAGTTGAAAATACCAATTAATTAAATTCATCCATGATTTGGATGTTTTAAAAAATTACTTGTTTAAACAAACAAATTGAATCGAAACACGTTAATATTCCATTTTTCATTTCATTTAATAATAATAATAATAATAATAATTAATATTAATAATTTTTGCAAGTTTAAATTGAATGATTTGTTCAAAAATGATTACGAACAATTTGTTATAGAAATAAACTTTAATCAAATCAACGTTGATAAAGTGTCAATTTAAAACGATGAAATTGAAATCATAAATCAAATTCATGAAATCGTTGTTTTTGAAAAGCCCGCCAAAACCTGCTTGACATGATAGTATATTCCATTGCACGACGGTTACGCGGTTCAACCTGTCATTAAAAATTCTAAATATTTTTAAAGTTCGTGTTAAGTAAATCGAAATTCTGGTTAAAAAACATTAATATTCAATTTGTAAATATTATTTATAGTTTTTGCAAGTTTAACTTAAATAATTTGTTTAAATATAATCGTGAATAATTAATTATAGAAATAAACTGAAATCAAATGACAATAAATCGAGTGGAAAAGAGATAGATGCGGCACAAAATGAACGCTTAGGCCGATCGTACTCTCTCTTGCTCGTGCCGTGCTCTCGCTCGTATACTCGGCTCAGCCGGAACGGGACAATTTTTCGTGCGTGCTGCCGGCGTTCATCGATTTATAAGACGTTGCCACGTCAAAAAATATTTAAAAAATAATTTTTAAAAATGTATATTTTAATGAAGCGGTTAAAAAATGTAATTGCTATTTAGGTAATTGTGAGCCAACCCACCCGGTCGGTCTAGCAGTGAATCCGTCTACCCAAATCAGCCGATTTGAAAGTAGAGAGTTCCAGCGTTCAAGTCCTAGTAAAGGCAGTTGCACTTTTATACGGATTTGAATACTAGATCGTGGATATCTGTGTTCTTTGGTAGTCGGGTTTCAATTAACCACACATCTCAGGAATGGTCGAACTAAGACTGTACAAGACTACACTTCACTTACACTCATACATATCATCCTCTGAAGTATTATCTAAACGGTAGTTACCGGAGGCTAAACAGGAAAAAGAAAAAAGGAAAAATAATTGTGAGCCTGAACGTCCTCAACCTTTCAAATTGAAGTATGTTGAAAAATATGTTATATAATTAATAAAAATACAAGTTTCAAAAGTCGGAAGAATGAAATTACCTTACTATTCTACTTCAGAATCTGTAAAGGCAGTAGCGTTGTTAACCCCCTACTGAAATCCAATTGTTTGCGTATATAAAAGTAAAATCACCTATACGTATAACTTATGGTATATAATTTTTTTTTTAACGTTAATCAGACAAGGTTAGCGAGCGAAGCGAGAGTAGCTTATGTTTGATGAGATTATGTTGATTCCGTGTAATAACGTATCGTGCACTATATCAATATAACCTAACCAACAATAACCTACGCCCGCTTCGCTCGCTAACTTCGTCTAATTAACGTTAAATATACAAATTATATATATATACATATATATATATATATATACCAGTAGACAGCTTCATTGTATCCTGACTATATGATGGAGTTGCCCAAAACAGCTGATAACAACGCTACTGCAGTTACAGATTCTGACGAAGAATAATGAGGTAATTTTCACTCTCCGACTTTTGAAACTTGTATTTTTATTAATTATATAAAGTACTTCAATTTGAAAAAAAATAAGTTTCAAGACATTCAGGCTCACAATTATCGTTATTTAAATCGAGTGATTTCTTTTTAATTTACTTTAGTTCAATTTTAATTTTTTCAATCGATATTCAAGTACAATGGAACCCGCGAATAACGATCTCGCTTGTAACCAGAATTTGGTCGTAACGATCAACTTTCCGGGATTTGTTTGGTTTTCTATCTTATTAATGATAAATTAACCTAGCTTTTAGCGAGGTATCGGCGCATCAAAAAGTTGGTTATTAGCAGAATTTTAATTTTTTTTAAATAACGCGATTCAAGAAAAGTTAAATAACAACCGAATAATCTCAACGCAAGGGAAATTCCATTTCTTCATTTACGATTTATACGTAAAGCATTAAAAGATTTAAATGGCAGAAAGGCTCCTGGAATAGACGGAATACCTGTAGAATTACTGCGCAGTGCAGGTGAGGAAGCGATTGATAGATTATACAAACTGGTGTGTAATATTTATGAAAAAGGGGAATTTCCGTCAGACTTCAAAAAAAGTGTTATAGTCATGATACCAAAGAAAGCAGGAGCAGATGAATGTGAAGAATACAGAACAATTAGTTTAACTAGTCCTGTATCAAAAATCTTAACTAGAATTTTATACAGAAGAATTGAGAGGAGAGTGGAAGAAGTGTTAGGAGAAGACCAATTTGGTTTCAGGAAAAGTATAGGGACAAGGGAAGCAATTTTAGGCCTCAGATTAATAGTAGAAGGAAGATTAAAGAAAAACAAACCAACATACTTGGCGTTTATAGACCTAGAAAAGGCTTTCGATAACGTAGATTGGAATAAAATGTTCAGCGTTTTAAAAAAATTAGGATTTAAATACAGAGATAGAAGAACAATTGCTAACATGTACAGGAACCAAACAGCAACAATAACAATTGAAGAACATAAGAAAGAAGCCGTAATACGAAAGGGAGTCCGACAAGGTAGTTCCCTATCTCCGTTACTTTTTAATCTTTACATGGAACTAGCGGTTAATGATGTTAAAGAACAATTTAGATTCGGAGTAACACTACAAGGTGAAAAGATAAAGATGCTACGATTTGCCGATGATATAGTAATTCTAGCCAAGAGTAAAAAGGATTTAGAAGAAACAATGAATGGCATAGATGAAGTCCTACGCAAGAACTATCGCATGAAAATAAACAAGAACAAAACAAAAGTAATGAAATGTAGTAGAAATAACAAAGATGGACCGCTGAATGTGAAAATAAGAGGAGAAAAGATTATGGAGGTAGAAGAATTTTGTTATTTGGGAAGTAGAATTACTAAAGATGGACGAAGCAGGAGCGATATAAAATGCCGAATAGCACAAGCTAAACGAGCCTTCAGTAAGAAATATAGTTTGTTTACATCAAAAATTAATTTAAATGTCAGGAAAAGATTTTTGAAAGTGTATGTTTGGAGCGTCGCTTTATATGGAAGTGAAACTTGGACGATCGGAGTATCTGAGAAGAAAAGATTAGAAGCTTTTGAAATGCGGTGCTATAGGAGAATGTTAAAAATCAGACGGGTGGATAAAGTGACAAATGAAGAGGTATTGCGGCAAATAGATGAAGAAAGAAGCGTTTGGAGAAATATAGTTAAAAGAAGAGACAGACTTATAGGCTACATACTAAGGCATCCTGGAATAGTCGCTTTAATATTGGAAGGACAGGTAGAAGGGAAAAATTGTGTAGGCAGGCCAAGTTTGGAATATGTAAAACCAATTGTTAGGGATGTAGGATGTAGAGGGAATACTGAAATAAAACGACTAGCACTAGATAGGGAATCTTGGAGAGCTGCATCAAACCAGTCAAATGACTGAAGACAACAAAAAAACGTAAAGATTGTGGCATTTTATCTTAGGCTTGTTCAGGGTCTGAAGGGTGGACAAAAGGTATGTAATAGTACGTACAGTACAAGTTCCACAGCGGTATTACAAAAGCCGGTAGTTATTTTAATTACTCGGGTTTTTCTGTTTGCAAAATTCCAGGAAAGACCGGGACCAAACAACGATCCATCAAAACTGCGCAAACAAGTTCATCGAACTCTATAGCGAATTTTAAACGATTTACGTCAAAGTCTGAAGAGGGGCGCGGTTAAAGATAAATTTTACCCGTCCTACCCCCACCGGTAAATTCAGCAGTCATAATTTTCAATTTAAAAATCAACAGTACTGCACTGTAGAATCGGTTAAACGAACAGTATTCCGTTAAAGTGATCGTTCGGATATCCAGCAGCCAAATACAGTACGGTAATACTCCAGTCGCGTCGGTGTTTTCATTTTAATGTTTCTCGCTAAAAAATACGGTACGCCATATTTCGACCGAAGATTACCACGATGAAGACGATATATCGTTCGGAATGGATTCAAACTCTTAACTCGACAAAAAATCAGTCTTTCAAGAATACTCAATAGATGACTAAGCAACAGCCGATGACGACGTACATACTACAGAAATTCCGATCGATGAAGACATTTTTACCGAGGTAATTCCTAGTTTTACAGGAAATAGCGAAACCGAAAACGAAGATGAATCTCTCCCGGTCTTATCAATAATCGACGCCAAAGAATGTTTTAAAAAATTAACGGTAGAGACTTATAATGTAAGCGATGAATTTGTGGAGTACTTGAATAAACTACAAAACGATACAGTTACGTAAAAACGTCTGAATAGAAATGTTTGTGCGGTGTTCATTCGGTACTTTCCTCGATGATTTTGGTAAGTTTTACCGCACACTTTTTACCATTATTTTGGTAATTCGTTGAACGCTAAGCGTTTTGGTTAAAAGCAAAACGTATTACGTCTAAAAATTGTACGACATCTAAATTTTATTTGTCAGTCTACAATACAAAGCACACATCGATATTTTATTTTAAAACAGCTTCTTCTTAGGTATACAGTATATTTTTTGCACTGTAATAGATAAAGACGGCGTAAAAATGTACGGTTACGAAGTGGCAACTCGGAAGTACCGAGCGCTTGACTATAACGAACATATTTTATCGGCCCCTTGAATCTCGTTATAACTAAGTTTTACCGTATTTCGTTATAATTTTTTTATTTTGCGTAATATTGTCTAGAACAGAATAAGTAGATGTTTTTTACTTTAAAATTATATTGTTAAGCGATAATTCTCCGGTAGAATTCCTTCAAATTAATTATTAACTCTTACGCTAATAATTTGTTTTCACAATTAAAAAGGAGTTTAAATTTTTTTAAATATAAACGAAATAATTATTATCGATATGATTTTTTTTTAATATATTCGAAGACGGCTGAAAAAATAGATTTAGAAATTCATTTTCAAAAAACTGTGAATTTATGACAAACGTTAAAAACGCTTCAAAGACTTTAAAAGCTGAATACGAAAAAAAATGTGAAATAATTAACCCGACGCTTTAGCTAAAGAATCGAATAAAATTAGAGCTAGTAAAATGGATCTCGTGTATCGCTTAATAAAAAATCAATTTCCAGAGAAAAAAAAATTAGGCGTTACAAAACAGCTATTAGACCCGAATGTTTTTGTATGAATATGATAAAACTAGATAATAAAAAGAGAAAAATATTAGGGTCGGTTAAAATTGAAGAGAATAAGCGAGGGATTAAAAAAAACCAATTTCATTATAAATTTAGCGACAGACTTTCAGATGTATATGTCGTAGTCAAATTGAAAAATCAGGCTTATTGTAAAGAGCGTCGTCATTTTACAATGCGCCCGGCAAATGGAAAATTATCTAGCGACTTCTAATCGGCGTGATATTTTTCAGGCTTACTGTAACGAGTCCATACGAATTTAGGCTAATTACAAAATGCGCAATTGTTTATGCATTTTTTCTTCCAAACCGGTGGGTTTTTGGAGGTTATAAATATAATATAACCAAACTTAACCTACGCGAGCGAAGCGAGGGTAGGTTAAGTTCGGTTGGTTAGTGATAAATATCAGGCCGATTAGAAATCCCTATATAATTTTCCAATTTGCAGAACGCATTGTAAAATGTCGTATGTCTTGCCTGATTTGTCAATTCGCCTACGACATATACGGAAAAGAATTTGATGTTTTTCGGACGTATTTTCAGAACGGAAGAAAAAAGGTCGATAGAAGAATTTTTAATTTTGTCTACAATCAAAAAACTAAAAACACCTGATTTAATGAAGTTTTGAAGGATACGAGAGGACTAAATATCACGGAAGAAATTATCTTAAATAAAAGTAGATTTAGAAATATTACGTTAGAAAACAAGGTTTCCAGGAAAAACAAAAAATAAATATTACTAAAGATGGAGTGAAGAGAGTGAAACGCGAAAACACGGAGAAAGAATAAAGAAATATCGGAAAGAAAGGAAGTCAAAACAAGAAAAGCGATTAAGAAATTTATTGCGGTCCTAACGTGGCCCGTTCAACAAGAAGAAATCCGAAAACCGTTTCCATTTTAATCTTCAGAATCTGCGTAATTAAACAGATTTATTTGATAGACGCTATTAACGGTCGATATCGTGATTAAATTACGTTAACCGCGATATGTTTTGTAATGTCTTTCCATATATATTCACGAATAACCTATTCTGTTTTATCGATATGTAATTTCATGAGATTAACGTTCGATAGTGTTTAAAAATTAATTATAAATTTATAAATCAGGTGGTACGTACATCAGATAAAATAATTAACTCGGATATAATTTTTTTTTTACGTACAATCATTTTTATTAAATCGCTAACATTATTTACGGTACCCGTAGTAAATATATCTGTTGCGTTTCTTTACGACGGCTTAAAAAAGTAATATAAACCTAAAATGTAATCTATAAAAAAAATATTTTAACGGTAAATATTTTAGTTCGTTTATAGATCGATTACGAATAAATACCGGTTATTCTTTATATAAATTTGTTTGTTATAAAAGCTGAAAAATATAAGGAAAAAAGTCAAACCGATTAACAACTAAATAGGCGGGCATACATTAACACGTTTTTAAACTGAAAATTATGAAATTTATTTAACCCCGATTTTTATTTTTAATTCGATTAACGTTATTATTATTAACGATAACGTAATTTAAAAATCGTTTGGTTTCACTTACTCGTGATGCGGTATGTCTTCATCCTGTTGTAAAGAGGCGGGTAGCAGCGTGGCGGCGAGCAGTGCCATTAGAGAACCGACGAGTCTCATCTCTAGATTTCGACTAGCGATACGTGTTCACGTAGAAACAATAATAATTTTAGAAACTGTCGGATCACTAGTTATTGTCCACAGCACCATGACACTCCGATCTGTCCGTCACGCACAGCGTATAACCGAACACCGGTTCATCACTGGTCGTAGTAGTGGAAACGTAACACACCTCGGTCGACAGAAGAGGAGCTGGCCCGGGCAGCGGTGGCTCGATGCTTATAGGCATGCGCCACAACTTTCCTTATATCATATTGATTCGTCGCCTTCACTCGGCTCGACGCGACGCCGCGTGCGGACTCCGTACCGCGTGGTCTGCCAACACAAATACTAGTAATAATAATAACGACGATAATAATAGTAAACCTAATAGTAATAACGAAACGAAAAATAATAATTTTAGAATAATCGACTGCGAGGTAACGCTATAAATTTTGTTATATTAACGGATATTTAAATAATTTGTAACAAAATAAATCGCATACGAGAACAGAGATTTCTTCTCGATGAATTCTCCTCCCTCTACACCCGGTTACATTTTTTTGCCGCCAGGTAGCATCAGTTGTCACCGATAATTTTTACGTATAAAATGTCACCTTTCATATTATATCAAAAAAATATCGTACAAGAAATTTGTAATGTTCTTTTGTACGTAACTTGTCGTAGATATTTTATAACGGTGTAGAATTAAAATTAATTTTTTTAATATAATTTTATAAAATACGCGTATTAAATAAAATTTACGAATTCGTTTTTTAATAAACGTATTTTTATCGTATATACAAATTTAAAAACAAATCTGCTGTTCGTATAAATATATTGCGTTATTTCAATTACATTATTATATATTTTTAAAAATAACATTCGTTAATGTAATTAAAAATTATTATACGATTGAATTTAACATCGTAAAAGTTACGGCGTTTATTTGTTTCTCGTCGTTCAATTTACACAAAAACATTTTAAATGTCGGAAATGTAGTATTTACTTAAAAATGTAATACGTATACGTAATTTTTTTACGAAGCATTTTTATTACGGTAAACGGTAAAAGAGTAAATATTCCCGATGAAAAATTATACGTATTACAACTGTCACCGACGGAACGATTTGAGATTAATTTTAACGAGTAAAAGACTATAAAAATGTAATAATAACAATTAATTTTGTAACGAAAGTATTTTCATAATGTCGCTGTTATTCTTTATCTCGGTAATGTTAGACTATAGTATTACAGTTTATTCCCGTTTACACTAAATGAACTGAAGGATTGCCTCTGTCTTTATCAACCGAACTGTAGGTTGGCTTTGTCGGGACGGGCGAGCGGGGTTTGTTGTACTATCTAACCGGATGACATCATCCTATTACTAACAACACAATAGATCGGTATATAAAATGCAAACACAACAGACTAGTACGATACAATCAGTAGTACACTATAAACGCAGCAGTCGGTGAGGGACAAACTTTCAGCTCACGTACTGTATGTACTTTCCGTATATTTTTGATGTTAAAGGTTTTTCAAGCGTATTATCCTTTCGTTAAATTTTTAATTCGCCATATATTCGTTTACGATATCCTTAATAACCTTTACTTTGGAATTTCAGTTACGTCGATGAAAAAATTAAAATCGTTTCTTTAAACGAAAGATTAGACGTCATATTTTTTTTAATTCCGTAACGGTTCTATAAACTTCCTTCTTTCACGCATTTCCTAAGTGACTTTTTTTATAAATTAAAAAAAAAAATTATTATAAAGATGTAGCTGGAGTTCATATATCGTACGGATTACAGATAAAGGAGTTGTAACAGTCGATTCATATATCGAGATGTTATTCCAGTGTTATTAAATCTTTTATATCGGCCGGCTTTATGTAGAGACATCATCCCGAAATAGAGACCGATTCGACCAAACGTTTTCAGAAAGAATAGAACAGTCGAATGACACCGCGTTCATACGGTTTGAAGATTTGGAGTTTTTGGTTTCGGACAGGGCAAAAGGCGTGGTTAATTTTTAATTTAAAAGAACCGGACGGCTTCAAGCATTCAATTTAAAACTCAATTTATAAGTCGGAACAAAACTTTATTGGAAAAAATTAGTAACTCGACGGTTATACAGCGACACGAACGCATACGGGCAGACGGTCAATACATTATCGGATAAATGCCGGTCAAGAATTCCATGACGTTCTCGTTTTAGAACCCGTCAAGGGTTTTCCCCGTGACAAAATTTTAACTTAAACACGCCGTAGAGGTTTTAAATACGAATGAATTAATTATGCGATATTTAGATTAAAATTGCGAAAAAGGTTTTTAATGCGGTCAGAAAAAACTTTGATGAAATTTTATCCCCTTGATCGTATTACCTTTTACCTTAAAAATTACGCAGTATTGAATCGCTTAACGATGGAGAAGAAGATACATTTTTTTTGTAAAAAAATCATAAGTCACAGTCATCGCTCTCGGCCAAAAGGCGTTATTATAATTAAAATTATACTGTATTTAGAATATAGTTGCAAAGGTTATGATCGTAGACACAGCCGACGATCTTCAGTGATGCGATGTGTGATTTCGAATATTGTACACCGTATCGGTATATAATATTCGATTCGTATATTTAGAACTCGTAATAGATAAAGATCTTCTGCCGAAATACGAAGAAGGGGGCGCTTACAAAGTCGATAGCTGTTTGGAAGGCTACGGCGATCACGAGGAATACAAAGCTTAGACCGGTTCTGGTACCGGTCTTCCCAGCAGCCGTGTACGTTCTTAGGTTCAAATCCTAGTAAAGGCGTTACTTTTATACGGATTTGAATACTAGATCGTGGATACCGGTGTTCTTTTGGAGGTCGGGTTTCAATCAACCACGCATCTCAGAAACGGTCGATCTGAGACGATTGTACAACACTACACTTCATTTACATTCATACACATCATCCTCTGAAGAAATACGTTACGGTGATTCGACCGGCTAAACAAAAAAAGAAAAGAAAAAGTAGCCGTGTGCGGCATTGAGACCTGAACCGTCAAGGTGAAATACCGAAGGACAATTGATGCGTTCGAAATCTGAGCCTACAGAAGAATGCTCCGCGTCGCGTGGACAGAAAAGAGGACAAAAAACTCGATTATAAAGGAACCGAGTATGCAGAGGAGGTTGTCCAAAATATGCTTCCAGAACATTCTCCGCTCTTTCGGCCGTATAATCCGTAGGACGGTGAAAATGTTAAGAAGCCAGTCGTTCAGGAAAAAATCGAGGGCAGTAGTCTACCCGGAAAACCCGCCGAAAAGATGCTTGACCAAATTGAAGAGACGATTGGAGGAACGTTAGGCGCACTAATTCTAACGGCAGAGGACCGCGCTGTGACGGGAAATTGTCAGCGGGATATTAATCGGGTCACCGGCTCTCAGACATGAGAGGAAGGATTATCGATGACGATGACGAGAGTATAATTGAAAAAAATCAAAATATTTAATAAAAATGTTAGGATGCAGTTTGACCTCTTTGTTCGGCAATTACCTCGTATAACATCTTTATAACAGCCACAACTTGAAAAACAGATATCAGAAATTATAAAAATTTCAAACGATATTTTAAATTCATAGTTCTGATCCCGTGGTATTTTTTTTTAAAACGTTCCCATTCTGTCTTCATTAACACTAAATACAAAGAAATTTTCAATCTTGAGAATTAAAGTACGAATAAATGTATACTTTAAATACATATACTACACAGCCCCCTCGTTTTTTAGGGCTTAAAAATTTATTTACTGAGGTAGTTATTTACTTCAATAAGTTGGCTCAATTTTTAGTTGTTTTTTTTTCTTTTGTAATAATAAATTAATTCATTAACTCGCCGCAGAAGCTTTTGAAGCTTATATGTGAGACGGAAATGGAATTTTGTAGCGTATGAAAAATGCCATGTCTAATCGGGATTCAAAACCGGGACCACCTGTTAAAAGGCCAAGACGTTACCACTCCCCCATGAAGATCGGCATTATTATTAGAATTAGAATGTTATTTTTTGCGATATTATTCAACAAAGCTTATAGATTATCAGGCTAAAGCCGGAATATATATATATATATGACGGAGGCGAATTGAAAAATCAGGCTTATTGTAAAGAGTCCATTTAATTGGAAAATTACCATTTGCAGAGAAATTAAAAATAAAATGTAACCAAACATTAACCTACGCTCGCTAACCTTCATTCGGTAGTCAAGGTTACCGCGCGAAGCAGGCGTAGGTTAAGTTTGGTTTGATTACATTTATAATTATAAGCAATAATGCTAATTTGCCGAACGCATTGTAAAATGACGACGCTTAATATAATTATAATTTAATGTAATATAGTTATACGATATAATTTCTCTGCAAATGGTAATTTTTCAATTAGCCGAGCTCTTTACAAAAAGCCTGATTTTTCAGTTAGCCTACGACATATGTATGTTAAGGTAAATTCGATAATCCGGTTATTATGCGTTGTTCAGACTCAGTAAAACCTCCCTGATTCGAACAATTCCGTAAATCGAATATTTACTTTGTCCCCCTCAAAAATCTTCTTTCGATCACCTTCTTTATTCGAAAATTTCGAGGACTTCATATACATATTATTTCTTTGACGAAAACGTTTTTTAAACGTTTAATTCCGTTTAATTCTGTGAATTTTATCCGGTACTGTACGGCTAATATCAATCAACTTCGGACTTGTTTATTTCCGTCGCCGAAGCAGTCGATAACAAAAAACTACGCGTCTGGTGGCACCGTATCACGAATAATATTCGGTCTTACTCCTTAGAGCAGACTATGCATAACACGAGTCAGATTTTACTGCAGTACGGGTTTTGGTTTTAAGTAATTAACATTAAAATTGTCGTTAATAATTCTGTTTTATAATTTACATTTACACAGCGCGCTAGTCTTTCTTGCGGAATTTAGGTTTTTTTATTTCGTTTTAAAATTTACGATTCGATTAGTTACATTTTTAATAGCCCCGTTTTATAACGAGCGTACAGCGGAAACATAAAGAATTATCTATCGGTGATAAAATAAACATTATAAAAGATATAAAGAAGGGTAACAAAGAAAGAAAGACGTCGGTCACGAATTTGGAATTCCGTCAAACACAAAAAAGAAGAAAAATTACATGGTTTTCCAAGAAATAATTACAGGTATTGTACTGTATTTTATTTTTTATTTTTATGTAACACTATACACATTTTGTCTTTTCTAACGTAATTTAATACTGCAGTAAATTATTGTAGATCGACATCAATTTTTATTAAATTATGGAATTTTTCTGTACGGTTTTTGAGTTTCATTATTTTACCTCTAAATAAAAAACTCCCAAAATCGAACCTCGCGATAAATAATTGAGTTTACCGATTTTGTATAACTTTATATTATAACATGTACAATAATGCTTATAACAAAGCACTACATTCGTACATATTACTTTTTTTTTGTTAATTATCTTTTAATTTCCCGATGCGGAATCAATTAAAGATAGATATTTTTATTGATGTGCACAAAGGAAATTTTTTTAAAGCGAAACTTCTAATCGCAGGCTTCGGGATGGGGAGTCAACTGAGAAAACACGAGCATCACGCGCCAACCGATTCGCCCTACGCCTATCACGTGCTGTATATAGATATTAATATATCTATATATAGATACTAGACGCATTTCAATCGCGTTGCTGAATTTAAAAGAGAAGAAAGTCGTGCTGCTGGAGTTGCAATATATCAAAACAAAAATGATATTACAAATGCGAGAACCTCAACATTTACACATAGAGTAACTATGACAGATACAAGCAAAATAAGTCTACGAACTTCAAAAATCTGGAGATTTTTGTTCGGCTGCATGCAAGTTGAAAAACGGCATCGAATCGATTACGGTAGTGGTATACATTTCACCAAATAAAAAGATTGATGGAATAATAACGTTCCTTAAGAGAGTACAAGGAATAAATTGCTCGAAGGATTTGCAAACATCACGGCATCATCATTTTATCTGGTGACTTCGATGTCTAATTTTCTGACGAGAAATCAAAAGCACTTAAACGGTTTCTTTTTGGAACGCTTCCGTTTATCGATGAATAGTCAACCGGTGCAAACTACAACAAAATCACTGACGCTGTTTTTCAAGATACTTAAACAAAGTAGAGGCTCAAACATTTGTATCCTACTTCAGTCGCCGCAAACCGATAATTGCTGCCGTAGAATGCGATAATTAAACTTCAACGTTACGTTTAAATTAGGTAGAATTCATAAGAAGACCCACCGGGTTGGTCTAGTGGTTAACGCGTCTTCCCAAATCAGCTGATTTCGAAGTCGAAAGTTTTACGGTTCAAATCCTTAGTAAATACAGTAGTTATTTTTACTTGGATTTGAATACTAGATCGTGGATACCGGTGTTCTTTGGTGGTCGGGTTTCAATTAACCACACATCTCAGGAACGGTCGAACTGAGATTGTACAACACTACACTTCATTTACATTCATACACATCATCCTCATTCATCCTCTGAAGAATTAACTAAACGGTAGTTACCGGAGGCTAAACAGGAAAAAGAAAGGAAAAGAATTCATAAGAAAGCCGGCCTACGTAGCGCGAGCGGCAGCGTCTCGGCCTTTCATCCGGAAGTCCCGGGTTCGAATTCCGGTCAGGCATGGCATTTTCACACACGCCACATATCATTCATCTCATCTTCTGAAGTAATACCTAACGGTGGACCCGGAAGTTAAACAAAAAAAATATATATATATTCATAAGAAAGCTACCTATTATAATGGGTACCGTGATTAGCTTTCCGAAAAATTTCGACAATTTCTTCCCGTTTCACATCCTCCAGACCCCCAAAACCACCGTCAATTTAAAAGTTTATATATATATATATATATATATATCACTTTCTTTTGGACACGATATCTGCCGTAACTTTGGGCCAATCACTTTCAAATTGATACATACAATAAAACGACCCAAAATCTCGGTCCAGTTAGTAAATGAGCAAAATCAAACCATAGGGGTGGAAATGGTGAGGGGTTTTTTTTTCGTAAAAACAAAATATCGCTATAATTTTCCAATTAAATAAAATAACGAATTCGTTTAAGTTCTTACTATTCTTTGGATAAGGATATAAACTTATGTAAGTAAATTTTTTTGATATCACCAACCGCTGGCCTAGGGGGTGGAAAAAATGGGATTTCGAAGACAACAAAATCATAACTCCCTTAGTAGGCGCTGTATCAAATCGGTTTAAAGCGGTCGTTAGTCCTCTAATCATTACCTGAAAGGTTTGTCTGAAACAATTTTTGATATGGCCGACCCTTACGGCAAGGGATGACCAAAATGTCGCTGGAATTGTAAGAAGACGGGGCTTGTCGTATACTAAACACGTGAAACTTTTTTCACGTGCAATCGTTGTCGTATCGAGTAAATTTTAAGTTTTTCTTAACTTTAGGAGGAAATCCTTTTTAACCCCTACTTAGCACCGGTGAAATCTACCTCCGCCTTCCGGCGTGTCGAAATAAATTTTCTTTCTGTGTTTATGTAAATAAATATTTGTAATAATATGTGTATTTCATTGTCGGGTCATATTTTTCATTAATTAAAAATTGTATCGTTCTTGTATATTGCGTATACGTTTTTTTAACCGTTAATATTTCATGTAATATTACGTAAGAAGTTTCGCTTCCGTCGTGTGTCCACGCACCGACACACTCGTTTTATTTATTTGTTTATTATTTTTTAGAACAGTGTTATAAGTAGTTTTTTAATAATATTTAATTAATCGGTAATAATGGTACTTTCGTGATTACCTGAAATATTGTACCGTTTACCTTAATATATAAAATGATTACTTCAGTAACTACGAAAAAGCTGCCTTAAAAGCTACGGCCGTAGCTACCTAATTTTCCTGCCGTAAAAGCTACGGCAGGAATTAATTATACTGAAAGATAATTTAACCGTTAATATAATGAGGTACACCGATAGAGCTCAAAACATCACGTCTGTTGATACAAACAAGCGCCATTTAAACAAAACAATAACTGTTTAGTACCGATTTTAATTACACCGATTCGTAAAAGAGACTTGAATTACCTTATTCATATTAATTTAACGCTTTCAAATCGAATATTTATATCGATTATTACAAAAATAAATATCTCCTATTATTATTATCCACGGCGCATACCATTTTGTTACATGGGGCCGAGGTATGGATCCAGGACTTAAGATTCGAGAGAAACCGGTACAGGTTCGCGCACGTATAACGCACCGCGACCTTATACCCATTGCTTTTTTGGCAAGGGAGCGCCAGGCGGCCTACGGGAAACGACGGGCATGCGAAGACCGGGAGACCATCGCCGGGGAGGAATGACTCGCACGTTCCTCTCCCGGCAAGAGAACTGGAACCGCGAGACCAGAGGACGACGGACCGCAAGGCTTATCCCTTTGGTCAGATCGTGGACAGAGCGGCAGCACGGAGAGGTGGAGTACTATCCGACCAAATTTTTAACGAGCACGGGTACTTCCGCGCTTATCTCCGTGCCGTAGGGAAAGCGCCGTCTCCAGACCGCCTCTAGCATCGGTATACGAGACGAGCCGAACGCATATTTTACATTCTTCCGCTTGGCGGGCGGCAGATCGAGGGACACTATAGGCGGATCTCGGAGCAGTAAGCCTCTGCAACGCCGTTGCGATGATGCTCCGGGATCTGAGCAGCCGGAAGAGCGGGGCCTGTTTCGTCGGTAGCATTCTCAGGACCGTGAAGGGCGACCTGGATAGTCCTAAGCCTGTTGAAAATTAGGTAGCGCCCTGCAGCTAGTTTACTATTACTAAAAATTAATGAAAGAAAATAGTCGTTTTAAAAGGCCTACATATTCTGCTCTACGTATTTAATAAATGTCGCTAATATCTGAAAAGAATATATCTATTATATTCTACAACTATTCGGATTACGTAACCTATTGTATACTACAAACGATTTCAAATTGAAGCTAACCTAGATACGAGAATAGTCTTCGATAAATGTACATATTATGTCGGTGGAATTTATAGGGTGAGCGGAGGAGTTATTACGCACATGGAAACCGTGGGAGTACACACCCCCTATACTCCCGACCGGAATTAACCACCGCGCTGACTAAAATAGTCCAATTGTACGACTGCAGAACAGAATATACTGACTTATATTATGTATGTTATTTATAACAGTCATATATCCTATATCTGAGCGATACATTACAAATTTGTAATTTAATCTTCACAACTCATCCTGAAAGCTAGACTTCGTATAATATTTTATACTAGGAAAATAAAAATTTAGCTTCATTTTTCAAACATTTTATCGAATTTTTGAAAATATTTACTAAAGATAATATTATAAAACTTATATCGATTAAAAGTCACGAGTAGCTTGATTTTTTATTTACCCTAATATATTGTAAAAAATGTCTTTCTCGTATCAAAATAAAGGCCGAAACAGAAATATTTAAATCGGATTCTAAATCTATAAAAAATATGAAGGGTGTAAGCGAAACAGGCGTTTAGTTTATTTTATTACATTATGAAAATCTTAAAGATGATCCGCATCGTCCTGTTTATTTACGACGATGAAAAATAATCTTAGCTGCAAGTAAACGGCGAATTGTAAAACCGTGAAAACAGGTAAAGAAATTAGTCCATTAAACGGGCAAAGAGGGAAATAAGACCGCGCTTCATTCTGTGTTCTGAAGTTTCACCCTATTTTCATAAAAATCATCATTACTCGTAACACTCTTCAGTCTACAGTCAGTTTCACACGACAACCTAGTTGTTTGTTAATCTAATTTTTATACTGCGAACACATGCTATTCTTGCGTTATTCGGTTTCGTTTTTGGCGTTATTTTTAGAGAGTAATTTTTATTTTATATTATCGCTAACACGAGTAACGATGAGAGCGGGAGAAACGATAGAAATACAAGTATCTAAGAAATTTAAATTTACATCGGAATAACTAGCATAAAAGAGGGGTTCGGCGAATATTACCGTTGCGAACGAATTAAATTATTTAAAGCTATTCCAGTTGAAGATAGAAAAAAGATTTTTTTTCAATTTTAATGAGATGAATATTAATGACGAACAGAATTCTTATTTATGCGGGCTAATAAGTGTCGTTTTCGTCCGGGAAAGACGAAATCCGCAGTGTAAAAACGAAGTAAATTAAAGAGATAAAAAATTCCGTTATATAGTAAGATTTAACTTTGCGATTTGAAGTCTAAAAAAAAATGTGACAACGCAATACAACTGCGGGTTGTTTCTGATGCACTGCTGACGCACTCGCAACTTAATTAAAAATATTTATCATTTTATTTAAATAAAATATTTTTTTCGTTTATTTAATTCAACGATTCCAATTAAAGCGCGCGCGGTGTGGCGGTACTTATATTTAGAAAACAAAACTTATATTACTTATATTAACAAAACTTGTATTTAGAAATCTTATATTAGGCCGTATTTAGATTAACATTTCGAACGACTAAAGCAAAATTGTACTACGGAGTCTTTCTATTCGGCGATATAACAACACACAAATCATCACAAAAAATGAGAAGAAATAAATACGAATACTGTGACCCGTTCAAACACGGGCTTTCCAAATGTACACGAGAGGTCCAATGTAAGTATTATAATTATAAATATAATCCGACCAAACTTAAACTGCTCTCGCTAAACTTGACCGGCGAACGTAGTTTGGTAAGATTATATTTATTATTTCTCTGTAAATACCTCCAAATCTTAAAAAAAATGAAAATTACGTAAGCGTACTTTAAAAAATCGAGAAGAGTGGCTGTCGGATTCAGAAAAAGAACACCCCTAATTTTTCATTAAAATTTACAAATATTCTGTATAAAGAAAATCAGAGTTTATTTTGAATTTATTCGATTTTAAAAATTTAATTAGTACCCGCGTTCCGGTAACTAACGACGACGGTCGGCACTAACTAAACTAATATAACTTCACAACTTTCATAGAACAAATTTCGCTTGTACGGTAGTCAAAACGGTGTGTCCTCGAGGCTTAACGCACTAGGTACCGAGTCGACCGGGCGATCGTGTTCGAGACTCGCTAGTTACTAGACCTAGTTACTTTTTTACACTTGAAATATTATTCGTTTATTTAATTCTAACGCTCACCTGTGACGTCACAACATAGCAGTAGTTAGAACATTTTTTTTTTGGATGGAGGCGCGATTTTGTAAAAATTGTTATTTTTTAATCGTTAACAATTATGCCTAAGAAAAATATAACTTTAATTAGACGAATCTCAAGATACTGAGGGTGACCTTGCTGTACAGCCTCACCGCCTTCACCTTTTAAATAGAAAATTTAACGGCATCAATTCCCCGTATTAAGAAGTAACCGAGTTTGTTCAAAATCGGTCCGGTAGTTTTGGAGATATAAGGTGATTTACAGGTGACACCGAACGCACACATACATACGAACATCCGGAAAATTTTCATCCGGTTTTTTTGGGTTCCTTACGCGTCAAAACGTTAAGATCAGGTGAAAACTGAATCTACCCAAATCGGATCGATTATAATACTTCCCTTCCAGAGGTAAAGCTCTGCTATAGCGCTATTTAGACGGGAAAATAAAAATAGATTCGCAATTTAAATACTTCACGTCAACAATGGTAGCCGAATCTGATCCACGAAATCATTATGAAAAAATACTAACAAAAACAGCGATTATAATTTTACTCGATTTACGATTCGACGATTCTAGTTTAAACATGAAGTCAAATATTACCTGTTTTTCGATAGTTACGTTTTTTTGCTACAAAGTGAAATTAGACCGCAAATGAAAAGCGGATTCACTTCCTGACAAAAAACCGTCGGCAATCCTTTGCAAAAAAAAAAATCACCTTCTTTTGGCTAAATAAAATGTATTTTTAACAGTTTATGATATCAATATAATATACAACTTACAGTTTCCTGAAATTACGGTACAAAAAGCAAAGAACATCCCAATGTATATAAACGAGTAAAATGTTTACGATCAACTTTGGTATTGTACTTAATCTGACAAAAACCTTTCGAAAAAGTAGTTAGGTTTTCCAACCTACATCGATTATCCTATATACGCGTATATATATATATTTGTTAGATTCTTCAAAGCTGTATATTTATAAACGACACTTCTTCTCAGAACCTAACAAAATAAAAAGGTTCCACGCCTTATCAAATTTAATTTAAAAAAAAAATTGTAATGTACAGAACGGTCCAAAAGTCGCACTGCAGCATATTATTTCAGAAGTTGTAAAGAAAGTGAAACATTCGGACACGCAAACGTAAATTAGGTATGAAGATCCAACTCTGGGGCGTAACACAACAACGGCTGCCACTTTGAAATCCGCCATTTTTTTAAACGCCGTTCATCTATTTAAACGGGAAAGGGGTCATGTGTCGTATCAAAGCAGATTGAAATTTTACCAGGGATTCATTTCTGCAATCGGATTTCACATAACCGTTACGGTGTAGAAGTTATCGGCATCCAAAATTGACAATGGAGGGCAACACGATGTCCACAATATTTTGACCGTTTTGCATAACTCCAGTCGCCTAACCCGGTCAGCAGACACTAGCAGAAGCAGTTCTAGTGCGATTTTCGTGCAGCACAGTGTAATTCTTTGTTGGAGATGGAAAACATCACGAATCTTCTCTGCGTTAACGAGTCGCTTCAAATGCCCCCAGAAGTAAAAGTCCGTAGGTGTGACGTCGGGTAATCTTGGTGGCCGATCCACCGGGTCACGCCGACCTATCCATTGCCCAGGCGACTGGACGTCGAGCCGGTAACGAACATTTAGCCCGAAGCGTGGTGGAGCACCATCTTGTTGAAAAACCAATGGAATTTTCCATCTTCATTTAAAAGGGAAGGAAAGACAGTGTCCCTCAGCACGTCCAAGTACCGCTCGGAATTAAAGATTCCATCGATGAAGATCGGTTTAACCATACGGGTACCCCGTATCCTACAGCACACCGTAATTTTAACATCTCCAACAACATTGGATGGGTCGACCAATGAGGATTTTCATCACACCAATATCGGTGATTCTGCCGGTTCACCTCGCCACTGACATTGCCTCGTCACTGAATAGGATACTCTGTGGGAATGTAGGGTTGTTCTGACGTTAACGTAAGCCAACGTACAGAACTCGGGGTCCGCCTGGGACATCCTCAGAAAGTTTTTGCAGCATTTGAATCTTAAACGGGTACCGTTTGTCGCTGTAAAGAATACGCAGAATGGAGAAACGACTAACACAAATTTTACTCGCAAGACGTCGAACGCTGCGCTGTGGGCTCCTCGCAAAGACAGCCAAGACCATCGTCGAGGCTGTCTCATCAGTGAAAGATTTGGGACTACCATTACGTCGCCTGTCGGACAAATTTCCAATTTCCTTGAATTTGAATACGAGACGTGCAACAGCGTTATACGAAATCGGTGGTCTCTCTGGGCGGTGCCTGTTGAAATCTGCTGTAACGACTCGACTGCTTCGTTCACCAGACAGCAGGATCAACTCGATTCGCTCTTCCTTCGTCAAAGCCATCGTATGTCACCTGCAGAAGAATAAGATTTTCAAACTTCTTGATTCCGATAAATCCTACACCGTAATAGTTATGTTAAATCCGATTGCAGAAATGAATTCCTGGTAAAATTTGAGTCTGTTATGGTACGTCACATGACCCCCCTTTCCATTTAAATAAATGGACGGCGTTTAAAAAATAGCGGTCATTGTTGTGTTATACCCCACAGGTGAGCCCTCAAACCTAATTTACGTCGGTGTATCCAAATGTTTCATTTTCTTTACAACTTCTGAAATAATAGGTTGTACTGCGATGTTTGAACCGGTCTGGTCTGTATTACACCAGTGTTTCTTAACCTGAGGTCGCGGTGAAATGAAAGGGGGGGGTCGCAAAATTAGCTACAACTTTACACGTAAACAATAATGAAATCATTTTACGAGAAAAAGTCATTTATTATAAACATTTATAAGTACACATGTACAGAAAATAAATTAACGAGACGGTTGAGTTTGTTTTTCATTTAAAAGTTTCTCCAAATGCGGATCTATGTTATTAACGCAAAAGCAAATTATTTTCAAACGATAAAAGACGATTTAGATTTTAGAGCAACCTTAGACGTTAAAACCCTTTTCACTAAGACGTGGCGAAAGGGATTAATATTTTCAACGCTTCTGCGACTAAATTTCCATATTCACTTCGACAAGCTTCACGGTTTACGCCAAAACGTATCTCATCTTCAGATCTGAACTATAGTCGTAACGTTTTATAGGAAGATATTTCGATGAGCCGGTCGTGAATCTCAACCGGTAACTTAGCGGTTGAAACAAAGTTTTCACTAAATGGATTCAGTACCGATCTGTTCGATAAATCATTTTTATCTTCCGGTAAATATTCCGCCGTCTGAAGTTTTAGTTTACGCTAATGCATCTTCATTCTATTCAAACTGTGGTGAATAATAGTATCTTTTTCATCCAAATTTTTCTCAATATAATCGGAAGCGAGTGGAAACATATCAAAATGTTTGCTATAAAGGTGACTAATCTATATAGTTTCTTAATGAAAGCATGTACTTTGTCGTTAATAAAATGTTTTGTTTATTATCACATTCTAGTAAATTCACATCGTAATTCGTTTAAATGCGAAAATACAACAGCTAAGTAAGCAAACAGCAACGTATACTAATTATCCTACAAAAACATTGAGAACGGCATTTGTTTATTCTTGAAAAATATAATTAATTCATTTCGCAATTCCAATAACCGGGTTAATACTTTCCCATCTGATAACCGATAACCGTCTGACTTCTGTATGGTAAAGAACAGATTTTTTAATGCCACCCATTTCATCGCATAGTTTAGCAAACGATCGACTTTTAATAAAATTAACAAATTTGACAACTTTACAAAGAATTTGTTTGAGATTTTCCGGCGTCAAGAGCATGTCAGTGCGTCCATTCTCATTGCTATAAGACGTTATTTTCATTTTCTCAGAAATACATTTTCATTCCTGTTATCGCCTTCGCACTATCACTACATACTGCAATACATTTTGTTTAATCTATGTTATAGTTTTTAGCAGCTTCATAAAAAAAAAAATCAAAAAGTCATTTTCCTGTCGTATGACCAAGGACTGATTTGCAAAACAGTAGTTAATATGAGTTCGGTGGCACTTTTGACGTCATCCAAGATGACGACTGTCGGTCATATTGGACGGCGTCAATTCAAGATGGCGGCGGTCAGCCATCTTGTATTAATGACGTACAGGCGACAGTACTCGTATCTGGTGTTAGCCACCCTCCCTCCCACACATTTCGATCGTGGTGTTGTATCGGGAGATTTGAAATTCCGCGCAGGGTAGCCAACCTAACTTCAAATATTGGTATCACTGATGAACAGCTGTTGTAGTCGTCGGTTAGCGGGAGAATTAATTTAATAATATTTTGAGTGAAAAAAGTAGCTCTTCGCGGCTAGGTTTCGAACTCACGACCGACCGGGGGGACGCGCGCGGTTGAGTGATCGGCTGCAGCAGTTCCACGACTTAACGAGTGAAATTAGTTCTACATAAGTCGTCGTCGTGCACCATACTTTTATCGCGCCATCTTATAACTTCACACCACCCCCTTTCCATCATCGGACCCCCCGTTATCGATACCATAAGAAAAAAAGTAGACGTAACTCGAGAATGATCCTGGCGGTAGTGGCCGTTGGCTTCACAAGGTTCTCGCTGTGGCTCGATCATCGGGCTGTAGTGTCTGCGTGCGTCATCGGAACAGCAGCAGCGGAAGGATGTGTACGGCGCGAAGTTTGGCGCGCGACTGACAAGAACAGCTGACAAACACGACCTAAGGTGAGGGTGATCGCGATGTAGTGCTGGTGGGACACGTGTGCTGGCGATGACTGATCGCAGCGCTGTGTTTCAAATCACCGCAGCGCACAAGCCGATATATGTAAGCACACGTGCGACCATCGGTCAACAACAACTGTGTACATGCGACCTCGAAAGACGTCGTCCTTAGTTAACATCCCACGCGATCATTACAAAACTTACGTACGCGCAGCAACCAGTCGGTTACAACTGCACTTGGGCAATGTACTACATCTAATAAAACCTTAAACACTCTCCCCACCATTCTTAATATCATTTGACAGTGGATAAATCCAATTTCAATTATATTACGAGCCTTGGAACCGTACATCCAATAATAATAACTATTACTTTAAATAAATTTAAAAAATAGTCGTACATTATTGTACGGCGTGTAGTGTTTTTGTTTGGTCAAGCAATAGTGGAACATGGAAAGATCTTCATGGTATACTTCTTTACAAAACCATCATGTCATGAGTAATGAACAACAAACGCAGATGATGGATACCGATAAACTTGCACAAGAAAACAAGATATTAATTTATTTTTTTTTAAAATAACTATCCGATGGAGGGGAAATTGGTTACTGAACTACACGTGAATAATTGTTCACTCTTCAAGAAACCCAGTTATATATGCGAAACGTTGTAGTTTTGATTTTCTCCAAACAGGCCTACAGAGGACCATGCAAATACCATTTCAATTCCTTCTGTTCTGATTTTCCCTCTTTCTCCTCCAGAATTCTTTAATTTTTTCACTCTTCTTTCCAACACATTCACTCTCTCTTCCTTTTTTGTATTCACAAGAACTTAAATTCTGTAATCTTTTCTCTAAATTTTTCATTTATTTCTATATTTGGGTCTTTCTTTACTTGTTTAATGTACGGGGGCGGGCGGATTTTTATATTTCTGAAATTTATCAATTATTTGTTCAATCTATTTGAATCTGTTCAAATCATATGTCCCACAAAATTTAGTCTTTTTTGGATTGTGGCTTCTAAATGTTTTTTTTTTTAATTTTGCAAATTTCTTTATCCGATTTCATTCTCTATGCGTCATTCGTTTTTCTTGGGCCACAAATTATTTTAAAATCTTCCTTTCAGTTTTTATAAGTGATTCTAGATTTGTTATTTTGTAGGTTTCCGTCCCATAGAGGATTATTGGTTTCAATACTGTATTATAGTGTTTCAATTTTACATATGTTAAAATTTTTCTTGTAGATATTTTCGGTTAAAGATTTTAATATCTCAAAAAATATATATTTTTTTCTTTCAAGCGTCTTCTTATCAAAACCATTTGAGGATATATTTTGCCTAGATATTTAATTTTTCCAAATTTTGTTTCTACACATTTCTTGTTTTGTTCGGAATCTGTCGTTATTTTTGATTTAGAAAAGAAGATTGGTAAATCGGTTATATTGACATATATTTTCAAATCGTCAACTTGAGAAATCACCTCTTTTTCTGAATTCGCCAGTAAAGGCAAATCATCTGCGAAAGCTAAACAATTTAGTCTTATTTTTCCTTTCACTGCCCCAATTCCATATTTTTTTTCATTATTTTATCTAATACTAGGTTAGAGTATAGGGCAAAGGCCAACACCCTGTCTCAGACCTGTTTTAATCTCAAAAGGATTAATTTAATCGAAAGCCTGTTATTTTTTTAATTTCTCAGCGACAAATGAAGAAATCAATTTGATTTTTGGCGAGTGTAATCTTCATGTAAATAAACCGATTTCTAGATTTTTAAATTCAACCGTGAAAGGGTTTAAAGAGAGGTAAAAATGTTTTAAACAACGATTGTAATTTTCCATCCCGTCTGTAGTAAATGAGATATTCAGAAGATCTGGACCTCTTTAGATAAATATTTGAAAACCATTTTCAGGTTTTTTTTTAATTCAGATTCTTTTAAGGGGTGCAATAGTAAATGGTGCTGTGGATCAACCACCACAGCCACTACCACCGTTAACATATGTGCGACTGGTTGCACCTGCCTCCAGTTACACGACTAATAAACATAAAATAAAATATATTGACCGCTACAGGAAATGCAAGAAACCATATATTGCGGGCAAAGCTGCAACGAGGCAGTTAATTAAACTATATTTCTTATTTACAGATTTTAGAGTTAAAATGAACAGTCTAGAATTAGATTTGAAATCTGTTATGGAGTTTTGAAATTTGGAAATCTACTATGAAAGCAGTTCCTAAACACGGCACATTCTTCATTTATTTTTGTAGCACATGTTCCTTTACAGATTTGGAAACGATCCTATTCAAATGCTTCTTTCTCCAAAAATCTTGTTTCTTGTAACGCTAACGTTGAAATAACATTTTTTTAATCCGGTAATTAATTGTTTTAATCTTCCGACTTGGATTAAAGAATTTATATTGAAAGTGTCAAAAAAAATTTCTTTTGATGCTCCGACTCATCAATATCACATAACTTCAAACATCCAGACACCCTGGAATCCGATTGCTTGATTTTGTCTTCAAGGTAATTTATTATGTGAGAAGTCATTTCCACAATAAAAATTTTCTTGTGTTTAGACAGCGCCCAACATTTTAGAGGGTTTCGTTTTAATTCACTTAATCCTAGCCTTTATCGGATTAACTGGACGAACCACCGTGATGGTGCGGTGCGGTAGCCGAAAATCGACAAACCAGGCTTAGGGGCCTCCATATCGCATGAGCCATAAACGGAATAGTGCGTCAGACGCGTTTCCGGGGTCGCGAGTGAATAGTTTTTTCGCGAGTTATATAGTTTGAAGACTTCAAATACGGTAAGTCGCGCACAAAACAAAAACGCGGTCTAAAAAAAAAATTTTTTTTTTTTTTTTTCTCGCGTGTGTTTTGTTCTGTTTCTCTTGTTTCAGAAACGGGAGAAACGTGGATGTCGAACGACGCGTCGTGCCGTCTCATCCTGCCAGTCGAAAGGAAAGTAAAAATTAAATTTTTTTTTTTTTTTTTTCTCTCGTCTGTGTGTTCTGCTTCTTTTGTTGCAGATGCCAACAGCCACCACAAAAACAAATGGTTTCTTCACTGCGGCCACGCGGTCCCCCCAACCCCTTCTCAGACACACGCGTGTCTGAAGGTTAATAATTACGTGGAGAGAATAATTACTGTTTACTTCTTTCCAGAAAATCGCCGCCCCAAAACCGCGATCGCGAATAGGTATCACCATCTGTAAGTTAAACTTACAGTAAGATAAAATAACCCAGCAATTGCGACTCCTCCGGAAAAGGGGACGCATTGCTCCCTCCTTATAGCTAGTGCCCCGTTGTGGCGTATTCCTGCTAGCCTATTAAAGAGTTAGCACCGAAAGGACTTCAGTGGACGGTCTGAAGGGGAATTACGTCGGGAGGACAGGCTTTATAAGCCTAGCCTTCCCCGGTCGGCCCATGAAATGGGTTCGATAACGCTGGTTTAACAACGGATTGGAATGCAATTAAATCCGTCTTAAATTCACTAAAATAATAATAGACAAAACTTGAAAAATTAGATCAGAGATTAAAAAAATAACCCTTTTAAAAACAAGCCCGATTAGAAAGATCCAGCAGCAAGGGACTCTGTCCAGGTTCTGCGATAAAGTAGGGAGTAATAGACTCCTGCCAACTTTGCATTCCATTCCATTCCATTTATCGGATTATGCTATCCAGCTGCACTATATTAACTAAACAGTCGGTTAACTATTCTCATATTACTCTGAAGTCATTCACATAACATATAAAATGTCAATATAATAATCACTCTCATATAGTAAATTGTAACAGAATAACTTGAAAAGACAGAATGTTTTTATACATGACGAATACAGACAGAACGAAAGAGAAATGAATAAGTGCCACCATTCCTGCCAGCTATCTATTTTCAAATTAATAAAAAAAAGCGATTATTGGAATCTAACCGGTTTTGGTTTTTTGATAATAGCTAAACCGGTTAATTAAATTGAAACATAATAGAAAGCAGCAGGCCATTAACCTGGATGTTTGCACGGGAGTTTGTATCGGCAAGTATCAAGCGTGCATCCATATAAGAACGTGTGTTTTTACGATTCACGCACCGCATTCTTGGAGAGTTATTTCTGACACTTGGAACACGAACTTAAGTTTTTTTTTCTGGGCACACAACAATGTCATTATCAACGTTCAGACATGATATTTATATGTTAAATGAATAAATATTAAAAATTAACATCGGTATAAACGGCTGAAAACAAACTACAAAGAATTAAAACAATTTAATGTAAACAGATGGCCCTAAGAAATTGTAAAAAATAAGATAACATTATTTCATTACTTCCTAGCGTATTTCGCACGTCAACCCCGAGTTTAATCTTGCGATGAAATGTCGCATACAGATACGATCCACAAGGAAGTGGTGCACAGTTAGTTGGCAGTCGCAGCGAGCGCAAACAAGTGCAATCTATTTGCGTCATCGTATATCCATAAGTGATTTAGTGTGCCCTATTTGCAAACAGAAATAACAACCTCCTCTTGACGGTTATTTCTGCACAAGTAGCTCCATAGGTGTTCTTAGCTGGACAAAGTTTATTATTGACAGTCGCAATTCACTTTGCCGTTTATCACGAACCATTCTCTTCAGAAAACAGATAACATCATTTGAGACAACAGAATTTGTAAAAGGGGGCTGGAAACAAGCCTCTTTTGCCGTACTATCGGCACAATCATAGCCTCACATTCCAATACGGCTGGGAATCGAACAGAAGCTCACAGTTGTACTATGTTGAGTCATTTGAGAAACAACACTCTGAATCTCACATACAATGCAATGTCGCTAATCACTTGTAAGGCACTCGTAGAATCCGAACAGATAAGTACACGTCAAAATGTTGGGCTAATTATATTTAAGGCATTATTAATAGCATACAGCTCCACGATGAAAATATCGATGATGCCGAGTACGCCAAACATTTATGTTCCATCGCCAACCAACCAAATTAACATTTTTAAAGCCGTCTGTATAAACTTCACCGTCAGAATTCACGCTGTTTATATTATTATAAAATTCTTCTTGTAACATACACCAGATTTCTGTTATGATACTGACAAAGACCGAAGCAATAATCAACGAGAGAAGGCCGCCAAGGGGGTAATAACATGGAGCAAGAGTAAGAACCGGAGGTAATTGTACGTTTAGAGTTAAGCACAGAGCTCTTATACCTAACAGAGTAATAGATTTCGGCTGTTCCTGGTATCAATTCGGATCCGAGTTCATCACATCAAAAGTCGGACGATTTCATTGCGGTTAATAAGCTACATAAGCACAGATCATTTGGTGGTTTCGTCTATTCCAATAGGATGCCTCAACAGTTTCCACTGAAAGACTTGAACTTTAGAGAATGTCAGTTGATCAGGACATCCACACTTTTAGAAAGCCACATGCTTTGTTTTACTTGTATTTAATATATTACGTTTTATTGAACGACTTTAATATTTATAAGTTCAATGTAAAAATTTATAATGTACGTAAAGATTTACGTACAGATGCTTAATTTACGTACTTTACTACAGATGCCATCTATATTTATGGAAAGTGGGCAGTAAAGATTACATTAACCGTAATTTAAGAATGACAATGTACGAAGAACCTGTGGAGTTATGAAAATAAGTACACGATAGACCGATGAAAATTTT
The DNA here is from genome assembly GCF_047948215.1 of Lycorma delicatula. NCBI lineage: Eukaryota > Metazoa > Arthropoda > Insecta > Hemiptera > Fulgoridae > Lycorma > Lycorma delicatula. The sequence goes on along the minus strand of NC_134457.1, from coordinate 3,261,593 downwards.
GTCATGAAAAAAATTCAGACGATACAAGTAAAGAATTTAAGAAAGTAGAAGAATCATTATCTGTCCGCACGGTTATTTCTTTATTTGAAAAAAAAAAAACCTGGGTCCATCTAAATTTTAATTTTGTTAAAAACAGCACAGCAGTCTTCATCCTAAAGTAATTTTTTAAATCTTCATATTTTCCAGTAATTCTTTAGTAGATTAATATGCGTACAATTTCTCGTTTGTCTGACAATTTCTTTTGAATTGCACGTTTTCAATATTCACTATCAGGAAAAAAATTCCATAGCAAATGTTCTTTTCTTTTAACCGATTATAACGCGTAGTATCGCTTAACTTGTTTCTTAATACACGATTGAATCTATTGCTGCGTGAAGCTAAAGACTAATAAAAGTACTGTATGCAAACATTTAGTATTTTAAACCGAATAGAATTCTTAGATGCGTATTTGGAACAAGTAAAATGCTAAATTCTCATCCATAAATGAATTCGTATTTCCTGTTCCAAGTGTGCGAGTTTGGCATGGCCGTTAATGGGTGACAACACAGTACATACAACATCAAATTTTAAATCCACAAGCTGACATTCCAAATAAATGCATAAGCAGTTAACTACTGCTGTAACTCATCAAAAATATATTCTTTTTTAATAACCGACACATATTTGAAAAAAAAAGTATATATATATATATATATATATATATATATATATATATATATATATATATATACACACATAGAGTAATTCCAAGTTACACTGCAATCTCTCAGATGATTCTATAGCCAAAAATAAGAAAAAAATTCATATAAATATAAATCGGACAACTGTTTGTTAGAGTTTCAGCTTGAGAAACATTTAGCCCTGCTTTCTGCTCCCGCTGTAAAAAGAAACTGTACCAAAAAATTTTTGGGGTAAATTTGGTACTTCCTTAAAGTTTTTTATAATAAATTGAATAAAAGCGGTCTCAGACTTCTACTCGATAAAACATAAAACAGGATAAAACATAAAAAGGTTTTGTCGGAAAATACATTTTTTTAGGTTTGGAATAAAATATCTTTGTTAATTTACCGATAAACAAATAAAAATTACTAGCTAACTTTGTAGAGAATTTAATTCTGAGAAAGCTGTAAATAATATCTATTAAAATTATTATCATCTATTAATTTAACTAAAAACAAAACGAACAAACCGGATCGGAAAAGTAATAAGATTTTAAACAGAACAATTTATACAAATGCTAAAAATTATAACAATAAATTTGAAAGACATCCTTCTAAAATATATTAAAAAATTTTATTTTTTCGTAGATTGGCAAGAACAGCTGATCAACAATTAAGTTTAGCGTCTAGCATTTAATATTTATTTGAGTGGTATTTTTACTATTATTCAATCGGTCATTAACAACGGGTGATACTACAAAATTATTTTCATTTGGAGAGTTGACGGATTGTTAATTTACGGTAAAGTAAATAAAAATGGTTTGGCTGCTGAATACCAGTAAAATCATCTAGATAGTAAAACATTTAAGGCTTTGGAGAAGCGAATTCAAGAAACAGGTGTACTTAAACGGCAATGATTTGATGCTGGTCGTGAATGTTTTGTGAGAAATGCTGATGCTGAAGAAGCAGTAGTGATGTTCACATTAGAAATGCGAACATCATTCTGATTTCCAAAGTTTACTGTATTTCTGTCATTATTAAAAAATTATCTAAATAATTTTTATTTATTTATTTTTACGAGAGGTTATCTCTAAAACGGTTTCATTGTAAAAAACTTTATTCTGAAAACTACGTACATATTTCTTATTTCTCTTAAACCGCATACCTTATACTACCTTCTCTATATAATAGCCAGATGAATTAAGACATTTATCATACCAATACACCAGCTTCAATATACCCTCATCATATTCTTCTGCCGCCAGTCTATTTACCCACTTATTAACAGAATTTTTAAGTTCAATCGCTTACCGCTCAAAACTTCTTTCTGTTTTAAAAACAAATGGTAATCAGAGGGAGCTAAGTCCAGACTAAATGGAGGGTAAATGGAGGATCGTAAATTTTCCATCCAAATGTTTTCAGTAAATCACATGTCGGACCCGCAACATGCGGATGTGCATTATCATGCAGCAGGACGATGCCGTCGGTCAGACACCCATGTCGCACCATAACTTACATAAAGTTTTGCAGTAGGCTTCTGCATTTATAGTCGTTCCACACGGCATGAAATTAATCAGCAGTAAGGCAAACCGATCCCAAAAAAGATTGTGGCCATCAGTTTGCGTCCAAATGGCTGCGGCTTGATCTTTGTCGGTCCGGTTGGCGATTGAGTACGACTCCATTCACTTGACTGCCATTTTCTCTCTGGCATGTAATACAAAATCCACGTTTCATTGACTATAACAATTGAATTATAAGGAACATCGCCTTTTTCTGTGTAGCGCATCAAAAATTCCAAAGCAAACCCATTCGGGTTTTTTTTTATGCTCTGTTAAAATGTGCGGCACCCAGCATGCACAAACCTTACTGAAGCCCGATTGGTCGTGAACGATGCAACCGATAACAGCTCTTGATACATCGGTAAAAAGAGCCAGGTCAGAAATTGTTCAGCAACAATCTTTTCCGATTTCATAATCGACTTCATTTCAACAAGTCCTCGATGATTATCGAGAGCCTCTACAAACGCATATTAATTCTGTTATTTATAAACCTTTCACACCGTTTTTGAAAATTTAATTCATTCATTACATTATCACCATACACAGCAACCAATTGTATGAATTTCAGCCGGCTTAACATTTTGATTGTTTAAAATACATATGGCCTTCACAGTCGGCAGCAACAACGATTTTCCTATTCATTTTATAACAAAGTAACTCAAAAATAATCGAAGATACTACAACACGACAACTTACAGATAACAATCCAGCGTGTACATTAGTTGACCATGAATGACACAGGTTTGCCAACCTTAAGGAGAGAAATTTCCTGGTGGAAATTTCTTATCAGTAAATTTTGTTTTTTACAAAATTTTCACATCACCAAAAAAAGGATTTGGTTTTTGTTTACATTAAATAAATACTTTTCTGAAAAATGTAATAATGTACAGTTTCTAAATAAAATAAAATTTTTGTAACGCTTCTTGTGTTATTCAACCCGTCATACACCATTTTGTTCAGAATTAAATTCTCTATAAGTTTTGTTTAAAGTTTTACGGGTCTATTACCCGTAAAACCATTTAACAAACTTATTGTACGTCAAACATAAGAAACAGGATTTTGTACCCTAATTTATTGGTTTTCACCCCAAATTTTTCAAAAATTACTGCAGATACAATTAATTCTATTCGATTTTTCTGGTCAAAAAACAGAAGACATCAATAATTCTGCCCCTTAACGTCCTAAAAATTTCAGTACAATCTCATTTCACCAGGATAGCTGAAATTCGAGCAAAATCTACTTTCAAATGAAGCATTTTAGAACATATGTTTATATGAACTTTTTCCATTATTTTTCTGAGTAGAATATGTTTTGAAAGTCCCAGAACAATCGTGATATACTTGTATATGTCCACTTTTGTCCTTCTATTTGACCACCTCATTTGATAAGTTTCAACAATTTTTTTCCTTACAAGGTGTGATCAGCTTACAATACGTTTACCGATACTCTTTGACAGGACAGAAGGAAGGCGGGTGAATACTTTAAATCCAAAATGACAAGACAAGTAATGAGGAATCCAGTTTCATAATGGAGATGTTTGAGTCTCCGTATCTTTTTTAAATTTAACATTTCCTTTTTTCATACATATACAATAAACAGACGATTCTTTAATAATAAAATATTTATAGAAATCTAGATAAAAAAACAACTACGAAATTGACATTTGCTGATTTATTTTACTTCAATACAATAATCATTAACCTAAAAATCCTTCCTAACGTGTGGGAAAAGGACTCACAAACACAAAAACTACAAACAGATTTTGTTTTATAAAACTTGGAAAGAATAAAATAAACTAATTTATTTTTATTTTTTAGCTTGCCTGTTACAATCTACAGAACAATAATTATTAAAAAACAAATTAAATATAAATATTTTCGGATTGCAACAGGCACGCTGAAAATTACCGATACCCTTTAGCAAGGTGATATGAGGGGGGGCTTTACTTTAAATCCAAAATATGGACTGCCTGTTATTTATATAAAACCTGGCAACACTATAAAACGGCCTCAATTGACTCTGTTGTAAGCTATCTTCTCTGTAAGCTAACTGTTGTAATCTGCCCTTGTCAGAAAATATTGTCTATACTACCCACAAATTTGTCTTTAAACTGTCATATAACCAGTATCCTCACACAATTAAAATTAATAATCTGGTATAACAGTTTTTTTTAATCAAAAAAAGCATGCCACCATCATAGTACAACACCTTCCCTTTCCTTCAACAGTCAAGTGAAATAAAATGTACATCACAGGTAATGTTTTTAAATAAATATACTTTATTGAGATGTTATTTTTATATAAAAAGCTGTACCACAAGCAACAAATATTATTATTTACAATATATTTCTTAAATAAAAAATCTATTTTTTGAAGCGAAGCTTCTTAACACAGACTTGGGAAAAGAATGAGCGTCACACGCTAGCTGATAACACTGTTCATTCAAGAATCGTGTTCAAAGAACGATACTGTTACTCTTTTGTGAATGGTTTCCGATCACGCTCCTATTTAAATATTTCAAGCGCAAATTGGCATTAACCGTTAACAGATTTAACAGAATGGATTTCATAGTTTGTTCATATTTCTTATTAATAAAAATTTTATCATTTGTGTATATTGCATAAACATTACTTTGCACCATTAATAATAAATATAGTATTGTGTAACAAGCTTCGCTTCTGTAGTGCGTCCACGCACCAACGCGCTCATTTTAATTTTTTTTTTTTAATTACAAAAATAATTTCTACCGCTAAACATACATACATTTATTCAATGTATCTTCCGCTGTAATCTGGTACTGGTCGTGGAAATTTCCTGTTCAAACATAAATTCAAAATACATTTAACAGTAAGAAAATACCATAAGATATATCAATAGAACTGACCGCTTTTCCCAATAGATGTACTGATACGAGGTCTGTTCAAGAAATACATAGACTGAATTGCTCGGATCCAGTTGGTTCCAGTCAAATCCGCTTGGCGTCGCCTTGTTCGTACAGATCAACTGATTACAATGCAGTTTTTTGGTTGCAAATATCATTATCGGTTGCTTAGGTACACAGTACCTAGTAGTTTGTGAAGTGTGTTTTTTTCGTTTAGCGGATTTTAGAATGAACGAGCAAAGAGTTGCTGTGAGATTTTGTGTTGAACTTGGAAAATCTGCAAGTGAAACTTTTGATATGCTAAAAACGGCTTACGGCAACATTGCTATGAAGCATGCGACATGTTTTATGTGGCATGGACATTTTAAAGATGGTCGTCAGTCGATTGAAGATGATGAGTGTCCTGGATGTCCTTCCACATCAACTGATGTCTCACACGTAGACAAAATCAAAACCTTGGTTCGGGCAAATTGACAGCTGACCATCAGAGAGCTTGCTGAAGAATGTGGGATATCAGTTTGTTATGAGATTTTGACAAAAAATTGAAGATCCACCGCGTCGCTGTGGAATTTGTTCCATGCCTGATGACGAATGACCAAAAAGCCCATCGCGTCCAGGCTTGTCAAGAATTGCTTTAACGTTCAGAAGAAGATGAAAAGTTCTTGTCAAAGATCGTAACAGGTGATTAATCTTGGGTGTTCAGTTATGACATCAAAACAAAGGTTCAATCATTCCAGTGGGTGGGTGAAACATCTTCCAGACCAAAAAAATCTCACCAAGTTCGTTCCCATGTGAAGGTGATGTTGACAGTTTTTTTTTTTTGATGCTCAGGGTGTAGTCCACCACGAGTACCTCCCCCAAGGCTCCACAGTGAACCAGACTTACTAGATTGAAGTTCTCAAATGTCTGTGGGAACGCTACCTAGCGGAAAAGGCCAGAAATGTGGAAGGGTGGTGACTGGTTTTTTCATCATGACAACGCTCCAGCCTATTCACCCCTCAGAACTCGTGAGTTTTTGGCCAAACACTCGATCACTGTTCTTCCACAACCACCCTACGCACCTGACCTCACTCCTTATGACTTCTTGTTCCCCAAACTCAAAAGACCTTTGAAAGGAAGAAGAGATTTGAGACGATTCCTGAGATTGAGACAAATGCAACAAAGGATCTTAAGAACATCACAAAAGAAGCATTCCAGGACTGTTTTGAAAAGTGGAAACACCATTGGGATAAGTGTGTGCGTCACGGAGGAGAGTACTTTGAAGGGGACCCAGACAAGTAACTTAAAGTACATTTTATTTTATGACGTTAAGCCTACGTATTTTTTGAACACACCTCGTATGTTGAAAATAGAATAAACAGAATATATAGCTGTACAAGAGGCACAGTAAAGCTCTACAACATGAAACATGCAATAATATAATCCAATATTAAATATATTTTATCTACAAACTTGAATGCTATCTTATACTATGGGAATAAATTCCTTATAAAATTGACAATGTCAGAAATATTATATTTCTTACTGCCAGATTCCATTAAAAATACTGTCAGTTCATGATGTTTTATTCACCATTCATAAAAGTTTTCAAAATCTGACATTTTAAGCAGTTAAGGTTTCTTTTATAAAGACACTGAAACAGAAAGCTTAACTAAGACTATTGTTTAACAGTCGCCTCCAAATCATAACTCAAAATCAAACAGGTAATATAATCTTTATCTGCTGTTTATAACAGCATATTTATAAACCATAAAACATACAACACATGGTTATTAAATATTAATTACTTTTTGACAGAACAATCATCTTTAAAAAAAATTGTATTATTAAAACTAAACTTAAGAATTTTAAATATCTTTTTGCACAATTTAACAATAGTTAAAATTAAAAAACTATCACTTCAAATACAAAAAAAAAAAATATATATATATATATATACATTAAAAAGTTTAAATACAAACATTAAATAATGTTAAGGTAAATACATTAAATATAAAAAATTTGAAATTCAGATGCTATTGAAATTATTTTGAGCACATATTTATGTATTACATGGGATGCATATTGTATTTTTTTTTTAAATCAACAGAGTATTGTTTCCAAAGAAGAAAATCTTTTAATTGTATTTTAAATAAAATAGTTGGAAGATTTTTCAAATGTCTAGCAATTTATTAAAAATGGTAATAGGAGCATAATAAGGCCCTTTCATATACCAATTGTATTGAGTTATATGAAAATGGTTGCGTTGTCTGGTTTGGTAAAGGCGAATAATATTGATATTTTTTAACAATAAGTTATACTATTCTTTTCAGTAAAGATTGTGCATTCATAAATATAAGCAAGAATTTTATTTTTTAAATAAAGATATACACAATTTATACTGGAACGAGAAAGTGATTTGACAGCCATTTTTGTATCTTAAAAGCTCATTGACTTTTTATGGGAGCCCAAGAGGTAAAATTATACATACTTTATACAATAATTTGTATGTAGAAATAATAAATATTTAATAATGATAAACAAGCTTAGCGTTATCTTCAGGAACTTCAGGCTCCTTATAAATTATTTTGATAATATACACTAAATACACTAAAACTCTCTTTATAAATTTTCATGTTTTAAAAATGCAATTGTTTTTTAACATGATTGCACTATCAAAAAGCATTTAATCATATATTTTGATGAGGAAATTGTTTTAGTTTTGCTTTAATGATTCACAAACATAAATACTTATCAACTCAGCATAGGAAAATGTTTAATAATACAGTTATGTATACAAAAGGCGGGGCCAAAAGTAATCAAAATTTTTTTTAACGTTTCAATAACTTTTATACAAATAACTACCGCTCAAGTCTTCTTTAAAAACTTTCTTTGATCTGTCTACTTATCTCAATTACGCAGAATCTTGTTTTACATATAAAATTGCTGCACATTCAGAGCAGTGGGGGCAAGGGTAATAATGCAGCAAAGAATACTGCTGCTTATCATTTTTCATAATTTTTAACAAACGCTAAGGCTCTAACCCTTGCTACAACATATCTTAGTAAAGAATTAATTTTTCATGTGCAATAACAAAAAAAAAAAAAAAGAAGAAATTAACAAGGTCTTAATATTAATGTATTAGCTTGGTGCATGGGCTGTTACATTTATCGTGCCACGGCTCTCATCTCTAGTCAGGCTTAAAAAAACCTTTGCCATTTCAAACTTATTTCTTGAAATTATGAAAAATATCCAAAAATAATTTTTTTGATTATATGTCATCAAATAAGTAATACAAAATGAAGAAGCGCATTTAATTTTCAAATGTTTCATTGACATTCACCAACAAGAACTCAAATGAAGACAAGCAAACCAGTCATCTCATAAATCTACGATATTCCTTATTTAGTTTTTTAATAATTTTGTCATCTCAACTCCTTGAAGGTCGATTAGATTTCTGTTACTTTTCAAACACACATTTCATCTTGTTTTGAAAGAATATATTTTACTTAACACTAAGTTTGTATTTTCTTCCTTAAAAACTTCTCAAAACATTCAAACTAATACAACATTTAAGTTTCCTAAAAGGAAGACGAATACTCTTCACTGTTTATTATCAGCCACCATTAAAATAGTTACCTTTCTTGTACCTATTGGAAAAAATTAAAAAATCGATAAGAAGCGAACTACAATGATTAAATTTAGATAAACGCATGAAAATTGCGTTAATTGGTAATAATACTTTTTAATAAGCCGTTGCACAAATTCACCTGTCTACAAATCACATTCAATTTAAATTATTATTTAGGTCCCTTTCAATAAATAAAATTACAAATATCATCAATCGGCTATTAAAAATAAACCGGTTGCCATAGCAACACAGTGCACATGCAACAGCAATTTATCTTCTCATTACGTGCCCATCTGCTGTACCTTCTACTCAAGACCAATAGACATTTGTAAAGACAGTGGGCGAGTGGTATAAGGATTTTGAAGAAAACTTCAGCATTTTACTGTACAAGCATGTTTATATCTGCATTAGTCCTATTTGAATAAAATATTCTACATTTGAAGAGGGTGCCCACCACGGTATACAAACGTTTTCACATCTGTTAAACGAACCAATACCTCTTGTTTCAAATCACTTTTGTGAAATATAATGAATTACAGTAGTTCACTATTCTTAATATTTAATTTACAATCATACTATTTTATAATTTATAAGATAACATAGATTTCTTCTCCCCAACAGACTTAATTTATTATTTTTGGTGAAACTGAATCTAGAATCTCTAATACTCAACTTTTAAAACGTTCATACAGCTGTTATGCTAGAGACAAAAGAACATGCAAGTAATACCGTAACACAATAATGTACTGACTCGCATAGATCTACTGACGAAAGCTGACCTACTTTTTAAATTAGAGATCACACACTGACTTTGATTTTCTCTCTAGAATTGTAACTATAATAAATATAAATGGACAAAGGTATTTACGTTAGAACTGAATTATACTGATGTAAAAAGAATTACCCAGAAAATTCAGTAACATGCAACAGATATTTAAAAAAATAAAATTCTTAAAACCTCTCCAGAAATTCAGGATCACAGGCTTCTACACTTTCATAACAGCAAAGTAGGTGAATTTAATACAAAAAAAATATAATTCAAACTTTATTCCTTTAAAAACAAGAAAGAAAAAAAAATTTTTTTAATACCGTATATTACTATTATTATCATCATTATCATCATCATCATACATTAAACCTGCAATCGATCCAGATTTATATCTCATCATTACAAGATTTGTTAGGATGATCATGAATTCCTTTTGACTGTTGAAAAACCAATCAGTTTTTGATCAATAGAATTTTTCAGTTTAACAGATCACTCAACCGTACCACCCTTCTTAAAACAATACCATTGCCTATATTTACCAATAAGATCTGGCTACAATTGTTAGTCTCCTAGCTGTTGTCTGATGCATTAAAATGCGTACATAAAGTGAGAAACCTGATAGCTTCTAATTTGGACAACTATTGTTTTTGTCCACATAACATACATCACTTAACTTTCTTACTGTTATTTTTTCATCCTCTTTTTAAGAAGGTTGAAATTTATCCATTTTCATCAGCAGCTTTAGATTACAAATATGAAATGTTACATTGTTAACATTAAAATCACTATTATTGATATGCATATTATTCAGAAAAAACACTTTTCTTTGATCCTAACACTACAAACCCTGTTCGCTCGGTCCAGAGATTTAATTTCTTAGCCATTAACTTTTATGAAAAAACAAAGTCTCGATCGCTACAGACAAAGCACAAATTACCCAGTCTGCAAAAATATATTATTCAAAGGCATGCATGCTTTAACATAAAAATCTTTTCAAATGTTTTTGTCACTGAATGACTTCCATTACACAGTGAATGATATTTATTTAATAAATGTCAGTGTGTGTGTGTGTGTGTGTGTGTGTGTGTGTGTGTGTGTGTGTGTACAGAATAAAATTAAATTAGGTAGGACGGCACTTGCCTTATATCATTATATATACACAAGAGTACTTTCATGATTTTCTTGCATCTTCAGTTGATCCAGTCTTTTAATTGTTCACATAAAATATTACATATTATATACACAACATTAACAAAATCTTGATAAATACAATAAAGAAAAATTTTGTTAAAACTTTAAAATCACTTCAAATCAAAATGGAATTAAAATTTAAAAAATTTCCTTTTAAATTTGAAATTTAAAAGTAAAAGTTAAAATTAAAATTAAAGTTAAAAAATTTCATATATAAAAAATATGTTGTCAAATAATAAAAATATTAATTATAATAAATATGTTAAAAAAGAACAAATATATGTGTTTGCGTGTGTGTTAATTAAATTTAACTTTTAATTAATATTTTTATTATTTGACGACATATTATATATGGCATTTTTAACTTTAACTTTAATTTTGATTTTAAATCTCAAACCTAAAAGGAAATTTTTTTTAAATTTTAATTACATTTTGACTTGAATTGATTTTAGAGTTTATATACAAAGTTTTAACAAATTTTGTTTTATTGTATTTATCAAGATTTTATTTTGTTAATGTTGTGTATTTATAATATGTAATTTTACGTGAACAATTAAAAGATTGGATCAACTGAAGATGCGAGAAAATTGTGAAAGTACTCACAAGGTAAGTGTCATCCTAACTAATTTTATTTTATTCCATACTTTGTGGATCAAGTTATTTATTTATATTTGTACAATAGTACAGAGGAATATGAATCTTAAAGTTTATTTTAAAAAAAGAAAATACACATATTGCTACATACTGAATTAAAATCATCCTTTCCAAAACACCTCCTAAAAGCAGGGCGTACATATATGCATATTAACTGCAAATTGCATATTTTACAGTTTTACACACACACACACACACACACACACACACACACACACACACACACACACACACACACACACACACACACACACACAAATATAACAACAGTAAACAATACAGAACAAGTATAATTATTTATAAAAGTCAATACTCTAACCTATTTTCCTTTCCGCCAAAGTGTAATTTATATTACACAATACCAATTCTACCTTTTAATTTTAAAATCAAGTGTTTTCTAATACATTATAAACATAAAACTCATACAACACAGATATGAAAAGTAAATCTAGATTACCCCTAAGAGCACAGCATAGCATAATGTTGCTGCTGCTACCTTGTACTATTATATAAATTATTAATTATGTTCAACAGTTTTATTTTTTTAAGTCGAGGAAATACTAATTTTTTTTACTACTGCCTATTTAATTTAATTCTATAAAGAATTTTAAATTAGCTCATAAATTAACAGATCTTTAACAGATTTTAACTTTTTTTTATTTTATTGTTTTGAAATTAATTCAGGACATTTTTGTGATTAAATAACTTTTCTTAAAAAAATACTGTTAAAGTAAATGATAAGTTAAATCACAGACAGTATAAAGAGCCTAAACAATGCTTTAAAATTAACTTTTAAATATTTCTGTTAACTTACCCTTATGAAAAGAACAAAATATTTTTGAATTACAGTTGACTTCCAAATTATCAGTATCAAAGAATAAACTATTAGTCCAAAATTATCAAAAAATTTATGTAACTTAAATACAGCTACTTCAACTCAAGAAAGAAAAAGCTTAAGAATAAAATCATAAATTAATAATTTTACGATTCACTATAGATATAAACTTGCAGCAAAAACAATGTCCCTCTTCATAACCTTAATGGCTTCACTAAATTTATTTTCTAAATCTGTGTTACCGATATTCTTTGAAGCTTGAACCATCTGTCTAAGCAATTCTTCTAACCTCCGCATGCATCGAATGATACTTCCTGAAACAAAATTAAATTACAAAAGACCCTCACAAAATATACATCAAGGTAGGTAGGTTAATATTTAGAGTTCTACTTAATCTGTATTTGAGCTGAACTTAAGCACCCAAATTTAAACTCCGAGTTCAGTATAACCGATCAAATTTAACGTAACAGCTGCTTGAGGCTGACATCAACATCACATTTCACTTACGCTGAGAAAAACAAGTCAAGCTTGGAAGCCCGACTCAGCTCCACGCAACTTTTTTCTCAACAAATTAAAAAATAAGTTGAAGGGGCAAAGGTTTGACGTAATAAGAGGAGATACAAAGTGAAATTACAGGAACCGCTGAACAAACTCACCAAAAGGGTTTCAGGATGTATTCTATATACAGTAAACACTGGGATTACCCCTTGTGCTACCCCTGGGAGCTCAGACACCGACATTTAATGTCGAATAATACCCCAATACATCTCTACGTTTAAGGTATATGCATGCGCTTGAAAAGTACTTTTACACCTTTATAAACAAGATTTTACATTTAGGGATTGTATTCCAAGCACCGCAAGTAATTTTTCTACAAAAATTGGTAATTCTGTGTCATGTGCAGTTTGCTTTTGCAAGCCGGGTCAGACCAGTGACCTTGAGATGAGGTGTCTGGTTCTTCATTGTATATCACGTGTTTATTATTTTTGAATGACAGAGACCATCTTTCCATGTGTGCTCAGAATAATGTTAACTTTAGAACGGCAAATATTTCTTGTTGAATACTTCTTCCGTACGCACGGTTAGCATATATAAACAGTGAAAGACCAGTAGTCAGCTTGATAATCTTTGCAGAAACAATAAATTCAGCTTGTTATTGTGAAATCATTTACCAGAGAAATCAAAATAAATAAAATAAAATTAGGAATACTTGGATTAAATACAATGGTGCAACTACGCATCCAAACAGATAGTCTGTGAAGTTATTGCAAGAGGTTTACAGAAATTGAACAATTTCTGGAGGCTTGTGGCCACCTTGTTTTACGCAAATGATTAAATGCTATAAACAAAATAGTAAAAGGTAAATTATATTAAAAGGAAAAAAAGTTTAAACATAGGTTGAAGTAAGTAACATACCTTCAAATATATCAGTCATTTGGCATATTTGTAGAAAAGAACTTCCTTGGCACCATGCATAGCAAACATCCATTAAGAATGGTTTAAAACTTTCTACGTAATCATCTTCTTTTAAATCTAATTTTGATTCTATACTAACTTTGGCGACACGACGAGCCAGTTCCTAAAAAATGATAAAACATCATAAATTATGTTAAAGTTCACTTCTGGTAGATTTGTATTTAAAGGTTTGAAAATCTTTGCGGCCTTATTTAAATAACCAGAGAAAGAAGATAATTAATTATTCAGGTGTACGATACACCTTGACGTTAAATTACTTCAAAGCAAATTTATGACTCTAATTATTTAAAGAAATAAAATTAATACAATACCTGCATTTTCCTAAGAGGACCTCTCAGTTCCTCAGATCTCTTTGGCATCTCATTACTTTTCTCATCACAGACGAAACAACTAAGAAGGGCAACGATTTGAGGAACTGTTAGATCATTAAAGAGACCGTTGAAAACCATTTCTGTTAATAACAATTCCTCTCCGCTACTCAATTCACATGCAACACGTCCTTTTATTTCTATAACATCAGCCGATGTACAGTAACCTAGTCGCCTTAATACTCTTTTACGACATTTTAGTTCATCCATGTGCAATAAAGACATAGCTTTCTTTAACTCCTGTTTTGCATCTTTCAGAAGTTTTGAAACCTGGAAACAAATAATACATATAAAAAATAATTATAGGATATAATCTTATAAAACTTATTTTAATGTTGAATAAAAATACGCTTTAATTTCTTATAGGTGTATACCTTCATTTTTTCCACATAAAGGGAATACAGTGGCTTGAGATCAGAACTGTTATGTAATGGATGTTCGTATAAGCGACCTTCATATAATTCAATCTGAGAGCAAATTTGTTTAAATGCAGTATCTTTTATCTTCATATCATCAACAGGATTCAAAAGTGGAATGCCCTCCGGATACCTCTTTTTAACTTCCTATTGGAAGGAAAAAAAAAATTTATTTATTATTATAGCCATGGAATACACAACAATAGAATAAAAAAACACAAAAAAAAACAAATATTAACTACGAATTTTAAAACTGGATCTAACAGAAATAACACGTAAGCTTTTATAAGTTTTTTTTTCACACTTTTATTGTTACCTAGAGGCAGAGGCCAAAATACAAACAGCAGCTCATTAAATACAAATCTCTCTTACAAAGTTTATATTTTACATATCAAATTTAAAAAAAAAAATTAGAATGAAGACTATAACCTCTGATTATTATCTTTTACTGTACATCAGAGATCATCTGATTATATTGCTTGAAAAAAGCAATACATCTTTATTTACAACAGAAGGCTTTATTTCAATGTCCTCAGTAAGTATACACCAATGAATTACACAAACTAACTACTTGTACTATTAATTTACAAAAAAAATGTAACAAGCTGCTGCTCAACTTGAAGTGCCAGTATAAAGGTACAGAGTTAAGAACCTGCTCAAATGTGTTTTCAGTCATTTGCCAGAAACCATATCAAAACTGAATAGTTAAACAACATCTTATGTGTATATCAACTGCATCTTATATTTTATTTTTCCTTATTCAAAAATCAATTTTGGAATGGAATATGGATCAAGAATCTACATATTCAGCTTTTCATACTATTAAAATTTCCTTTCTTAGTTCCTTTACCTTATCCAACCATCTCATCCTCAGTCTACCTCTTGAGCTTGATCTCAATCTGAAACATCAATTCTAATATTCTTTCTCCAGCCACTCTTTTCATAAAACCAAACACCTTACTTTTATTATTGTTATTATCATTATTTTTTATTATTACATATAATAGTTAGCCAATCCCCACATAGAATAAATGTTTTATTTGATTCATTAATCCTCACTACTGTTCAGCAAAGTAAAACAGTAATGTCTCTCTCTATCTACTATACACTACATTTATCTTCCTTAGCTTACATTATTAACATTAATGTTAAAAATTACTGCACGTGTATTAATAGTTTTATATTCTTAATATTTTACATTATGATCAAAACTGGACTTGCACATCTGTTAACATTTTTGTGTGTAACTTTTAATGTTGTTCATCTCATACAAGAGTTTGGATAAAGCTTAACAGAACTCTAAAACGGTAAAACAATTCAAGGTAATTATTACCCTGGAAATAAAAAATTATTCGAACTGATGATATAGAATCGTGTCAATACATTTAAGATTCTCAACATTTTGAGAGATCTGACCTCACCTGAAATCATGCTTTGCTAATATAATTTGGGTCCTTATTGCAATATTATGAAAAACCATTATCTCTAATCATAACTACAGTAGTCCCCCCCCCCCCCCTATTAACCGACTTAGTCGGAACCAACACACAGTGGAGTAATTGACATCCACAGCTGGCCAAAATTACTTAACTACAATAATCTAACCTTTTTCAATTGCTTTAAATTGTATTTTATCTACTTTAAACTATCATGATTTGATGATTCATATTTTAACATTTTTTTTGACAATTTTAAGTTAACAAGTTTTCTTTTTAGATAACATTACTGTTTTTGTTTGACTTATTGTGTACATTTCACAAAAACATATTTGTTTGATTATCAGTGTGGATAGACAAGAAAGTATTTCACGAAAAAAGGAATTTTACTTAATTATAAATAATTTTATTTCACTATGAACAAATTGTTCAATTTTTTAAATTAAATACTTAACATATATCATAAACACATTTATATATGCCTACATAAAATTAACTACAGTAAACAACATAAAAACAAGTATACAAAAATAATACATGTGTAAAACAATAACAAAAAGATTATAGACTAAATAATATGTGCTGCTTAAAAAGTTCAGAGCCTTATTCAGAATCCTTTGCATCAGCCTCACTCTCCTGTAGATCCTCTGAATATCTTCTGTAAATTCCTTCACCGTTCTCGTCCTTATCACCATTTACTGCTGTAATCTATCCCGAATGAACGAGGTTTGGTGCTCCTGCCAGTAGAAGTTCTACTGTTTCTTTGATGAACAGCTTTTCTTTTCTTCGGTATTTCTCTTGTGTAACTCAAAACGGAGTCTGAACTGAGAAATAGCCTATTTAAAACATCCCTGTTACACTTTTTCTTCAAAAACTTTCTTGAGAATTTTAATCTATATGCCAAAAGTTTTTGTTCTCGCTTTAACTGCTTCTTCTGATAGCAGACCGATCAGTAATATAGCAATTTTAATTACAGTTGATCTGTTAATCAAAATTTTACGTAGGGTTGAGGTCATGGAATGCCATCCATACAGTTCAACATATAATTTTGCTGCAGCTGAAGCAAAAACTTGAAACTTCTCAGGGTCTACTTGGTGGCCGCTTGAGACTGCCTCCAGAATAATTTTGCAGTGTTTTATTAGACATGCAACTACTCCTGTTATACAAGCAGCGGTTTTTTGGTCAGAAAAAACTACTTTGACATGTTACCAAAGCTCTGCTTTGGGATATGTCTGCCAGAAGACCTATTTCCTCTTTGAAACTCTCTTGTATCTTCTTTTCTGTTTAACATTTTCTTTTCTTCTTGAGTTTTAGCCTGCCACTTTTTGGTAGGTATTATATTTGCAAGCTTGTTTTCTATAAACGTGCAACTTTTCTTCTCTCTTCCTAGTAGAGCATTCTTTCATGAATTCGTACAATGATATTCTAGTAATTTCATGCTCAATTTAAAAAAAATCTAAAAATGAAATTAAACGCAATAAACTTATCTTAAACAAGAGAAATTAGAATACAAGTTGCATCAGTAACGACTTCAAATTGTTAATAATTACTCAAATTATAAAAAAAAAAAACTAAGAACAATTAATAAAATAAATGAATGAAAAGAGCTGTCTGATGTCCTGACACACGACAGGGCAGTCAACTGAGGAAAATTTTTTTTTCTAATTTGAGAGAAAATATTTGGTTTTTAAATGCTCACATAATCAACCATTATTGTCCCTCCCTCCTTGTCAGCAACACAAACAAACACTCCTTGAAGTACTTACGTAATATTTCACTCCCCTTGACTCGAAAAATGTTAAGCATGATTTTCATCACAAATTTTGTACTAGTTGTTTTTTTATTCAGTATTAAACTTAGCATTAATTTTTAATCTCCCCAAATAAGGGCGGTATCTACTCCAGATACACAACTTGCAACTTTTTTTTTCAATCATCTAGAATGCGTTTGTTACAAACATACTGAAGTCAATCCTTTCAGATTGAACTACTTTCTACATAGAACACTCAATTTGCTGTACTATACAATGACTATACTATGCAAGTACAAAATTCATTGCAGTTTTATAAAATATAGCAATCTTCCAGCTCAGTTTTTACAAAATGGCAGCTGTATGTGGAAAATCTTTTTTCTGAAATAAGTTACAAATAAGACAAGGATCTTTTCAACACAAACATCATCCATGGGATAACAAGCTCTGACAAGTTTTCTAAAATCTTTCTGAAATTAAAAGTATGTTTAAAAAGCTGTCTAATTTCTTACTTAGTTTAAATTTAAAAATTATTCTAAAACTAATTATTAGAAATAAATGTGCATACCTTTTAATCCCTCAATGCAAAATTTTAAGTCAATCGCTCCACATAAATTATCAAAAATAATAACTCAACATGAAACACAAAACAATAAAAAATAACTAGCTGCTCACTTCAATGGTTTGTCATGACTGAATTAAAAATCACATAGTATTAACCAAAGATGAATCATTATCGATCTGAAACTGCGACTTCATGATGCAACAGGCATCTTAGCTACTGGAATATGTCAGTTTTGCCAATGTATTGGCAAGTTTAATTTTTTTACTTTTGGCCAACTATTTCATACAAATACTCCACTGTGCGACAAGTAGTTGGTTAAGTGAAGAAGTCAGTTAAACCAAAGAATTTTTTTTATAAATAAAAGATACTGTAGGTGGTATTTTTTGTACAGTACTAATCAATATTTAAATTTTTGTACTAATACTGTAACATATTTTTTAATGAAATATCAGATATAGTTTTGTATATAATTAACCCTATTAAAACTAAAATAATTGCATAGGTAAATTACGATGTAGGATGTACAGTACTTGTATTTATTTTGTTTCTTTGTAGTACAGTATAGTATAAATTTTATTTCAAACATTGCTCTATTACACTTTAATTTTCAATTATGTACTATATACCATATTACATATACACTACACTACATTAAAACAACAAAAAACAAGGACTGATTAAAAAATTTAGACTGATACTGAACTATAACAATAAATTTAAATGATTCAATCTATTACTTTTGTTTTAAATAATTTGTAATTTTTGTTTGTTTGGTCGCTGCAACGCTTTGCTTTGACACATAGCCTCTCCATTTTTTCATTTGTAGAACATTGTAATGCGTGCCGTTAAGTTGTTGTTCAATGTAACACATAGCCATGTCAAAAACCTTTTTTGCTTCCATACGCTGTATTTTGGTATCGTCTTTGGCTACATTGCATTTTTCTTCTCCACCTTCCTCATTGGCTTGATTTTTTCTTGTTATAACTTCAACAATACCATAATCATTCATAATTTCATTTTCTAATAGCTCGTCACTGCATACCCATTCATTCACGTCATACATTTCTAATAACGCCATGCTTTCTGTTTTTAGCTATCTCAAATCATTTAAAAACTCTGCGTTTCCAATATCTTCTGGATATGGATTTTGCGTTTCATCCGCATCGCTACTGTTACACAAATTTCTGGTAGATAATGCTTCCAGCACTTATTTATTGTCACAGATGATATTTCATTCTGAGCCTTGACTATGTTGTAAATTATGTCTCTAACTGTAATTTTTCTAATTAAATTAGGCAAAGTTAAACTTATATTAATGTCTTCTTTTTCTTCTAGAATTAAAGATAAAAATTTCTTCTGGTACCGCCTATTTAATAATTCTACATCTAGCTGAGGAAATGTACGAGTCAGACACTGTGTCATACAATAGTGAATAAAGTCTACATGTGTACCATATTTTACATTTCATAAAAATTTTCTTTTGCGTGCAGGCTTAATTATTATTGAACGTAACTAATACAGTACTGTACTATATAGGACCTAATTACATTAAATCATACAAATTAAATTACAATAAATATGTTGAAAAATTATTTTATAAAAACTTAGAGGATCACTTAACCCGAAGAGTCGGTTAACAGTAATTGTAGGGGGTTTGGCAGTTAACCCAGAGAGTAGGTTAAACGGGGTACGAATTACAGGGGGACTACTGTATTATACTTTTATTAATTTAACTATTACAGATCTACTTGATGATACAATTCACTAAAAAATGTTTACAAAGGTCCTCAAATTTTTTACTAATGCATTTCTGAAAATATAGCATATAAAATATCTGGAAATCAAATACTTTTATTAAAATTAACAAAATCTGTTGCGGGTAGACAATTGTAGTAGTCAATTATACTCTCATACACTCACACACATTCACTTACCATAATATTACAAATACAGCAGAATTACTAGCGATAATTATAAGGCTAGCAAATCAAAAAAAAGAATAACTCACCCGAATTGTTTGTAATACAGACTTTCTCCTTTCACGTAGTTTTAAATCGGCCGGATGATACAACCTAACAGAACTAATCTGATTAATAGCTGTATGAGATACGCAAACAATTTCTACTTCACCGTTTTCTTCAACAGGGCAAGGACGTGGTGGTCCATCCTGCTGACTTTCTTTCAAATTTAATAAAACATCAATATCAACACCCCCTTTATTAGTTGCTGGGTTCTTACCGCCTGCTCCACCATGCTGCTTTTTAAAATTAATTACAATACCCCAGTCGTACTCGTCGTTACCGGTCTTTACCTGAAAAATAAATCGACAAAATATCATTCCAGGAGAATAAATTAATTCACATCAAATTAGACACTACTAGGAAAAACCGATCATAATTCCTGTAAGCTAATGTAAAGAGGGATAAGTCAGCAAATTTTACTATCAAGATGAAGTTACAAAAATGTTTCTCATTTGGTAAGTTCCATGCATCATCTCCTCTGTAATTATAAATAAATAAACTCTTGTCGTGTTCTTCTTACTCTTACAAAGTAAGTTGTTACATTATGTTGGCTTTGACCAGCCAACATATTATTTATTTATTTATAACATTTAATAATACATTATTTATAACATATTTATATTAATAACATATTATTAGTAATTATTGAATAGTTCAGTATTAATTAGCACATCATGTCATAATATCATATACACTCATTAATTCACATATTAAACTAACAATGTATATAATATTAAAGTAATATAAACAGGTATCAATAATAAGACATAATAAAATGTGAATTTCAGTAGAAAATGAACAGCGACTTTATTTAATATATATTATTGAACAGGCTAAGTATACATGTATGGAATAGTGAAACCTAACTTAGGTATTGAACTGAGGCAGATATTGTTCTGCATCATTATCCAAAATTTATCTGTTTAAAGGGTATTTATATTTAATTTCATGTGCAATAAGGGTAGGATAATTTTTAGTGACAGGCACATCAGTCACTAATTTGGCTTTCTGTGATTCTTCTGTTGATAGCAAACAACAGATACTCCAGATAGTCCAACAGGGAAAGTTCCGTTACACGAATTGCTACATTCTAGCTAACAGAGAACACACCTGCCACAGCTTATGCAAGGGTGTAACCATCATGATATTTATGACTATCTAAGGAGAAATGAAGAATAAGGAAAGTACAAGATAGAAAATGAAGGCAATCAACCCGCAGATGAACCGTTGACATGGATATTTCCCTTCGCACAGAACAAGCCAATAGCATAAAATTATAATTTAATTTTGAGGTTATAATTATGTACATAAAGTACAGGTTATATAAACTCTAATGAAAACAAGGTTTGAGAAGAAATAATAAAATTGGCAAAAATAAAGAGAATATAAGCAGTAGCTTAAAAATCAAAATAAATGTTATTTTTATCTTACATTCTCTTCCGACCTCAAGAAATACATGTGAAATGTTTTCTGCTGACCGGTCATTTCCGGGTATTATAAAGTGATAGTAGATGGCCTCACATTATATGATGAATCACCGGTATTAAACAGGTCTATATTTTTGTTAATATATAAAACAATGCTTGACATAAAAGCTGCCTCATTGTTAAGGCGTTAAATTCCCAAAATAGGTCAGCTGTAGGATAAAGTCTTGGCCTATTTAAGGCTGCTTTTATTAAGTGTTTTTGAAGCACATATACACTTTATTAAAGTCCAAGTTTATTGCCCCACCCCATGAACATATACCATACAGCAATATTGATGAGGTTCAATAAACCAAGCTTTGGCACCCTAAAGACCTTCTTCAACTGATCTTATAACCTCATCCCATGAGGAGGTTGTGAAAATCATAGTCCAATCAAATTACACTTACAGAAAAAAAGAATTGTTACCTGGACTTTTATAAGTGGAAATGGTAAAGGGGCTTATAATAAATGTAAAAAAAATAAATGAGTGAGCGGAAGTGTAAGATGGTTGATTTGGAAGGTTAAAAGGGGTGGAAAATGGGATTATTGCAATTTTTGGCAAAAGCTGACGTCAAAAAAAATATCCAATACAAAAGTTGTAGATTATGCAAAAATCTATAACGTCTGTAGAGGTCACTTTTTAACATAACCTCAACATTTCCAAAAAAATGGGAAAAGTCGTGTTTTTCATTTTTTATTTTTTATTTCCGCAAAAATAGATTAATTTTGACAAAACTTGGTGAAAGTACACCTTTCTGTGACTTAATAACCACAAATTTTGTTAGATAAAAAAAAATATCAAGAAGTTTCGGAGATATTCATTTTTTCCAGTCTCAAACACTTTTTCAAAAAAAAAAAAAATTGTATTTATAAAAATAATCGTACAGAGTTTTACCGGTGCTCATTTTTTTGACATATACTACTTTTTGGTAAAGTAAAAATAATCTATAATCATAATTCAAAAACATGCTTAAAAATGCAAAAAAAAAATGACTTGCAACAATGAACTTTTCAGTAATTGTTGATAATTTGTTTAAATTTTTTTAAAAATTCAAAAACCAATTACACCATTCAATTATACCAAAAAAAAAAAATACAAAAGAAACTGTGTTTCATTGTTTAACCTGGAACTTTATTTTTGTACAGTATTGCTTATAAATATCTAAGTCGAATAATTTTGTGTACTGAAGGATCTAAAAAAGAGATGAGTGGGTGTGCAGCTCCGTTCCCACTATCACTTTTTATAGAAAACGGCTTCAGAAAAAACATTAAATTACAACTGTTTCATCAGTTCACTAGCACTGAAGCTTTACCAACTAATGAAAATGCAGTACATGTTATCGATTTCTATTACACAAAGTTGTTTGGGAAAAAAAATTTTACTGCTGAAGTGATCACCAGAAATTATTATTTCTTTTGTATGTAATCATTCACTACGCAGACAATAGCTGTATAGTATTTGATGGTTATCCGGACAATGAGGCTGATAATGAACTCAACTGCATCTTCAACAAAAACAGTTGAACACTTCAGGCAAAAAAATTCTTTGAATGTTCCTTTTTATAATACTGAACCACACACAAAAATAACATTTTTACAAGAGTAATTTTTTCAAATGATAAAAATGAGAATGAATTAATAAAAGAGTTGTCAAAAACATTTAGATTTAAAGGATATATAATTAAACAACAAAGATGCAGATTCATTAATTATTAATACAGCAAAAGAAATCACCAAAAAAAAAAAGATTATAAATGCAGCAACAGGAGTCGCCAAATATAAAAAACTGCCATTGTTGGTGAAGATCTTTTGATCCTATTAAATCAATTAAATTCAACTAATGCAACAATTTACTTTCTTTGCCAGGTGCAGGCAATGTAAGAGACTCAATGTATTCGTCAAATAGTTTTAAGCATGAAGATTATCGTTATATTGTTGCTTTTTACACTGTTTTACTGGCTGTGACACAACATCTGCTTTTGCAGGGAAAGGAAAAAAACAACATTGAATTCACTGATTAAAATCCCGAGTTGACAGAACTGATAAAGTCTTTTTATTAGACTAATGCAGAGCCAAAAGTCATTGCGCGAAAAGGTTATAAATCAATTTCATGTATTTACAAATGCACAAATTATAAATTATCTCTGGATGATTTGCGATTTCAACAATATAAAGTATTAAGTTTACTTTTAAATTAGAAAAATTACCATCAACTGTTGGACCAGCTACACAACATTCCTATAGAGCATACTTTCAGCTTCAAGTGTGGCTTGGAAACAAAATAACTGCAACTAAGTGAGGCTGGAAAGAAGTAATTGCGAATAATTTCAAAATACTCATGCCTCGTTTTACAGAAGTCTCAGTCATGCCTGAAGGTTTATTAAAAACAATCTCTTGCAGCTGTGAACCAAAATCAAACCAGTTGCGAAGGTAATAGATGCGGGTATCAAAAACATGGACTGATATGTACAGATTTATGTACAAAATATCATGGTTTGGACAATTGTTCCAATATTGACAAATTTTTTGGAAGATTTCAGTGAATCACAAAGACATTTCACATGAAATTAATCAGCCAAGTCTTTGCTTGGAACCCGGAAAATCAATTGCCTGAGGAATTTAGTGATATCGAAGAAACGTTTGAGGATCAGGAAGAAACCTTCAGGTCTAATAAAGGATCAGACGATGAAGATCAAGTTAAAAAGTTGCCAACCAAGATTGGCCTAGTATTATTTAATTGTAAATTTTTTTTTTTTCTTCAGTCATTTGACTGGTTTGATGCAGCTCTCCAAGATTTCCTATCTAGTGCTAGTAGTTTCATTTCAGTATACCCTCTACATCCTACATCCCTAACAATTTGTTTTACATATTCCAAACGTGGCCTGCCTACACAATTTTTCCCTTCTACCTGTCCTTCCAATATTAAAGCGACTATTCCAGGATGCCTTAGTATGTGGCCTATAAGTCTATCTCTTCTTTTAACTATATTTTTCCAAATGCTTCTTTCTTCATCTATTTGCCGCAATACCTCTTCGTTTGTCACTTTATCCACCCATCTGATTTCTAACATTCTCCTATAGCACCACATTTCAAAAGCTTCTAATCTTTTCTTCTCAGATACTCCGATCGTCCAAGTTTCACTTCCATATAAAGCGACATTCCGAACATACACTTTCAAAAATCTTTTCCTAACATTTAAATTAATTTTTGTGTAAACAAATTATATTTCTTACTGAAGGCTCGTTTAGCTTGTGCTATTCGGCATTTATATCGCTCCTGCTTCGTCCATCTTTAGTAATTCTATCTGCCAAATAACAAAATTCTTCTACCTCCATAATCTTTTCTCCTCCTATTT
The DNA here is from genome assembly GCF_047948215.1 of Lycorma delicatula. Classification (NCBI taxonomy): domain Eukaryota; kingdom Metazoa; phylum Arthropoda; class Insecta; order Hemiptera; family Fulgoridae; genus Lycorma; species Lycorma delicatula. The sequence continues at coordinate 3,236,583 of NC_134457.1, read as the reverse complement.
TCACATTCAGCGGTCTTTGTTATTTCAGCGGTCATCTTTGTTATTTCTACTACATTTCATTACTTTTGTTTTGTTCTTGTTTATTTTCACGCGGTAGTATTTGCGTAGGACTTCATCTATGCCGTTCATTGTTTCTTCTAAATCCTTTTTACTCTCGGCTAGAATTACTATATCATCAGCAAATCGTAGCATCTTTATCTTTTCACCTTGTACTGTTACTCCGAATCTAAACTGTTCTTTAACATCATTAACTGCTAGTTCCATGTAAAGATTAAAAAGTAACGGAGATAGGGAACATCCTTGTCAGTCCCCCTTTCTTATTACGGCTTCTTTATTATGTTCTTCAATTGTTACTGTTGCTGTTTGGTTCCTGTACATGTTAGCAATTGTTCTTCTATCTCTGTATTTGAACCCTAATTTTTTTAAAATTCTGAACATTTTATTCAAGTCGACGTTATCGAATGCCTTTTCTAGGTCTACGCCAAGTATGTTGGTTTGTTTTTCTTTAATCTTTCTTCTACTATTAATCTGAGGCTTAAAATTGCTTCCCTTGTCCCTATACTTTTCCTGAAACCAAATTGGTCTCCTCCTAACACTTCCTCCACTCTCCTCACAATTCTTCTGTATAGAATTCTAGTTAAGATTTTTGATGCATGACTAGTTAAACTAATTGTTCTGTATCTATCAATCGCTTCCTCACCTACACTGCGCAGTAATTCTACAGGTATTCCGTCTATTCCAGGAGCCTTTCTGCCATTTAAATCTTTTAATGCTCTCTTAAATTCAGATCTCAGTATTGTTTCTCCCATTTCATCCTCCTCAACTTCCTCTTCTTCCTCTATAACACCATTTTCTAATTCATTTCCTTCGTATAACTCTTCAATATATTCCACCCATCTATCGACTTTACCTTTCGTATTATATATTGGTGTACCATCTTTGTTTAACACATTATTAGATTTTAATTTATGTACCCCAAAATTTTCCTTAACTTTCCTGTATGCTCCATCTATTTTACCAATGTTCATTTCTCTTTCCACTTCTGAACACTTTTCTTTAATCCACTCTTCTTTCGCCAGTTTGCACTTCCTGTTTATAGCATTTCTTAATTGCCGATAGTTCCTTTTACTTTCTTCATCACTATCATTCTTATATTTTCTACGTTCATCCATCAGCTGCAATATATCATCTGAAACCCAAGGTTTTCTACCAGTTCTCTTTATTCCGCCTAAGTTTGCTTCTGCTGATTTAAGAATTTACTTTTTAACATTCTCCCATTCTTCTTCTACATTTTCTACCTTATCTTTTTTACTCAGACCTCTTGCGATGTCCTCTTCAAAAATCTTCTTTACCTCCTCTTCCTAAAGCTTCTCTAAATTCCACAGATTCATCTGACACCTTTTCTTCAGGTTTTTAAACCCCAATCTACATTTCATTATCACCAAATTATGGTCGCTATCAATGTCTGCTCCAGGGTAAGTTTTGCAGTCAACGAGTTGATTTCTAAATCTTTGCTTAACCATGATATAATCTATCTGATACCTTGCAGTATCGCCTGGCTTTTTCCATGTGTATATTTTTCTATTATGATTCTTAAATCATAATTGGGTGTTGGTAATTACTAAATTATACTTCGTGCAAAACTCTATAAGCCTGTCCCCTCTTTCATTCCTTTTGCCCAGCCCGTATTCACCCACTATATTTCCTTCCTTGCCTTTTCCAATGCTTGCATTCCAATCTCCAACTATTATTAAATTTTCATCTCCTTTTACGTGTTCAATTGCTTCATCAATCTCTTCGTATACACACTCTACCTCATCATCATCATGGCCGCTTGTAGGCATATAGGCGTTAACAATCATTGTCGGTTTAGGTTTTGATTTTATCCTTATTACAATGATTCTATCGCTATGCGTCTTGAAATACTCCACTCTCCTCCGTATCTTCTTGTTCATCACGAAACCTACTCCTGCCTGCCCATTATTTGACGCTGAGTTTACTCTAAAATCACCTAAAATAATTGTAAATATCAATTGTAAAAATTGTGAAAAATTAAATTTATATAATTTAATTAAAGAATTGCTTATACATCTATGAATTCAACAAATTTTTTTAAAAAATAGTACACTAATCGATTCTACAACAATCAAATTAAAAAAATTATTTTAATTTATGTATCTGAAGTTTCATTGTTTGAACTGAATGTTTATAGCAATACTGCACAAAAATAAAGTTTTAGGTCAAACAATGAAACACAGTTTCTTTTGTATTTTTTCCATAATTGAATGGTGTAATCAGTTTTTAATTTTTTTAAATTTAAACAAATTATCAACAATTACTTCAAGAATTCATTTTTTCTTTTTTTTTGCATTTTTAAGCTTGTTTTTGAATTGTTATTATAGATATTTTTTATTTTACCAAAAAGTAGTAATGTAAAAAAAAGCACTACCAGAACTCTGTACGATGATTTTTCTAAGGAGAATTTAAAAAAAAAAGTGTTTCAGACCAGAAAAAATTAATATCTCAAAAATGTTTTTTATTTTTTTATCTAAAAAAAATTGTGGTTATTTAAGACACAGGTATACTTTCACCAAGTTTTGTCAAAATTATTTTTGCGGAAATGAAAATCCCCCTTCAAGTCTCCATTGCCCCCGCTCAGGATTTTTTTTTTTTTTATCTTCACTAAGCCCCTTTACCATTTCCACTTATAAAAGTGCAGGTAATAATTTTTTCCCCCTCTAAATGAGTTATTTCGATCGGTCGGTCAGTGTCATCAGCAAGATATTATATCACAGTTTCTTACTTTTAGTTTTAGAAAGTTATTTACGTACAGTAAGAATAAAATAGGGGATAAGACTGATCCCTGTAGTAGGCCATATTCAGTCAACTGCTGAATGCTAGTATTTTTGTCAGCGTAAGTATTTTCAATCTTTTTTTTGTTGTAACTTGTAAATAATTTATGAAGTAAGCCACATATTCCAAAACTATTTCATTTTTATAGCAGTTTTAAATGTGGGATGGTGTCAAAGTGTCAAAGCTTTCACCATACCTAAAAAACTTACTATAGTTGTTTTATATTCTTCAAGTTATTTAAGGTAATTTATTGGTAAATCCATAGCTAAGGTAATTTATTGCATATTGGGTGCCTTTCTTTGGTTGAAGTCCATACCTCATATCGGTATGACTTTATGTTGTTTATGAATTATGTTGTGTTATTTAAATATTTCATCACTTGTGATTTGACAATTTTTCCCATAACTTTAGACAAATTGTTTGTTTAACAAGCAATCTTGTATTCGAACGGAATACATAGATCTCCTGACTTGAAGAGTGGGATAATATTGGCGATTTTAAATTTATTTGGAAAACACACAACGGCAAAACTATTATTTATTAATTCTTCAATGGCCTTAGCTAAATATGGAGAGATTTTTTTAAGTGTGTTTTTATAACCATCGATACTTACTAGGAGCTGAATTATTTTTGAGAAGAATAAATTATATTAATAAGTTTGCTTTCATTTGTTGAAAACAGAAAAAAAGAATCATGAGTTGCCATATCCACATCTGGTTGATGATTGTTATGCATAACAGACATATTTGCTTCCTAAAATTCCTTTAGTTTCCTTTAGCTTGTAAAATGTTACTTTTATAAGTCATGTTTTAAATTTGCCTAATAATTTCTGTATTTTTTATCTTTAGATTTTAAATCGGCATTGAACAATTGTTTGAGAGTTTTGTATAATTTATAAACGGTTTCTTTATTTATACGGTTTCTTATAGATGTGACTAAGCCGACAATTATCCACTTTTTTAAAGGTCTATCTACATCTGTGTTATCTGTTTTTTACGCATTACATTTTTTATGTGATCAGTCAGTTTATTAAAAAAGAAAAGGATTTAGCATATCATCAATATTTGCATGACCCAACAACATTCTCCCACTTTTCTACTTTAAGATTTTGCATTAACACATCATCATACTCTACTTCTTCATTAAACGACTGCTCTTTAATACTGTTATTTACCTTATTTTCCATTCTGAGATGAAGGGCAGTGTAAAAATGATCAGAAATCTTAGTTTTCAGAATTGATCCGATAATATTTTTGAATAAAAATTCGTATTCTAAAGGAATATATAGTCTATACAAAATTTGGTATTTCTTGTACCCTTGTGAGTTAATTTATATATGAATTGAAGCCATTTGATAATAGTGTACAGATATATTAATAAACTTCATTATGTTTCAGTTTAAATGGATGTTCATATCCCCAATTAAGAAAGTGTTATCGCTGTTAAAACCGTTAAGGAATGTATCCACAACTGCAGATGGTGATCTATAAACGGCAATGAGATTAATCTTTGTGGAATCATGTTGATTCTCAATAATCCAAATTAATGAATTTGCTTCAGGCAATTCAAAATTAATTTTTTTAACCTTTAGTTTCCATTGAAAAACACAAATACCATTACATCTGTTATAGATACCAGGCTCATCATATACTAAAATTGGAATGATACAGAGAAGATTAGCATGGCCCCTGCGCAAGGATGACACGCAAAATCGTGAAGCGTTCCACATTTTTACTTAACGCAGTTCCTGACGGGCCATAGAGGGTTTAGGTCCTACCTGGACCATTCCGATGAATGTCCTCTCTGCCACGAGGAGGAAAGGCGGAGAAAGGACGGAGACGAACTGGAAGGCTGTCGCTGACTATACCACGACAGTCCTGTGAGACCTAATTACCTGGGAGAGACCCGCATAAGAGCTAGGCGTCAGAGGACATGTAGGCGGGCAGGCCCTCGGCTAAGGGCCTATGGGGCCCTCTGGGCGCATGGGGGGTCGCCTTGGCACGATGAAGCTACGGGCACTTCACAAAGGTGTTGGATGGCAGCCTGGGTGGCTTGGTATTTTAGGTAGGTACTGTATCTGTGAAATGAGTAACAGCTGTGTGGAGCTTCTGTGGGTTGTGCTTCTAGTGTGACATACTCTGTATTTTTGTTTTATCTTCTAGTACTTACATAATGTTTAGTTTTATATGTTTATTACATTGTTTACATTGTTTGTTGTATATGGTTAGCTGTATTTGTACATGTATTATGTAAAATTTGTATTGTGTTTTGTACTGACTATTTAATGATCACATGTAAGAATCTACATTGTGTTTTTAACTTAAGATCTGTACTTGTAGTATGATATGACTTATGACTATGTGTGTGGGAGATCTCCCCCTACCCGATGGAATGCGTTATTAGCTATGCCAGGGAGGGTGGATAGCCAGGGGTGAAGGTTTAGTTGGTAGTGTGTAGGTATACACATGCTCTTTCTACAACCTAGCAGGACCGGTTAGCGACCCCGACACTGCTTTGGAGTCTGTAAAATGGATAATTAAATTAGTCATGATCAGTTACCCAAGTTACTGTTAAAATTCTTACATCATACCTAATATTGCAGTTTTGAAGTATACATACAAATTCATCAAAATTTATATTTAAGCAACATACATTCCCTTGCAATATATATGTAAGAATTTTTCCAATATTATTAGAATAATTTTACGGAATAAAACTAAAGATATATCGACCTCAATTATATCATAGATTTCATTATAAAAATTGTTTATAATTATCATAATAATAAAAGTAAAGAGAATGAAAGAAAGAAAGGAAAACAAAATAAAATAATCTAGTATATTCAATCAAGAAATAACTGTGCAGATGTCTCCATCATGTTCATGAAGCACTTATCATTACAATAGTAAAAATAAAAATATTGTATTAATAATAACAAAGATTAAAACTGTTACACTGTTACTACTATCACTATATATTCCATGTTATAATTTTAAATAATTGTAATAAAGAATTAGCTAACCTAGTGGCTCACATAAGAAGTAAATAAGTTATTACTGAAAATAGCCAGTCAACAACAATCACTAATGCTAAAAGTACAAAAAAATACTGTACACACAATAAACTAACCAATATAAACCTGGAGATCTTTTTTAAATATTCTTCTCACAGAAGCTGATGCTGACTGTCTAATTAAGATCTTCCTGTCTCGCACTTATACGAATGTTTATTCTTCACCTTGAGATCCCTCGCTGATCTTATTACAAGACAGTTTTGTAATAAGGACATAAATGTTCGTTAATATCCTTCAGTGCTAGGCTGATTTCTGTTGGATTTTAACTCATTTTTCTTCTTCACAGCCAAGATCTATGTATTTTTAACTTTTCTAGAGACAAAGTTGACAATAATAGAACTCTAATTCTTAGCATTTGGCACCCTGTGCAAAGCAGATACTTCTTCATGTTTCAACTCTATTTGAATGGCATGAGCAACAGATTCCAAAAAGCTGCACAAGTCCTGTCTCCCTTAGTCTCTGGAATGCCAGATATTTTGATATTATTTATTCTAGTTTGTTGCTATTATGCTCATTTGTTACATAAATGTAAATCATGTTACAATTGTGACATGTCTAGAGTTAATGTTGTATTTTTTAATCCAATTTATTACAATTTTTTGCGACTTCATTATTTTCAATGGATAAATATTTTACTTGCATTTTTGTTTCTTCAGAGGTTTTGTTCACTATTTCGATTTGGTCAGAGATCTTTGGGTTTCCTGTTGAATAAAGTAGTTCATCACGCAAATTGGAAAGCAAAACCAAAATATTATTAAAACCTGAATCCCGATTACTGAATTGACCTTCAGATACAATAACACAGCCATCACTCTTCCACACCGATTTAGTTTTGGCATTCTTCCTTTTGAATTCTTCCATAGTTTCAAGTCTGGTACGTGAAGCACGGTTCAAATTCTTGCATTCACTGTTCTTAATAGCTTAATTTTTGTTGGGAAATACCATTTTAAACATAAGGTGTTAAATATAACTCACAACATATATCACTGATGAAGATATTCAATGACAATTACAAAATAAGTAACAATAAACTTTTTGTAGTATGGATATTTGTAGTTAAAAGAACACAAGTACCAACAGGAAAGGCACATAGTAGAACGAGCAAATGAAAGACATGACCACCTCCATTGACTGCTTATCAGTGACTGATCAATTGCACTCAATGTAAAACTTATGATGATATTAAAAAAAATTTTAATAATTATGACCGTTGAGCTTTTAGCTAAAAGTCTTCCTCATGTGTCACAAGTTGAAAACGTTTTATTTGTTCTTGTGCTTTGGAGCCCAGCCACCAGTAAGGCAGCAAGTGATTTTGCTCATATATAGAAAATATTCTTTTATAAATCTGGTGACAATTTTTTTAATCTTTTTCAATTTTTTTCACAAAATTTCAAATCAGCAGATAACAAACAGGGATGAAACAGATTTTTCTTCAGAGATTAGTAAATACATCGAAACAAATAAACCGTTGAGTCTCCAGTTCTCAGTGGACTGTTTCTCCTAGGTATGATTTAATTGTCTTATTACTAACAACTGTTGAATAAGATATTTAATTAAATTTAATGTGTTCACATGAAATTACTGCTGATTTTAATAAACACTGAAATTATAAATAATTTTTCTCTCACTAATTTGTCAATTAGTTTTTTTTTTTTGTTAATTTATTAATTAATAAAAACAAGCTGCTGAATGAAAAAACTACATTTAAATCAACAATAAATAATGCAGACCATTTTAATTTTATAAAAAATATGAACCAGAATAAATGCAACAATTATTAAAATACTTACTTTAACTAAACGTCCAGGTTGTAGAAATGGTACTAAATACTCTGGCTTTGTTAAGTATGACTGAAACTGGGAACTAAGATTTTGTAACTGTTCTCTAATACTATAGTATGAAGCAAGTTGGGATTCCTTAGGTATTTTCATGCTAAATTCCTTTTCTTGAAATGTCTTCACACCTGAAAAATAAAGCAATTATTAAACAAATACAAAAAAGGATGTAATAAGATAATAATTAAGGACTGTTGACTTTTTGTTTATTTTACTTTCTGATTAAGATTCTGGACAGTTCTAGCTAAAAGATACATTGTAGAAGGTTGTGAGGAGGGAATCGGAACTAAAGCTGTTTTTTTTTTTTAAATATCTCAAAAACAATTAATTATTAGAAAAAAATAAAAGATAATGCAATGTTTAAAGCTTACAAAGGCTTTTCTTTGATTTGTTTTTTTTTTATTTTACCAAATAAAAAAATTTTTTTTATTTTAACAATAGAAAATTATTTAATTAAAATAATGACAATAATATAACAATAAACATACTGTTCAATCTATACTGGTGTAATGGTATTTTATATGAATTTGGTACTCAGTTTGCTGTATTACAGCTTACTTTTTACGGTAATAAAACATTAATTTAGATTCTGACAATAAAATAAGGAATATACCACAATAAAAATTTGTTTTGGAAAGAATAGACAAGTATGATCTTGAGATGAATGCATAATTGATAAAAATGTTGATGATTACATTGAGGATTATCAAATCAAACTGCAGAGGCTAATTTATAGAGGAAATTTATTTAAAAATTATAAGTTTTGCAAAGTAAAAGAAAAAGAATCAAAATCACCATGGTAGAGATAAACTACATATTTAAACAACTGATTTTCCTGCAAAAATTCAATGCATTATTACTTTTTAATATTTTTAATACAAAATAATCAATCATTTTTAAGAAAAAAAAGTTTTTCAAATATGTTCAAATTAATAACTTTTTTTCATCTTTTATGACCACATAGAATTAATTACTTTAGACAGTACATTATCCAAGTCTCTTCAAACTTCTGTTTGAGTCTTGTAATCCTCTCAGTACTTTTTCATACGTTCCAATCTCCATACCCTTTCTGGTGTTGAAAATATTCATGTTGTGAGTGTGAAGTGAGTGTCTTTGTCCTTGATTTTTTCATTTAACTTTATCTTGGGTCTTCCGGTGTAAGATCAATTTCCTTCAGATCCCCTCTTATTTCTGAGATCCATCTGAATCCAGTCTTGCTGTTTCTCAAGTCGAGATTGCACTGTACCAGCTGTTTCAAAAGTGTTAAATCTTCTCGTAGTTTATCTTTGATGTTTGCTGGTGGTCTTCCTGAATGTTTCCGGATCTCTACAAAAATCTGATCTTTTCCAACCACTTTATAATTCTTTATCTCACCCGATGCTCAGTAGACTTCTTTTATTGTGGGAGGATTGAAGTTTTCCAGTGATGTTATTGGGCTGCTGGTGTCATGATTTAGGAGTTCTGTCAGTTCTTCGCAATGTTAAGAATAATTACAATAATTTAAAAAAACTTTTGGAAAATATTTGAAAGATAATACGTAACAAAGTTTGTTTTAGGAGTGCAAAGATAAAAAGTAAAAAAATAATTTTTTTACGTGGTGATGGAGGAAGAGATTCTGAAGAATGAGAAGTCACACATGACATCCCAGGGAGGGTGATTGTGTGGCCACCCTTAACAAGGAGCTTATTAGATGGCTTATCGCCAGCTGTGTTTACTCCTGCCTGTACAGATAAAACTTTGGGGACAGAAAATTTAAAAGGGATCCCAATATTGGTTTCACTAGCTGCAATTAACAACTTTTTGTTCATCTTAGTCATCTCTGGAAAAGTGGCTGTAATCAACTTGATCAGATAACATACAAACAAGGTTTTTAGCTCATTGCAAGATCCACACAGCTGATTACCTGAATTTGTAAGAGCTTGTTTTGATGTAGCAGTGACAAAAGATTCATCTGGTTTAACCAGGTTCTGTGAGTTAAGTATCTTTTTACATTCTCTTCATGCAGCCGGAAAAGATAGCGTCTGCTTAGTACAGATTTTGAGAACTGCCTTTTCTTCTTTAAAAGTAGGGCAATCTCAGGAGCAAGCTGTATGTGAACCACTGCAGTTCACACATTTTTTATATTTTGGCAGTTAGTGACATTGTGTCCTTCCTTAGTACATCAAGCACAGATCAGTGTAGTTTTATTAAACAGGGTCAGAGGCAGTAATCTTCTCCTTTTATGTACATTGAATTCAGAAACAAAATCTGTACAAAAACATTTTTTCACTATTTTAAGTAATTATTACTCTTTGGTGTTAATAATAATTTCAAAAATTTTAAACATTGCTCTGCATCATAACAGAACAATAATTTTATACATATATAAATTAACTGCAGTCAATATTTACTTTTTATTACTATGTTATCTAGTAGTACTCGAAAGATTTTTTTTTTTTTTCAATTAGTTTTCAATTCGGTAAAATACACTTTTATGTTTACACTTAATTTTAGACTACTCCTCTTGCTAGTAAGTGTTTTAAATTGAAGATAGTTTAAAAAATATGAGATTCTTGCTAATACAGCCCATAACCTTAGAATATAGGTGGTTAATGCGTGCAAATAGAAATGCTAACATGTAAAAATCAAACATGAAAAAACATTTCTTACAGTGGTTAACTTTAATTATAGAATATTTTTACTAGTTTCCTTCCTTATCTAGTTTTTACCTTTATTGATTTCCAAAAATCAAAGTTTTACATAAGATCCATGACCCACAGTAACTCAGGTTAACAATACTCATTGAATTAAAACATTTTAATGTATTTTTAAAAATTATGATTTTCCTTAAAAACATACTTCTTTATCCTATTATTAAAGCCATTAAATTATAAAAAAAAGTTCAAACTTATTCCTTACTTAAAGATGAGAAATAAGTTTCACAGAATTTTTTTTACTTGACTCATGTAACCAAATTATTATTGAAAATGTATTTTGAAGATTTTTTTTCATATTTTGCCCGTAGTTTAGACACGGTACATCAAAGAAAGAAAATATAAGTATTATGAAACTAACTTCTCTAAAATCTGTTTCATGTATATTTTTCCTTATATCCTTACTTAAGCTAACGACAAAAAAACAGCACAAAAAATACTCAAAGGAATCAAAAAGTGCATAAAAATAAATACCATAATCGTTTTACTTTTTATTGTACAGATTAAAACTAAAAATTAAAGTGATGGGAATTAGTAATTTCAGAGATGATTTTATAATAATCATGGCTAAAATCAACAGTTTTTGAGTAATTGATAAAAAGCCATTTTAACACCTTATCCCAACAATCTCCAAAAGCACAGCCGATTCACTAGGGCATTTCACAATCTTAATAAGTGAGTAAAATTAAACAAAAAAAACCAAATATTATTAATTATTTCCTTAATCAGTAACTATTTTTATTAATAATACAACAAACCGACAAAGACAATACTTTGTTAAAATTAAACAAATGAATAAAATATTTTTAAAATTTACCAGCCTTTTTTTAAAGTACGTACAAAGAAATTAAAATACACGTAAATAATTAAAATAAATCAGTAGGTTTTCGTTTTTTTACAATTTTACTTACTATTAACTAATTCTGGAATGGTAGCCTGATTTTGAAACTGAAAGAAACTTCTTTCTAACATGTATTCAGGATTTATTTCTTCAACTCGCAATAAATTAAGAACCATATTGTAAGTAAGATGAAATGCAGAATTAATGGGATCAGCCTCCCCTTGAAGAATTTCTTTCCCAACAGAAGATGTCATCCTTTCATCTATCATTAAAATTACTATTCCTTTATCATCAAGGCCACGACGACCTGCTCTACCAGACATTTGTATATATTCTCCTGATGTTAACTAAGATTGAAAAATAAATAAATATATGTTACTTATTGATAAAATAGCACTAAACTTAATTATTCAGAAAAAAATTCATAGTTAATTTCAGATAACATTTCAAAAATAAGGAAAATTAAAAGTCTGTTTTAAATGTTTCACATGGCTTACCTACTAGGTAAAATACATTTCACCATACTTAAATCTAAAAACAAAACTCTTCAAAATATACACATCCTACTACAACAAAAATAGTTTGTATAATAATATAGCAAACTGTCAATGGTAGGAACAAAAAATCCACAGAGCAAAATTGACAAAAAACTTAACTATACTAGTTAGAAGTCATAATATTGAGGTTACATTTATTTCCAATTTCATTTTTAGTGTAGATCCAATTTACTGAAAGTTCCATTTTAAGTTTCCAAAAGTTCCAAGCATTTTAAGTTCCATCGATAGTGGGAAACACTGATTCCATGAATTGAGAAAAATCTTGACTAACACACTCGGTTAAATCCCAACACGAAATAATTTGTACTCAACAAGGGAACCATTGTAATACTTAAATTAATCAGTTATTTATACGTAAATATTTTATTAACCTTTTGACCAGTCAGTCGTGCAATACGCTCTACATACTCACATCATCTTCATGCTGGCTGGAAGCACACAGTAATCAGATAAATTTTTATCTTGACATTAAACAGTTCTGAACTTTATCCAGCAATAGTATTTTGTGCAGATTAAAAATTGAATTTCCAAATGGCTAATAAAATATTTAAAAAAAATTGTTTCATATACAACCAAAAAAATTCATTTTTTTATAATGTAAATTAAGTTACGTTTTTTGTATGCATGACAAATTCATAATACAATATATATATATATATATATATATATCTTTTGAATGATACTATGGTCACAGGTTTATCTTAATTTACGAATATAATTCTGAAGAGTTTTAAACATGTTAGAAAGTTAAAGAATTAATCAGCTTTTTTTTGATGCCGATGAAGTTCTATCAAATAAAAAACTTTTCTTTCTAATCTGAAGTTTTTGCAAATTTCTTAGCCTAAATACAACATCTGACAACTTAAATAATCATGAATTTACACAGAGTTTAAGAAACAAGGAAAAACAGACGGTAGTGAGAATACTAGACAAATATTTTTATTACTACCTTTTTAAAACTTAGGAAAAATTGTTTATTTCTCACATTACTTTATGATTAATTTTTTTCCAAGCCAGTTTGATTTTTCAAAAGGTTAATCAACCAGATATCTGCAGTATCTTTCTTATAAAGCCTTTTGAAGATCTGGATACAGACAAAATGATTGATGTATTTTGCGGTCAACAAAAGACTTTCAATAATCTTCGTCCTAATAATTTAATTAATAAAAACATTATTCAAATGGAATAAGTAAGCTTGCGCTTTAATGGATTCATTCATACAAGGCTGAAATGTAATGCAAACCATAGCAAAATGTTGTTTTGTGTGAAGAGTGCTGCTATCTTGAATTTTGTTCCCCTACTACTAACATTCCAAAACTCAGCGACTCATAACCTCCCATTTTATGTCAGCCACCACCATTACAGAGTCAAGTACACCTGTAATATTAATGTTCCTAAAACATGCAGCGATTGCATTTTTAACAACAGAAAAAATGTAGATGACGTGACATGCGGCTGATTATTGTCAAAAGCCATTTATGGGCATGAAACTGTTGATCAAACTACTGTAAATAGGTGGGCAATACAATTTCACACATCAGAAGCTAGTAAAGCAAATATTAAAAATGATCCTCACAACCGTCAACCAGATCTGTGACCAATAAGAAAAGAAAATGTGGATGAACAAATTCAAAATGACTGTTTCATCACCACCCAGATTTACATGTAAAAAGAACGAGTAGAACACCATGTACAAACAGGCTATCAAATGGACTACCACAACACTCATGCAAACTCATACAGAAACAGGTGCCACGCAAACTCATAGAAATGAACAAACAACATGAAATAAATATTGTTAACAGCTTCTGAAACATTATTATGATAAGGGGATGACTTCCTTTTCAATATTACGACAGGAGACGAAACTTGGATGCATCATTATGAGTCAGAAGAAAAACAGCAGAAAGGCATAAGAATATCAGCAACATGATTTGTCCCAATTAAAAAAGATTCTCTTGATACATTCTAGGATTCCAAACACATGTATGTGACAGACTACCAGGAAGCCAGGTCAACTGTAAATTCTGTACGATACACGTACATTAAAAAACCTTTGGAGGTGTATATGTTATATTATAATCCATGGAGCTGATAATTCTGTAAAACAATAAAGCTTGGCTCCACACATCACATGCAATTATCGAGACTCTCATGAAGTTGAATTTAAACCTATTCCACACCCACCATTTTAATTAGATTTCATGAAATTTTAAATTCTTTTCACAATTAAAGATGATATTAAGGGTATTAATTTTACCGTGGATGAAGAACTGAAAGACACAGAGAGATTACGAACCAAGGAAAGACTGCCAGAATTCTTTACTGATTGAGTGAAAAACTGGTACACAGTTGGGAGAAACATGAGGCTTTAAATAGCGACAACAAGGAGAAATAAGTGTATTTTTTTTTATCAAATAAAATGTACTTTCATGCTAAATTTGTTTATTTAAGCCTTATATTTGTGTGTTATGAGCAACTGAGCATTACATTTCAGCCAGTCCTTGTATTAAAAAACTTTAAAAAAACGTGCTGAAATTAATAAACATATTTAACAATGAATGCTCTAAATAATTAAAAACGCACATCCACTATCAACATTTTAGCCAAACAGATCCTTCAAATTCCCATACATTTTATTTATCAATAATATTAATGTTATTCTACTATTAAATAAAAAATTATAAATCTGCTTACCAACAAATATTTGTATAAATTTACATCCTAGCGCTTTCGGAAAATTATTTCCATCTTCAAGGACGTATCGTAACTAATTATACATATAATAATATTACTTCATATATTAAAAGAGTTAAATAAATAAAAAATAAAAATATTTGCATAAATATAACAATTGATCATCAATTATTAAAATCAGGTCATATGTAACACGTCTTGTCAATGTTATGTTTATTTTAAGGAAATTAGTTTGGCCAACATAAGAATTAATAATTATCATTTAAAACTTGCCTGAATAAAATATCACTTTCAAACTTTGTTTGCTCATTTATCAGTTAGTTGTTATTGGTTAAGTATATATGAAATTCTTCTAAAATATTTGTTTTACATATACTATTGGAGTAATCAAGGATATTAATAAAACTGTTAGCGTCAAATACTAAAAAACAAAAACAAAATAATTGTTAAGGTAATAATAATTAACTAAATTAAAAATAAACAATAACATAATATACAAAATAATAAAATTATTAAACGTATGTATTAAATACAACTACTTTAAATTTAATAATAAATATTATCAACAAGAAAAAGGCCTCACTATGTTTTCACCACTCTCAGCTACTTTAGCTGACATTTTCATGAACAAATTAGAAAAGAATAATTTCCATAATATATTTAAAAAAACACCAAATATTATTATATAAGAGATACTTCATGATATATTAATCATATATAATTAACAATTTAATGATGATAAAAATAAAATAATCAAAAAAATGAATTCTTTAGATAATAACATAGAATTTACCTTAAGTCGAGAAAACAACAATAGCATAAATTTGTTGGATATAGAAATAATAAAAATTACAACAATAATAAATTTGTTATCTATATATATCAAGAAATCTATTTATTAAACAGGGTATTATAATTCATCATGACTCTTTTCATGCTTTAAATTATATATAAAATAGCAACATTTAACACTTTAATATCTAGAGCAATAAAATATCTAAAACAACTAATGGATATAATGAAAATTTAATACATAAATTATATACTAAAATAAAAAATAAAATATACATAAAAGATAAAATAAAGCTAACAAATAATTATAATGAAATTAAATATGTTAAAATCGAATATAATATAAATTATAAAAAATTCAATAAAATACTTAAATCATTTGGATTAAAAACTGCTTACATAACTAATAACATAATAAACTACATAAATAATAGAGACCTTCAAAAACAGTAAGAAAATTAATAAACAATTTAATTAATATCCTTGATTACTCCAATAATATATAAAAAAAAGCAAATATTTTAGGAAGATTTCATATACACTAAAATAACAACAAACTGATAAACAAGCAAACAAAGTTTGAAAATGATATTTTATTCAGGCCAGATTTAAATGATAATTATTAATACTTATGTTGGTCAAACTTATTTCCTTATAATAAACATAATTGTGACTGTCACACTGACAAGACGTCTTACATATGACTTGATTTTAATAATTGACGATCAATTGTTTCATTTATGCAAATATGTTTTTTAATTTATTTAACTATTTTAATATGTGAATATTATTATATGTATAATTAGTCCCTGAAGATGATATGTCCCTGAAGATGAAAATAATTTTCCGAAAGCGCTATGATGTAAATTTATACAAATATGAAAGTTTTACTACAGAGAACCTACTACAGCTGTTGAAGTCAATACCTTAAAGATGTGAAGTCATGAAATAAATATAATGTGAAAGTTAAGTGACAATGTTGAAGTTAATCTACATTTACCGGCAATAAAGCTTAAGTTTTTATTAATGTCAATTTGTGTTTTATATATATATATATATATTATAAGTTTTAATTACTGTATGTTATTTTACTTAAAACTAATATGTAATGTAACTGTTAGGGAAGAGTGACATATGCAGAAAAAAAGTATTTCTTACATTTTTGTATTTACAAATATTATGACCTTCAATTTTCAAAATGAGGCCATTTTTGGAAACATTTTGCTGTTTTTTTTTGAGGATGAAAGATTACTTTTCAAATATCATAAATATTATTTTATACACAGTCTAAACAAACAAAAAGTACTATAATAATAACTATTACAATTATGTAAAATGAATGATGTAATGTTGTAATATCTCTATTTTGAGTAAGTTTTATTTTAATGTAAAATACAGAAAAAAACATAATATATCTACAACATACTTTTTATGTGTACATAATAAATACATTATTTATTATGGTAGTGGTGGACTGTGCACAACAAAGAGTTAGACCCCATCACTGATACTATGCGTAAGAGAAGACTAGGATTCTCTGAATACATCAAAAAGATACAAGATTCAAGACTTTTGAAACAGCTAGTACAGTACAATCTCGACTCAAAAAACACCAAGACAAGACGCAGATGGATCACAGAAATATGAGGATCTGAAGGAAATTGGCCTTATACTAGAAGAGACCACAGGTAAGATAAAATTAAACAAGGAAATCATGAACAAAAACACTCGCAAGAAAAAACTCACAACATGAACATTTTCAACACTAGAAAGAGCACAAAGATCCAATGTGTGAAAAAGTACTGCAAGGACCGTAAGGCCCAGAGTCTCTTCTATGGGACTGTTAGATTAGACCCATAGAAGAAACTCTGATAATGGACTGACTAAAGTGAACCTATGCAGTTATAAAAGACAATAATAATAATAATAAAATACATTATGATTGTGACAACTCAGCCACCTAAGGTGATTACATTTTTTCAGTTATTATGCACGTTTATTTGATTGTGGGATTTGTTGCAAATACATTATCAGTCACTTAACAAATGAACGCAAACAAATACACTCAATCTCTCCTACATGTGTATGAAAGAACAAATGTACATAACCAATAAATTAAGAAAAATATGCTGTTTTTTTTAAAGTTAATTATTTCATGATTTAGCAATTAATTTATTATTACTAAGCGATCCAATTTACAATAATTCAGATAGAATACTTCATTTTTACTAGAATGCATGATAACCAAACTCAGACAGTTTACTTACTTTATAAACAAGCAGTAGTTTACACCATGTATAAGATAATATAGATTGAATCTAGCCTCGTTTATACTGATTCAATGACCAACCGGCCCCACTTATAAATGTAAAACTAACAAAACTGGGAGATTGATGATACAGAGCCTGGATTTAAAAAAAGAATCTAAAACATAAAAAAATATTTTCTATTTTTTCCAAAAACACAGTATTATATTTACAGTTTTTTTTATCATATTTTTAATAATTTTCAAAGGAATTATTCCATTTTTCAAAATTTTGTATACACTTTTCGCCAGGCCAGTAACCTCTAATTTGATTGATGCCATGAGCATTTACAATATTGAAGCAATATATTTACAGTTTTTTTAACAAATATTTTAAATAATTTTCAAAGAAAGTATTCCATTTTTCAAACTTTAATATACATTTTTCACCACTTACCACTTATTTGACTGGTGCCATGAGCACCAATGGAGGATGTGCTGCCATTAGGAAGAGTGTCATACTTCAAAATAAACAAGAATGCGTTTTTATAGGGGCGGTTACTTCCTGATTTGATGAGCTGCCTTCAAATTCCTCCAAGAACTCAATATAATCGTGTCCTCAAATCTGTACAATGCCCAAAATGAGAAATGGCTTGGAAATATCTTGGGACAAGTCCTTTAACTCCCTTCGAAGGGAGTGCATCATCCTCTTCATAATTCAAAAAGCAGTTGGTTCACCTTTATTTCAAATTGTTTCATCCAGGAGATAAAGCTGTGCTCTATTTTTGGTAGACGATTATATAATGTCCTGAAGAAATGTTACAAATTGAAAGACAATTACCAACTAGAACATCACAGTGGTGTCTTCTTGCATAGTGACCTTCCTCTATTTCAAACCTGGGTTTGCTTCTTAAAGCTTCTTTAAATACTTGTTCAAGACTCCTACGCACGCATTTTTCAGATTTTACCAGACATAGTTTGGCTACAGCTATTTCGTCTTCCTTTTCACTGGATGATATTATGTTACTGACATATATTATTTTGAGTTTCTGCTTGAAAATAGACTTGGATATTGCTGGATAAGATGTTACGTAGACTTTCAGGTATGATCACCTCACTCAAAATATGCTGTGTAAGTGAATACGACTCAATGAGGCCGTCAGACAGGTCAATGGGTTCATGTCAGAATCAGAAGTTACAGAGCTCCCAGGAGACAAGGCACAACGTTAATGATCAAAAACAATAAGCCACAGGCATACATGGCTGGAGCTGGCTGGTAAGCAGGCTAACAAGCCAAACAATTCCACAAATAAAAGGTTATAAAAACATTTCCGCGCATTTAAAATAATATAAAATATTATATAAAATCATTAGCTCCATAACAATAAATGGAGACTAGCAGAAAACGTCAAGGATAGCTGCAAAGTGCATCAGGTGAGAGATGAAACTTTTGAAAAATATTTGATCTAGTAACTAATACAACACATTTAACTAGTATGACATTCATTTTCTGCCCGAGTGTTGCTTAGCAGAAGTAGGAATTTTTAATATGATGGTGGGAATGTTATGTATAAAAAGCAAGCAAATGTGTATCCTATAACTATGAACTTTCCCAGACATAGATTTCTTGGATCCAGCAACCCTAATAACTGTTTTCCAAAAAACAGTAAGATACAGTTTATAAATTTAAACAATTATTTAAACTGTATGCTAATGCTGCATAACGTAGATAATTATAAACAGAAATGGCCAAAAAAAAGCTTAATTGGAATAATTATGTGTAAAACAAAATTGGAAAAAGGTTATCTTTAATTTATGTATTAAATAAAGAATTAAATTGTATAAATCTGTTATGTTAAATTAACTTACAAATCGTGACTCCTTTCCATCAAATTTTCTTGCATTAGTAAATAAGACAGTGCGAGCAGGCATATTTAATCCCATAGCAAAAGTTTCTGTAGCAAATAATGCTTTAATCAAACCTTCAGAAAACAAAATTTCAATTGTTTCCTTAAGTATTGGCAAAAGTCCTGCATTAAAGAACAAACTTTATTAACAAATATTCTACAAATTGATTAACTAAATTAAGTTAGTTCTATAAATAATTCTGTATAAAAAAAAGCTACAAAAACCATAAACAAATATACACAAAAATAGTGTAAAGATAACAGATTGGATATTTGTTAAAAATCAGGATTCAAGGTTATAACATTATAATTGTACAATAATTAATAAATTCTTGTTACAGTTGTAACTGATAATAACAAAAAGTAAAAAGTGGTGTTAGTTTACAGCTGATGGAGAAATATATATATATATTTTTTTTTTTTAATTGTAAAGTAGATAAAGAGCAAAACAAATCTAACAAAATTTGAAAAGAGTGAGATTTGGAGACAAGATGAGGTCGAAGACCATAATGCAATCTTAGCTGTGTTATTTAGCAAGTTACTGACAAATATAAATAACAGGATTAAAGAAAGCTGGCATATGTCAGAGAACTTTCATCAAGAAATCTTTTTTAAGAACAATTCAGGAATTAAAAATAACAACTTTCATAACATTTGTATGGATTATAGAATTTTACATCCAAGGAATGAAGAAAATATATGAATTCAGAAATAAAAAATTAACACTTTACAGTAGAGGTATAACAGAAAAAAGCTGAAAATTAGAATTGGTACAGGCAATTTGTCATCAAAATAGGCTGTACTTGAAAATCCTTACCTACCGATTGATCTTTTGTCCATGCGTTAGGGGTGATGAGGGAAGCTTAACTCCAGATTTGTAACATCCCCCTCCCATAGATTTTTGAAAAACTCAAAAAGTTTTTGAAATGCATTTTTCTCTGAATCTATGCATTTTAGAGAAAAGTTTTACAAACAAAAAATGTAAAGGAGATTCTCCTCTACAATTAATGTCTTTGAAGTTATGCCGTATAATTTGAAATTGAAATACTAGGTGGCGCTGAAGTTGTAAAAAACGTGTTTTTTTGGGTTTTTCACCGGGAAAAATTGTTTTTCGCCTGTATTGCATTTGGAAAAGTTGTTAATGTCAAAAAAACAGACAACTTTTATTCAAACAATTTTCTTGTACGACTTAGCATTCCAGAGTTATAGCGGTACAATGGCAACGCAGCGGTCCTATTGTTACTGTAGCTGGGGAGATCGGCATTGTTCAGCGACTAGACCGGTTTCGAACACATGCCCAATTCACAGGTCAATAATCTTAAAATAGTAACATTTTCACAAGCTACTGCTCCAAAACGGTAAGTCGTACAAGAAAATTGTTTAAATAAAAGTTGTCTGTTTTTTTGAGATTAACAACTTTTCTAAATGCAATACAGACGAAAAACAATTTTTCCCAGTAAAAAAACCGAAAAAACACGTTTTTTACAACTTCAGCGCCACCTAGTACTTCAATTTCAAATTATACAGTATAACTTCAAAAACATTAATTGTAGAGGAGAATGTCCTCTACATTTTTTGTTTGAAAAACTTTTCTCTAAAATGCATAAATTCACAGAAAAACGCATTTTAAAAACTTTATGAGTTTTTCAAAAATCTATGGGAGGGGGATGTTACAAATCTGGAGTTAAAGCTTCTCTCATCACCCCTAATATATGGAAAAAATATCAATCGGTAAGTAAGGATTTTCAAATAAAAATACAAATTGACTGTACTAAATCGACAATCCATTATGTTAGTCATCACGTAATCTACTAATCTGTTAATGGAATATGTGAGGGGTAATGAGAATAATGGATAAAAACAGTAAAGCTTCCCTCATCACCCCTAATATATGGAAAAAAATATCAATCGGTAAGTAAGGATTTTCAAATAAAAATACAAATTGACTGTACTAAATCGACAATCCATTATGTTAGTCATCACGTAATCTACTAATCTGTTAATGGAATATGTGAGGGGTAATGAGAATAATGGATAAAAACAGTAGCACATAACTGAGAACAGAATAAATATGTTGGGGTTGAAAGATAAATGAAAAACGGAATTACAAGTGCATTACATAATTTAATTAGTGATTAAAAAAAACAAAAATGTACCTCCATGGTGAATACCAATACCTCTGCGTAAGAGAGGCAAAACATTTTCAACTTGAGGTAAGGTACGATCTTCTTCAGAAAGTACATTCATAGCATTGTTAAATACTTCATCAACTAGTTCCCTTTCTTCCGCTGCAAAAGTAATTAATGATTAACAAAAAATCAATAAATTAAAAACTAATACACATTACTTTTATAGCAATAGTATTGCTCTCAATTCCATATTTATTCTAAATAATAGTATTTTTAAAAATTATCAATTTCTGTAACAGCAGTTTTAACTAAAATAGCTTTAGTAGGTTTATAATTATATAATACAAGCAACTAGCTTTACCTTCTCAGCGATGTAATCAATTAGATTAACTAATTATTTAAAACTATAGTTCAATATTGCTCTTTAATACATTAGGTAGCACTTACTTGTCATAATTTCTTCATAACATTTTATTAAATATTATTTTCTTAACTCTTTGTTTATCATGCAAATAATAATATAGTATAGTTGAATAATATAGAGAAATGTACTACACTATTTAAGAAAATATTGCATTTTTTCCACACACAGCCCTATAATACCAGCAATATTATTACATGACATGATTCAGCATCATAAATGCAATTATTTAATAACCACAGCTCGTACTACTGGTTAGTACGTACGAGTATATATAGTTAGTATGTAGTTGGTAAGTTAAACATAAGTTACCTGAAGAGTATTCTATTATTGCAAAAGACACCAAACAAAATGTAGGCTAATAAATACACACGAAAACACTGTACATTAATCATATTTTTTCTATCTGATAATCAATTTATTGCTCAATAATTGTTAATGAATGAAAAATACAAAAGGTTATACTTATCATGAATAGTAAAAAATATCATTGTTGTGTATAAAATACGGTTCAGTTTTAAATTCAAGGAATGTGTTTTTAAAAGTTTTTCAGGTAAAATAAATACAAAATTAAAATTTTTTTAAATAAAATAAAAAGTGAAGAATAATTTTCTCTTTCGTAAAAAATTGAATTCAATTAAACTAGATTAAAAAAATTGTTGAAAGTTGTTTACGTTTCTTCTGATGCAGTGTAGTTAACTATTTTTTTCTATATCTGCCACTGTGGAAAAAACCGATTCTGGTATATAATCTTTTGATTCAATAAACATTGAATCGACTTAATGTTATCTGTAACTTCTGTTACAGTTGGGAGCGGTGTGCAGCGTAGTTCATCATTGTCATTATACAAATGAGTCTCTATTGTGTAATTCTCATTTGCCTATGTTAATTGTTAATTGTATTGATTATAATATCTTGAGGATATTCGGCTACTACCAAATTTTCATCTATAGAAACATAATACTGAAAAGTTACCACGCTGGGTTCTTGCAAAACATCGGTAACTGATTGCCATTCATTATCATTGTCATCATTGCTATTATTGTTGCTAGAACAAAGGTTTTCACTGCTAGTTTGTTCACATTCCGACAAAAGGAGGTTGTAGGTTTTTAAAACCAGCTTATTTAAAACAGTTAAAAAAAATTAGGAAAACAGTCCAGTTTCGTGCATTAAAAATGTCCATCCATTGTATGTTCTCATAATTTAGCATCTGGTACATCTGGCCCTAGCTACATTCATATCAAAAGTAGATGAATGACACTGAATACTGATAGTTCATTGTATGTAACAAAAAAAGAGCCGAGAAACAGAAAAAAGTGAGTACCGTCAGTTTACTACATTGCAATCTTTTAAAAGAAGATTTTTTTTGCAAAAAAAGAGTTCTGCACAAGTAGGTCTGACTATCCAGGTTATCTTTTATGTTGCAACAGAAAAAAACAATAATAAACTGTCCAAATTATACCAGAAGAAGGCCAAACAACCAGGAAATGAAAACTGAAGATAAAATACTATAATGAGTACGTTCATGCTACTCTGTTATTATTTTCTTTACTCCTGATATAATCATTCTTTTTACTTACACATAATGCCACAAATATATACTGTTAAAAACACATATGCGTGCAAGCATGTACATGCATCCACACTACTGAAGATCTCTAATTCTTATTTCCTGGCTTATTGATTTCAACAAATAACTTATTCGCATTTAACTTACCATTATTAAAACTGAGTTTAGCCATCATCAATGCGTAGATTTCACATTCTTTTTTACTAAAAGAAAATACAATAACTGGAGCAAAATTCCTTTCCATAATCATCTTTACAATTTTGAAGCAGTTATTATCTGGACCCTGTTTATTACCACCTTTTCTTCCACGATCCTTATCTCCTTTAGCAGCATCACCAGCGTTTGCCAATACTTTCATGGCCATGTTGAAATTATCCTCACGGAATTGACCCTATAAAATTAAACTGTCATTACTGACGATTACTCTGGACCTTCACAGTAAAATATTAAACAAAATAGATAAAACTTTAAATTAAAAAAAAGAAAATCTAAATACAAATACAACTTCATTCTTTAAAATAAAAAATTAAATATTTAATCAAGGATAAATATTTGGAACCTCCTATATAAACAAGAAACAATACCGTTAAAACAATGTTGATGTAAAAATAATAAGAAAAAATACAGTACACACATGAGGACAATCAAAAAAATAATGAGACAACTGCTATAGTTCAAAACAAAACTTTCTTCTGAATCTATATCGGTATGTTCCTTTTCAAAATAATCTCCCTTCAACATACTGCTTCCAGCGCTTGATCCACTTTTTAACATGAAATCCAAGCCATCTTTCAAAAGTACTTTGGTCATTTCTCCTCCATGGCTTTTATGATCTCTGAATTTATCTCAAATTTTCATCCTTTCAGATTTTTTTTCAACTATGGAAACAGCCAGAATTCACACAGAGCAGATCTGGACTGTATGGTGAAATTTAAACTTTAATAGACTTTTTTCCATTCAAAAATTTGCAGACTATCTGAGCGAAATGGGGGCGCACACACTGTTGTGATGCAACAATAGTTCTTCAATTTTTTTCCAGGTAATCTTTTCTTAAGCAAGTCAGCATTATGTTCAGCACAACAATGGACCAGTTAAGTCATCCCTGTAGATACAAATGATGTTGGTAAATGAACCGTTCATGATCAAAATAGATGATCATCAAGACCTTACCTGCACTGTATGCAGCTTCAGCTTCTTTCAAAGGTGTTCAAGTTTACTTCCACTGGAAGTCATATATTTAAAAAAAACATCATAAACTTGCAATACATGTATCATATCACTTATTCATTGATATTTAAGTTCAAATTTGTTTTTTTTAACTAATTAAATTTTATTAAAAACTTTTAAATTAAATTTAAATTTTCACACTTTAAAAGCTTATACAAAAATTAAAAAAAACCTCTAATTTAAATTAAAATGTTTAAATTATAACAAAACAAGATGTAAGATACAAAATTGTTTAAAGATAACGATTAATTAATTAAAATTAATTTAAAAAATAAAATGTAAAAATTTTTACATATGTGAACAATATGAAATCAATATAAACAAATAAATTAAAATTAAAATAAAGATAAAAATTAAATAATTAAAAATTTTTAAAGTAAAATCAAAAATTAAGTAAAGTAAGATTATATGCTAGCCATTTCAGTGAATTTACTTTACTAACTAGACTGGAAGATCAATTAGTCAACATTACTATCAAAACAGATAGTGGTGCTATCTACTGCAGCCTTTATAATATCTTCATACTCTGAAGGTTGATAATATTAAATTTATTCTTTATAATGTTATAAATATATTTTAATATATATATATATTTTTACAAATCTATTATTTATATTTTAGGTGGTAGATTATTTTATTATTACTATTAATAAATGGTTTGGAATTTATATTTCCTAGTCTTTATGAATAATTTTATTGCTAAATAAAATGTATTCCATAAAGTATCTTTATCATTAGTGTTTGCTTTAATTATATTTACTTCAGAATCCATTACAATATTCTTAATAATGTCTTGTTAAACTTACACGCATTAGCTGCAACAAATTGTTTATCCTTATCAAGTTCCATATTTGCTAAATTCACCAAATCAATATTTTATCAGGAAAAGAACTCGATTTTGCAAGCATTTCTTCTATTTGTAAATTATCACTAACTAGTAGATAATAATTATTATCTACTAACAAATTTTCTTGTAAAGTGAAATAACCTAAATCCATACTATTATTATATTTATTAGAATCATAACTATGGTCATTATTATTCTTATAACTGTTGTCACTTCTTA
Source organism: Lycorma delicatula (assembly GCF_047948215.1). Taxonomy (NCBI): domain Eukaryota; kingdom Metazoa; phylum Arthropoda; class Insecta; order Hemiptera; family Fulgoridae; genus Lycorma; species Lycorma delicatula. The sequence continues at coordinate 3,210,677 of NC_134457.1, read as the reverse complement.
TTAAACTATTAATTTTATTATCTTGAAGCTTTTCCTTATATACCTCAACGATACTGTCTTTGATTATATTATATGCGTAATCAAATATAAGGTTACTCAAACTTTCACAAAATATAAATGTGCATTGTATAATTCATTATTTATTATTTTTTCTAAAACATGCATATTTAGTTTCTTGTTTTACTGAAAATTTTTCAGCAAATTCTTTTGTTTTATTTATACATTTATTAGTTTGGCAATTTTTTATATTTAACTTTTATATTTAGCATACTTCATGACAAATTTAATTTGAGGCAAGTTTTGTTAAAATTTATTGACTGGATTATATTGCAAAATTTACATGTAAATTCTATTTGAACAATAATCTTGCCTGGGTGGCATTTGTAATTATTTTTTTTTTAAATCATTTCTTTTAATAAACATACTCCTCTGTACCAATACAAATAAGATACATTTAATAAAGCAACCCAAGTACAAAATAATCGAAATACAATGACTTACCTTATTTCATTACATAAGCAGAAAAGCTTTTGCAAACTTAATTCACATCATCAGCTGCATTATATATACTAGTTGACCCGGCAATGCTTCGCCATTGCTAGATTTGAGTATGTATATATAGATTAAATGAACACAAATGAAAGTTTGATAAACATTAAAAAACTGAATATTACAGAACTTCAAAATATTTAACCTTTCCCTTTTTCCCTTCTTCTCATTAACAATTTTTTGCAAAAATATTTCTAATTTAATTATATATTTTGAATAAGAGCCAAATCGGGGCGTAAATGCAATTTTTCCAAATATTCCAACCCCAGTACTATTTAGAGAGTTAATTTTTTGCAAAGGTATTTCTTTCCATGTAAGTAAGCAACATATATTCTGAAAATGAGCCCAATTGAACTATAAATACAATTTTTGGAATATCTTGACCCCCATCGCCACCTAGCTTGTCCAAACTAATTCAGAAACCTTCGCAGGTGTGCGCCCAAGTCACCAAAGTTTCATAACAATCATATGAATGGTATATGAACATATATGGGACAAACAAACATTCATTTTTTATATTTATATAAGATTTCAAAAAACATCATAAACTCGCAATAAATAATATTATATCACCTATTAACTTTTATTTAAATTAAAAATTATAACCAAAGCAAGATGTAAAATATAAAATTGTTTAAAAATTAAACAGATTAATTAATTATAATTTATATCAAAAAATTAAAATGTAAAAATTTTTAGATATGTGAACAATATGACGTAAATATAAACAAATAAATTAAAATAAAGATAAAAACTTTTAAAATAAAATTATATGCTACCCATTTCACTGAATTTACTTTACTAACTAGATTGGAAGATAAATTACTCAATATTATTATCAAAACAGATAGTGGTACTATCTAACTACTAGCCTTTATAATACAGTCATCTTTATACTCTCTGAAGGTTGATCATATTAAATTTATTCTTATGTTTATAATACCTTTCTAAAACGTCAAAACCCTTATTATTCAAATCCATATTGCATCTTTTAATTTCTAATATTTTTAAGTTTGTCTGAATATCTGACATTGTGTGCTTATCTTTAATCAAATGATCTGATACACTCGAAAAACCCAGTTTACCTTTTTTATAACTTCCAAAATGTTCCATGAATCTGATTTTAAAAGATCTAGACCATCATGCAAATTAAGTTCGCAAAAGCGATTCTGCGTATATAATGAAATAAGTAGGCCATCCTATTTCAACTATTCTGTACTTGGACTGATCTATTAAATGTAAATTAATATATATACAGAGTGATTCTAAAATGGTGGGCTGGCTATATTTTTCTGAATTTTACTTGTAAAACTAAACATAAAATATCCTTAGGAAAAATTGTAATTCTCCTTTGTTCTCCACCATTTTTTTATTTTTATATAAAAATTTATATCTCAGGTTCAGATAGAGGTATCACATTAATATTTGGTAAGCGTCTTGGTAATAAAGTTTTAAAATTAGCAAATAAAATCAGGACTTAAATACCTTCGCAAATTACAAAATGCCAACCATGTTTATTTTTCAATCCCTTTTATATCTCCATAAATATAAGTTTTATCAAAATGTATGTTATTTGCTAAAATATATAAACATCATTTTGAACAAAATGACTTTTTTTTTTAAATCTGTTAACAAATAGCCGAGTTATGGCAGAAAATTGATATTGTAATTTTGTGTCTGTTTACATATCCTCCACTTTACATTCAATTCATCAAATATTGTTTCTAGTATTTTAAATTAGTATCAAATTAAGTAATAATTTTCTCACAATAAAATTTAACATTACATAATAATAAAACAATTGATATTAATTTTTCCCTTTTAAATAATTTTGCACAGCAACTATTACTGCTGATCACGTTAACAATGTAAAAATGCAGCTTCTTTCAACAGGAATAGCGTTCAAAACTATCACAACCAGTGTATCTGGAGCGACAAGAATCCTTATACTATCTTCCAAGGTAGACATCAACAAAGATTCTTCCTTAACATAGGTAGGTATTTTTAAACTTTGGGTTTTGTCATTCTACCAAATCTACAAAAATAAATGGAGAAAATTATCCTGCTCATTTGTCAAAAATCTTCCACATTTTTTTGGAACCTCTACAATTAAGAGGAAATATGTGGTTTCACCAAAATGGAGCTCCAGTGCTTGTCAGTCAGTTGGTATCAGATTTTCTGCACGAAACTTTCCATGAAAAAATTGATAGGCTCTGGAGGGCCAGTGCCCTGGCCTTCCCGATCACCTGACTTAAATCCTCTTGACTTCCACCTGTGGGGCCATTAGAAACATATTTTTTATTCAACCCTGAGGTTGAACACAACATTGAGGTTCTTCAACAAAGGATCCAAAATGGATTTCAAGAAATTAGGAATACTCCGGAATTTTGAACGATTAAGACAATCTCTCAGAAAAAGACTGGAGACTTGTGTAATCTCTAATGGTGGACACTTTTAACATCTCTTATAACTTTTAACAATTGTTAACTATTTATTTTTAAAAAAAAAGTATACCTAATATTCTACAACAATTAATGTAAGATTATCACAGGTAGTTGTTTTATTTTTTTAATTATTAGGTTATTATTGCGAGAAAATTATTACTTAATCTGATACTAATTAAAAATATTAGAATTAACAATAAATAAAAACAATGAATATTTAATCAAATTTAACGTAAAGTGGAGGACATGAAAACAGACAAAATTACATCAATTTTCTGCCATAACTCGGCTATTTGTTAACAGATTTAAAAAAATAAAATGTCATTTTATTCAAAATAAAAGACTTAATATTTTAACATAACATAAATTTTGATAAACCTTATAATTTTGGAGGTATAATGGATTGAAAAATAAATATGGCCATCTTGTAATTTGCAAAGGTATTTAAGTCCTGATTTTTTAATAATTTTAAAACTTTGTTACAAAGACGCTTAAAAATATTAATGTGATTCCTCTATCTAAACTTGAGATATAAATTTTTATATAAGAATAACTAAATGGCGGACAGTGGGAGAAAGGAGAAATTGCCATTTCTCCTAAGGATATTTTTTGTTTAGTTTTACAAATAGAATCTGAAAAAGAATAGCTAGCCCACCATTTTAGAAACACTCTATATATATATTTTTTCTTAATATTCAAATAATTCAGTAAACTTCTGACCATTGTGCTAATAAAATTTAATATCATATGAAATATAAACCACCAAAACGTAGTAATTAGATAAGCTAAATGTACCTTATTAATTTCCAATAACCCATTTTCACCATATCCCATATCTTCAATTGATAAATTAGATTCTGTATTTATTTCATTAAAAATGTAATAAATATGATAAATTACAGTGTTTTGATGGTTTATATTTCATATAATATTATAAGTATATTACAAATCTCTTTAACAAAAATATTATCAACTCACATATTCATCAACTATTAGATGAATTCCATCGCCCCCAGATGGAAAAATATAATGCTGTAAAGGTACAGGTCGATAATCAGTGTACACAACATGACAAGGTTGATGATGAAGATGAGCGACCCATTCAGCAAACTGACGTGCATTAGGAATTGTGGCAGATAAGAAGACATAATGAACATTATCTGGTAACAAGATCAGAGTCTCTTCCCAAACAACACCACGTTCCTTATTACGCATATAATGGATCTCATCAAATACTACCCACCCTACTTCACGCATTATTTCAGAGCCACGATATAACATGTTTCTCAATATCTGTAACCGATCAAATCATTAAAAAGCTAATACAAAATGATAAATATTAACAAATAAATTAGATTATATTAGATGAACACAATAATATTTAGCATTACCAACAGCTAATAGTCACAGACTGTGAGTTCTGGGTTGCAGACTGGCTATTTAGTCTGTCATCTCATTTTCAACCACTTGCTTGGTAATCCATGATAAAAAATTTATCTGGTCACATAGAAAGGGGATGCAACGGTGTTCACTTTACATCACTGACACAAGTGTACAGTAAGTACAGTGAAAATAAATGCTTGTGTTAGAAAAGGTTGAGACAACATTACTACTGAACCTAAAAACATTTACACCCATCTAACAGTACAATAATAATCGTAGTACTTTTATTTATGCGCATTTAATTTATTACCATTTCCATGTAATGGAAATTACATGGAAATGAATTAATGAATTACTTATAATTCATTATTACATAATTAAATAAAAAGATTTAAAAAAACAAGAATTTTAATTACTGTATACTTTTAAACTAAAAAAAAATCTTAACCAGTGCTTGAATGTATATTGTATCCATAATTACACTAAATTAGGTATACAATTGCTATTGTACAATTTTTTTTTGTACAATATTTACATTTTCTTATTATTAACCATTTTCAAATTCCTTTTTTTTGTGTTTTCATTGTTGACTGTAATATTATTATTACAATTAACACCTACTTGAAATTTTCATTATATGTTCCTGTGCAAGTTCAAAATCTCTGCTTTCATCAGAACAGTCACTTTCACTACTACTATCTAGATGTATGATAAACTTATCTTTCATTTTGTCATCAATTAGCAGTTCCATCTTCTTACACTCAGTTTGAGCTTTTTTAATACGTTAGCAATATGATTTCCAATCACCTTATCAATTTCATTCATTTTTTTGTCAGCTAATTTTTTAATATCTGACATTAAAACTGTTGTGTAATAACTACCAACATATCTTTTCAGTCGACCGTACCATATTGATTGGATTTAAATTGGGATTGTAAGGTAGAAGTTGCAGAACCTGATGCCCATGTTTTTTCAATAGTTCATCAAAATGGTACTTTATTTTTGAATTTCTATGTGATTTAATTATCTTACAATTGTGGTCTAACACTGCTGTATTAAACGGAATATTGTTCTTTTCTAACCGATTAATAATGCCACTTTTCCTATCATTTGAATTGAAAGGCTTCTCTGGAGGTAAACTGTGGTATGGCGCACTGTCAATAACAACCACTGTCTGGGGGAAAGGAAGATTAGGTATTAATTTTTCAGATGCCCACTCCATGAAATTGTTGTTGCTGACGCTGTTGTAGTTAGTGCTTTGGGAACTTGTTTTCCAAATTAATACTGCGTTCAGAAAGAAACTTATTTCTCCTCTGGCATGGATTATGATTAACTGATCACCTTTATTAGTCAGCACTTTTGCTCCTGCATCACTGTAATCCGAGCATGATTTTGTCGTAGAATGGAATGTTAATATATATGTTTTGATTAAATAAACAATCAAAAAATTTCCTTTTCTGTAACCAGTCATTTTTCTTAAATATTTTATTTTCTTCTACTGGATGTCTTCTTTCTCAATCAAAAGTTGCCTATTATTATCAGTTTTACACCACTTAAACCCTTAATCTTTCAGGAAAGCTGCTGTTGTAATTCTAGAACCTTTAAATTGAATACTCTTTTGAAGTTCTTCCCATAATATATTTAATATAGGCAGTTCATTATGTTTTGCATGAAACTTGTTAACTGTTTGTGTTACAATGCCTTGATCAAAATTGTCTAATTCACTAACTGGTTTTGAACATTGATTATACTTTTTTGGTGTTGAATGACCATGACTGCGATATAGATTTTAGAAGATCCTGCTTTTTTTGGTGTTTTTGAACCTGTAATCCTGAAATCCCAAAAGCTGCAGCAATTCTTTCTTCACATTTTTGAATGCATATTAAATGTTTGGCGTCTTTCAATTTTCCTAACTTTATAGCTTATTAACTATTTCAAGAGCTTGACTACGGAACTTTGTATTCTTAATTATGAATTTAAATTCTGTCACTGAAAAAAACATTTATTAACAAAAAACATACAAATTCATTAATATACTACACAAAACATTAACTGCCACACAATACAGAAGGAAACAACTATACCATTAGCAGCAGGACACATCAACAACTGAACTAACTCAGTTTATTGAAAGTGAAAAGTAAATATTAGTATTCAATATTAGTCAACAGTGCAATACAAAAATTACTTGGCTATTCTATGAATATGTTTATAATGACTAAGTAATTAATAAATTATAATTTGTAGGGTGTAAGTCTATTATTTAATGCTGATGTTTATTCCTATAAGCATTATCAACAATACTAATTTCAATTACATGTGCATATAAATATAAATCAAATAAAATATCTTAATAACCTTTATTCACACAAAGTGGTCATTCATTTTACACTCGCTTGAAGGAGTCCAATAATAATCAATTAAAACAAGTATAAACTATTCGTTTTTGTACTGTGTACAATAAGAAATATTTGTAAGTATGCTAAATATTTTTTGGAAATTACTGTCTAAAATTAAACAAAATGATAATAAATTTTATTTGTGGAAAGAATTTTTGCTAGTTATGAAAACAATTAAAACACACTGTATTGCAAAATAATCTTTCCAAATAAGCCTAATGTTACAAGAAAAGAGCAATATAATGATCTACACGGTGACTATCTGCCTTGTGCAAGCATGCTTTTATTATATTAATCATATACACCGTACAAAGGATTTAACAAATTGCTCAGAATTAAGTCTCCTCCAATATCTACATTCCTAAAAATCCTTCCCATCTAATCAATGTCCAATCCACATTTTCAACATATCTCTCATGCTAGAGGATTTTCGGAAGCATAATACATAGAGTTGCACCAATTAACAATTCTGTTACATGGAATACAGCTTCATCACAAAAATGCTATTTTGGCTACTAAAGTGCATCATTTTCATATTCCCTAAAAACAAATTCCAGCAAACACAATCGAAATTATAAATTATCCTTGTTCATCGTTCCTTAAGACTGATCAGACACATGACTCTCCTGAAATGAAAAAATGAATTTTCAAGTATACTGTACTGTTCACCATTTCCCTCTACAATATACAGCAACAGACTACATTTACTCCAAATTTATAGCCATATTTCTGACACTCCTCTACATAGCTACTGAAACTAGGTACAAAGTGGAAAAGTAACAGTATCTTCTTTATAAGCAAAAAATAGAAACCCAGAACAAAAATTTTAAATAAATAATAAACTACATTACCTCCGTAGTCATAATTAAACAACTAGCAGATGGATTAATAGTTACATCTCCTGTTATAAGACCAACATCTCTAAATTCTTCATAAAATTCTCTGTATTTCTGATTACTAAGCGCTTTAATAGGAGTTGTATAAATAACTCGCTGTTTGTCTCGTAAAGACTGTGCCACACTGTATCTGTAATTTTACAATAAAAACAAAGCTCAATTTCAGTCGCACAATTATTTCTAAATTATATGATAAAAACGAAATTTAACAGTTTACACAAGAACTCTTTTCAGAAAGTAGCATACTGCAGCAGTTTCATTAAAGATTTCAAAGAACAACAGAAAAAGACAACATTTGTTGCTTTATAATATATTTATTATGAGCTTTGAAAGCAATTGAGTTACAAGAGACACGTCAGATTTTTTCCCCTGAAAATAAAGATGTTTACCACAGTTCCTGGAATGCACAAAATAAAAGTGTCACACTGTACAGCTGCATAGTACAAGTATTCTGCATGTTGAAATATAATCATACGTTTGGCTCAGTAAAAAGAAACAATTACATTCCTCAGTTTCAATAGCAAGTTTGGCTTGGAGTGCTCATTACTCATGAAAATGACCATGTCATTTTTAAGTGACTTCACTCACATCTCATCATCTAAAACAATTACGGTTACAGTAGTAAAACACTACAACATGACTTCCAATATGAATTTTCACACGCATTTACACATGATAAAGAGATACAGTTTAACAAGAAATATGACAGTGAAAAACTCCTTGCCAGGAATTAAGCCACAACAATTTGATTACAAATGAATAATGGTAATCACTGTATTGATCAGTCAGCCAGTATAAAATGAACTCGGCCGTTTCAATGAATTAAAAAAATATCCTCTAAACAAACAATAATATGCCAAAAATGATATACACTGGCTTATGCAAATAAAATTAAACTTGGGTCTTACAATGATTACACGTTTTCATCTGATGACATTATTCATATTCATTTCACATTTCACTATGTTATGACGGTCATTCAATAATTAAAGAGACAAATGTCAACAGAGGATAAACTACTTAATAGAATAAACTGAAACTGTCTGAAATTCATGTTAGGACAACGAAATAGAAAGTATCAGAGGTTAGAAAAGAATTTCTATTATTATAACCTCTTTGATTTCAAAATCTTGGCTTTGCTTGAAATAATGCACTGTGGAATAACAGTGCATTATGATAAGAATTTTACTTTTTTTAACGATAAAACCAGTTGAAATTCACTTGTGAATTTTATAACAATACATAGAAAGTGTATTGACTGTGCAAATTTTTATAAGTGGAAATCAGTTTAAATTGAACAGAACAACTATCACAAATTTTCACTGTAGTGGAAAAGCAATGGAAATTTTAATTAATGCTTTGCAAAACCGCATTAATGATCTTATTCACAAGGGCATGCACAAAAATTTGGAAAATTGCTGAAATTTGTAGAACGAGTATTACCACTGTCCATTCCAAAATTCACGATTTAATGAGTGCAACTCTGAAAAGTAAATACAGATTATAAACCTCAAAATAAAAGAAAAATGTGACAACTCTAAAATTCTAAACTCTAAAAAAGCGAGCTGTATGGCAAGTCGAACCGTCCTGTTGCAACCAGCAGTCATGCTTATCCCCTTGCAGTAAGACTATCAACTGTTGGATAATTTCTTAGTAGATGACAGCATCCACAGTTAAAAAAATGAGAGTCCTATTATTCGTCACCTTAGAACCAGACACAATATGCCTATTTTCTGTGGGTGTAGGTAAGATTCAAAGGAAATGTGTGGGTTTTCAGTACTCCAGGTCCTGTGGTTCTGACCTACCGGGTTGGTCTAGTGGTAAACGCGTCTTCCCAAATCAGCTGATTTGGAAGTCGAGAGTTCCAGCGTTCAATTCCTAGTAAAGCCAGTTATTTTTACACGGATTTGAATACTAAATCGTGGATACCGGTGTTCTTTGGCGGTTGGGTTTCAATTAACCACACATCTCAGGTATGGTCGAACTGAGAATGTACAAGACTACACTTCATTCACACTCACTCATACATATCATCCTCATTCATCCTCTGAAGTATTATCTAAATGGTAGTTACTGGAGGCTAAATAGGAAAAAGAAAGAAAAGGTCCTGTGGTTCTGACTATTAAAATACCAAAGGTGAAACCAAACTTCATCTGTACAAAAACACTTGTCTAAAATGTCAATGTTGCCTCTGATGAAGTTCTTGACAGTAGTGAACCCTTTTAGCATAACCAGCATTAGTTAGCTAGTGGAAAACCAGCATTCGATATGGATAACATTTCAGCATTCTATTCGCTAAACCTCGTGAAATTTCTTTTTCCATTTAGTCTCCAGAAAGATTTACGAGATCTTGTAACTGCCACTTTAATGTCCTGTACGGCCTGCATCATTAAAACTGACCTGATCTAACATTGAACCTATTTCATAAAATTTTTTAACTGACTTCTGAATAACACTTTTCACCGGTACTTCCTTATCAAATTTCTCTCTGAACCTTTGCAGACACACAACATGAGATTTCTTCTCTATCTTTAAATAAGTCTATCACAAATACATACTCTTCAACAGTTAACCACATTTTAAGGAACAATACATGAATACACAACCTTATTCAAAAGCCAATGCTCGACATGTCAAATGTGCAGGCAATAAACAGTCCTTCCCACTCCAGCTCCAGTTGTACCAACATCTTTCACATTATTTTACCCAACTCACACCAATATATGCATTTTAACAAAAATATGCGTTTAAACTACTGAGTGATGGGGTCTCTTTTAAGTTGAACACACTGTAGTAATTTCTCATAATTGCTTTTGTTTCTGTAATTGTCATCTACACTCGTTTCTATATTATATCCTTATTATGATATTATGAACTACGTTTTGCAACCCATGAAAAATATTAAAAATCCCATCTACATTTCTCTTTGTATCAAATTTGTATCACATTTTTGCTACATGATTTATTTACATAGGATCATGATTTTTGATCGGAAGAAAGTAAGTTTTCCCTTTGTTAAACTAAAAAGACTACATCAATACAAAAAAGTTTATTTTCATCATCTATCTTATTTGTATCATTTCAACTAAAATATACCAATGAAATCTCTATTTACTGTTTTTGAAAACTTCTCTTACTTGACTATTACTGTTTTTACCTATTAAAACTTTATTTACTCCACATCTAAAATAGAGTAGGCTTCCTTAGAATGCTCATGGTCCTATTACCTTGAAGTTACATAAAAATAAAACCAGCATGAGGTGGATTCAAAATAACCTCTCCCATTTTGGGGAGTATCTCCACCATAAATGTGGGGGTTTGTTATGTAAAACACATATTTTACACGATCACAAGTTTTTTGAAAGGTTTAACTCCTAATTAAGACCGGAAAATAAACAAATTACAAATTTTATTGGTCAATGTCAATATTATAAGTCAGTAAAACTATTATGATGCCAGGCATAACACAGAAAGGGAGGAGTAAAGGTGATACCTTCATCATCATGCCAAATATTGCGTTGCATAATCACCATATCAAACTAACTGAATCCAGACTGCTGCTTTTACTCTACTCATTACACTGAAAAATAGTGGACAATATCATTACATTAAGAGAAAACAAATCAGACTAGTGCTTTTTGAGAATAGTACACAAACCACACCCATAAGAAAGACTAGAAGAAAAATTTAATGTAAATTGATGAGTTAATACACTAAGCGATACACGATGCGAACCAACTGCTTCAATCGGTCAGTACCATTTACTAAAAAAACTCAATTACTAAATTAAACAGGAAAACTAAAAAAGGAAAAATGCAGAATAACATGAATGTCAAGGTTATTAATAAACGTTAATTAGCTGTAAAAAAAACTGTTAACAAAATTAAGTAAAATTAGTCTGTGAATAATATACAAAAACTTTCATGCTGTCATAACAAAAAATTACTACATAGTAAACTTTTATTCAAAAAATTTAAGACATAACAAAACTTACTCCGCAACAACAGTCTTTCCAGCAGATGTATGAGCAGACACAAGTACAGACTGATTATTATCAATACAGAGAATCGCTTCCTTCTGAAAAGGATCAAGGATGAATTGGTATTCTTTAGCAGGCTTGCCAGTTGGAGGCCGTAACGGGATGTATTCCACATCCGGAGGAATTGCAACTTCATGCGTACACCGTTCCAATGTTTCAACAGTAAGAACTTTGATTCTAGTAGAAAGTTCTTCCAAACTAAACATCATAATGACAATGTATAATGCATATTATAACTTTCTAATTGAAACAATAGATCAACACATTTACAGCAAATAAATATAAAGATTATCCTGCAAAGAACAAGACTTTACTGAATTTTAAGGATTTTTCTTACTAAATATCACACTTACACAATAAAAGCTTACTGATTTCAAATAAAATTTTTATGTAAAATTCAAGGGTTTTGGAATTTTAATGTAAAACAATTATTATACTTACATTTTTCCAGTAAAATGTGAGGAGCATTACCCACCCTCAGATGTAAGTAGGGGTTAATCAAATTTTTTAAAAGAAATTAAATCTGAATTGAACATTAATTTAATCATATTGATAGGACAAAAATATTGATGCAAGAAAATATCTATTACAATAATCTTATCAAAAATGGTAACCTATTAAACTTTAATGACATACTGGATGTACAAAAAAGAATATCGGAGTTATAATTTATTAAAATACCTTTAGAATGAAGTCTACATTGTTAATTTAAGGCTAGAAATAAAGAGCAAAAAGCACAGTTTTAGTGGCACAAACAGCCACAAATTGATTTCCTATCTTTCTGCTTGACAGGACCAAAGATGGTGATCCCAAACAGAAAGCCTTCTGTGTTTTGCAGTCTGCTAAATGTGAATCTATACTTACAGTTCAATATGTGTTCTGTACAAAGTTTAATCACGTAACAATAACAATTGTAGATGATATGATTGGTTTGAAACAACCAGATGTCTGTGTAAAGGAATGAGTATGGGACGACCAAGGATATCTGAAGAAAATGTTGACTGTGTCCAGGAGTCTTTCATGCACAATGCTAAAAAATATGTTGGAAAGGGGCCACAAACTAGTGATACTGATGACTGCGTAGAATGTTTTACGGAAATGCTTACATTGCATCCATATCATTTACAGAAGTAACGGCTTTGATGCCTACAGACTCCTTCTTTAGGTGAAAAAGTCACTTAATCGATTCATTTTTTTTTCTTTTAAGTTCATCAAAGATTCCCGAATAGTGGTGAAAATTAAAAAAAATTCCTTCACAGTGCAGTACAGGTCACAGGTAGTTTATAAAAAAGGTAAAATTTACCATCATTTTGGTGCAATACTGGACATGTAGAATTGATCAGTATGCTGAAGTCTAAGATAAAATGTTTGTAAAACTGATAATACTGCTAAGCGACACAAATATTTCTATCGATGACTGACAACAAGATATGGGTGTCCTGTAACGCACCTGTGAAATGTGAATACCAGGCAATACACTTGTAATTCACAAAAATTACATGCATTAAAAACAAACCATAGCCAACTTGTTAAGACTTAAATCTCAAAATTTAATTAACAATAGTATTCGAATTGCATGGCAGTAAGACGGCAAGCCACTGATTAAAAATTCTCTTTGCTTCAGTAAATTTCCTACCTCATCTTATATTTTTTTCTTTTTGTAATTAGTATTTTCATTAATGAATATAATCAGACCAAAACTCCATTGAAAAAATATTTATTTAAGTTATTTAAGAGGTTTAAAAATCTGTAGCATTAGTTACAGATATCACATAAAACACTATCTGACCATTTTTCTTTAATTACATTAAATTGTTAAGAACTTACAATACATTAATAACAGTTAATATATTAGCATGTTCATGCATCATTTTTCAGTTTAAAAATTTTACCTATGGAAATGCTAACTGGTTGAATTTAAAGTAATCTAAGTAATAGTTTTTTTTAATACAAAAAGGTAATATTCAATTTACTTAATTATATTTAAATAATTACTACTAAAAACAAAAAAAATAAATCAATAATTTTGGCTGTCACACGTTTTCTAAGTAATAACATGGAAAAGCATCACAAAACATGAATAGCAATGTATACACCACAAAGTAAACATTTATAAACAAAAAAGAAAACAAACTTGTTTTAACAAGAACTCAGTACCTAGAATTATATTAAAAATACAACACACTCAAAATACAGTTTGGTATTAAATCCATTTAATTAAATTAAATTGAGTCAAGAGTAAATAATAATTATCCATAATGAACAGCATTCAACAATCTGTTCTTTGTGGTCTGAAAATGTATTAGGAGCCAAACTCTATACCAGAATAGGTGTCTATGAGTTGATTGAATAATTTTAAAAAAATGACACAAATATTACTCATGAAGGAACCAGATGGCTATCTACTGTTATAATTAACAACTTAAGAGCTATCTCAAAGATAGACAAGTAATCCATTTAATTAAATTAAATTGAGTCAAGAGTAAATAATAATTATCCATAATGAACAGCATTCAACAATCTGTTCTTTGTGGTCTGAAAATGTATTAGGAGCCAAACTCTATACCAGAATAGGTGTCTATGAGTTGATTGAATAATTTTAAAAAAATGACACAAATATTACTCATGAAGGAACCAGATGGCTATCTACTGTTATAATTAACAACTTAAGAGCTATCTCAAAGATAGACAAGTAACTAACTACTCATGAAATGGCAAATAGTCTAAAAAATAGTCATGGTTTTACCAGTGAATGATCCACAATAAACTTAAATTTCAAAAATGTCTGTGAAAGCTTTTCAAAAAAATCCTGCTGCATAAACAAAATGCACTTATGTCAACAAAATTCAAGCAGTTATGATAATAAAGATAAGGCTTTCTCAACATAGAAAATATAAAAATGCTAGTGATGAAGAAAGTAAAAGGAACTATCGACAATTAAGAAATAACAGGAAATAGTGAAAAAGAGTGGATTACAGAAAAGTGTTCAGTACAAGGAAAGAGAAATGAACATAAGTAAAATAAACGGAGCATACAGAAAAGTTAAGGAAAATTTTTTGATACATAAATTAAAATCTCCTCCTCTATGAATCATGAGACCTTGCCGTTTGTGAGGGGGCTTGAATACTCAGTGATACAGAGTAGCTGGACCAAAGGTGCAACCATATCGGAGAGGTATCTGTTGAGAGCCAGACTAAGGAATGATTCCTGAAAGAGGGCAGCAACTCTTTCAGTAGTTGTTAGGGGCGTGAGTCAGAATGACTTAAACGGCCATATCAACATCACTCAGTCCTCTGAGTACTGTGCAGCTTAAAGCAATGGAAAACTACAGCTGCTTTTTTCCCAAGAAAATGTGGCTCTCTGCATTTTCATATAGCAATGATGGAGGCACCTTCCTTGGTAAAATATTCCGGAGGTAAACTAGTCCCACGTTCGGATCTCCGGGTGGGGACTACTAAGGAAGGGGTAACCAGAAAATTAAACAATAACATTCTACGAGTCGGAGCGTGGAATGTTAGAAGTTTAAAAAAGGTTGGTAGGCTAGAAAATTTAAAAAGGGAAATGGATAAGATAAATGTGGATGTAGTAGGAATTAGTGAGGTTCGGTGGGAAGAGGAAAGCGACTTTTGGTCAGGTGATTTTAGAATAATTAACTCAGCTTCAAATAATGGGCAGGCAGGAGTAGGTTTCATAATGGACAAGAAGATAGGGAAGAGAGTAGAGTATTTCAAAATGCATAGCGATAGAATCATTGTAATAAGGATAAAATCAAAACCTAAACCGACAACGATTGTTAACGTCTATATGCCTACAAGCACCCATGATGATGATGAGGTAGAGTGTGTATACGAAGAGATTGATGAAGCAATTAAACAAGTAAAAGAAGATGAAAATTTAATAACAGTTGGAGATTGGAATGCAAGCATTGGAAAAGGCAAGGAAGGAAATATAGTGGGTGAATACGGGCTGGGCAAAAGGAATGAAAGAGGGGACCGACTTATAGAGTTTTGCACGAAGTATAATTTAGTAATTGCCAACACCCAATTTAAAAATCATAATAGAATATACACTTGGAAAAAGCCAGGCGATACTGCAAGGTATCAGATAGATTATATAATGGTTAAGCAAAGATTTAGAAATCAACTCGTTGACTGCAAAACTTACCCTGGAGCAGACATTGATAGCGACCATAATTTGGTGATAATGAAATGTAAATTGGGATTTAAAAACCTGAAGAAAAGATGTCAGATGAATCGGTGGAATTTAGAGAAGCTTGAGGAAGAGGAGGTAAAGAAGATTTTTGAGGAATTGAGAGGAGAGTGGAAGAAGTGTTAGGAGAAGACCAATTTGGTTTCAGGAAAAGTATAGGGACAAGGGAAGCAATTTTAGGCCTCAGATTAATAGTAGAAGAAAGATTAAGGAAAAACAAACCAACATACTTGGCGTTTATAGACCTAGAAAAGGCATTCAATAATGTAGACTGGAATAAAATGTTCAGCATTTTAAAAAAATTAGAGTTCAAATACAGAGATAGAAGAACAATTGCTAACATGTACAGGAACCAAACAGCAACAATAACAATTGAAGAACATAAGAAAGAAGCCCTAATAAGAAAGGGAGTCCGACAAGGATGTTCCCTATCCCGTTACATTTAATCTTTACATAGAACTAGCAGTTAATGATATTAAAGAACAATTTAGATTCAAAGTAACAGTACAAGGTGAAAAGATAAAGATGCTTAGATTTGCTGATGATATAGTAATTCTAGGTGAAAGTAAAACAGATTTAGAAGAAACAATGAACGGCATGGATGAAGTCCTACTGGCATGAAAATAAACAAGAACAAAACTAAAGTAATGAAATGTAGAAATAATGTACATGAAACGCTGAATATAAAAATAGGAAGAGAAAAGATTACGAAGGTTGAAGAATTTTGTTATTTGGGAAAGTAGAATTACTAAAGATGGACAGAGCAGGAGCGATATAAAATGTTGAGTAGCACAGACTTAATTCAGAAATATAATTTATTTACATCAACAATTAATTTAAACGTCAAGTAAAGATTTTTGAAAGTATGTTTGGAGCCTAGCTTTATATGGAAATGAAACTTGGACGATCGGAGTACCTGAGAAGAAAATATTAGAAGCTTTTGAGATGTGATGCTATAGGAGAATGTTAAAAATCAGATGGGTGGATAAAGTGACAAATGAAGAGGTGTTCCAGCAAATTGATGAAGAAAGAGGCATTTGGAAAAATATAGTTAAAAGAAGAGACAGACTAATAAGCCACATATTAAGGCATTAATATGCCTTTAATATTGGAGGGGCAAATAGATGGGAAAAATTGTGCAGGAAGGCAATGTTTGGAATATGTAAAACAAATTGTTAGGGATTTAGATTGTAGGGGGTATACCGAAATGAAATGATTGGCACTAGATAGGGAATCTTGGAGAGCTGCATCAAACCATTCAAATAACTCAATACAAAAAAAGGCTTTCTCAGAAGAATCACGTAATTCTTTGGAGAAATATTGATCTATCATTATGAGCCACAAAATAAATCTTAGAATATTGGATGGAAATATCCAAAACAATTGCCAACTAAGAGAAAGTTCAAATGTCTAAAAAAAGTTTAACTGTCAACAGAAAAATTTGATGTTAACAGTTTTTTTTTTTTATAAATACAATGCTCGATACTAGAACATTAGCAGAAAAGAGGCTCAACAATCAACAGTGGTCATTGTAGTGAAATGCTTATGAGTAGCAAACACTGTGAAAAACTGTCAGGTACTGTTTGTTGCATAAAGATGTCTATCCACATAGCTGAAACACTCTAGAAAATCAAGTTTAAGGATGGACTGACTACCCTCCACATAGTCTTGACCTTACTCTTTCAGACTGTCTCTTATCTGGTCCACTCTGAAACATTAAGAGACTGTTGATTCACTATCAATCAAGAACTAAAGTGTTTCATGTGTGGCTTTTGCTTAATCAAAACCATTCTTTTTTTTGAGGCCATAGAAAAGCTACTGCAATAATATAAGTATGTTGAAATGCAAGGGGATTATGCTGAAAACGTATATAATTTTAAGATTTTTACTTTTATTAATAAGTTTATAGCCATGTTGCAGATAATTACCTTCTCACCCTCTTATTTACAACATACCCTGGAAATGACTAATAAATAATTTTTTTTTTATTTTTATCTATAAATTGAATTACTAAAACTGTATATGTAATGAATCTGAACTGAATACCTGCCGAGATATTACCAACTTTACCTGTAATAACAATATATATAAAATTGCAATCACAAATTTCTAAAATGTATTTTCATCACAAATTTGAATAGTCATTTTATTGAAATTATAATTTAACAAAATGACACTAACTTGATATCATCCAGAAAGCTTTCGGTTTCTAATTTCACTTCTTTTACATTCTTATTTGAAAATTCATCTTCTAATTTTCGTTTTACACCAGATGTTCTGTCAAAAATTGCTACCTGATCTTCATCAACATCTAGTGGTTCACTTTTTATTTCAGCAGTATTTATTACTTCATAATCAGTTCTGAAATTGAAAAAAAAAAATAAAACAATCAGATTGTTTTAAATATCTGATATTAACAATCAGATTGTTAATTTAAATATTAATAAAAATATATAAAATTAACAGTTATTATGATATTAATTTATTTACATTTCCTAAAAAGCCCTCATATATATATATAATATATGTATGTATAGTTATTCTTCTGTTGTCATTTCAGTAAAGAGGCAAATGACAACAGAAGAATAACTATTAAATATAATAAACTGAAACTGTGTGATGGTTCCGGTCACTCCTGGCACTTATATTATAGCCAATATTTATTTCAAAATTTTGGCTCTTTTGTTACTTCAAAATGAAATATGTACCGTGGAAGAACAGCACAATGCTATGATAAGATTTTTTATTTTTTGAAAATGTAAAACTGGTAAAAATCCTCTTACAGGGATCAAAACAGTATAGTAAAAATACATTAATCAAAAAAATTTTACAAGTTGTTCGAACATTATATAAACTGGGTAAAACAAGTATCATTGATTTTCATTGTTGCGCAAGACCACCAGAAGTTCGACTGACATTTTACAAAATTGCATTAATGATCTTATGTGCAACGTTAGACACATAAAAATTTAGGAAATTCCTAAAATTTTAGTGGGAATATTTATACTGTCCACTATAATATAATATTTCTCCATTCCACTATAAGCTGATTTCAAGGGAGTTTTTCAAGAGAGTTAACAACTCAGAGACATCCAAATTCATATTTGTATAGAACTTAAACGTGGTTTTTAGTGATAGGTGATGTATTTTTATATCATTTAACAACTTGTGATGAAACTTGGTTGGCCCAAGAAGAAATATTCAAAACCTACGTATCAGTTAGTAAAAGTGATTTAGGACTATAATGGTCAACTTACTGCAATTATTTGAAAATTTATTATTAAAATTATTTGAAAATGAACCTCCAATAAAGAGCAAACATTCTGATTTTCTCTCAAATGGTGTAATTCTTTTGCATGGTAACGCCTACCCCCATGAATGCTCTTGAGAAGCTTCCTCTGTCCTGTTGGAAGTTACAACATAAATTGGGTCAGGAGATGTTGCCACATTCACCTTACTCGCAACCTCACACCATTTGATTTTCATATGTTTGGTACTCTCAAACAACTTTTTATGGCATTGAGTCGGCTGAGAATGAGTAAGTCAAAAATGTCGTACAAGAATGGCTCAGACACCAAGGTGTACAATTTTTTGCAGACAGACAGAACAAGGACTTAAATATGAACAGGAATTATACTGAAGAGCAGCATTAATTTTAGCACTGAATTAATAGTAACTTTTCTGCAATCATTTGTCTCTTTTAACCCCTTTGGTTACCTATATAATTGGGAATGAAATTAACCTGGAATGTCCTTTTGTTTTTTCTTCTTTTTTGTCTACATATTACTATACTTATTACTTAATATATTTTACATTCACACAATTATTAAACTTACTATTTTTATCAAATTTTCCAGTAAAAATAAGCAATGCCACCCATGCTTGGATATAGTAATAACAAATAAAATAAAAATATAAAACATTATATGCACATTCTTTTATTTTTGATAATTTATAAAAAAATAATCAGCATCAAACAGTAAAAAATCTAGAAAATAATGTTAAAAATAATAAACAACAAATAAATGCAAATAAACTTATATAAGAGAAAAAATATTCCAAAAACACAGAAATATAGAGAAATTTCAGTCGATATTACCATGTTTCCTTGAAAATTGCTTAGACATGTGCTGCAATCTTACAGGAATAAAATAAACTATTATAAACCATCAAAGTTGTGCTACATAAAAGTTGTGCAAGGTGAGCTTGTTTAAGTAACTTTAGGCCTACAAAATCTACGGCAAGCTCACCTCGTCAAAGTAAACAAAGTGGATTAATTACTGAAAGACATTTCAAAAAAAAAAAACATTAAAAACGGAACAAAACATCAAAAAAAATTTCAATTCAAGATGTAAATCACAGAAACATACAAATTGTATCACTAAATAAATCAGTTTTATGACTGAGATACACAAAGCTTAACCCAAGAAAAAATAATTACCTATCATAACTAAATTATAAAAATAATAAGTTCTATAATCTAAGTTTCTTTTCTGTGTAAAAGTAGACAAATTGAGCCCCAGCCAGACTAGTTGTGTTTTAATGGAGTAATATTTCAGATCCTAAATACTATTTCCCAGCAAAAGATATTTTAAAGAAACAGATTTCATATCTAAAACAGTCCAAAAATATTGTAATAATGGAAAGCATGTTACAATATTAATAAAATAATAATTTTGTTTAATGAGTTGATATAAGAATAAATAGTACTTTATTGTTGAAAATTAAGAACTATATGTAAACAACAATCAACATTTTGCACCAAGAATACAAATTATAACAAACACTAAATAAGTACATCATATAAAAAATAATTTTCTGCATTAAAGAAACAGCACAATATTAAAAGTGAAAAAGTCATTAATTGGGTTGTACAGCCAACCCCATAGGAAATTCCTCACTATCTTCCATATCCTGAAAAGCTAAAATAAAATTTTAACATTCTTGACCTCCAATGCAACCAAACATTTTTTTTAACCACTAAAGAATGGAACTGAGTTTGAATTGAGCTCTCCTCAAAACTTGAAACTAGCATGCTTCCCTTGTGTAGTACGTAGAAGCTACAACAAAGAAGGGTTCTTTTTCACTCGCTCTTTAAGAGAATAAAGAGGCACTGATCAATTTTTTGAAACCAGAATTATTTTGCCCCAATTGTGATGACATAATGAAATTTGTCAGAATTATTTATTCTATGAAAATTTCCTTAAAAACCATCTCTCCTCAATGGTCAGTTTGTTAATCCAAAATCAAAGTCTTATTACAATAGTGAATAAGTTTATTAATTTCGACTTCAAAGGGTAACTCAGATGAATAGGGGGTTTGAAAACCAGATATAACAAAAATTCATAAGTTTATAAGAATCCAGAATATGAAAAAAAAAATTGGTTTAAGGCCTACAGCAAATTATAGGTTATATATTTTCCCCAAGTAGCCAACAAGATGAATGAGTACCTTCAAAAATTCGACAAGAATAATGAATTTAAAAAAATGCATGTTTCAAGCATTGACAAATTTTACAACATGCTTTTCAGTTAGTGAAAATATAAGTGGTAGATAAATAAAATATCATATTAGTAATTACAGTTTAAACAAGCGACATATTATGGATGATGTAAAAATTAATGGATAGCACATATGAAACCATTCTTACGGAGATGATGCTAGAAAAATTTGTTTAGGTTCTTCCAGTTCATATTCACAAACTGCACTAACTAAAGCACCATATTAAGGACCAAACCTTAAAATTGCATAGCAGTTTATATATTCTATTCCAACCAAACTGCTGATTAACTTGACTACAACCGGGATACTGATTTGCTGACACAAAATGTTTTCTTCAACTCAAACAGGCAAAAAAATAATAGCTTAAAAAGTTAGAATTTGGCAGAACAACCTGTACTTCAGCTAGTTATACTATATAATTAATCACCTGTTTTCTCTTGATTCTACACTATTACTTTGCAGCTAGCTTATGGCTATCGCAATAATAATACAAATAATAGCCGACAGAAATGACTTAAGTCATATTTAAAACAGGTAAAAAATAATTTATGATATTGCGTCCAATGTAAACTGCACATTCCTAACCTAAAAATTACTACTACCTATAACTTCAAATACGTACACTTCTTCTAAAGTAATTGTTTTAGATCCTTCAGTTTCAACATTTTTAGGTTTTTGCAAATAACTTGAATCAGAATCTTCCTCTTCATCAACATTTTCATCAAATGCATCAAATAAATCAGCTCCAAAATCTGCCATTTTGGAAAACTCAAAGACATTCACTAGTGAACCACATCAGTCAACAACGACATCTCTTACGTACACTAATTATGAAATAAGAAAATTTTAAATTAAAAAAAAAAATTATTATCCTAAAAAGTAGAAATACAATATGTTTTTATATTTTTATTATGAAATCGTTTAATAATTGCTGTTTAGTCAAGTCAATTGAAAATGACTTAACAGCAATTATTGAATTATTTAATTTCTCCAGAAGGTTTCGGATTTGAAACCCGGTAAGATGTGGAATTTTTTCACTCGCTACAAAATTATTTTAATATTAAAAAAAGGAAACTTGGTAGGATCCGTTGTTATTTAAATTTATTAATTTATAAAAGTATATACAACGCGATCTCTAGGAGGTGCCATTCAACAAATTGAATGAAATTATTCTAAGGTATACTCTTACTTCTATACGGCAAAGAGTACGAAGACGCAAAGACAAATCACATAGTTTGACAGCTTCTAAATTTATTGTAACAGAAAAAGAATTTGTTTATCCAATCAAATAACCTTATTTATTATAATAACACAAAAAAGGCTTTATGTTTTATTGTAATGTCATTCGCGAGGAGGTATAAAGAAATCCAGCTCATAAATAATTATTTCCACAACCAAACAGTATGCAAAAATTTCTGAATAAATCATGCTTCAAAAATCATCAGAAATAACTGAATAGTTTAAAGTTAGAGAACTGCACAATTTGAATCGCGTAGGCAGAACAGAATTACATACTTTCAAGGACAAATGAATTTAAGTGTTTTTCCTTTCGTCTTGATCTCGATGTGCAATTGTGGTTGGTAATATCTCTTTGTACGTCTTATTTGTTTGATAACTTTTAGTTAGTGTTACAGGTATTAGCAGTTAATAAGTATGCCAGAATTTTATAAAGTAGAAATTAATAGAACAGAGTGGGAAGTTCCCGAAAGGTATCAGATGCTAACTCCGGTTGGTTCTGGAGCTTATGGCCAAGTTTGGTAGGTATAACCTAAGATGTTTTAAGTTAAAAATGTTCACTTGTATATTTTAGTACGGTCTGCCGTCAACTAAAACTAATGGAACACCTTCTAGTTTAAAAATAAACTGAAACTGGTTTTAACGCTCTTTTATCATTAATGTATTGTTTTTTTTTCTCTAAAGTTTAGGTATTGATTTTGAATGTGAAATCATTTAATCTAAATTGTGTGGATAAAAAGATTAGTTATGAGTTTTGGCAGCTTGTTTTGATTGAAGCATTACTTGAGATGTTTCCAATTTTAGAGGAAAATTTAGTTGCAAAATACAATTATAATTTTCTACTTGGGTTTATAAAGAAGAAACTTTACCTATCTTTTTTAAATTGACAAAGCAGATTGAGCTTTAAACTTTTCGTGGAATAGTAAATGTAATATTACTTAATAGGTATATTAAATTTATTAGCTGTCTGTCATTTTTTATAAATTTCTCTAATTGAAGTGTTCATTCTTTCCTCTTTTTCAAAGCAGATTCCCTTTTTATGTTTCATGTATAATTAATTTTAGAAATTAGTATTATTTCCTGTTTGGTATTGATATCTGATGTGGTGGTATAATGTATTATGAACCAATCAGAATAAAAGATTTATATGAAAATTTGATTTATCGAAGTACTGAGATAATTTTTTTTTTTTTAATTCTATTATAATTTTTTTTCCAAAAAGTTTGGTAAAAGTATTATATATTTTTAAGTCTTTAAATATTTATATTACATTATCTAATTGAAAAATTATTACTGCCTTAATTATCTATTTTTGTTAGAACTGTGAAGTTTTTATAATATCTGTAGTATTTTTATTTTTCATTATACTGAAACAGAGTGCTGAGCAGTAAGGGAATTTGTTCTTGAAGTCTTAATTTTCTTTTGTATGCACAATGTAACATGTTATTTGAATCTGAGAACCATATGTTACTGTAAAGAGAAAATTATTTATAATAATGAATGAGATTATAATTTCTAATTATTTATAAGTAATTGGCTTATTATTAATTTGTATTTTCATTTGTAACTGCTATTTCACCAGATCTTATCTATAGTAAAAGTTTTGCAAATCTCTTTACATCACTTAACAATTTGAATAACAAATTTATGTGCAGTTATATCTTATCAGCTACAGCACACCTGATAAGTTTCATTTAAGTGTATTTATTCTTGTTTTATATGTTTAGGATACATAAATTTGAAGCTGTTTTGGTAAAATTTTCTTTATGTAATTTAATCTCAATTTCATCTTTGGTCATTTTTATCCAAAAACATATTTTTAAAAAAATTTTTCTTGTTAATTTCCATTTTTATTTTCTTGTTTATGTTTATGCATCCACTCAATGATAAAGGAGTGATAGCTATCTTAAAACTTAATTTCTTATAGTTTTTAATTAAGTGACAAATTTTTACCATCCTATTAATCACAAAAACGTTTGTTAGTGTTAAAACTAGAAGAGTTTAATGGCTCATTAACAGTTTGATATACCAAGAACTGGATAAATAACAGTAAACAAATAAATTGTTTTATGATAAAACAAGTCAGTATATTTCTTAAAATGTTAAAATGTAATTAAGTTTAAAGAATTTAATATTATAAAAACAAAATTAGAGGCTTAGTTGATGTAGTAATATAGAAAATACTGTATTTATTACTTATAAGCCTTTCTTTCGTATTGAATAGATAATAAAACGTTTTTTAGTCTAAATAGCAAGTTTAATGGAAAAAAATTTCTCCTCTGTAAAGCCCTTCTATTTATTCCTATCATATGTGTTGCTCATTCTTATCTCTGCAAGTCCTCATCCCTATGCACTTAATACAATACTACTAACTTCTTTTCCTTAAAGTTATGTGTTATTTCTCTACATGTATCCAGTTTTCTTTAACTGTTTTGCACCCTTTATTTTTATAATTATTGTTTTTTTTTTATTCATGATTTTTTCTGATTTTAATTATACATCATTGTTTTAGTCTGCTTGCTCATCCCATTTTTTATCCTTTTTTTTATTTTGTGTTAAATATGATTTATATTTCATTATAATTAAAGGTCAGAATAAATATCTGCTCCTGAGTATGTTTTACAGTCTGTAATTTGATTTTAAAGTTTTTAACCATTTTATATTGTATCTTATACCTTCCTGTATTCTCTTCCATGTGAATCCAACTTTATGAAATTTTAAAATTCATCAAAAGTTACATAGCAATTATATATAAAGATTATAAGGCAATGTTCAATGCAGATCATCTTACAAATTTATTAATAGATACACAACATTATAAAATTTTTACTATGTTTGTAACTAAATAATACTATCTTATCTATAAAAAAAAAAACATTTAAAATACACAACATAGTATAACAGAATAGATTTAAAGATACCTGCTAATAGTAAAAACAAATAATATATTATTTGTAAATTTTATTTAAAAAATAAGTACTGTTTACTCACATAACATGCTGTGTGCGTTACAGGATCACTGTACCATACACAAAATTCTTTATACAACTTCCATTTATTTAAATGTTCATCCCACCTTAAGACTTAAGTCATGTTAATTCATGTATTGCACAAAATTCTTTATATAAGAGAAGTTCACTTTAACCAAACCCAGTCCAGAGTGAAATTCAGAGGTGAACTCTCTCAACCCTTCTACATAAAAACTGGATTGAGGCAAGGAGACGGCCTCTCACCACTCCTTTTTAACTGCGCCCTTGAATTTGTCATGAGAAAATGGTATGAAATAAATCCCAAAAATATAAAAACGGGTACTAAGAAAAACTCCATCACACTAAATTGCCTAGGATTTGCAGATGACCTCGCTCTTTTAGCAAATAATATTCAAGAAGCCAAAACACAAATCATGAGCCTTCAAAACCTAGCACAAAAGATAGGGCTTCATATCTCTTTCGAAAAAACTGAACTAATGGCCATAGATCCTCTGGTAATAGAGCACATTACGGTAAACAATCAGAAAATTAAAATAGTAAAACAATTTAAATATCTAGGGGAAATAATAACTTATAATTTAAATGAAAAAGTGACATGGCAAAACAGGACAAATAAAATGATTAAATCCCAAAAATTAACTTGGTCAACATATAACAAAAAATGCCTTTCTGCTAAAACAAAACTTAAACATTATAAAACTGTAGTACAGCCAGAAGTCACCTACGGAAGCGAGACCCTTTTCAAAATCACTCAGAAAAACCGAATTGAAAAAATTCTGAAAATAGAGAGGAGAATTGTCAGAACGTGTATCGATAAAAAACACCAAAAAGAAGGCGAATGGTGGATTGTGCCAAATGAGGTGGTGTATCGAGAAATACAGCCTGTTACTGATACTATGCGGAAAAAAAGAATCTCTTTCTTCGGTCATCTCATAAGGACACCGCAAACAAGACTGTCAAGAAATATCATTGAAAAGCTCTGGTTCCAAAAGCTAGAAGTAGGATGGATCAAAGAAATTAGAGAAGATATGAAAGAATTGGGAATTTCCCTGACTGACCTACAGAATAAAACTGGAAAAATTACAAAGCTAAAAGATAAAAGCATTAGATTTAAACAAAAGACAGACAAACGACAAAATACAACGAAGAGGGTGTTTACGGATGAAGAAAAGAAAGAAAGATCTGAACGGATGAAGAAATACTGGGCAGCTCGAAAGAGTAAAATAACACGCTTTTCTCAGAAAAGATCCAACTAAAATTGACTTAAGTGGTCCCATGTTGGCCGTAAAAGCAAAATAATAATAAAAGAGAAGTTCAAGAAAGTTGAAGTAAAAAAGAAACGCTTTTCAGGTTTGCCATAAATTAACTTTGATAAAATGGCCTATAAACAAATAGAAAATTTCAACAAATATTTTTGCAGACTTAATTTTGAGAAATTTATTTAGTTAATAGAAAACAAATACAAGTTTTAAAAATTTGACTTCAGTTCAAAACAAAACATCAGATTGTGGCAGAAAAATATTATACATTTAAACGGAAAAAATCTTCATTGCTAAGAAAATATAGCTATGCTACCAAAATACATTTAAAAAAAAATCAGGTGGGGCTGTGTCGGGGCGCACAACCATTGGTTTAACGTGAAACATTACAGACCTTGGATGAAGTTCCTCCAAGCTACAGACTGATCAACTTTTCTGTAGAGTTAATTGGGAGAGCCACCATCATATTTTTTTAAAAAACAAAGTCTCCAATGGAAAATTTTAGTTCCTCCTTCATTTGGCCAATTCTACAGATAAATTAGTCGGTCTGTATGTCAGCGAGTCACTTTTAGTATATTGGATTGAAATATAAATGAGACATTAACTGCATACTAAATTTAATTTTAACATAAAACAGACACTAAATGGTACATGATATTTATTTCGGCTAATATTCGACGACAATTTTGTTCAACATTTGTCTATGGTATGGGAATTAAAGAGACAAGGTATAATAAGCAGTGGTATTGGTGCTCACACCATCAGCGCCATGTCAGCTTTGTGACGCGCCTGAAACAGTCTCGCTCACTCGGCACCGAACATCGGGATACCTTTGTGTAGCCCATAACCTCCCCTTTCCAATGATATGCGTAAGTCATATTTCTGGCTGGCTTTTGCACGGGCTGAGGCTGACATATTGAATTTTTTTACATGTTTACTGTAATTTTTTACACATAAATATTGTCCAAAGTAGACTTTTTATTACTTAAATCAATCTATCTCAACAAACACACAAATCACCACACTGTCACGTCTAAGTTATGAAATAACTGCACTGAATGGAAATGAATGGGAGCGCCAGTTTTCGCTGATTTGGGCTGGCCCCCTCCCTGCTAACCCACTCGCCAGTGACACAAGCGGTCGTATCAGCGGTGTAAGTTATAAACTGACATCACATTTACATCTCCTGAGACTAATAGTTAGGGAGTTATTAAGGCAGGATGATATAGACATTTTCATTATGCTACAAATTCTGTTTTGGTGTGATTTTAAAGATGTTTCAAAAATAATATTTATAAATAAAAAGTTACATTAATAACTTTTATCTCAAATTGATTTATAACTAAATGTCTGACATATATTCCAAGACCACCATTTTGTTGAATGTATTCAGCATAACAAATCTCCATACTTCTCAAGGGTGTTTTACAGTATCAGACTATGTTTAATAATTGCTGCATCTTCTACAATGTAGTTTATTGATTCTTTTGTGCCAGTAAGTATAGAATAAACTGATTACTTCATCCGATCCCAAAAGTAATTGTGTCTGATGGCATGAGACTAAGAGATCATATTGGCTATTTTACAGACCCATTTAAACCAATTCATCAGTTTTTGTATGTTATTTAAATAGTCTCTCATTACAAGAAGATTGAGTTGGTTCAATCAGAGTGAGTCTGTCTGCAGTTGTTTTATCATCCAAAAGTTCGGTCAGCTTTGTTTGCAAGAAATGTAAACATTGTGCTCTTAAAAGCCTTGATTATAAGGAAAAATGACAAATAAGATTATCACCAAAAAAACCACATTACACATTAAGCAAAAAAAATATTTTGGAAATGCATGTCAGTAGTCTTACGAGCATTGTCTTCTGCCTTAGTGTTGATGTTTTGAAAATTGACAAATTCCAATTTTTGTGAAGTATAATTCACCAGTAACCAAAATATGATAAAATCGGGATTGTATACACACATTTTCCAGTTAACCAACAGAATTTTCCCTATTTATTAGAACTGGCAGTAACTCGTCTATGGAATGGGTACAATTGTGTCTGTTCAGCACATGCTTGGTTGAGAAACATTTAAACAATGCAACAGCCTTTTGATTCTTGTAGTAGGAGATAAATTATGATCTAAATGTGTACAATTTTCAACTAGTATCTATTAGTTTTTGTTTCAGTATAAATGGTTTTTTAATACATCTTTTCACAACTGTTTATGATTGCTGTGGAAAGATTTATGATTTAGTATTTTTAATTCTGGATATTTCTCACAATATTCGTGAACTACAGCCCCATACCATTATTTACTTAAAATAAACTAGCAGCATTTCTCTTAACTCTAACATTTATACAAATTTATGTTGTCTCCAATTTACATATAATTTAAACTGCTTTTTTTTTTGGTTTGTTAATTTAAAAAACACAATACTGCTCAGAAAATTATCCACGCGATATGTAAAACTTAATTTTTGATAGCTATTATTGCCATCTCCAAATTTGCCTCATTAATTTTAATCCAATAATTTCAGTGTGGCTTTTAATACTGTTAGAGAAAAAATCAGAATAAAATATTTCACTAGTTGTAATTAAAACAAAGGATTTCAAGATGTATGTATTTTAAGAACTTTTTTTACGTATATTAATGTCACAAAACAGCTCCCAAAGTATTGCTCTGCAATTTTTAATCGCCTGTATTTAATAATTGAGTGTTTGTTTTATTTGTTGTAACAATTTTTATTTTCTATTCATTTATTTTTTTGTAACTGAAATCTAAATTAATTCCTTATTGATATAATTATTTGTTAAAATTTTGTACTAAATTTTTGTCAGCTAATTATATGGTTTGTGTTTATTCTATTTTCTGATTAGCCCATGTTTTATAATATAACCAAACGTTTTCTACTGGTAAGGTGTTCTGATATCAGAAATTGCTGAACCTCCAAGCATATGAGAGGCATTTCTTTCAAGTTAACACTAATTAAAAAAAAAAAACTGATTTAAAATTGTGGACTACAATAATAATAATACTATTATCATAATGTTTATGATAATAATACACTTTGAAATATAAAATCATCTGTCACCAAGAAAATACAGATTTTTTTTGTTGTAAACTATAACATTAAAATTCATTTTTATTGTAAAGAATTTTCTATAAAACATGAAAAGAACTTGTGATGAATTTATAAAAGAAACTATCTATTAACATCAATCACTGATAAGAAATAGGAAGTTTTTGCTAAAGGACAAGGATAGGTTGATATGCTGATATGGATTTTCATTGTGGTAATTAAATCCTTGTAGCTTATCATTTATTTCACAATTCATGTAGATTTATAAATTTATGATTATGCAACATCTCATAAAGTTAATTCTCAGTTGCCAGTCCTTTTTGCTTTATAATTTGCACAGTTTTATATGTAATCTGGGCAAATAAAATCAGTATTAAAACTATATGTATAAACATGTTTCACATAAGGATATGTTGTTGATATATATTACTAAGAGATTTATTTATAATAATATGGTACAATGTTTTTTTTTTTTTTAGTTCAGCTGTTGATACCAGGTATGGAGCTAAGGTAGCCATTAAAAAACTGGCTCGGCCATTCCAATCTGCAGTTCATGCCAAACGAACGTATAGAGAATTAAGGATGTTAAAACATATGAACCATGAAAATGTGAGCATATTTTATAAAAGATATAAAGAGCATATTTTATTAAAGATTTGATGATATAAGTGTGTACATTGACTATGTGTGGGTACATTTCTGATTTTAGTTTAATTAATATAGAAGAGGGGTAATTCATTTTTTTTTACATCTTCATCTATTTTTTATAATGTAAGCTAACTATTTTCTTCTTTTTCATAGTTAAATGTGTGAAGTTATACTAATATTTATTTAATATTGTTGTTAATTATAATTGTTTGTTGCATGTTATAGTTTTTTTCTGTGTCATTTTAGTGTTGTGATAACACTTTTTATGATGTGAAGTTAGTTAAAAGTTTATTATTACATATTTGACCTTGAATGTTTTACAGTAATTTAATTATTATATGTTTAGTAATAGTATCTATTGTGTCACTGATATCTCTGTTATTCCTGTTTTAATAGTTTCCTTCATTTTAGCAGCTTAATTCTAGATTTCATTTTTCTTTAATGTGTTTGTAATCTACCTGACTGAAATATAACCATTGATTATGCAAATTAATAAATTCTTTAGTAATATTTTTCATGCAAAAAAATATGTGGTGATTTCATTTCTCATACACAGGTGCACAGACCTATGTCCTGATTATTGAAGTATACTAATACTTTTTCGTTCTTTGTTCCCTTATTTTATATTTCTTTAACATGACATCCTCAGTGCCATGTGATATTTTTAATTATTTTTTATGTCATTTTATTAGTTTTTAATGATTTGATTTGAATTACATTAATTTTTTATGCTTGCATTTATAAACAATTGATAGCCCATTGTGTTTGTGGAAGTGAGTGTATGACTAAATTGCTCTGTACAGTATGCATAATAGCATGCACCAAGATCATAAAATCATGCACTCTGCTGCTTAACTGTACATAATATTGTATTTCTACTGTATATCTAACAGTATGTAATATTATACAGGTGTACATGTTTAATATTAACCCTATGCAGAAATTTATATTTACAGAAGCAGCATAATTATGAGTATGAATTCAATTGAATCGGGTAGACATGCATGCATAGAACAGCAATATTTTCAAAGAACCAAACTATAAATTTTTCTGTTAGATTATCATAAAAAAGTAGTAGTTACGGTGCTCTAGAAGTGATAGGAATGATAAAAATATAACAAAAAACAGGAAGCAGGGTTACATTTGGTAACAATTATACTTTCAAAAACTGTTTTGGATAAAATCATACTGTCTATTTTTGAGAAATTGTTTGTTAAATTTTTTCATGCTTGGTCTGGCAAAGAGTGTGCTCTTAACTTAATATAATAGTTCATTTTCTATAAAAACTTAAATATAAATATGTACTATAAATAATATTTATATTTAAAATATTATAAATAATAGTTTTATTAGATAATTGAAGGGAGAGTAAATACGAGGTGCTACCCAAAAGTACGGGGAATTTGAATTTTGCGTGCGAACCATTGCTGGTACAACCTGCTGCCGCTAGATGTGGCTAACAGTACTCTTTGTGAATCAGTGTTCCAACAGCTGTGACTGTGAGAGGCTGCATTGTTGACTTTCGTACAGTTGTGTAACGTTGTGTTTACTGCTTCGGCGAAGTTCTAAACGGCAGATTTTAAAGAGCAAAGAACCTGCATCAAATTTTGCTTCATGCTTAAAAAAACTGGTGCAGAAACCCATCTCATGCTTGTGGAAGCATTTGGTGGCAATGCTATGAGTAAAAGTAAAACTTTTTTGTGGTACAAACGATTCAAAGATGGACGAACAACAGTCTATGACAATGAGCGTTCAGGAAGACCATCAACAAGCGCATCACCGGAAAACATCGCGAAAGTGCGAGAGGCTATTCTTCCAGATTTTAGACAAACAATCCATGATGTTTGTGCAATCGTACAAATGTCATATGGGTCTGTGCAACGCATCTTGTCAGACAATTTGAACATGAGACGAATTGCTGCAGAATTCGTACAGAGACCAGAAACAAAATTGCGTAGCTGTCTGTAGTGAGTTGAAAAATTCAGCAAGAGATGACCCTAACTTCATCTCCAACATCCTAACCGGTGGTGAGACATGAGTGTACGGGTATGACCTGAAACTAAGCAGCAGTCGTCACAGTGGAAGTCACCAAGTTCATCGCGGCCAGAAAAAGCACGCCAAGTTCGCAGCAACGTGAAGTCCATGATGATTGTTTTTTCGACATCAAAGGCATTATCCATAAGGAATTTGTTCCTCTTGGTCAAACTGTCAATGGAATGTTCTATTGTGAAGTTTTGAAGCGGTTACATGAAAGCATTAGGCGCAAACGTTCAGATCTGTGGGGTAACAACAGCTGGGTTCTGCACCATGACAACACACCCGTGCACACATCGCTAGCAGTTCGGAATTTCTTTGCTTCCAAAAGGACTGTAGTGATTCCACCCACCCTATTCGCCTGACCTTGCCCAGTGCCACTTTTTTCTCTTTCCAAAAATAAAATTTCAATTGAAAGGCCATCGTTTTAACACAATTGAGGAGATTCAGGAAGAAACTCAGAACGTGCTACGAACACTTACACCTGCAGACTTCCAGGGATGCATGGAATCATGGGAAAAATGCTCAATGTATCAATGCCCAATGGGATTACTTTGAAGGAGACAGTGGAAATTATAAATTACGGTAAGCTATTTTATTTTTATGGTAAAATTCCCCAAACTTTTGGGTTGTACCTCGTATGTCTCAATAAGCCCATTACTTTTTTAAATATGAATAGATTGGTGTTTTATTTTATTTATTTTTAAGATGATTATTGTTATAAACAATTGTTATATTAATTAAAATATACAAAGTATCTATGATGTAATTTTTATTTTTTATTAATTAGAATACAAATAAAATGTATGACCTCATTTACAGTAATGTGTTATAATGTTTTCGTACCAACTTATACTACAGCATGAATTTTATATGCGTATTATATTTATATACATTTTAATTATTTAACAAACATTTATGTTATAAACAAAGTTAATTTAAATGTGATGTGGTGAGAAATTTATATCAGCCTCTTTAAATAAGGTGCATCATCCATCTGATTTATTTTATATTCTATATTTTTAAAAAAATTCAGTGATGATTCACCAGCTTATTTGGACAAAAGGCCTAATCCATCTCCATCTAGAAACTGCTAGCATTGAGCCATATGTTCCAAAATAATGTGAACTTTTAATATGGTAGAAACTTCTGTAGATTTAAATGTTTATGCAGATTGTGTGTGTATGTGCGTGTGCGTGCGCGCATGTAATGATCTAATTCAGTGTATTTTTTTCATTATAAAGTCGTGAATTTTGTTCACCAACCAGAAACAAATTGCATCAATAAGACAGGTCTAATGTTCCCATAAATTTCAGGATTAAGAAGTTTGTCCACCTCTTATAATAACTTTCTGCATGGAATCCTCAAATATATCATCTTGATAATTTTTGGGTTCAAGTTTCAGTTTGTGAGGCCATTTTAACACAATCATGTTGTCTACAGGCTCCTTTTCAACTTTACTGCATTCTGCGACAACTTTATCTGTTTTGTTGTTCCTTTTCTCCTGGTGATTTCTTAATTCCCTCAGTGATATGAAGAAATAAGAACAGGGAATATATGATGTTGGTTTGTTGAACGTTTACAACGTGAAGTATTTAAAAACCATAGCGAACTTGAAGGGAATTTTATTCAGATTGATCATATCGAATAATAGTTTGATGTTTGTGTAAATCTCCTTTATTCGTGACGACATGCATAAATTTATCAATCTTTTAACACTACAATTTAATGCACACGTTTTTCCTATCATTCCTCTTTCTGAGTGTGGAATTTTTTTTGCATCACTTTTGAGATTTTCATATTCTGGGAAACGCTGACATGTTTACTTGAAAAAATCATTGACCATTATCTGTCAATACTTTAACATGAGCATTGCCGATCAAATTCCTCTTTTCTCTAATATACTTCTCTTGTTCTTTGGCAACCATCCAAATAACAGGCCTTTTTTTTTGCAGCTGCTTTTTCAGTTTTGAATTCATGTACACGAATATGTTAAAGAATGTTCAGCTTTTCAGTCCATATTTAAGTTTACAGAAAATGAACATTACTTTAAGTTAAGGGCATGCTCTTTGCCAGACCTAACCATGAAAGAATTTAGGTAATGATTTCTCAGAAAGTGGAACAAATTTATTTAAAATGGATTTTGAAAGTATAAATGATGACAATTTAAAACTCTGCTTCCTGTTTTGTGTAACATTTTTTTCATACCTGTCGCTTCTTCATCATGAATATTAATATGCAGCAAACAAAATATTTTTCCATATTAATATTTTTTTACAAAAAAATTTAATTTTTGACTACAGGCACATGCTCGGAGCATATATATCATAGCGTTGTTATTAGTTGCATTTATAACCATTGAAATAATGTTATTTGTTCACAAAAAAATAACCTAGTTAAAATTAAATAAATTGTTAATTGATTTTTATAAAAAAAATTACTCTTAAACAGAAACTACCATAGAGACTATGTAGTGTCTTTATGTGGTTATTAATTTTTTTTTTGTCTTCAGTCATTTGATGCAGCTCTCCAAGATTCCCTATCTAGTGCTAGTCGTTTCATTTTGGTATACCCCCTACATCCTACATCCCTAACAATTTGTTTTACATATTCCAAATATTGCATGCCTGCACAATTTTTTCCTACTACTTGTCCCTCCAATATTAAAGTGACTATTCCAGAATGCCTTAATATGTGGCCTATAAGTCTGTCTCTTCTTTTAACTATATTAAACTTATACCTCTTCATTTGTCAATTTATCTACCCATCTGATTTTTAACATCTCAAATACTCCGATCATCCAAGTTTCACTTTCATATAAAGCGACGCTCTAAACATATACTTTCAAAAATATTTTCCTGACGTTTAAATTAATTTTTGATGTAAGTAAATTATATTTCTGACTGAAGGCTCGCTTTATCTGTGCTATTCGACATTTTATATCGCTCCTGCCTCGTCCGTCTTTAGTAATTCTACTTCCCAAATAAGAAAATTCTTCTACCTCCATAATCTTTTCTCCTCCTATTTTCATGTTCAGTGGTCCTTCATTATTTCTACTACATTTCATTATTGTCATTTTGTTCTTGTTTATTTTTATGCAGCAGTTCTTGCATAGGACTTCAATCCCTGCTGTTCATTGTTTCTTCTAAATCCTTTTTACTCTTAGCTGGAATTACTATATCATCAACAAATCTTTTCACCTTGTACTGTTACTCCGAATCTAAATTGTTCTTTTAACATCATTGACTGCTAGTTCCATGTAAAGATTAAAAAGTAACGGGGATAGGGAACATCCTTGTTGGATTCCCTCTCTTATTACGGCTTCTTTCTTATGTTCTTCAATTATTACTGTTGCTGTTTGGTTCCTGTAAATGTTAGCAATTCTTCTATCTCTGTATTTGAACCCTAATTTTTTTTTAAATGCTGAAGATTTTATTCCGGTCTGTGTTATTGAATGAATCCCTTTTCTAGGTCTACAAATGCCAAGCATGTTGGTTTGTTTTTCTTTAATCTTCCTTCTACTATTAATCTGAGCGCTAAAATTGTTTCCCTTGCCCCTATACTTTTCCTGAAACCAAATTGGTCTTTTCCTAACACTTCTTCCATTCTCCTCTCAATTCTTCTGTACAGAATTCTAATTAAGATTTTTGATGCATGGCTAGTTAAACTAATTGTTCTGTATTCTTCACATTTATCTGTTCCTGCTTCTTTGGTATCATGACTAACTCTTTTTGAAGTGTGATGAAACTTTCCCTTTTTCATAAATATTACACACCAGTTTGTATAATCTATCTATCGCTTCCTCACCTGTACTGCGCAGTAATTCTGCAGATATTCAGTCTATTCAAGGAGCCTTTCTGCCATTCAAATCTTTTAATGCTCTCTTAAATTCAGATCTCAGTATTGTTTCTCCCCTTTCATCCTCTTCAATTTCCTCTTCTTCCTCTATGACACCATTTTC
This sequence comes from Lycorma delicatula, assembly GCF_047948215.1. NCBI lineage: Eukaryota > Metazoa > Arthropoda > Insecta > Hemiptera > Fulgoridae > Lycorma > Lycorma delicatula. Next base: position 3,174,059 of record NC_134457.1, on the reverse strand, counting down.
TAATTCATTTCCTTCATATAACTCTTCAATATATTCCACCTACCTATCGACTTTGCCTTTCTTATTATAAATCGGTGTACCATCTTTGTTTAAGACATTATTAGATTTTAATTTATGTACCCCAAAAGTTTCCTTAACTTTCCTGTATGCTCCATCTATTTTACCAATGTTCATTTCTCTCTCCACTTCTGAACACTTTTCTTTAATCCACTCTTCTTTTGCTAGTTTGCCCTTTCTGTTTATAGTATTTCTTAATCATCAATATTTTTATCTTATATTTTCTACATTCATCCATCAGCTGCAATATATCGTCTGAAATCCAAGGTTTTCTACCAGTTCTCTTTGTTCTACCTAAGTTCGCTTCTGCTGATTTAAGAATTTCCTTTTTAATATTCTCCCATTCTTCTTCTACATTTTCTACCTTATCTTTTTTACTCAGACCTCTTGTGATGTCCTCAAAAATCTTCTTTACCTCCTTCCTCAAGCTTCTCTAAATTCCACCGATTCATCTGACACCTTTTCTTCAGGTTTTTAAATCCCAATCTACATTTCATTATCACTAAATTATGGTCGCTATCAATGTCTGCTCCAGGGTACGTTTTGCAGTCGACGACTTGATTTCTAAATCTTTGCTTAACCATGATATAATCTACCTGATACCTTGCAGTATCGCCTGACTTTTTCCACGTGTATATTCTATTATGATTTTTAAACTGGGTGTTGACAATTACTAGATTATACTTTGTGCAAACTCTACAAGTCGGTCCCCTCTTTCATTCCTTTTGCCCAGCCTGTATTCACCCTTTATATTTACTTCCTTGCCTTTTCCAATGCTTGCATTTCAATCTCCAACTATTATTAAATTTTCATCTCCTTTTTATGTGTTTAATTGCTTCATAAATTTCTTCGTATACACATTCTACCTCATCATCATCATGGGCGCTTGTAGGCATATACACGTTAACAATTGTTGTAGAATTTAGGTTTAGATTTTACCCTTATTACAATGATTCTATTCTTGCATTTTGAAACACTCTACTCTCTTCCCTATCTTCTTGTTCATTACGAAACCTACGCCTGCCTGCCCGTTATTTGAAGCTGAATTAATTCTAAAATCACCTGACCAAAAGTCATTTTCCTCTTCCCACCGAAACTTGCTAATTCCTACTACATCTACATTTATCTTATCCATTTCCCTCTTTAAATGTTCTAACCTAGCAACCTTTTTTAGACTTCTAATATTCCATGCTCCGACTCGTAGAATGTTATTTTTTAATTTTCTGGTGACCGCTTCCTTGGTAGTCCCCACTCGGAGATCCGAATGGGGAACTAGTTTACCTCCAGCATATTTTACTAAGGAAGGTGCCTCCATCATTGCTATATGAAAATGCAGAGGACTACATTTTCTTGGAAAAAAAAGCAGCTGTAGTTTTCCATTGCTTTCAGCTGCACAGTACTCAGAGGACTGACTGATATTGATATGGCCGTTTAAGCCAACCTGATCTACACCCTTAACAACTACTGAAAGAGCTGCTGCCCTCTTTCAGGAATCATTCCTTAGTCTGGCTCTCGACAGATACCTCTCCGATATGGTTGCACCTTCGGTCCAGCTACTCTGTATCACTGAGCACTTAAGCCCTCTCACCAATAGCAAGGTCTCATGATTCATAGAGGGAGTTATTAATAAGAAACGTTATTAATAATGTAGTCTCTTGACAATAAAATGTAACTGAGCTTTAATAATTTTACAGTCAAGGTAGTCATAGGTATTCTGGATTTTGTTCATTCTAACATTAACATCATTTATTGTCTTTTATTTTTGTATTTATATTTTTTTAAACTTATTTCAATATAGCAATTTTTTCAAGATGTTAATTTCTTAATATTACTTCAGTTTTAGCCATGTTATATAGATTTTATGAACTTATTTTGGCAGATACCTTCTATTATTAAAAGATTATTATAATTGTGTTAATAAATGGTATAATCTTTTTACTTATTTTCCCTGATAGTGGATTTTGCAGGATTTTTTACAGCCAAGTGTTTTTCCTGCTTCCAGCCCATGAGATACATCTATATTAGAAGAGATTAATAGGCCTGCCTTTACCCATTAAACACTTTAGCCTCGGGTAGAGCTGGTGGTACAACCACCAGATAGGAAAGTGTATCCCTGGAAAAACCACGGATGCCATCAGCTTCATCAAAATCATACAGATACCAAAGATTAGTAACCGCAGATATCCCTACTCCTTACGTTTTATCTGTTGTGCATAGATAATAAATCTATGATCTTGAATTTGGCCAGCTTAAACAAGCGTCTCCCTCAGTCCACTAGTAAACAGAAGTAAAGAAAAAATAAATGTATGCATACACCGCACAGTTGTAAACTTCAATAAATTGTTATATGAAAATTTTTTACTTGAGCAGAAGCTACTTAGAGACTTTTTTTTTTTTTTTGTCTTCAGTCATTTGACTGGTTTGATGCAGCTCTCCAAGATTCCCTATCTAGTGCTAGTCGTTTCATTTCAGTATACCCTCTACATCCTACATCCTCCACACTTAGAGACCATGACAGTAAAATTTTCTCATTACTAAAGTTCTTCTTAAAGGAATACCTTCCTTGCAAATGTGGAATTGTGAAGTATAAATTGCAAACCTCAGTTAGAACCCCTTGCTGGAGGGAAGAGGCAAGTCTTTATTCCTCTCTCCAGTATATGATACAATAAATTACATATTTTATTTAATCCTAATCACCCTGCGTTGAGTAATTTGGGTTACTTTATTTCTTATTTTTCTTCTCTTTTCAGGTAATTGGTCTTCTAGATGTTTTTCATCCGTCAACATCACTTGATGATTTCAACCAGCTGTAAGATAATTATAAAAATTATTTCATTTTATTTACAATTTACATTAAGAATAAGCTGTCAGTGGATATTTATGTGCAGTGAACTTTTTTAGTAAAGCTAATTATTACTTTTAGTATAATTATTTTACTTGAGTAATTTTTTAATTTTTCATTATTAAATCAGAAATTTTATCAAAATTATAGATGTTTTAAAAGAATTTTTTCTTTTTATGTAATAAGAAAAATTAAATTCTTAAACCTTTTCTTTAATATAGCAATCTTAAAGAAATGAGTTTTTAAGTATTATTATTATTTATTAAAGTTAATTTGGTTTATAAAGCATCAAATCACTTTATTTCATTTTTTATAAATAATACTGGGTGTATAAAAAATGTGTTGGAAGTATTTCTTGTGTAATCCTAATAAAAAACTTATCAGAACTGTGGAAATGTTCTTACACATGCATCCACGCTGTTAATAGGTGTTAAATGTATCAGCACATATGTTGGCGCAGGGACTGAAAGCCTATGTACTAGCATTTTGCGTGCATTGGCCTCTGTTACAAGCAAACAAAAAACATTGTAATTTTCTATGTCTTTTGTGGTATGGTAATTTACTCATATAAAAAACAGGTTTCATAAACTTGCTGTAGTGTATGTACTTGTTGAGTTTTATTCTAAATTATATATTGATGTTGTGATGTAGGCCTACTTCCTGTTGTATAGCAATTAATAATAGTAGAATTATACATTACTAATGTGCTATTTATGAATTGTTGTAAACACAACATGCAATTCTAAGAATTTCATTTACTTATTTTTAATCTACTCTAATCATTGCGCTGTGAAGAAATCATATGTCTCACATCTCTTGTAATTGCGTTCTAGAAGTGGTTATTATAGAAACATGTATTGGTTATATAGAAAAATATATTCCTACTGTAAAGAGAATTATTTAAAAAACCCGCGAAAGTGAAATTAATTTTAAAGGGAGTGAAATATCTTTAAGAATATTATGTAAAGTCGGATTTAGAAGGAAAAGTAGAAGACAACCAGAAAATATTGATGGAATGGCACGACATTAAAATACAAAGAATGAAATTTCTACGACAAATTTCCCTGTTTCAAGAAGAAGGAAGACCAATTGTATACACAGATGAAACGTACATCCACAGTAATCATGCGACACCAAAAATCTTCATGAGGGACTGAAAACACCAGTATCCTAGGGCTCACTATTAATAATTGCCCATGCCAGCTGTAATAAAGGATTTATTAACAACAATTTACTTATGTACGAGTCAAATAAGAAAGGAGATTTATCACAAATCAATGGATTCCAAAAAGTACTTGAAACGGTTATGGGAGAAGTTTATTCCCAACTTGCTACTTTAGTAAGTCATTGTACTAGATAATGCATCATATCACAACATTCTGGTACAAAAGCAACGAAATTCTAACTCTTCAAAAAGCGATGTGATAAAACGGTTAGCCAAATGACGAATTAACTGTTATGATGAAGCTGAATTATATATTATAAAATTATATAAAGAAAATCAAAAGAAATTTCTAATAGATAACATTTTTGAAAATTTTGGTCACACAGTTTTACGGTTGCCACCTTATCACCCTGACTTAAATGCCATTGAAAGGATTTGGAGTGATGCCATTGAAGTGAAAGGGCAAGTAACTAGAACAAATACATCTTTCAACATGTCAAATGTTCTTAAGATAGCTGAAGAGGAATCTCATAGCGTCTGAAGCTGAATGGAGCAATGTCTGTGAACATGTTTTTAATGTGAAAAAAAATCCATTGAAGATTAAATTTATATGATGTGCACATCGACAGTTTTGTGATAAATGTGAATTCGGAATCGGACACGAGCCCTTTAGAATCTACCGACAACAGCTACTTTGGAATTTGCGAGCTACTGCAATAAAGTGAGTAGAAAAATAATTGTTTAAAGTACTTTAACGTAATAATATTAATCGGGATACTTAACTAGTTTTAATTAAGTAGCGTAGTATGTATGTTTTTTTTTATATCATTTATATTAAACTGACAATGTTTTCAGTCAGCCTAGTACTGTGCCAAATGTTTGCTGAATGCTAGTAGTTTTTTGTGCCAACTTACGTGCTAGTAGTTCTACAGGATTTGAAGCCTACTGTGCATGCCTTGTTTGCGATCAAAATGTTGTAGCATGAGAATGACGACTTTCTTGATTGTATTGTGTTTAGTGATGAGTTGACATTTCATGTTAGATAGAAAGTTAACACGTATAATGTACTATGTAGAGGTCATAAAATCCAGAAGAACTCTTATAATGTGAAAGGGATTCCCCAACATTAGATATTTTCTGTGCTCTATCTGAACGGTAAGTTTATGAGCTGTTCTTTTTCACTGAAAGTGTAACAAGAGTTGCTTATTTGGTTATGCTCCATATATATATATATATATGCTCTTTCCGTGGCTACAAGATGGGCCAAAGAATTTTATTTGGACACAAGATAAAAGTGAGGAGGGGTGGCCTTCTCACTGGCATAACTCTTTACAGGATCAGTTGATCCCCGACCACTGGATCGGTCAGCGTGGACCCAACAACAGAGCTTGTTTGCAATGGTCTTCAAAGTCGTCTCATTGAACCCACATAATTTTTCCTTTGGGATTTTATAAAGGATCTTGTGTATGTGCCTCTGCTACCTATTGATTTATCTGAATTGAGGCACAGAGGAAGCAGTTGTTGTCCCATTACTTCAGACATGCCAGTTAAAGTGTGAAATTAACAACTTTCCCATTAGTTGTATGTGTGCTGTGTGACAGAAGGTACTTACTCTGAACAGTCAGGGAAAACTGTAGTTATTCTTTGTAATTCATTACTGTAACTCAAAGTTAGAGATATTAATAGCTTTAAAACCCAATTTTGTTTTTACACCTGTATGTGTAAATTACAATTGTCCAGAATCTTTTTAATTGATAATAATCACATTTTCACAATTAGTAACACTTTTTTCATTTTACTATATTTTTAATTTTAAAGCGATGATTATTACAATTGAAATGTTTTCAGAAATGTTAATATTGTCACATGTTTGCTGTTTGACAAGGATATTGAGAGACTAACAAATACAAAAATTTCTTATAAATACAATTTATTACTCACAAACAAAATAAATAAAAAATATAATTACAATAATAGTAATGAATATATATATATATATATATATATATATATGTATGTATAACATACAAAATAATAATTCAAATAAAAAACAAGATTTATTTAATGACAATTAAATTAATAAATACTAAAGTACAGTCCAATTTATTAAAAACGTTATAATGACTGCTAGAAACAATTATTGTATTAACAGTATAATACTAGAAATGTCTAAAGTTCATACGATTCAATTTTTGTAAGTATTATTACTTTTACTGTTTATAAAAGAACTACCCCGCTTTATGAATGAATTAATGTCACTTTCATTACTGTTTACCGATAACTTGCTGAACAATTTCCTGTATTCTACCACTGTCCATGCTGGAATACTTGTGATGTACTCTTCACGTGTTACTACACACTTACTGATATTGTTATCACAAATGCACTGAACACGGCCTTGCCAAACTACTCACTCTGTTTGCTGGTCCCTGGCAGTATTTATATCTTCCCATTCATCACCACCTTTTCGCTTCTTACCGGTCGTGTCCTGTCTTTCAATGGCATTACTCTCTCTGAATATGATTCGTTTCTAGGACTCCACATTGCTACTTCTGTATTGTCTAATTGCAGGATATGTCCAACAACTGCAGCTGCATCGTAAGCTCGAAGGATGTCCAGACCAAGGATGAAGTCGTCCTTAATTTCAGTGACAAATACCCACTCACGAAGACAACAGCAACTACGCAACCCTCGCTGAAAACTGGTAGAGTATTTCCAGATGTAGCACTGATGACATAAGGCCAGTCTAGCTTCTTTTCAAATGCACTAATAACATCTGGTCCAGCTGCGAATACCAATGCTCCTGTCTCTACTATTATCTGACATAAACAATCTTTAGTTACCCCATCAACAATGAAGCCGATGAATCCTCTTCTTATCATCAAGACTAACAAGACTTGGCAAAATGAGGATAATGATATTGCTGGTATTCTCCTCCATTGATTTGGTGCTTCTTAATTGCCTTGTCAGTTTCTTGCAGTTGATTTTCAAATGCCCGTTCTGCTACAGCTGCGGCAGATTGGTCAGTCTTGTCCTTCAGTAGCGCAGCTTGCATTCTTCAGTCTCCTGTTGTAATTATTCAGCCTTCACAGAAGTCTTGATTTCATTTGCTGAATCCTTATTGACTCCCATTCTTCAAAGGCTAGACGTATGGTGAGATATGCACCAGCTGCTTCCAGTCACAGAACCTGAATAAGGGTGTTATTGACTGACTTCACTGACCCGAGAAGAAAGTGCCTCTTGATCTCGGCATCCTGTAGCTTGTTGATGAAAGTGTGTGGTGGCAGGCCAACTAAAGCTCGTTGAGCTAGCTGCTTGATAACTTAGGAGAATTCCTGCAGCGTCTTGTTGGTCTTCTGAACTCTTCCCCATAGCTCACACCTGAGTTAGCCACCAGATTGTACTGTCTGAAGCAACCCTCTAGTGCTGTGATGACATCATAGCCAGAAGTGGATTATACAACATGGAGAACTTCCAACCATTATGACTGGATACCACCTAAAATTGCTGCTTGAAGACAGCCCACAATGTACATCTGTCAAACTTGACTGGCTTTACCATTGTAGGATGTCTCATCAATTCATAAGCCTCGGTCCTGTGAACTGTTAACACAAGATTCCCTGGCGCTACAGGCCACTTCCATTGCCAATGCAATGTCCTCATGACTAACTTCTATAACTTTATTTACATTAGTTCCTAAAGTTACTATTAACTAATTGTTTTCGACTTTAACTTAATAAAGTTGGACTTAAAACTTTCATCTCTTAATTTACTACTTCATCTCATTTTTCTTACTACTTCATCTCGGTACTAAGGATATATCATTTATTCTCAACATTAGACATACGATCATCCATGCTTTCATTCACTTTATTTGTATTTTCATCCATATTCTCTTTTAGTTTATTCACATTTTCAGTTATGTTTTCTTTCTTATTCCCTTATATTCATATTTTCATTCATACTTTTTTTTGATACTTTCAATCATTTGGGTTAACAACGCTATAATGTCTTTAGTAGCCACCATTTTGTTACTAATAAAATTCAATTATAAATACAAGAACAAGAATAAAAATAAAAAACACCTTAAGTAACTACTACTGCAGTTAAAAAAAATTTAACAATAAACCAAATTTAAAAATAAATAACATAAAGTAAAGCAATCAGTACACACAACCAATTAAAATACAATTTGACTGATATAAACCTTGAATCGGAGGAACCTCATTTACGGACAAATTGTCAGGCTCTGTAAGATGTTATTAAGAGTGCGTATGTGAACCTGTGCCCTACCAACTAAACCTCCTATCTCCCCTTCCAGGGTCAGATCCGCATTTAAGCATAAGCATGGCCTGGGGGGGTGCCTTTGCCTCTAACCCCAGGACAAGACTGCACTAGGCCTGGCTATGCCATTCCCAGCCGCCCAGCCCCGGAAGCCAGGACTCAGTCTTTTGCACCTGCCTCAAACAGGTGAACCCCTGCCAGGACTCTTGTCTTAATAGAACAGAGTTTCAAGAGTCCCACTGCTTCATCACTACTGCCCATCCATGCTAGCACGATGACTGCACAGCGAGCCTCCTATCCTCCCCTTGCTTCCCGCTCTTTCTCGCTCAAAATCCCCGTTATGTATTTTGATATTACCTCAAAGTTTCTTGGTCCTGCGGGCATTGTAGATACCATATTCTGTGTGTTTAGCCTTCCCGTCTTCCCCTCACAGTCATTCCTTTCCTCAATCCACCTCTGGCACTCGAAAGCCACATGCTCAAGAGTATCTCTTTCACCGCATTAAGGGTAGGTGCTACCCCTCTTATCAACTGGTAAGTCCATCTACCCTTAGTCAACTTTTCGCACCGTGTCTGCCAATCGCTCTTCATATCTTTCAGAGCTACTTCCTCCTTCATACAGCCTTGTTCTTATTCTTGCCAGCTGCTGTAGGGGGGAATACCACTACCACTTGGATAGCCTCACTCTCTACACTGGTACGCCATGATCCTTTCTCCATCATCCATTCTTGCATCATTTCAATTGATGCATTTACAGTACCAGGGACCCCTTCCTCTGTTCTTGCCAATACCACAAGGACTGTGTCATCAGCAAATGCTATTAGTACTACTCCGTCTAAGTACCTCAGCCGTAGTATGTCATCAAATATGAGGTTCCAAAGGATCGGCCCCAACACCAATCCCTGGGTCACCCCACATGTTAACTTGAATCTCAGTTCCACCACTCCTGTCTGATGTATGAGATATCTATCCTGTAGATATCTTTGAATGGTTCTCCTTAGATATCCCGTAACTCCTCTCTCCCTCAGCGTTCTGAAGAGGGTCTCCCAGCTGAGGGAGTTAAACGCATTTCTATCCAGTATCAGTTCTATCCACTATTTCCATCATTTTGCTCAATGCATTCGTTGTTGACTTCCATTGTCCGAAGCCATATTGCCTATCACTAAACTTTCCCTCCTCGTTGATTTCTTCTTGCAGGCACATTTCCAACATACATTCACAGAGTTTGTACAGATTGTTTATCATGCACAATGGTCTATAAGATTCAGGCGCTTCTTCGGTGCTGGGTTTTTTAATTAGCACTAGTCATGCTTCCTTCCAGCTTTCGAGAAAGTGTTCATTGCTCAACATATTATTCATCACATCAAGTACCTCTTGGGGCCACCTGCACTAGGATGCAGATGATCTCCACAGGGATACCGTCCAGACCCAAGCTTTTACGCAGTTTCATTTTTCTTGTCTCACTTATCAGTTCGTTCATTTAAATAAAATAGATCTATTTTATCCGCTGCTGTTCCCTTTCTGGGTCTTTCTGTGTCGAAAACAAAACTAATGCTGTCTCACACCTGTTCCTCAGTCAGTGCAGGAAGCTTGTGTGACCCAGTCTTCCGGTCACCAGCCAGAAACCTCTTCCCCAGGGGGTATTGAGCCACACTCTCACATAATTCCTTCCAGCTGTTCCTTTTGGATTTCTTAATCGCTGCTATATATGCATCTCGGGCTTCCATATCATTCTTGCATGCCTCTCTACTGCATTCCAGATCATTTCTTCTGGACTCTTGCTGAACGACCCTCCGTAACATCCAAGATGCTTTACGCAGTTGATTTAACTCCTAGTTCCACCAATATGTTTGACGTCTCGCTGGTATGCTCATTCCAACTCTGGACCATAAACATTCATTGGATACGACTTCTGCCAGCTCTTCTGGCGAATTCATTCCTACAAGTCTAGGTCCTATCTTTGTAGCAAACTGTGCACAACCTCATTTGGATGTTACTATCCTCTGATTCTTTTAGAGTCCTACCATCACACTCGTTTCAAATGTAATACACAAATGATCCTCAACAAAGCCCTCCCACCGATCCACTTGCAGCTATCGCTATAGCGGTGTTGGATCGCCGCATCCGTCAGCCGGTCTACTTTCCATATTTACCCCGCCACCATTGAGACATTTGGTTCCAACAGTAGTATCATATCCACTCTCTCCCTGACGGCCTCCTCCCAGCAGAAGTCCATCATCAGCCTACTTCTATTTGTGTTGAATTGTAAGAACCTCATTTTGATGCCTTGTGCACCAATGACGTGTGAGGCCTCCCTTACCACACAAAGTGCATACTGTTGGCTCTTCGCACTGCACTCTTCTGTGCCCAGTCTTTCCTAATATAAACCTTGAACTAATATAAACTATACCATTGACTCTCTAGCACTGTCAATATTCCACTTCTGACACCAGTGGTGCATGTTATCATGAATTGGCTGAACACAGCCTTGCCGAACTACTCGCATCATCTACTGGTCCCTGGCAGTATTTATATCCTCTGGCCTGAAGAACCAGTACCCAACTCATCCCTTTATTTGAAGCATAATAATTTTCATTTTCCATGCCCTTACATTTTCTATAAATCCTTATTCTGGTCTGGTAATCCTTCTGGTTGGACAGGATCTTTTGGAGGTGCCACTGTCCGTATTATAGAGAACAAATTGTTAACTCTAAGAAAAGAGTCTCTTTTAGTTGCTTTTAAATTCTTCTTTTATTATTTTCTTTTTCTTATTGGAAAGAAAATCTTATTGAAAAGAAATCTTCTTTGGAAGAAATCCATTACCCAGGTCTTTTATACTGGCCCTGTTACAATATTTACAGATTATCATAATGAATTTTGGTTTGTTTAGTCATCCATCACCTATGCCACTATTAGCTCTTATAAAAATCGCCTTACTAGATGTATTATCCAAAGAGTTATATGGTAGACTAGGAGGCATACTCAGGTATATAACGATTGATGTGTTGATTTACAAAAAAGTAAATTTCTCATAGTAGTATCTTATTGGCATAATTTGAGGATGTTTTTTTTTAGCATTGTAAATTTTTTTCTTTTTTTTTTTTGATATCATATTATTTTAGTTAGAACATTCTGTTTGCTCATAGATCAGCATTGTTGTTTTCCCCTTCATTTAGAAGGACAAAACATTTCCTAATCAGATAAAAATACATAGGCATTTACTTCAGGTAGAAAATTATGAAATTTATATTTTATCAAACTGATGCTGCAAAAAACCAGCATTTTTTTTTTTTTAATTATGCATCTTTTTTTACTGTAATATAAATATAAATATAAATAATAAACGTAAAATCTTTATAATAAAAATATTTTTACATTTAACAATTTTCAATGTTTTTTTAAGAATTTCAGTTAGTATGATTTTACTAAATATAAAATTTTTCTTTTATCACAAATATTACTTTTGTTTCAATTTTTTTTTTAATAATCATAAGCATTGGATTTATAAAAAAACTATGGGTATGGATAGAGGCAGGACTGCTTTGGTTTGGATCTCCTTTTGGGATTTTTCCTGCTACAGTTCTCTAACCAAGTACAGGTTTTGTTCTAGAATTTCATGTTTTTGCCACGTTCAGGTAACTACATTAATGGATGGACCAGACAACATCTTCACATTTTCATAATATTTTTCCATCTGTAAAAGTCATAAAATATATGGAGAAATAATAGAAACTAAAATTACATTTTCTCCATTGTTTTTGTTTTTAAAATATTTCTGAAAAATAATCTTTTTCCGTCATATAAAAGTATAAAATCAAGCTTAATTGAATCAAAGGTAGTTAGTTCTTTATATGTAATTTACCTTAACGCTTTTTTTAAGTTACTTTTTTAAAATTTATAAGTAAAATTAATTTGCTAATTATTATGCTGCTTAGTGCTGAAGATATCATAGCCTGTTGCAGTGCACCTGTGGTTTATCATTTGTATAGTTGAAGGTAATAAAAATGCTTCTACTTTCATATGAAAAGTAAATAAATTTACACTGTATTATTTATTAATTAATGATATAGATGTCTTCATAATCTTAGAGTGTAATATTTTGTCAAAAGGATGTTTACTATAAAATAAAATTATCAATCACTCTTATATCTAAATGTAAGTTCTTTATTTGATTGACCATGTATTTTATATCCATTAATTTAACTGTTTAATGTATTTTTTTTTCTCACCACAATATATAGTTAGATTAATGGGAGTCAGCAAGTTTGTACATAGTTAATAAATTATTAATTATTTTATGTAAAATTACTTCTATAGGGTTTTTTGATTTTATTTAAACATATATTTATTAGTTTTTATTAAATTAAAAGTTTGTTACGATACTTAGGAATTTACCGGTTTCTAATTATATTATTAATTAATACAAATTACTATCCACATGATTACTCTACAGCATATTTGCAGCTGATGTAGCACAAGCAAGTGATATAACACAGCTAAGCAACTACCGATTACTTATATGCTTATTCGCTAAATAAAAGTATTTACGTGGTTTAAAAGATTATACTTTAGTGACCATGGTCGACTTAATGTTTTCATCATGAGCATTGCAGAAAATTGAGACGTTTAGATGATCTGAAATATGTACAGAATGTCCTGTAAATCTCCATATGAAATTTATATGAGTTTTCCGTAGGAAAGATAAACAATATAAACCATCTTGAGGAACATATCATATCACCAGTGCCATTACAAGCAAACTCCAACTTTGCTTTGCGTGTTCTTCAGCAGTGGAGGAAATGCATCAGAATGTGTTTTCAAAGTGATAGTAGTTATGTAGAACATATAAATAAAAAATGTTTTTCATAAAAAAATATTTATTTTTCTGTATATTGAAACGTAGTGGGACACCTGTATATATTTGGCTACAAAAAAAGAACTTTAAAATTAAAAATTAAATTTCTTAATTAATAACTTTGTATGAAAAAAGAAAATGATATTATAAAACATCTTTTATAATAAAGCGGTTATAACAACATAGAAACGGTAGTAAACCTGATCTACATTTAGGTGTTTATTCTAAACTAATTATCCGAAATGCAGTTCACATTTAAACATCTGGTTTTAACATTCAGACAGATGTTCTCTTGTTAATGAATATAATATATACCCGGTTCTTTCCTTACTAGTCGGTTCACAAGATTCCGCTTTTGTAAGCATGAACTATTTCATTTTTATTACACAATTCCAAGAAGCATTTTAACGCTTTACTTTTATTTCTCCTGAATTTACATAACCGTCTTAAATCCACCATAGTTTATTTATTTCTTTTTAGCTGTACTTAAATTTGTAATTTTTTTTTTTTTTAATCACTGTCAGAAGAAATGACCTCTGTTTTCTTTATTAATCCTTTATAAGCCTTTTATCTTTTGTATGGATTCTTATTGTGGATTTCTTTTCTCTTATGTTACAGTTATCTGGTAACACATTTAATGGGTGCTGATCTGAACAATATTGTAAGAACACAGAAATTGTCTGATGAACACGTACAGTTTCTTGTGTATCAGATTCTGCGAGGTTTAAAATACATACATTCAGCTGGTATAATACATAGGGTAAGTAGTCTTCTTCTAAAAGTACATCCATAATTGTACCTAAATCTTCTTCATAAAATAGATATGGGTTATTTTATTAATGCTTGTATTATTTTTGTTTAGCTATTGTAATAAAGGCTCCATTAACACTTCTTTTTATTTAATTATATATGTATTCATAAATAGAGAAATGAATGAATTAAGCTTGGCGTGTGATACATGTTATTCTTGAGAATGGTTGCACCATTTTCAGTAATTACTTATAATGATATTTCAAGCAACCAACATAGCAAAAAATGCACGCTACTGGACTCTGCATTTTTTACTATTATAATTTTTTTTAAGTACTTCAGTATTGTCTTCTAAGCAGCATTTCACAACAGTAAAGTAAAAATATTATTTACTATGTTACAGAATTTTATTCCATAAAAAAAAGTAAATACATATAATTTTAAGATTATTTTTAATTAACATGTTAATTAAAATCAATTATGTATTATATTTTCTAATTTTTATAATTTGCATTTAAGGCTTGTAGCCAGTTAATTGTTTTTAACAAAAAATGTATAACATTTACTCTGATAAATAACAGGGAAATCTTTTGTAGATAATGGTCAATATAGTTGTTATGAATATAATATATTGATTTAAGGGAAATTATTTTTTTCTCACCATTATTTAGCTATATACTCATAAATCTTCCTGCATTGTAGTCGATTCACCTAACACGGGTTGCAGGATCATTTTTAAAAATTCTGATATTTCGTATGCCATAACCATTTAGAAAGGTAGGATCATAATATTGACAATTAGAAGACAAGAGAACATTACAAATTTATTATTAGGTTAATTGGTTGTTGCAAAGGGAAAAAAGGGATTAACAATTTTTGTAAAAATCTATTAAAAGAGTATTGCTGACAATAGTCATTTAAAGTATCTTAGTGTGAGTTACCACTATAGTATTTTGAACAATTTTTTTGTTTTTTCTATGAAAAAAACTACTCGGCTTTATCATGCAACTATGCATAATAAGTATATTTTCTTAGTTACAACTACCTATCTTAATAAATTAGTAATGCCCTCCCTTTTGACTCTCTTTTCACAATAGGCCTGATCGCTTTGAAACTTTTGAACAATCAATTCATTCTGAAAACATTCTATTAAATGGAAAAATATGTACTCAAAAATTTCCTAAGAAACCTTGAAAAGCTGTTGTGTTGATTTCAAATTTCTTCAGAAACTCTATAAACAGAATTATATTAATGCTGAAGAAAACTTCTTAACATATAAACTAAAGAGTACATATAAATCAGATACACCAATTTTTATGCATGTTTAATCATTCCATGTGGCATTTTTACTAGCTCCTCACCTGGATAAGATGTGTAGACCCAACGTTTTATTTTTTTCAGCTTTCAGCATGTCTGTGGCCTTGTAAAAACCATAAGGGTAAAATATCAAATTAAATTAATCTTATTTGTACATTTTTTAATCATTTTTTCTCATATCTGAACCCAATGTTAAAGTCAAAATGTAGACGCTTCAACTTTCGTCACAAAAAAATTTAATTAAAAAACTTTAGCTCATTAAATCTAGAGTTAAATCCTTTGACCGAGGTGTTTAGATCAGGTATAAACAGATACATAGGCAAAAGCTTAAACATTGAATGAGGCAAATATGATACATACCTTCTTAGAAAAATGACTATGTAAAAAAAAATAGGGATTATATAAAATTTTAAAGGCGATCATTGTAAATGGTAAATATTTGCAAGGCAAGTGATGGGACCACATCACCACTGTGGTTGGAGAGTTGCGTGGTCAGCTGGCTTGGTGGGTAGGGGCACTTGTGGAGGCCCATAGGTATACTGTACTCCCGCTGAAATCTGAACGGCTAGTGTCAGATTATTGCACACCAATATGAAGTACAGCATGTTTGTGGCAACAGAATGAAATATGAGAGTTTTTTTAAATGATCACTTAACCTATTTAATTAAAAATGGGCAATCTTATATGAAGATCCTATTGCCATTAGGTTAAATATTAAATGATTGTTAACAGATTAAAAGGAAACAGTCACTGTTATGTATTATGGTCTTTTCAAAATAAACATTAAGTATAGTTCTGTGACTTTTTTTCTTTGCTGAATGTAAACAGGTTACACTACTTTTCTCTACAGCAGTTAATATTTTATTTATTTAAAAAGAATTTTTCTTTTAATTATAATCCCATTCCAGTCTTAGTAATTTTTATTTGCTGCATAATTCTATTTAGCTTTATGAGATTAAAGAAATAGCCATTTGTTATTGAAACAGCTATGCTTATAAAGCAGCAAACAATCACAAAAGTGTTAAAAAGATCAAAGATGATGAGAAAGGAGTGAAGATTGAGTAATTAAGGAGAAATATTTTTAGAACATATTGGATAGCTTTTACAGAGGTGTAAAGTTAGTTTATGTCTAAAAGGAACTTATATTTTATTAAATTTTTTGGTTTCAAATTTTTTTAATGAAATGAAATTTGACATAATTAGCAAAAATTTAATTTGAGACTAAATTGAGGTTTCTTTTTATTATTTTACTGCATCTTTGAAGTAAGTGACTAAGCTACCAAGACATGCGTCTAGTTTTGGGTAACATATTACTAGCTTGGTGCGAGCTTACTACCAAATTAAAAAAAAAAATTTAATTTGAAAAGCTCATTGTAGAATCAATATAAAGGATACTTTCCTGCACATATAAAAATAATGATGACCTCGCATCGAATACACCTATTTACCCAGTCTCACTGTCCTGTCTCATCGAACAAAGAACACATCACCACTTCCGTGCGAGCCAACTCAAAACACGTCTCCACTCCATGACTGCTAAATTTACACTAGCCCCAAAACAAAGAATGTCAGTCTGGCTTCCCCCACCAGACGCTCGTTCGTATTTATGCACGTACACACTTTTTTCTGAGAATGTGTACGGACTCACCAGTCCACGATGACATCACCGTCTGGCTATCCAGACCATGTCAGACATCAAAAAACAAAGTTATGTAATACAATTTCTTATCAAACTAATTATGTTTATTTAACTATTAAAATAATATAATACTATTGCCTATATTCTGTTTTTAATATCAGCTAAGCCAAATGAATATTAACTACTTTTTAAAATATTGAAACTTTTTTCTTTATGACAGAATATATATTGTTCATAACCAACAAAATTTAGAATGGTTACATTGGTTATGCCGTATCATAAAAAAAAATATATAAAAAATATCATAAAAAGTGTTTAGTAGATTCACTAATAGTTTATCTGGATTTCATCTTTTCACCTTTAACACAGCTGTGTTAAGCTTACGGAATCTCATAAATATTTTTTTTTATTAATTTAAGCATGAAAATCATACATAATTGTTAATTAATTGACAATATTTATGTAAAAATAAAAAGGGTCTAATTAACAGTAGAGGCTGTAAGCCAAATTATCCACTATTGTATCTAAAGAGAATCTGTATGATTTGGTTCTTTTAATTTGGGATGATAACTTGCTCTCCATTTTTGAGACGGTCTAGAAACTAAATGAAAAGTAAAATAATAACTAGACTTAAATATTTTGTATATTTTTATTATATTTAGGTTCATTTTTTTCTGTTTTGACCGACTCAAATTCAGCAATTAAATTTTAGGATTTGAAGCCATCCAACATAGCTGTAAATGAAGACTGTGAATTAAAAATATTAGATTTTGGATTAGCACGACCCACTGAAAATGAAATGACAGGTTATGTCGCCACCAGATGGTATAGAGCACCAGAAATAATGTTAAATTGGATGCATTATAATCAAACCGGTATGTAAAAGTTTGTTTTAAGGATCTGTTTATTATTTTATTTTAGTTTGCTTTATTGTTTACCGATCGGTAAAAATAAATTTCTTTCTTTCTCTGTAACAGTTTACTTTTATCGGGTGTCGTTCTGAATGTTTGCTGCTCTTTGACAATACAGTTTTACAAATTTTCCTCTGGTTTTTCATCCAAATGTGTAGATTTTCTCTACTTACTAAATTTTGATGTTCTTGAGATTTTCATTCTTTATCTAGTAAGGATATTTCTAGCTCTTTGAATCTAATACAGGTATGTATATTTTTTTGTGCAGATCAGAATACACTCAACAGTGCCATACCTAATTGTAAAAATTCTTCTTGAGTTTAAGTATTCAAATAATTTATTAGTAGCTAGTTATGTTCTCAAGTATCAGCTATTCTACATTAACCATCAGTGATATATCACATAAGCTGCAAAATTTTACCAATTTGATATTTCTTTTAATTTCATATTTTTTAGTTTTTCTGTAATTTTTCCATCTACAGTTTGATTCTCTAATGTTATTACAGAAAAAAATGTTTGGCAAAATTATGTAACATGCTATAGATGAAAACATAATAGACATTGATATTTTTTTTGTTATTTAACAAATGTTTAAAAAATAAAATAATCCTGTTACCAGAAACGAAACGTGTTGCCAAAAGTACAAATCAGCTGCCTTATCTTGTTGATTTCTGCTTATTATTCCCTCTCTACACGTCTTGAATAAATTATATTTCACCTTTTATATATCTGTTAATCAATTAAGAAATCTTAACATTCATGTTGAACATAGAACTTTGTGTGTTCAGATATTATTCTTTTTTCTTTTAATTTCTTTCCTCATGAATCCATTCTTTCAATTCCTTATAACGTTGTATTTCACTTTCAAGTTCCTAAATATGAAAAATTATTTTCACGTTTATATACTCTTTTTCTAATAATAGTTTTATATTATTTAACATTGTCATCCAAACAATAAATATCAATAAAATCATTCCTTTATCTTTTATCCCCCTTTTACGCAGACTTAATTCTACATTTTCTGTTTTATTTATAATAGTGATAGCTTTTTTATGTTGTGGTAGAAATGTCTTTTGATGATTCTTAATCATCAAAATCTAAAAGTTGCAATCTTCTTTATCTTATGATATTTGTTTGAAACTGTAAAACTTGGTAAATGTGTTCTCCATTGGTCAATTTATTCTTAGTTGTTTGTTTATTTGTATCATAGCAGGAAGACTCTTACAGTGAAGCTGAACTATTGTGTTAGAACTAGGAAATCACCTTCAGTTGAATTTGCGTTATTGTTCGTTCGCAAACTTACTAGATATTTGGTTCATTATAATATTAAATTAGCCTATTTTATATAAGTTTACATTTAAACATGAAAACAGGTGATAATTTTATCTGTATAATATTACTAAAAATAGCAATAGCACTTTAATAACGCTAATATGTAGGTGATAAAAAGTTACAGTAAAAACAAACTGAGTTTAATAAATTATTTTTTCCATTATTTGACTAATGTTTGTATGTCAATGAAATGAACATTAATTAGTTTCCATAAATGGATCAGGTATATTCAGGGGTAAATAAATACAACTTCATCTCTTCCTCTTTAATGAAAGAAAAAAAATCAAATGATGATAATTCTATTAAATTGTCAGTTAAATGATGTAATAACTTATTGGAAATTAATTTATATTAACTTCTGCATGATTAAAAGAAGCCATAAAAATATCAAATATTAGGCATCAAACAAGGTATTAATCATGGAGATAAAAACAAGCTGGATTTTAATTTTATTAATGATTTAACTGTGTTCATCGGATAAATTACAAAGATAACTCTGATAACAGTCTCCATTTTCTGCTGTTGCATGAGGTTTGATAGAAAAAATGAGAATTTTTATTTTTACCAAAAAGAATTGAGTTATTTTTCTATATTGAAGTTGTACCCTTCAAAATCCCAAGAGTGTAACACGTAACAGCATTTCTTCCGATCCTCAAAACATTTATGGAAATCATTTTTGGCTTTACCGATCATCACAAATCATCCATTTAATGTTCTCTAAATCAGGAAAACTAGAAAAATTCATAGGGTTCAATGTCTGAAGAGTACGAAGACTGTGGCACTAGTATGCTGTTACTTTTTACTAATATCACAAATTAATAGTGAAGTTTTGATGGAGTATTATTTGGTGCAAAATCCAAGAATTGTTTGTCCATTGGCGATTATTTTTTTATTACCTCATATAAACTGAGTAAAACTTCTGAGAAATACTGTTTGTTAACCTTACAATCTTGCGGTAAGAAAAAACATGAACAGGAGAACCTTAACTCTATGAGCTTTTTTTAGTGTTGGTTTACAGGAAGCCCGGTTGGAATGATTTGACCTTCACCCACATTTCACATTTCAAATGTGGGTGTAAATCGTACACCCACATTTCATCATGAATGACATGTTTTACTAATTCTGAAACCTCTGTGATGTCTAACAATTATTCTGCAGTGTCACTTTTGTTGAAAATTCAACAGTTTTGGAAAAAATTTCTTTGCTGTTCATTTCACACCCAAAATGTCAGTCAAAATTGTTTTACATGAACCATAAGAGATTTCCTGTCTTTTCAGTAACTTCTTTTATTCAATGATTATTGATCACAGTGTCCTTTATTTTGTCAATATTTTCATCAATTAATTTGTTAGGATGTTACAGTTTTGTCACCTTCAGTATTTTCATGGCCTTCTTCAAACTGTTTGTACCACTCATAAATATTTAGTATCGACATAATATCTTTGCCATAGCTTTTTCTAACATCTTCACTGACTGCTTCTGTATACTTTATTCCAGCTTTAATGCAAATCTTTATTTTGCCATTTTCAACAAAATAAATCATCACTTGTAATAAAATATGTTCTAATTACTCGAATGCCAAATTTGAACTGCTCATCTAATATGGCTAAAAATATTGATCTTCAGTGCTGCCATTGTATAGGGAAAAATGAACTCGGCTGAAAAGATAAAGCAGATAAGAGTAAAAACTTCTTGTTGTTTTTTTACTGCATCTCTTGTAAATGTTTTAAAATGTGTGAATTTTCCTTTTTTAATTTACGTAATTATAGAATTATAGCGTAAGTTACATTAACAAATATATTACTAATAATAAAAAATGTGTAAATTTTAACAATGATCTTTTTATTTAAGAAGTTAAAAAAAAAAGATGTTTCAAATGGTTTTCTTAAAATACTTGTGGGTCAGTAAAATTATAAATTCTCATCATGGTTTTACAAAAATCAAATGTTTTATTATTTGTATAGTTTTATATAAAAAAAGGGTTTCTGATTATACTATGTGATGTTTTACACATTCAAATTTAATTTTTATTATATAATTAGTTTTCTGTCAGTTTGTGACTTTCTGATTCTTATACTTAAAGCCCCTACTTGTTCTAGCTGGTTGCTGTAATCGTGATATTTTATTCTTAAATAAGAATTATTTATTAAGTGTTTTTCATATCTGTTAAGTAAATGTATTATTTAAAATCTCAATTTTAATTTATTTGTTCAGTGATATGATCTTGCTATTTTATTTAGCGGTGATTAACTGAATTCCATAATGTGGATTATTGGTGAAGATAATACAAGAAAAGATTGCAGTCTTAAACTTTTTTTATATTTTGGGTAGTTATTAATGATGAAAATCAACAATATTTTGATAAAATGTACACAGTTGATAAGAGTTTGCTTTCTGAAATTAGTTTATGTTAACATATTACATTAGTCGGCTTTGAATGTTGTATGTAATTAACATTTTCACTTCTTTTACCTCTATAACTTATCTTTTAAAAGTAGTATAATTACTGTATTCTATAATATGTAATTAAAAATATTAACTCTCTGTGCAGTTGATATCTGGTCTGTCGGGTGCATTATGGCTGAATTGATAACTGGCAGAACACTCTTTCCTGGCACAGATCGTATCCTTTTAGACATTTCTTATTAATGATGAATCTTTTTTTTACTGTATTGCTATGTTTATTATAATTTAGTCAAAAACAGTTATTGTCATATTCTTTGACCATTAAAATATTTAATTATTTTATTTTTGTTTCAGTACTTTAGTGTAGATTTGTTTAATACTATAAAAACATTCCAGCTCTTATAATTAATTTACAATATTATGTGTTACTTTTATTTAATTTTCTTTTTCTTACTTTTTTCAACAAAAAAACCTTTAATTGCTGCAAGTGCAACAAATCTGTTGACTTATTTGTATTCAATTTAATAATTTAATAGTATTATGTACTTTTGATTTGAATAGTTAATATGAAAAGGATTTGAATAATTTTGTTTGATCACATTAATTTAATAATTATTTTATCATTTAGATTTTTATTTCAGACTTTTTTTTTGCTGTAATTCGCTTAATAGATATGTTTATTATTAATTTAATAACCTCTCTTATTTTAAGTGTTAAATTTTTTCTGGGTAACAAATGACATTCAGAATTTGATTTAAAAGTATAAATTCCTCATTTAAATAAATAAAAAAATTATTGGCAGAAACCATTCAATACTAGAAAGAGAGAGAAACAGCAGTTTAATCCCTGACTAACTTGTTTTTAATTCATGAAATATTGATAGATTTATTATTTCTATAATAAGGTGGCGTGAAGCTTGGCACTTGAAAATGTGTGGATAAAATTTATATTAAAATGAGTGGGTTCTAATTATATTATTTGAGTTTTCCACTAAAAAAAAGTCAATTCTTATTCATAGACCATCCAGTTAACTTTGTTCGTTAAAGTAAACCGTATTTTTGAACGGTAAATTATTTTCATTTTAGTAACTGAATTCAATGGTCTGTTTAGTTTACTTTAACAAGTCAATGATCAGATTTTTTTATTTTACTACAGTATAACACCATCATTATTTTTGTAGGTTTTACTTATATTTAAAGCTGTAATAGAGATTTCTTTTAAATCTAGATTTGGGGTTAAATAATTAATGTATTTGTGTGTGTGTGTGTAACTATATGCATAATGCAAGTCAATTGGAATTCAACTTAAAAAGATGGAAATGTTTTATTTATATATGAAAAATAGACTTGCTGGAAGAATAAGTGTCATGCTTCCCACTGCGGCGTACATTATTTGTTTTTCATTACTTAATTTTTATTTTTAACTTTTCTTTTGTTTAAGTTTTATCTATGTAAAATTTCAACCGTTCTCAGTTACTAATTCAGAATTTTTTCTAACCAAAAAAATGTTATTGTTTAAATTTTTATTTAATAATGCATGTTTATTTTATTACACATAAAGTCAGTCATAAAAATAGATTTATTGAAGTTTCTTGTTTACTGAAAACTTTCTTTATACTTTGACTGTGACCCTAGCATCATAAAAATACATTTTTTTATTTTTTCGAATTTCTACTGCTTTAGGATATTTAAAAAATTTATTTATATGTGTTAAGACAAACAGTAGATTAGATTCCCCTTTTTTATGCATATTAGTTGCTACAGAATTAGGAACCATTCTGTGTCTTAAAGAACCAAATATATTTAAATTTTTTTCATAAGGTTAATAATGGTTAAAAAGAATAAAACAACTTCACTTTAAGAGAAATTCTGGTAAACTAAATAAATTTTTGTTTTATTTCCATTGTATTGATTCACTTAAGACCAGATTATAATTGATGTACTATCTCTAATTATTAACAAACATTTTGTAAATATATATCCCTACATTTAATTTACTTCTAAATTTAATGCTATATTTCAACAGAAATTTTTTATGCACATGTTTAATCTCATTTTTTATAGTATGAACAACTTAACATCAAACTATTTAAGTGATTCAGGCCATCTCTCCCCCTTTCTCTCTCTCTCTCTCACTCTCTCCATTTCTGTTTATGTGTTGGTGATTAAATGATTAATAATTTAAGATGGCATTGCCAATTGCAGTTTTTTAACCATCTGAGACTTTTTTTGTTGGTAAAATATTACTTCACTTACTGTAAAACCTTTATTATGTCATATATTTGAATATTTATCATTTATTTCAAAAACTGAATGTCCATTTTGCATTTATTGTATGTAATGCTTTGATGTAGACCCAAATTTTCTGCAATTATTTACGTATAGGACTGGTGTTGCATTCTGTGTGCTGCCTAACACACAATAAACCTTAACTCCTGTATGCATGGTGTTAGGTTCACAGTCATGTGTCAAGTTCAAGCAACATAATTTTTTTGTAATAAAAACTTTACACTTACTCATAAATCTGAAAATGTTTATAATTTAAATTTTTTTTAAGCAGGATCGACATTTTTTACTAAGCGGTTACTCAGTATTATAAACCTATACTATTCTGTTAAGATTCAATTCTCAAGTCTGAGAAAATGCAGTTTTTCTTATTTATAAAAATAAAAAAAAATACCTTATTATAATAGAAAATTGAAATAGTAAAAATAATATTTTCATATTTAGTCTTTCTAAATATCTTTTATTATTATGAATGAAAACTAGATAAGTAAATCTAATTTACTAATTATAATTCTAATCTAATTAGAATTGGGATTATAAATTAAAAATGTACCCAAGAAAATGAACAAAGCTGTACAGCATTCGCTTTTCTTTGATATTATTAATTTTTCATTTAAATTCATAAAGTCGTTTTTCATAGTTTACTTCTTTGGAGAAACTTTTTTTCAAATTATACCAACAGAAGTGCAAATATGTCTTTATCAAGTTAGTAGATCGAGCCTGTTTAAATAAACATATCTTATTTCTCTTTTTGTACTTGTTGCATGATATTGTTGATTATTTCTGTTATGTTATGCAAACAAAATATGTTGTTTTTAATTACAGTAGTGTGCATGCTGTAGCTGGCGATTCAGTGGTACGGTTAATATACCGCATACAAATGTTTATCTTTTTATTGAATTTTTCTTATTGTTTTTAATACTGATGAAATGTTTACATCTGGCAGAGAATCGTTTCCTCTTTTTTTTAATCTGAGATTCTACTGCTGTGTTTTGAAATTACTCTTTAAGTGGTTGGGTACTAATTTTTATATGTTTTTTAAATTACGAAAATATAACATTTTATTTTGCTTATATGTATTTTTTTTATGATTTTGTTAGAACATTATTAATATTTTTCATTGTTTTCATCGTTGATTTTACCATATTTTTATAATATACTATTAAATTTTTTTTTTTAATAATGTTTCAAATTTTGAGTGCTGATAAAAATATAACTTAATTTTTTGTTTGTTTATAGTTGCAGTATTTCAATAATAATTAAGTAATTTTATTGTTTTTTTTTTAGAAGTGTTACAAATTAAAATCGAACTAAAAAGCTAATGTATCATCATTTTCTTCACTTATATTTCTGAAAATTGGTAAAATCCTTATTATGATAAATTTTTGTTAAAACTATTTATTTTTTTTTTTAAATAATATTAATTTTATTTTTTTAATGCATATTTCTAGTTTGTTTTATTATAGAAACACAGTTTGAACATCCGTAATTATTTTTTTTTTTTTTGTTATTTTGATATAACTAATCTTTACTTAAATGGGAATTACATTTAAAAATAATCATTTATAATATAATGTTGTGGCTGTACAATAAACAAGGATCACATTTAACATCATTATTGTGAAAATGTTTCTTTCTATTATTAATCCTCTGTTTCTTCAGTCAAGTGCTAGCTTGTCTAATATTCTCTCCATAGAGGTAAAGAGCACTAGTTTTGCTCATATCCATATAAGATTTTATTTGATCATTTCACTTTGACTGTATACTCTAATTTTTTTATTATAAAGCATTGGTTTACTTAAATATTAACTTTCTTTTTATTTTTGTTACTTCATTGTTTTCTTATATTCCTGCTGTTCAAAATGTGCAATATATTTTTTTATGACTGAAACATTTTTTCTGTGTTAACAAGAAATTTTTTTTATTGCGAACATTTGATTATTTTATTGTCTGTTTTGATCAGAATATGTCAAGTAAAAGTGAATTTAATGGAAATTGACTTCATTGGCCTGATAAATACCTGTATTAGTATATACAAGGTAGGATTAAAAAGTTCCTGGAATCCCTCATTCAGTTTAATGTACTAATAGTGTAGTTAATGGAAGAAAAAAGTTTGATTTTTGAAGAAAATTAGTAGAGTTTAAGGAAGTACATGGGGGTTGAAGTTTAGGATAGGTATTACTTGTTTATATGCGACTGGACAAGATTTTCACTAACTGGACAAAATGGTGGCTGTTCAAAGGTGGTGAAAATTGGTTTTTCAATTTTGTAGGCCAAGATAAACTTCCTAGGCAAAAATATTCTGAATAAAAGTTGTTGGCATTTGCAGTACCTAAAATTTAAGCCCTTAAACGTTGAATTTTTTAAATTAGTTACTGTAAATAAACTGAAAACCCATTAAAAATCACATTTTTTTTTTTTTTTGCAAAATCATTATTTATTACTAAAATAACTTTTTTTATTATTTTAAAAGTTAGCTCTTGGATTCCAAATTCAATGAGTGGTTTCACAAGAAAACTGGTGTATTTGTTGCTGAGACATGTAATTTGTTTATAAAAAGGCAACTGTAATTATTTTGGCATTTAAGAACCTTTTTTGTGTAAGTTTCAAGTGCAGTCTGTTCTTCAAGACTTATACTTTCAAAAATTTTGACCAAAAATAAATGTAAAACTTGTTTAAACTTCTTCAAAAAAAAAGTATGCTCGCACGGTAGTTGTGGAGAGGAAAGCGGTTTGCAGCAGTTGCACACAAATAAAGCTGAATTTGTAACTTCAAATCGGCAGCATGCAAAAAAATCACTCTATCTTTGCGAATTTTGGACTGATCAAGAACATTTTTTTTTATAATTTTTTAAAATTTTAAAAATTACCTTAAATTTAATATACTTTTGAAGTAAAATTTATGAAACTATATAACAGTAATAATTGTACAACAGTTGACTGGAACCAATCAACATGTATTAAATGGACCGGATATTACGTAAACACAACAAATGGTGTTTATAAATAGTATTCTGTCTATGTTCACATAAACACATACAGAGTGTACTCATATTCATGAGTTACAACATTACAATTATTATTTAAATTTATCTTTTTTTTTCATCTACAAAAATGAAGAGTGAGTAAGTAAGTACATAAAAGCCAACTATGTTTGAAATAATATATAAGAACTTATAACTCAATAATTATTTTTTTGAGCTACTCCCAGTAAACCCAAATTGTCTAGATCCATCCAAAATTCATGGAGATAGATTGATTTTTGCACTCAGGCGATTTTGAAGTTACGAATTTAGCTTTGTTCGCACGTGACTGCCGCGAATCACTTCCCGCTCCATGATTATCACAGAAGCACACTCATTTTTTGAGACAAGTTTAAACAAATTTTACTTTAATTTTTGGACTAAAACTTTTCACCATTTGAATAATAGATTGCATTTGAAATTGATATGAAAGTTGTTAAAAGCCAAAATAATTACAGTTGCCTGAAGAGTCTTTTTATAAACAAATTACAATATCTCAACAACAAATAAACCAATTTTCTTGTGTAACCAATCGGTGAATTCGGAATTCCAAGAGCTAACTTTTAACAATAAAAAAGGTATAAAACAACAAGAAATTTAATTTAGATTAACAGGGAGTATATAGTTTAAAATGTGCAAATTGCGATCTGGAATAAATCGGGATGACAAACTGATCTTTTTTTATTAGATTAATGAACACATTATATAAATAAGGGAAATAAAGAACAATCCAATTTTGCTAGACATATCTTAGAAAATAATCATAATTACAACCGAGACAATTTTATTAATATTCTTGAATATTCCAATAACGTTCATAAAACAATTTCATTTTCTAATTGTCTTACAAAAGACTTTACAAGCTCTCTTCTTAAAAGAAGCTTTCTAATTAAAATTATTACTTCTTATGAACCTTTTACTGTTAAATGACAAAGTTGCTAAATATGCTTTGCCTATTTAAAAAATTATAGTTTGTGTAATATAAAGGGTTTTAATATAATTAATAATTATTTTAAGCAGAAGTTTTTTTAAATTTAAATTCAACATTTATTTATATTTCTAAATTTTATATTTGTCATCTTTTTGTTGCTGTAATTAAACTAGTGTCATGTTTAACAAATGTAATAAAGTGAAGACTCTTGACTAATACTCATTAATTAGCAAAAGTTTTCAAATAATGGTATAAAATTACTTGTAATTTCCAATCATGTGTAAATAAAAGAAAATTACATATTTTAAATGGTGAAACGCTGAACATCACATCACCAAAAATTGTCAACACAAAATAATTCAATTTCATTTATATCAAATTTTGATTCTAACCCGGTAATTTATGTCATCAACATTTACCTTACAGCTGTAACATATAAATTTATTTAGTTCCCGCTTATTCGCCTCCTGAATTATGTAATTTATACAAGTACGCCGCTTATCTGCTTGAATATGCCTTAAATTTTAACTTAGCTGTTGGTTTCTTTTCAAACATATTCTCCAGGTTACTTGTTTTATTATTAAAGTAGTTTCTCTGAATTAATTACTTAGGATTCAATTCATAGTAACATGAAGAGAGGTCTTGACACTGAATCGCCTTTCTCAGTTATACCAACTTTTTATTTTTTTAGTACAAAAACTCCTTTGTTTCACTTTTTGTAAATTTTTATTCTTTGTAGTTTTACTGTTTTTTTATGATCCTAGCAGTAGGACACCACCATTTGATGGAATGAATTGTATTGCTGATATGTGCATGCTTTATTTACAAACTAATATTACCTACTTGCAAAAGATTTATCATATGGCTGCTTATTTAAACCCGCCATGTTCAAACGTAGATGTGTTTGTTTACATTAGTATATTGATTACATACGTAAAACTGCAAAATAATTTGTTTCCTACTTATTTTAAGTTAGAATGATATTTTAGATAAAACAGTAAAAATTTAGAGTTAAAACCTTAGATAATTTATAATATATTAAATAGGATTATAAATTATTACACAAATATCTATACATCCTTTATAAAATAATTAAATAATTTATTATTAATAGCTCTTTATTTTGTTAGATTTATTTTTACTGTTTTTAAAACAGAAAAATTGCACATTGTTTCAAAATTTTTAATTGTTTTCTCTCTTATTAATTCATCCCATACTTAAACATGAATTCAAACATGCTAATATGGTATTACAATTTGTAGCATATGAGAAATCTATTTTATAATTTAATTAAAGAAATAGAAGTATATTTGTGAAGGTAATTAAGATAGATCTGAAATTTATATTACTGTAAGAAGACTTAGAATTTCCCAATTTGTTAGTAGTTTCATATGAGTTGTAGTTAAAATAACTAAACTAATATAAAAATATTCAATGTTAAAAGGTATGTGAATCAGTAATAAGCTTTGAGAATAGTTTTACACTAATTATGTATAATAATAAATATTATGATACATTATGAATATCTTAAGTTTTTTTTTTTTGAGGGGATCTATTTGATAGATGTTTTCAATAGCTAACGTGGATGGTAGGTTTGATCATTGTGTTGTTAATAAAATATATGTGTTAAAACTGTTGCTTTTTTTGTTATTTGTTGGTGTACTGTCTTTATGTTATGTATTCAATGTGTCATATAATAACTTGTCTGTTTTTATTGCTTAACATTTAATATCGCTTGCTTATTTTTGCTAAAATGTTTTATTGGTTCTTAGTCCAAGTGTGATTTTACCTTAGTGAAATAAGTTTACATGTATATAAAAAGGAAATAGAATTATAGTTTGATGATTGTGAATTATCCGTTAAGGAAACTGTTTTTGTGTTCAGCTTATAATTCTTTAGAATTAGATATTTTTTTTCCATTGAGAGATAGATGGTAATTAATATTTGATTTGGTTTCTGTATAGATGTTTCAACTACAGCTTTTAACTAAACATAGAGATCAGTGAAGCTTCAGTTGTCATATTGGAAAACACATATTTAACAGTTTTTAACAGAATATAATTTAGCAGTTCATTTTTCATGTATAAGATTGTAATTTCCATAGAATGAATGGATTAACCATATCTTGAAATAACATGATCCTTCCTCTTATTCCTATTACTGTAGCATGCAGATTAATCTGAACATAATGCTGTTTAATAAAAAGTACCTCCTTAATTCTTAAATCACTTCATGTGCTATTTGACGTCGATTCAGCAAGTGTATTACACATTTTTTTTATTTTTTCATCATGAAATCTTGCTGACATTATTGCTTCAATGAGTTCAATTTTGACGGTACAATTCATTTTTGAGTTGTGTTTTTTACTATTGCCCAATGATTTTCAATCGGGTTTAAGCCTGGGGAGGTACCTGGCCATGGGAGCACTTCTGTGCTTCGAAGTTTTCTAGTTTTTTGGCAGTATGGTATGGTACCAAATCTTCAAATACTCTGTTACCTTATAGGAATTTGTTTTGAAGTTGTGTCACAAACCCTTTTGTTCAGAATCTTGATATACGTAGCACTTTTCAACATACTATCTACTGGAAGTAATGAACAAGGGCCTTAAAGTGTGAAATCACTCAAAAACATTTTTTTCTGGGGTTGTTTAATTAATTGTTGGATATGAGCCGATGTCTTTTCATCTTATGCTTTTCTAACATATGGAATGCTTTGCACCTGAACATAAAAATGTGACTCGGAAAGCATAAAATTTTTTCTGTCTTTTTTGGTAGCATATGCTTTGACCCACAAGAAACCTTATTTTTGCATATTGGTGGTGTTAAAGGCTGCTTTTAACCTGGCCAATGAGCTTTCCATCCACCTGCAAGAAGTCAGCTTCTAATAATTGTTCTTGTAAAACTGTTCCTTTGGCTGCCGTTTCTTGATTTAAGTACACTGGAGATAATTTTGGATCAAGTTTACTTTTTCTTGCTAATAACCAGTCTTGTAACGGTGTACTTTTTCTTTTAAATCAACATTTGTCTTTCCTTTGAGGTGAAAAGGAACCAGTTTCTTTCATTTTTTTTAAAAACAGCATTCATTGTCTCTAGTCCAACATGTCATACTGATATGCCCAGAAAGAGAAACAAATTTCAAACACTTTCTTGTAGTTATATCTACCATTATACATTCGACACTCACAGAACAAAAAATACGAAGGTACTGCTTTGTTATTAAAATGAAATAAACATTTACAAAACACTATTTATAATATGAAAATTGCTAAAAAAAAAAACCAAAATCAATACCTTCATATTAGACAGATAACTTAAAGAATGGTATGTATGCCCAAGCAGTGTAGCCATGACAGAAATAAACAAAAAATTTGTATTCAGATTAATTTACATGCTACTGCATCAAGCACTCTGAGCAGTATATTTCCTGAAATTCGTAATGATCTATAAATTGCATAAAAATACAAGATTTGGCATACAAGTTAGACTTAACTAAGAGACCTTTTTTTTGTGATTTATTATCATTTACCAGATTGGTACAAAATATCAGGCCAAAGTAGGTTTTTCAGCAGCTAAATTTTCTAAATTTATTAATAAAAACCATAGCAAACCGGGAGCAAAAAGTTTAAAATAAGCATTTTATAAAAATGTTGGTCATTTTTAATCATAATAATAATATTTTGAAAAAGTAAGTATTTGAAATTAATGATTATTTTACTCTTGAAAATCTTTGGCATATTTCATAACAAGGTTTTGTTTTTCCTGTCCAAGAAACTGAAACTAATTTTTTTTTTCATGTACTAAAAGTATTTTATTTTTTATTTATACTCTCGAAGTTTTTTATGCAGCTCATACTGAATTTTTTAAGCTCCCTTTTTTGTATTACTTTGCTGATTGTATTGCTAGTTCAGTGTTGAAATATGATGTGTAACTGGCTGGATGTGTGCTAAGGTTTATCCTCCATGCAATTTATTTTTCTAATCAGTGAGGTTATTTTCTTCATAGATAGCGTTTGTTACATCTTCATGATAGTAGCATAATAGAAAACACTACCAAATTAACTGTTGAAATTAAATATCAAAATGTAGTGAAAAAATGATGTGATTATTGTTTGATAAGATTAATTTTTAAGAGGTAATTCTTTTTACATTGCTTAATTTGACTCGCATTCCTAATGATTAACAAAAAATTTATCTAATTTAGGTTTCTTTAATGTTATTAAATTTTATACATAACAAATATTATTTTAATCATTTTATTCTTACTTAAACATTACAAACCTATTGTGCCTCAGATACCCATTCATATTTATTAGCCAGTTTTGATTAAAAAATGTAATTGAGTAGTTTTTTAATGATACTTGCAAGAACCATGGATGTAGCTTTCTCATAATTTGAGATTTACTAAACGACTTAAAATAATACCACATGAAAAAAAAATCATAAAATATTATATTATCTCTTTTTAAGCTTTATCTTGATGTTATCTTGATAAATTTATGCCTAAAACAGTTCTGATTTTAATTTAAAAACATTGGTAAAACAATCATTCAAATATGAAAAAACTGTTTAAATATGAACTAATTGAAGGAAAGGAAAATCAGTAGGAGCTAAGTCAGGGCTAAAGGGTGGACAGTTGAAGATTTTCTTATGAAATTTTTCCAATTATCATAATGGCTAATTTGCCATATGAGGCCAGGCATTGTCATGCAGAAACAAAATCCTGCGGGATAGCATACCAATGTCATTTGTTTTTTATAGCTCTACTAAGATTTTTTAATGTTTTGCAATACGTATCTGCATTCACAGTGGTTCTGCAATTACTAAATTTGACAAGCAAAACACCCTTTTTGTTCAAATAAATAGTAATCATAAGCTTCTGTATGAAGCATTCTTGTTTGAACTTCATTGATCTAAGAAATAATGAATGGCACCGTCACATAGACTCTACTTTGTCTACATTTGAATGTGAAACTCTGATATCAGTGCAATCAAACAATCAAAATTTTGAAATGTGTTTTTTTTTCTGTGGACATTGATCTCAATTCCAATCAAGATATTTCATAGAATTCTTCTTATTTGGTTTTAATTTTAGCCGATCAAAGCTGATAGAACAAAAAGGTGCACGCATATGTAATTATGGAGTTTACTACTAAAACACCAAATATTATAACAAGTTTTTACAACTGTACATAACTTTAAGGTAGGCTGGCAAAGCAAATTATATGCATTTCAGTTATAATCCAAAGCAATGAAAAGAAAATTAAACTTTAATTTATTTATTCAAATATGAGCTGGATTCTAGCATATTTTATTACTCAACGACAATACATCAAAGTGTGGTGCATAAGTTCATTACACTATTGGCTAGAAAAGTTTCGTTAACTTTACAGCATTTTCTCTTACTCCTCAGCACTCTTATACTGTAGATTGAAAATATATATCTAAAAGCAATTCTAGAAATGTATTGTACTTTTTTAACAGTTTCATAAAAAATGCCAGAAGTTAATATGTTGTTTTTTTTAATGTTATGTTTTATACTCCTTCACCTTTGTTACGTATACAAGTTAATAATTTCAAGATATTTAGGCTGAACATAAAACAGTTTTCTAGATTAAAGATGCAGAAGAACAAAAAATATCTGTGTTAATCAGAAAAAATTACATTAGATGCTTAGAAAATCTGTTTTTAAAAGATTTTCCTCATTTATGTATTTTTATTTTTTTTCTAATTCATGCTTGTTTCTGCTAAAATACATGCTGTAACACCAATTATAAATGTTCCTTACAATCTGTAACTCACCCCTGTAACAATGCTACAAACATTTTATTAAGAGCTTTATTAATTAAGGCACAACCCAACCTAATAGGTGGACTGTTCTTAAGCCAATCCTATTTCTTATTCGATGATCCTCATGACTTTGAATGTAATGCATCATTCAGATTATAGATGGACAGTTAATTGAGGTTCTACTTTGTTGTATAGCTTAATGAAATTAAATTGTTGTTAAAATATCTATTCAAAAAAATATTTAAAAAAAAAAAAAGCTAAAAATTTTTTTTAACTTCAGATGTGTGAAAGAAAATTTGTTATTGGGGCGATCATCTACTGATTTAAAATAAGTTTTTTTTAAAGAAATTCTTTCAGAAAAATTTTGTAATAAATTATCTATTTAGATTATTTTAAGAATTTTCATTTTAAAAGAAATAATGTTTACATTATTAGAAATTTGAATGCTATATTTTGTTTAATCACTTAATAGCTGATTTTTGAAATCAAAGGTTCTAAAGTTAAAATCCTAGTAAAAGTTAGTTTACTTTTATATGGATTTGAATACTAGACAGTGGATGCTGGTGAACTTTGATGATTGTGGTTCAGTTAACCACACATATCAGGAATGGTTGGCCTAAGTCTCTTCAAGACTACACTCATTTACAAGTCATACCTATCATCCCCATCTCTTACCATGGGTGGATTGCTTATTGTTCGTTAGTCGAACAGATTGCAATGTTCACATTAGGAATAATAATAAATTTTTTGGATAAAAGATATTTGTATTTATTACTGGTTATTTCTTAATTTATAGCTAAACAATAAAGTGAGTTTTTAATCTGTTTTATGTAAATTATGCTATTTTTCATTTATGTACATTGTCATAATGGTAGCAGTTCTTTGTCTTTCACTCTTTTATTATGCATGTTACATAATGTTTGCCTGGTTTCATTGGGAATGCGATGCAATGCTCTGTGCTCAGTGTTTGGTTGCCCTTAGCGTATTCCCTTAGACATTCAACAATTGAATCTTATCATGGAAATCTTGGGGACACCACGTGCTGAATTCATGCAGAAAATATCAAGTGAATCGGTGAGTTTATTCTCTAACCACGTAGAGCTAGCTTAATATATATCAATTTTTTTTGTACACAGCTTTGCCTGCTCTGCACATCTTTATTTCTCGTGTATTAATTCTTGGATTGTAATAAATTTCTGTCAACAGTTTACTGAGTATAATATAAAAAATATGTGATTATTGTATTAAATAAAAAGATTTATTACATTTATCAAACTTCACACCATGTATTTATTTTTAGGGCTCATTAGCACTAGTACAATTTATTTTACTTGTTCTGTTATCGGAGTTTTGCTCTTACAGAATTAATTGGGATGCTTGCAATAATAAATTTTTTGTTGTATATTTTGTGATGTTAAATTTGGCTGCAATCATTTCATAGTCTTTTTGTCTATTTGTGTATTGTAGTTGTCTACTCATGTGTAGTCCCCTGTGATTGCCTGAAGTGTCAGTTTGGTCCAATTCCCTAACGTTAAATTTTGGTTCACAATTTTAACTACAGGTATGATTGTAGAAAAATATGTACCTTCTCTATATTATTGATTAAATTCTTTATATATTAATTATATAATGCAACTTATTCATTCTTTTTAATACTGTGCACGACATTTCTTTGTTGCCATTTCAGATTATTTGGTTTAGCATAAACTTTCAGAAAACTGATACACATTGTACTGTATACACAATACAATATTGATTGTTGTATTTATTGATCAGTTATTACATGATCAGTGTAATCCATTTTGTTCAATTAACATTGCTACTAAATAGATATTTTAACAAAAAAATATACATGTTTTGTATAGTTATACATAGAATATTTTTATAGAAGCTGATTACTGTATAAGCCCAAATAAGTCGCATATTTAATACAGCCATGTTTCATATTACAGTGCGTTCAGAAAGTTGCTGAGCAGTATGCTTTAGAATTGTGTGGTGCATTCTGTTCTTTCGCATTAGGTTGGCCCTGTGGGTTTGTTGGACATTGCTCAGTAATAAACCTAGACGTCAGTTGTTGAGTTATGATTAAACGTATTCATTTCATGTTATTTCATTCATCAGAATTGGTAGTTGCAAATGTAATGGTTTTTTCGATAGAGGAATGCATTTTTCTCATAGAACTCGTTCTTCTAAAAGGTGGTGACAGGTATACTGATTTAATGAAGCATAAGTTTTCTGAAAAATTTCCAAATACTCCTCATTGCAATCCAGTTTGAACTCTTATCGAAAAATTTCAGGCAACAAAATCGATCTGTTGAAGATAAACTAAACTAAATTAATAGAAGCTGCTTGATATTTAGGATGCTGTGGCTGAAAGTCTGTCAAACTCAATGCATAAATTAGCACAGCATCAAGATATTGGACTTGCTGCCACACATAAATCTTTAAGAAAAGAACTGAAACTCTTCCCTTACAAAGTAATGTGTTTTCAAGAACTGAAACCTACATATCATCCCAAAACTAAATTGTTGTCAATGGTTTAAACGTTTTATTGACCAAAATTCCATAGGTATCCTTGACATTACTTTTTTTACAGATGAAGTGTGGTTTCATCTGGAATGGTATATTAATTCACAAAAACACGAGTGTAGTCAACAACCCCCCTTGAATTACACGAAGCAAAAATTGGAGTCTAGGTCAGTGTGAGTAGAACACGCATTGGCTCCAATCTTTTTTGGAAATACAGTTACAGTAATTGTTACTGTACTGTTAACAAACTTCATTAGTCAGTTAACAGAAGTGGAAATCAATTACGGTTGGTTCCAACAATATGGCACCACAGCTAACAGGTCAATGACATTTTTACAAAATATTTTTGTTGAACAAATCATTTTGAGGGATTTGTGGCCTGCACAATAACCAAATCTGATTTCCCCAGATTACTTTCTTTGGGGGAGAGCAAAACAAGTAGAGTATCACAACAGACCACGCACAACTGACAAACTAAAAACCACAATAACAAAATACATATAAATAATTCCAGTCTATGAACTGGAAGTATTTAAAAACAAATTGAAATGTGTGCAGTATTGTATTAATGTTGGAGGAAGTCCTTTTTAAAACCTTTTATAAACTACAGTTATAGTAGCTGTTTCTATAAAATAATGAAATAAAAATACAAATTAAGAAATTTTTGTTTACATTTCCATAATTGTTGAGCACAGTAACTTTCTAAACGCTTTGTATATCTAAATATACTTTGTAGTATTAATTATTATTTTCTATTAAATCTATTAAAAATTGTTAATAATACAAGGTCTGTAAATGGAGTAATGAGACTGGTTCAGAAAAACTTTTTATTTACAATCCAATTATACATGGACTCTTATCACCTTCAAAATAGTTCCCATGGGAAGCCATGCAACACTTCAAACGGTTTTCCCACTCTTCATAGCAGTGTTGGAACTTAGAAACCAGAATATTGTTCAGATGGTCAGTTACATTTTCTTTTATGTTTTCTGCTGTTCCAAAATGGTGTCTGGGATGATTTTTAAAGTTGGGAACAGAAAAACGTGTAGGGACCCAAGTCAAGTGAAAAAGGTGGTTGAGGAACTATAGAAATATTTTTCTTTGTCAAAAACTCATTAATTGACAGTGCAGTGTGACAAGATGCATTGTCATGATGCAGCATCCAGTTAGTTGTTTTTGATGGCTGGTCTCATGGCGGGCGACTCTTTTCCGCAGTGTTTCAAGAATTTCTTGGTAAACATTTTGATTTACAGTCTGTCCTGCAGGCAAAAACTCCTTATGGACAATGCCATTACTATCAAAGAAACAAATTAGTATGGTTTTGCTTTTTTGGGATGTGGTGAGTTTGAAGTTTGCCACCCCTTGCTCTGGTGTTTTGTTTCTGGGTCATACTCAAATATCCAAGATTCAGCACCAGTAATAATATTTTTTAGAAAATCAGGATCAGTTTCAATTTGCCCTAGTAGATTTTTAGTGATTTCACACTTCTACACTGTTGTTTTTCTGTTCAACAGTGAGGTTTTTTGGGACCAATTTTGCATAAATTTTTTTTAATGTTGAAATCATTTGTCAAAATTTGATGGACTGTGGTACGGTTCAAATTCAGTTGTTCTGCAATCATTCTGACAGTTAATCGCTGATCATACCATATCACGTCTCTGATTCGCTCAACATTGTCGTCACTTTTTGACATTAATGGTCTTCCAGAGCGTGGATCGTATGCAACTGACTCCCGGCCATCTGAAGATGCTTTGAACCACCTAAAAACTTGAGCTCATGACAGAGCGTCATCTCCATACACCCTTTTCAGTTTTGAAAAAGTTTTAGTAGCATTCTCACCAAGTTTTAACACAAAAAACTTAATTTCACAACATAGCTCATAATTATTATCACTCATTTTTGTAATGCACAACAAGTTTTACGAAAAGTTTATGTCTCACGTGGCAACAATAGACTAAAAATATTAATACCTAATATAAATCAGCTGTTCATATAACCATATGTTTACTAGTAACTTTACAGTGTTGCCACTTTGGCTGCCAAAAAAAAAAGTACTCATTACTTTATTTACATATCTCATATGTCAGCGTTGAATGGTGACTTTTATTGTCTAAAAGTATCAATCAATAGCTCCTGGAAAAATATCCAGGAGCTATCCTGGATAGGATGATGAGGGTTATCAATTGGTAACGGGCAGATTGGGATGACGGCTACCAGTGATTGCTGAAGAACAAGTATGAGAATCCGTAAAAACACTATTCCTCAAGCACAAAGATCTGATCAGAGAAGAGATTATTACTGAGGATATACCCCTGTTTACAATGCCCGAATTAATTGCGGCGGGTAAAAAAATGAAGCTAAAAAAAGAGTCCAGGGTCGGACAACATACCTGTAGAGATAATCAGAATATTGGTGGAGAAGGCTCCAATTACCCTCCTGGATTTATGAATAACATGTTGACAGGTGAACATATTCCGAAGTTGTGGAAACCATCGCGGTTAGTTTTAATAAAAAAAACCAGAGTTTGTGAAGGTGCCGTTTCTTATAGGCCAATTTGGTTGACAAACAATCTGTGCAAGTTGTTGGAAAGGTTACTTGAGGCAAGGTTACGAGGATATATCAAAGACATAGGGGGCTTTATCCCTAGCCAATATGGCTTTCAACCTGGGAAGTCTACGACAGACGTGGTGAAAGAGGTGATGCATATCATAGACACTGCCGTAGCAGGAACTTGGAGATCGCGCAATATTCCTGTGGTTATATTAATATATGTTAAAAACGCATTCAACCCTCAGTTGGGGAGCTATTTTTGAAGCATTGAAAGAGAGGAAAGTACCTGATTATATACAAAGAATAATTCAGAAGTATCTCCAAGAGAGGGAATTGGTTTACTGTATGGGCGGTGGTGATCTGAAGTTCACGATCTCTAGTGGCATCCCTCAGGGCTCAGTTTTGGGCCCGACTCTCTGGAACCACATCTTTGATGAGGTTCTAGGATTGGCGTATCCAGATGGAGTAAAACCATAGCTTTTGTGGACGACCTTGTGTTAGTGGTTACTGTGAGGAAAGAGGAGGATGTGTCATCAGCCGCAAATGTGGCATTGAATATGGTATGTGAATGAATCAAAATAAAAGGTTTTAGTATATCTTATAACAAAACAGTGGTGATACTTATGACAGGAAAGAGAAGAATCGGAAGTATTTCTATTAGAAAGGAAGAAGGCCTCATTCAATCTGTAAAAAATGTTAGATATCTTGGAATGTGGTTAGACCACCAAAGATCATTTACTCACCGCATTAAGGAGACCCACACGAAGACAGAAAAAATTACCAAAAGCCTGAGAATGTTATTAAAAGCAACGACCGGTCCAAGAACGTCAGTCTGATGACTATACTCACATGTGATAAATTCTGTGTTACTATGTGGTATAACAGTATGGCATAGGGTGCTGAACATTGACAGAAATCGGCGGCATTTGGAAGGGGTCCAATGGAAAATTGCCTTGAAGATAGGATCAGCATACTCCTCGGTGTCCACCGAAGCTCTCCTGGTGGTTGCCGGGGTCCCCCCCAGTACAACAGATGGCAAGATCAAGAATAAACATTTCCGAGGGGATGAGTAGAGGACACTAATCGAGAGCTTATAGAAGAATGACAAAACAAGTGGAGGACCTCCAGGAAAGGGGAGTGAACTCGTTGGCTTATAGGCGAGATTAGACCATGGCTTGGGAGGGGATTCGATGAGCTCAATTTCTGGCTCACCCAGTTCCTGACTGGGAACTGTTCATTTCGAGCATATTTGTTAGGAAGGAAAAGGGCTGATAGCCCAATCTGTCTATATTACAACCAACGGTCGTAAAAAAGCAAAACGTGTTTATGCGTGTCAGTTATTGCTTGAGCAATAGCAAATTATAAAAAGAACATCATTTTCTCAGGCAACTGCGTGATTTATCAAAGCTATCGTAAGTGAAATGTTTTTTCTGGGTAAAAGACAATCCTCACTTTTTTGGAGGAAATAGAGGACCATTTTATGTCCCGTGTTATGATTTGTGCTGGGATCTCATACATCTGGTCCTTATTTTTTTGATGGCGCAGTTAATCAACACAGTTATCTGAGAATGATCAACAAGTGTTTGCTGCTTTTAGTAAAGGGACTTCCCGCTCACTCTGTACATTTAAAAAGATAAAACTGCTTAATTTTTTCAAAAATTTTGGGATATTTTTTTAAGTGGATTGAAGGAAGCATTTTTGGTTTTATTTATTTGTTGAGTTTTCATCGTGTATTTTTCAATGTAAAAATAGCTTGGAAATACTAGTGTAAGATGAAAAAGGAATATGATTGTTTCCTTTGGGTAATGTTCATTTCATGATTTATTTCCTCCAAAGTAGATTATCTATTTAGAGGGGATTTAGATAATATCTAAATCCCCTCGACTGCTGTTAGACATGAGAACACTTTTTATGGTATGTTAATTAAATAAATATGACTGAAAAGAATATATATATAATCACTGGTAAAATAATAAGTGAAAAGATTAATTAAATATTGTGAAGATATTCAGCTTTAAGTGGAACAGATCAATTTACTTAGCCAAGAACCATCTACAATTTGTATTGTTTCATTTAATCGTATTTTCCTTCATTTCTTCACAACATCCCTCACTAAAAAGAACTATGTTGTTTTATTGATACTGTATTTTTTCCCCTTATATGTTTTATTTTTGTCATTGGGAATATTGTACTTATGATTTGATTGTTTACATTATGTTTTAGCATATGTTATATTATCAAATTAATATTTTACAATTCATTCTTCATACAGTGTGTTTAAAATATATTTTTTAATAAGTTTTTACTTATATTTGTAAATAGCATAGATTTAAATTAATGAAACCGGTACTACAAAATAAGCAGTAATCATGATTGAATGAACCCAAAATTCATTCAGCACCTTCCACTAACTGCTCTGGTATGGCTTGCTTTGTTGGTAACTATCAACCTGTCTTCATTTGTCAACTTAAATTCCTGTTCTCTTTGTTAATAATTACATGATAAGCTAGCTCATGTACTGTTCTCCTTACAGCTTAAACAATCTTATATCGCAGCTATATTTATGTATGCATTTAGCATTCGCATTATTTTTTTTTATTGATTAATTAAACCAGAGTTAAAAAATAACATTTGTAATTACAGTATAACCCCATTTATTCAAACTGGACTGCATCAGGCATAGTCCAAATTATCTAGACCAGGGGTGGGTAAAAGCCGGCCCATAATCTAATCCGACCTGGTATGAAATCCCATGCAACAACATTTTGATCTCTTTCCTACCCCATTTTATAAGCAAACTACCAAAATCAGCAGCACGAGTGTGCATCTATTGTCACAGTGTATATATGCACATTTTATATAGAGTAACTTGTTGTAGCATGGTCAGGGATCATATTGAGAGCAGTAGTGTCACGTTAGCAAATTGTGGGAAAACTCAATCCGTGCGCAGTGTGCTTTCTCGCCTTAGACTTCAAATTTTGTATGCACTTTATGTCTTGAGTGTACCAAACTCTAAGAATATTGGATATTTTTCACGGGTAATTTTAAGAATTTTTGTGATTTTATTTTAATTATTTAATTATAGGCATTGAAATGATAGTACAAAAAAAAAAATTGATTTGGAATGCTGAAATTTTAATGATGCATGGACAGCAAAGTATACAGATGCAAATAATAAAGCAATTTGTTTAGTTTCCCAAATGACAATTGCTGTATTTAAGAATACAACATGAAGGGGCATTTTTCAACAAAGCATTCGGAATATGAATCGATTTCATCAAAGGAACAGCGAAATATTACAGAGAACTTAAAAAAATTTGCAAAACAAACAAAATTCTTCACAAAACATAACAATATCGAAAAAGCAGCCACAAAAGCTAGTTATGTTGTTGCACATAATGTTGAAAGGTTGTGTAAACCGTTTTCTGAAACAGAGTTTGTCAAGGAATGAATGCATGGTAAAAATTTCAGAAATATGTTTTCCTAAAAAAAAAACAAATATTTGAAAATGTAAGCTTTTCTACAAAATAGTAATTTGGCAGATTGAAAAAATATTTCTCAGAATTTATTTCATCAGTTAAAAACAAATATTGCAAATTTTAACTACTATTCTCTTGCTTTAGATGAGTCTGCAATCTGACTGACACAAGCCAATTATTAATATTTATTTGTGACATAGTCAAGAAATTCAGTAGCAAGGAACTGGTTAGCGTTGATGAAAGATGTGACTACCTGAGAAAACCTTTTTATAACTGTTGAGGAATGTGTAATTAAAATCCATTTCACTTGGGTCAAAGTACTAAGCATCACCACAGATGGCTGTACTAGTTTAACAGGAAAAAATGTGGGCTTATTAAAAAGAATCTATGATAAAATAAAAGAGATACAGCCATAACATGAATTAATTTTTCTGCACTGCCTCATTCATGAAGAAGTGCTTTATAAAAAGGTTTTAAAACCAGGTCATGTCATTAATGTTGTAACAAAAGTAGTGAACTTTATCTGGGGACAAGCCCTAAATCATCAGCGGTTTACTGAATTCGTAAAAGATATTGAAAGTGAATTTTACAAAATTCCATACCATGTAGACGTGATATGGCTTAGCTTCGGCAAGGTTTTGAAGAGATTTAACAGTTTGTTTGATGAAATCATAAGTTTCTTTTCGATTAAAAAGAGCTTAATGACTTTCCTGATTTACAAAATGAGGAATGGTAAAATGATTTCTCTGTTTCTGTTGACATAGTAACTTTATTGAGCAAACTAAATATTGCACTGCAAGGAAAGAGCAATACGCTTCTAATATGTACTCAAAGGTCAGACCATTTATGACAAAACTTTTTGCTGAAAATTTAAATGAGAAACAAATCATTGTAAAACATTGGAACCACAGTGAGAGAACTTGAAAAATTATGACTTTCTTAAATTTGAAAAATTAGTAATAAGGTTACATATTGAGTTTGGCAGAAAATTTGAAGATTTTAAGAAAACTGAAAAAGATTTGTCAGTAATAAGAACATCATTTAATTTCAATGTGCGAGATGATTCAGTTAGAACTGATTGATTCACAGTCAGATCATTTGTTAAAGTAAAGGCTTAATTCAAGCAAATTAATGGTTTTTTATGGTTCCATAAATCCAGATAAATTCAAAAATTCCCTGAATTATATAAAAAATTATTTACATTTATTTAGATTGGCATGTTGATGTGAAAGAACTTTTTCGTTAATGAAGAACGTGAAAAAATAAATATCGATCACAAATTACTGATGAAAATATACATTCAGTTTTAAGGGTTGCTACAAGTGAGTTAGAACCTAATTTGGATGAAATAATCGCAAACAAACAATCAAGATTTTCAGGTTTCACATTAAGTATATATTAATTAATACTTGTTTTTACAATATGTTGTTTGTAATAAACATAAAAATATATGCAAAGCTATAAATTTATAAAACTGTTTGATTAATCATTGATGCTTCACATTCTTTGCTTCCTGCTATCGCTTCACATTCCTTGAAATTAACGTGTAAATTTTGTATTTGATTAGTTGACCAGCATGCATGGGCGTCATGACCTCGTGTTCACTGTCTGGAGCTTATTTAAATATGAAATTAAGTGCATAAAATGCTACTTTAAATTATAATTTTTCAGGGAGGTGAAAAACTTTCCTTTGAACCTTTTTTTTCGATGAGGGGCCACCCCTTCCTATAATGTCCTTGCAAACAATAGGGGCACCACAAAAGATAATCACACAAGCACCAATGCACCTTGCGATGACCCTGCCCATGTAATGCACTAAAAACAACCTTTTTGGCCTGTGGTTTAAAATATTTTCCTACTCTGATCTAGACTTAGGTTATAATAAGTATAAACCGCTAAAGTACAGTAACTTACATCAATTTATATATATATAAATTATTTTAATAAATAAAAATTTTTATATACAATAAGATCGTCAATTTTGAAAACAGAGCAGACCCATAATACAGTCACCACTACATTTCTTCAGATGAGGATGAATTCAGTGTGCTACCGTAAAACTGCGTATGCTTGCACATAAATATGTGCATGTAACTGTTTATTGTATAATCTAGTCCTTAGTCTGATGATGATTTACTTCAAACTGAAAAATTTTAATTTTCTGGTTTGAGAAAAATAAATTCGTTCTACTACAGATGTATCATAACATTCTGCTCTACCGATGTGAAATTTAAAAGTGGGGTTTTAAGGTTTGATAAATTTAGTTATATGAACAGGTTCCAGATAAATGGGCTTATATTGTATTAAAATTACTTTGTACTGAGAATTTTTTGGTTTTGTAATCTCTGTAGAAATTTGTACTAACACAAACAGAAAGAATTAAAAAAAAAATTGAGTGTGTATGGGAATATACACGCATGTATATGC
Organism: Lycorma delicatula; assembly: GCF_047948215.1. NCBI lineage: Eukaryota > Metazoa > Arthropoda > Insecta > Hemiptera > Fulgoridae > Lycorma > Lycorma delicatula. The sequence goes on along the minus strand of NC_134457.1, from coordinate 3,129,494 downwards.
AGAACTTAAGTTGCTGAAAGAATTATGTAAAATTAAACTTAACCTTACTAATTCAGGATTTAGGATTCAAATCTTATTTTAGTTAGTTAATATATCTAATTTAACAAATACTCTTCAATTTGCTTAGCTGAAATCATTGTGGGTTGTTACTGCAATACCGTTGCACAGATGTCACTACTGATAACTAGCATTAAGGATTTATTATTATCAGAAAAATACATTAACTTTACACAGTTATGAAAAAAAGATGACAGGATTTCTTCAGTTCATAATTTCATTAACTGAATCATTTTCACGGTGTTATATTAAGATGAAATAGATTTTTCTTACCCTAATAAATTTCAATACATATATTCTTATGGCTCTGTTAAAACTAAAATGATGATATCCCTTCGTGCTTTGTACTCATTCGCATTACTTTACTGTATTATTTGCAATATATTATAGCAACATTTCTCACCAGTAAGCGATTCAGAATATGATTTTAAACGTGCATGTTATATGTTTTTGCATAATTACCTCGATGACTGATGTGGCTTGGAAAACACGTTACTGCCCTCTCCCAAAATAAACGTTTTAATAAATAATGTACATTCTTTCAGAACCATACGTGCATTACTAAATAATAAAAATGTAAAAATGTGAAAAGCTTTCCTCACACCATTATGAAACAATTGTTAGAATTATTACAGATTTTTTATGTGATTCTGCCAACCCACGCAGTGAAAATTGTCTGTCTCAAAATTGACTGCCTCAACCTTTTTACGTTGCTTCACGAATCTTCAGATGCTATATTATAATAAGATGATTCTGATCATATACTTCTAATACTTGTAATCTACTCAGAAAATACCAATTTTGTCTATAAATGGATGTAATGAAATTAGTTTACTTTTATTTAAACGGTTCTGTTTTGTGAATCTTTTAATGGTTATAAACTTCCGAGAAGCGTTCATATTGTAGTATAATTAACAGTACAGTTAATGCCTTTGCAACTTCAGGTATTTAATGGATGATCTGCATCATAGTTTTACGATGATTTAGTTAAGGGATTTTACTGCTCTTACAAAATCTGAGAGTATGTAAATGCGCTACCCTTTAAAGCTTAGGAAGATACAAATACTTTGCAATATTTATTCATTGTCTATTTTCTTATATGATTCCCCTTTTTAAAAATATTTCACTTTGTTTTTTAATGAAATTATTTTAAATTAATTAATTAAATCCTGTTCATCTTTTTGATGACTGTGAATTTCCTTGAGTTTGTATGTTTTTTTTTACTTAGTACAATTAACAGCAGTATTAATACAAACATTTTTAATGGTTTTAATTGAAAATAATTAAACTTGTTGGTAATTGAGTGTTTTCTTCACTTGGTAGCTTTAGTTTAGCTGTAAAAATGTAATCTGTTATTGCATTCACTTTACACCAAATCTCAGTGTTATAACCTATATATGTAGGAGAAATATTTTGTATAAAAAAAGTTTGTAGTTTGGAAAAATTTGACATAATTTATGTTTTATCCATTTTTATAGCCGGTTACTTATTTCATGTTTGACAATAGCACAAAAATGTATCATTCATTTATTTCCTGATATTTATAATAATCAATATTAACAGACTAATATAATTTCTCTTTCCATAATGTTTACCAAAATTTTTTCTTAGTATGTGATAATAGATAAATATCAAATTAATGAGTAAGAGTGAGTAATTAATGAGTCAAAAATTTACCCGTTTGTAATATACGAGTATATTACATTGAATTTCTTATTATTCACCTGCAGTCAACTGTTGTTTTCTGAATGAACTTACTCAAGTTTTCTGTTTTGTATGATCTCTACTTGTCACAAAGTGGAGATTACCCTTGCAAAATGTTTTTTATGTGCAAGATGTTATAGACAAACCACATAATTTGATTTATCAACATACAATAGTATACTGAGTTACCGGTATCGGTTAAAAAAATATTAAAGTAATCTGCTGATTTAGTAATTAAGTTTGAAAAAAACAAAATCGTGTAAAAGTAGTGAAAATTCTTGATATGACTTAGATCATCAAACAGAGGAAACTTGGTTGATGGTCTTATTCTTCATCTTTTGTGACATTGCTGCAGTAAAGCAAAACAAGGAAGTTGTAGTTCATTAGCGACAGACATTTTAGATACTTTTTGTCAATAGTTTGATTTTGTTCACATCTTTTTTCTCCATTCCTTTCTACTTTACCCTTCTAAAATATTTACTACTTTTACTCCTAGGTTATCTGAATGTGTATTGTAATCTTTGACTTAATTTAAAACATTTTCGCTTGACTTCTCTATTTTTACAGATTATCTATTATCGACTTTCTCCTTTAAAACTGTATATTAAAATCCTTTAGCTCCTTATTTTGCCGTTTCTTTTGTCTGTGTTTTACAAAATAAATTGGACAACAAATTGATTTCTGTTTAACCATATACAGATTTCATAAAATCACATAGTTAATTTTATTAAATACATATCTCTTGTAATAATTATAGCTTTTTTAACTTAGATAGACGACTAACATGTAGTCAAATCTGAATTGTTTGAATCATTAGTTAAACATTTAATAAAAAGTGTTTACTATTTTATCGGTATTTTGTCGCTGTTATTAACTCAATTTCTATATTTTCTTCTTTTAATTTCATAAAATTCTCTTGATCCTATTTAATTGCACGATCAGGATTTGGTTGAATATGTTCTTGATGTATATTGAATTTTAATTTGCATTAAAATTTTAGATAATTTTTTTTCAGTTTTCTTTTTTTTCTGTTTTTGTTTTTTGTAGCATGGATGTTAAATCATATAATTTAATAAATTTTATTGTGTTCTTATAAAACTATAATATTTATTGAAAACCTTGCTTTTGAAAATATTCAAAAGACAGTTGTAACAATTTAAAGATGCTAATCACAGTTGGTTACAGAAAAACATGTAAAAAACCAACTTTTAAATAGTAATTATATGTGGGTTTTTATATTATATAAAAGGTAATATTTTTAAATGTAAAATTTATGAAATTGTTTTATATATGTTTCTTATCAGAAGATTATATAAAATGTTAGATTATATTCATACATTATTCAGTTCAAATTAAATTTAATTTTGAGATATATTTTTTCCAATTTATTTTACTGTATTAAATAAATTCGGCGTGATTTGATGTTATACAATTTGGAATAATTGTTCTCTTTGCATATTAGTTCATAATTTATCAATTTTTAATCTGATGACACTGACTACCTACTGTGTCTACCTCGTATGTCTTATATTTTGCAGATTAAACTTTAAACACGATCTTTCTTTGTATAAAGTATATATAAAACTAACAAAAAATATCAAGAAATTTTTTTGTCAATTAGTTATATTTGTTTAACATTATTTATGATGCTGAATATTTGTAGATAAGCTTGAAATTACTGTTATTAATTAATAAAGAGTGATTTTTTTATTTTAAACTATATTTGGTGTGAGAGCATTTAAAAATGTTATCAATGATACTATTTCATACTTAAAAAAATTTTTTTTTGTATAAGTAAAAAAAAATTTAGAAATGTATTTTAACACATTTTGTTTTTTTTCTTTTTCTTTAACATCATCTTTATTAATTTGTTATTGAGTTAAGAAATTTTATTATTAACACATTGAGCACCACAACAGGCTCTTCTCTTTTTTGTTCATGCATCAGATTCAAAATGTTTTTTTTTAATCTGCCATTGAACTTTCTAGAACTAATGTAAGTGAACAATTTGTCAGAGATAGGGTACGCATAAACTGTTTAATTGAGGATTTTAATACCTACGGGTTTTAATAACAATCCCACATCAGCATAAAATAAATTAAATAAAACATACTTTATAAATAAATTATCCTGTCAGTATCTGTAGTTATTAATATGAATTTATAATATCAGAACGAAAAGATAGATTTAGAGCCAACAACAGCAAATTATGTGGTATCTTGAAAAATAAATAGACCCCTTACTGTCTTTCATTTCCCTCTTGGGTTCATGTGCATTTTTTCTGCCCGTTATTTATTAGCTGTAATGACAGATTTCTTTAGCTCGACTAGCCAATCCTAAGATTTTGTGATTGTTTTTTTCTTCCTGATTATATTTTCAAGAATAACTTTTTTTCATGTAAATTTTGTAACTTATAACAAAATTATCAAATATCTAGTAACACAAGCATTAGTTAATAGACTCAAAAGGACAGTTTATAGATGTATAACTTAAATTGAATGCTGAAGCAAGTTGAAAAGAAATTCACCTACTTCCCATAAATATATATATAATTTTTTTTTTTTTGCAGAATCACATTTTATTCATCGTTGATTATTTTAATTATAAAATAACGAATCAGGTTGTCTTCTTTAAGATTGGTTCTCATGTTCTCTTCTCTCTTTCTTTTATTTTCTATCCTTTTTTTTTTCTTATTTTAAATATGATGAAATGAATTACATTTTAAATTAAAATAAATTGTCGATCCTGGAAGTAGAAAATATTCTTTGATTTGCATTTATTGGAGCTCAATCTGTTCAAAAAAAAGAAGTAAAATTATGCTATTTTTTATATATTGTTTATTTTTTGTTTAATTTTTTATTTGCTTATTTATAATTATTATTTTATCATTTCATATATAAATAATATTAGAATTTAAAAATTAAAGTATGAAATACTTGTATTTTTTGATAATCTGCTTTTAATACCGATTGCTTGTGCCCTTAACCATTTATTTTGTAGATATTGATCATTTAACAAGAGTTCTTTTTCTTTGTGGAACTCCATCTCAGGAAACTATTGGCAAAATAACTAGTCAAGAGGTTTGTAATTGCTCAAAGCTTTTACTAATTAATTTTGCAGCTTATTTTGAGATTCAGGTTATAAATTTTAATTTGCATAAAATTATAGCGATGTTTTTCTATGTAATTCTGTACTTTTTTTTTTTAATTTTCTGTCTTAATATTAAAAAAATTAAAATATTGTTAAGTAAATAAATTACTTAAAAATAAAATTAATAATTTTATGAAATTGTTTTTCTTCATGCGGAAGGGACAGTGTATATTTTTCACTGTATTTCTTGTGGCTGTAGTGAAAATAAACTTAAGGCACCAGTCTGTCATGTTTCCTGAGATTAGTGATGTTTATTGCCATTCAGTCCCTCTGGTGATGAGCAGAGTGCAGAGAGTAAACTATAGAAATAAGTATAACCATCCACGTATTTTGATGGATTTGGCAGTACTGACATCCAGTATCGTATTTGGTTCATTGAAACGAAATAACAAGAGACTATTTCACTTCTCATTTTCTCTAGTAAGCCTGGTGAAAGATGCTTTTTATTTCCGAGTATGAATGTGCCATTTTAAGAAGTATTTTGGATTATTTTAATGTTTGTCAAAAACTAACATTAGTAGATTACACCGGTAAACATGATGTTTATGTCTCATGAGTACCAATAGGTATACTAATGCAGTTTTTTATCCTGTTTTCAAATATGTATTCAGAATTTTTCCATCGCCCACTGTGTTTTTGTTATTTTAATTTCTTTAAATATTTTAAAACATTTTTTTTCCATTTGTCCATCGTCAAGTAAAAGCTCCTAGAGCGTTGTAAGTATGATGTAACCAAATGAACTAACTCAAAGGGTAGCATTGCTACTGTTGTGCAGGTTCAGGCTTGTATAGACATAACAAACACAATTTAGTGTAGCACACATTCATCAGAATGATGCCGGTTTTGAGATAGTAGTGAACCAGTAAACATGTCGTTGTGATTGCTTTGTATGTCTTAATTATTGTGTATTACATACTAACAACTTTATATCTTTTAGTTAGTCGTTAATTAAAAAATGAGTTTGTTTAAATCTTCCTAACGATTTTTGTTATATATGTGATGAAGTGATGCTCAAGTCCCAAAGGCAAACCTTACTCCATTATTAAAAAAATGGTATGAAAAACAAGGCTCTGGGCCCCACATATCTGTTGTTTATCGTGTTCTAGGTTTCTCATTGCGTGGAAAAATGGTACGTGCCATTTGCTATCCCTATTATTTGGAGGGAACCCAAATATCACTCTTCTGACTGTTATTTATGCCTAACAAATATTAAAGGGATTACAACAAAATCAAAACATACAGTGGTGTACCCTAACTTGCAATTTGCAATGAGACTGGTTCCACACTGCCAAGAATTGCCCATACCATAGCCTCCAGAACATGTGACAGATGAAGAGAGCTCAGAGTCTGATGGAAGTAAGAAAGAAAAAGAAACAACAAAGTTGGCGATACAACTTTTTAACGAAGCAGATCATCATCTGAGCTTCATTTACTTACTCAAGAAAATCTTAACAATCTCATACGAGAGTTATCCAAAAAACAGTCTGAAATGCTTGCTTCCCGGCTAAAAGGATAGAATCATCTTCAAAAGAATACAAAGATATGTACTTATCTTTATCGTCATTCTGAATTTAAAGACTATTTTTCTGCTTAGTGTTTTCAAATTACATTTCTTTTCTTATGGAGATACTTTGTAATGAACATAACCCAACAGAATGGTGCTTGTTCATGATTCCTCTAAACTTTCTTTAAAAGCTTTTCTTTTGCATAATGGCAACAAACTCCCATCAGTACCTGTAGCTCACTGTGTTAGTATGAAATAAACATATGAAAACTTTAAATTTATGTTGGAAAAGCTTCAATATGCAGTATATGAATGGAATATTTGTGGTGATTTGAAGGTAATTGCACTTATTTTTTGTCTGCAGCTTGGTTACACTAAAAGCTGTTGTTTTTTTGTGTAAATAGAATAGTAGGAACAGAAAAACCCATTTCATTAGAAAAGAATGGCCTAAACATGAATCGCTCATTCTTGAACTGAAAGATGTGAAACATGACGCGTTGTGTAATCCTAAAAATTTGTATCTACTTCTGTTACATATCAAACTACGATTATGAAGAATTTTGTCAAGGCCATGGACAATACTCCTGTTTTCATGTACTTAAAACAGAAGTTTCCTAAAATTAGTGATGCAGAAATTAAAGAAGGAATATTTATGGATCTACAAATACAAAAGTTTGAGGAACTATTGAACCCACTGGAGAAAGTAGCTAGGCAAGTATCAAAAATGTTTGTCAAATTTTTTTTGGGAAATCAAAAGGAAGAAAATTACTGTGATATTGTCAACGATCATATAACATCTATAAAAATTTGGGTTGTAATATGTCCTTAAAAGTACACTTCCTGCACTCGCACCTAGATTTCTTCCTAGAAAATCTTGGCGCAGTGAGCGATGAGCACAGGAAACACTTTCATCAAGAGATTTCAGCTATGGAAAAGAGGTATCAAGGCAAATGGAATCCTAATATGCTGGCCAATTATTGTTGAACCATCAAGAGGGAAACTCCACAGGCAAAATATAACATAAAATAATCATTTCTTACTTAGGTGAATCAGATGTTTGAATATTGTGTAGTTGAGAATGCAGAAAGTATTAAAATGTTTGAAATTATAAATGCCTGTCTCTCAGAAACCTTGCATGATGGGGAAAAACCAATTTCATATTTGAATTCAGGAGACAAAATACTATCAGAATCACATATTTCTATTCCTGAGACAAAAAAATCTTTTTTGTTCCCCAGTGTTATTTAAAGTGTTTTTTTTTATTTTTATTTTTGGAGAATTATTTTAATAAATAAATTATGGAAAAAAAATGATTGTATTACATTACCGGTCTGGCTTTCAAATTTAATTTGAATTATAAAGAGCGCATTGTAAATATCATAACAGTTGTTTTATTCCTGAAATTTTTACACTTTGAAATATACATTTCCTAAAAATAAAATCATCAACATTTACAGGACAAATTCAGCAGTAAATTCAATAAATTGCCTGAATATTTCAAAGTTGAAACCCTTACAGATAAATTTCATTGAATAACTGCATAACTGGAATCAAATTTACAGTTCACAGCTGAAAATTAGCTTAAATTCACATCCTACTCTATTAATATAAATTTCTGAATACAATTCTGTAATTTTTGTAGCCTTGCATTAGTGAAACATGACTAACATGTTACATGGAATAAGTTGAACTATGCAGTAGTCATATTTGTTGTCATCTGCTGCAAGCATTTTTTGTCGATTAGAATTTAGCCATGTTTTTTGCTTTACTGCTACATATATATATCACAGTTTTAAAAATATTTGATCATAAATTGCCCACCAAAATCCAGTATTTCTTAAACTTGGAAAAACATTCATTAAACTTTATTTAAAAGCAAATCTTTTTAAAAAGATTTGCTTTTTAAAAGCAAATGGGGTGAGCCATTCATATGGTTAGTGTCGTGGTTTTAAATGACAGTCTTGTTTGTCAATTATTTAATTAATCATTTACTCTAAATGTCATCTAAATATTAAAAAAAAATCACTTCGATAATGATAAATCAATCTGTAGTAAATATTGCCGTAAAATTTAACAAGCATTGAACTGGAATAATTTGATCCAGTTAATTTATTGAAAAAACATTTTTTCTAAGAAGGGAAAATCAAACAACAATAATTTTTTCTTAGAATAAAATAATAATGATGTCCTGCTGCACAGTTGTCACTCACATGATATTACATGTTGACAACTGTGTAACTATTTAACTACCTCTGTGATGGTCCATTATGCAGTCATGTGAATTATTGCCTAGAGAAAAAACAACATCACTACTATCTTTTCTCTTTGCCATGTCACTATGATTTAATCTTGTGGTGCAATTCTGAAAAAAAGAGACTTTTTGAACTATTCTAATCTACGTTTCAGTCAGACAATGATTAGTCATTTTATTTTTTATGTTGGATTTATATCCATAATGCTTTTTTTATAGAAATATATGAGGCATTACCTGAACAATAGTTTTAAGTTTAATAACTATTATAATGGAAACCTAAGACCAAACAGTTATACATGTGATCATAGATTCAGTACTTATCTGAAATAGATAATTCAAATTATTTATTTAATCATGTTAATAAAAATAAATTTATATATTTTGTTTAGTAGATTTTATAATAATTTTTTTTATTGACTTTATTTGATGTCTGTGGCAATTGTTTGAAAATTTCTTGCTAGTTACCAACAAACACTGGAAAAAATCATCTTAGGTATAATCTGTACTTATATATACCTGTAACTAATTGTAATATAAACTAATTAAAACCATAATTGGTATGTTGTTCTATAATGTTTACCTCATATTGAATTATTAACTTTTCTTTAATTGGAAAAAACTAAACAGAATGACAGATTTACTCATTAGTATTAGAATTTGTTGCCGTTTATGTAGGATAGTTAAAAAAGAAAAATATTTTAATTTTGTTGCAGGCTAGGAATTACATCCAGTCACTTCCACCTTTGAAGAAAAAAGACTTTAAAGATGTTTTTAAAGGTGCCAATCCATTAGGTATGTTTAATTTATTTTTTACATGTGCCGCTCAATATTTAATTACATTATTGCACTTTTAAAACGCTATATATTTATTTTATATTATTTCTTTTCAGTGCAGTTGGTTGTTTAGTTATGAATGTGTTTGTGGAAACTCAAAAGGTGAGGATTTATGTCGACATTTTTATAATCGATTGAAATTTGTTAGCAAAATATTAAGTTACATTTAGAAAAAATACTGGAAGGGTTTTATATCTCATATCAAACTCTTGTAAACTCTCAATAAGTTTTGTTCAATATCAGTAAATAAAACCAAATTTTCTACATGTAAGTACGCCTGTGCCATATGTCCACTGATATTTAACATCCTGTTTGTTACTAAATTGGTTTATATTAAACTTAAAAATTTTGGATAGTCGGTATTCTAAATCATCAGAATATACTTATACTACACATGCTTATAAATAATAAATTAATATACAGTTATACAAAGTAAAACGACTTAAAACTAAAATGCTGCATACTAAACACAGTTGCAACATGTAACATTGTGTGAATGAAATGAAAATGATGAATTAAATTAAATTCTGTATTTACATTAACAAAAGTTTACATATTTACCGTATTCTCACAAAAGATGTTTAAAGTGAGTGCAATAATGATTCACTTTTGTGCTCAAGTGATCGTATTGAGACAAACCTAACCAAAGCATTGTTAATGCTGTCGATTTGTTAATGCTGCAGATTTGATTTGTAAACTCTATCCTTCAAGCAGCCCGAAAGGAAAAAATCACAACTATACAACCTTGAGAACATGAAGGCTACCCTTCTGCTAACAGTTTCTTTTGTGAAAGCCACATGAACACTTCATAGTGTATTGTTTGATGTATGACATGTTTCTTTGTCTTGTTAGAAGAAGAAGCCATACTTTTTTTCATGATTTGTTAATGGAGCATAGAGTTCTTCAAATTCTACAATACACTTCTCTATATTGACAGTCAAAAAATATTTCCCCCCACCCACCACCCTATATATTATTACCAGAGAAATAATACATCATATACCATTTTCACATCATAAAATGGATGTTCAAACGTCTGTTGAGGATTTTTATTCATCCAATACATGGATGGTGCAAATTAACATACCCAGATAAATGAAACTATGCTTTGTCTGACATGAAATACAGCATCGGGTTTATCTGTCATCAGAACTGAAAAACCAGTTATAATAATGAAGTTGTTTCACTTGTATGTTCTTTTAAGTTGTTGCACAGTTCTCACATGAACAGTTTCTAATTTAGATTATGAAGAATCTTATGAAAAAATGTGTATTTTACACCACTTATTGCGATAACTTGATATACTGGTTTTTACAGATCGGCAGAAATTCTTTGGATATCACCTATGACGTCTGGAGTCCTAACAGAAGGTTGCCTATTTTTTTTTTTTTTTTTTCCATTTGATACTGACTCCCAACGTAGTCATTTTTTAACAAAATCATGTATGCTACTCTTTGCTGTTGGAAATGTTTCCATAAATATTTTATGCATTTCTGGAAAGGATTCTGAACGCACATAAGTCTCCATTGTAGCAATCTTTTTCTCAATCAAATAAGGCCTTTTAGAAAAACATATTGTAAAGAACAAAATTATATTGCACTGAAGCATGAACAGTTTACAACTAACAGTTGGCAATAATAGTTACATACACAATCACTAGTGTCGATAACAGTAACAGTATTAAAATTGGCACTCGCTAGATGGGACCGGAAGTTGTCCAGATGAACAAAAATCTGGAAATTTATAATATACATACACTACAGCTTAATGAAATCACTACAGTATTAATGTAATCTTCTCACTTCAGGACTGAAGAATGAAGAAAATGATTCTTTAAATATTTCACAAGACATCCATGCTGATTTTTGTGATCTATATATACATGGAAGTGCATTCAAATTACTAATATTCTTCAGTGCTCGAGGTTTAGCCGATGTTCCTGTCACAAGAAGTAGTAGCTTCGACTTGCCTGACGCATACTGCATAAAAGAATTGTCACCCTTTCCTTACAAAGTTTATGCCCCTTAGCAGCAGTGTCTAATTTTGAGATGAGAGCTTTTTTAGGTAGCATTTTCAAAAATAATCCCGTCTCATAGGTGCTGAAAATCTGAGATGGTGATAAATTATGTTCTTTTATAAATTTTTAAAATGTCATTTTATAATTTTCACCAACAGCATGATCTCCCGATAAACTCTTCCCTGATACACTGAGCTGTCGTATTCCACGGTGAGCCTTCCACCTATTTAACAAACCTGGACTTGCTGTGAATGACAGATCATCACCTAATTTGTTATTTAAAATTAAAGTCTTAGATTCTAAAGTGGCACCTGATATAGGAACCCCATGCTCCCTCTCTTGGATAAACCGTATAAATAAGGCTTTGTCTAGCTGACTAATTTTTGCTGTTCTGTTAGTCGCCCTGTTGCCTAAACTGTCTGTAGCCATCATTTTCGAACAGAAATCTTCAATCTCTTTTCTGTGTTTTTTCCAGTCTGAAACAGTTTGCTTTCTTACACATAATTCATCGCAAATCTTTTTATAGATTCCCCCTTAGCTATACGAAATAGCGGATTAGGTTTTTTTCCTTAGGAATGACTACCTTTCTCTTAGTTGCCGTTCCGCTAAATTACACCACGCAGAACACAAAATTTCAATTACGATCACTACTATAGCAAACTACACCTTACTATTATAACGTTCAATGAATACTGGTACTGTACTGCTTTTCTGAACAAAAGTTTACTAAAATAGAGCGCGACAGAGTGTACAGGCCTATACATCCAGTCATTAACATTACATCACTCTATTCTTGGGATGAGCAATAAAGCTACAGGATGTTTGTAAACAAACATTTTTAGCACATGAGTCATTATAACTACTGTCCAAAATGTTACACAACTCTGTTCTCAGAAAACGTAACTGTTTACAGTAAGCAGTACATGATGAGTTATCTAAAACCAAATACATACATACTTTTAATAGGTTACTGTATGTAAAAACTGTGATAGACACTGCCAATAAAATGGATACATTATACAGTAGGCCTACTACTTTATTTCTTCAATATTTAAAAAAAATTTAATTTACTACATACTACTGTATTACAGTACATATTCTATTTAAAAAAAAATAAAAATGCCTTTTCCGATGCGGTCCGAATAATCTGGAAGTCCGGTTGAATGGGGTTATACTGTTTGTGTGTATATATATATATATATATATATATATACACACAAATATGGATACCAAGCATTCCTAACTTTTGTCACTACAGATTAACAGTTTGTTTCTCCACCAGCTTCAGTGAAATGAAATAATTGTAATATACAGAAAACTTATGTCAAAAGCTTGAAAACAGTTTACATTTGTAAAATGTTGTAAATTCTGCCGATCCTATTTAATATTTTAATATAAAAAGAAAATTAAGGAACACCTCAAATGCGTAACAACATTCATTTAAACATGGCTGTATATAAATAATTTTTTAGCTATCGATCTACTGGAACAAATGCTGGAACTTGACTCTGAGAAAAGGATTACTGCTGAACAGGCTCTGGCACATCCATACCTTACCCAGTATGCTGATCCGTCTGATGAACCTACCTCGCCTGCTTATGATCAAAGCTTTGAAGATATGGACTTGCCAGTAGAAAAATGGAAAGGTATTAGAACATTAATATAATTTGTTTTTTAAGGCTTCCTATACTAACCTTTTTAAGCTTATAGTATAGCTTGCTCTGATTATAGATGTGTAACATAATTATATTCTTCTTTTTTTTTGTATTTATGGTAAATGATGCAGCTAAATTGTTTTTGAGACCCATCTTTTATCCATTTGGATGAATTTATTGTGTGGATATTTGAGCCTCCATATTTCAATCGCTTTGATCAAGTTTTGGACTATGAAAAAGTTGATTACAGATTTCCTTCCAGAAATTGTTAAAAAGCTCATGGCTCATAGCAGCACATGCAGATGATTATAGGGAAGATTAAAGACCGGTTGTATGCTATCATGTCGTTACCTACATTTCTTTCAGAAAGAGGTTTCTGATGAATTTCAATTTACATTCAATGTTCTTGTGAGGTTCTGTTTGTTTAACATTTATGCCTGTTTATTTGATTCTAAACTATTTGATAGAATTTCCCTTCAGTGTTTAATTTGACTGTACATTCTTATTAACAAAAGCAATTCTGCTAAATCTTTGACATGTGCTGCCACCTGGTGATAGCTTTTGAACGGATACTTTCTGAACACTCGACTATTCATTGTTACAGTATTCATTATTATTTATTATAGTTACGGCTAGCAAAAGATTTTGCCCTGATTCCTGGGCAAAGAGAAAAATAAAGCCATACTGAAATTCTAGTAACCCAAATTAAGAAGGGTTAACCATTGATGGTTTGTTACCTTACTTAAATGATTTCTTACTTGATGATTTTTGATCTGACAGATTGAATAAAGGTTCCAGAACCATATCTCCAGTAATTATTGTAATATCCGCCATAAAACAGAAAAATTTGTTGCCTAAAAACATGTTTTTTTTTTTTTTTTACATTTGTAATACAAAAACTTTGTTAAATGACTAATAAATGCATAAAATTTATTATCAAAACTTGTAGAGAATTTAATTTTGAGAAAATTGATGTAAAATAGGCCGATAAAAACCAAACACAAGTTTAAGAAATTTGATTTTACTACTAACATACCGTATGAAAACCAAGGGATTTGTTAAATTACCTTAGAATCCAGATGTAGCATTATTTGCCTGTCTGAATTTTGAGTGTCATAGTAGACAACAATGATTAAGATATCAACATCGATCTCCGTGAATCGGTGGATTCATTGAAGTTGCGCTCAAATTATGTTAAGAACTCTAATACTCTAAAACCCGATAAATACTCTGCAGGAATCTCTTGTTATCAGGTTTGGTAGCAGTTGAAGTATTTGTGTTGTAGTCAGTATATCTAACATGTTGGCCGTTTCTGTAGTCATAGTTTTCCAATTTGCTTTTTGTGAAGCAGTTGATGATCATCTTTTTTGAGGATATGAAAACAGGTTTCTTCATGCAATGTTTCACTGCAAGAGTTGCCTGGGCAATCACACATTTCCATTTTTGAGACAATTTCTGTTGGATAGCAACACCAATGAATTGGTGTGGTAGTCTTTTCTCGGAACACAGCTCTAAATTCTTATGATTTCTAATTGAATTAATCTTATCTGTCTGGTTATTGTTTTATTCGTCAACAAAACTTGATAAATACTCTGAAGTAATCTTCTGTTGTCAGGTTTGGTAGCAATTGAAATATCTGTGTTATTCACAGTTAACTCCTGTTAATTGTATTAGTGGTAGTTAACTATCACTAATATGATTATTTTTAATACCTAAATGTAAAATACATTTATCGCATCTGAATGGAGGATAATATTTTAATGGTTTTAAGAAACATATTTGCGGTCTATATTCAGATGTAATTGGTAAGTTTGGTTGTCCGTTATTAAATCCACACAATTGGATGTCATTCATTATTTCAGGTAATGTATCTTGTCCTGAGAGATTATCATAATGTTGTGCATAATAAAGATTTAATGATAATTAACAAATGAATAAGATATTTTTGAATAATCAATTGAGAATCCAGTTGCTTTTTCACCATACCATTTGTAATCGTAATTTGGATTTTTTAAATTTATACTGGTGGATATCAGTGGATTATTAGCTGCCCAACTATATTTTACATTAATACCTTGATATTTTTTAGTTAAACCAAATGCGTATGCGTACATTATAATCTGTTCATTATTAGCTGGTTGAACTCATGCAGAATTAGCAATAAAAGATAAATGAAATTCAATAGGAGTATAAATTATAACTACTCGTTTAGCTTCTGCAGTTATTGGCAAATTTGTAAATTCTGCTTTAGATAAATAACATGGTACAATTATATATGTGCTAATGGAGTAGTAACTAAATCTAACATTAATTTTCATGAACATTTTATATGAACAAATTGATCACCGCTCGTCTACATTAAATGATGATGAGTGAATATTAATTTACCTTTTTTAAATTGACTAATTGGAGAATGAATAAAGGATGTCATATCATCACCTCAACCAGATGAATTTCCAACTACTGCTGAATCTGTATCTCCATTATCATCTGTTTTCATCTTTTTAGTTGATGGCCCGCTTACTCCATCATCTACTCCTCTTAATGTACAACTTTCTGATACATTTGGATAACAAACTTCGATAACAGATTCGGCAATATATTTCATAGAAACACCTGTGACACCAAGAGCACTGTGCCAGTTGCCAGTCCCAATAAAATCCCAGCTAAAAACAGAAATCGCTTCTAATATCATTCGCGGTGGTTGCATACTTGTAGGCATAGTCATGTTTCTGGGCAGTCTACTGTTATCGATAGGATTTCCTTGACCAATATGCTTATGATCCAGTAGAATAAGATTCAAAACGACTATCTATAATGCCATGATTTCCTATTTATACTAGTTTCGGTTGTTCTACTAATAACAAACTACGTCCTGTTTTTATATAAATAATGTTATGACATCAGTAGCTATCGACAAAGCCAACTGGTTACTTGGCGGCAGCAAAGCTGCTTCCTACCTCTATGCCTCAGTACTAACAATACTGAGAATTGATACAAAGCACGTTTGCTTTCGTACAAAGTGCAGTGATACAAAAAATAGTGTATTAATCATAGAAATGAAATTTAAAAGTTAATAAAATAAAAATATTTATTTGTTTTAATTGGTGTCATACTGCAGCAATGCCTTTGTTATTTATGACTTAGGAATACGCCGAGATGGAATTTATCTTCAGAGTGTGTGATGGAAATAAGCTGCTGCTGCAGAATACAAAAGATGTTTTCCTAACCGCAGCATTCCAAATCCTAAAACAATTAGTAGAACATTCCTTATTCTACAAGAAACTGGTACACTTTCCAGCATCATTATTCGCTGCAACTGTTCTGCCCATCACGAAGCCAGTATTGATGAAATCATTACAAAGGCTAATCAATGCAGTTCAAGTGTCAGAACATGATGTCTTTCCCAGCAGTTTGGTGTTTCCCATTCTATGGTGTGGAAGACACTTTGTAATACTGTATTGTAATAAATGAGTACATCTTCAATCAAGAGATCCTCCTCTTCACTTAAAATATTGCAACTGGTTGAATAGGAACTGCTGATAGCACCGATTCCTTTTATTTACTGACAAGATTCGGTTTACTTGGGACAGCATCAATAATCTTTTCAGTGAATACACTTGGGCAGGAGTTAATCCATATATGACAGTAAAATGTAATTTCCAATATTGATTTAACTTCAGTGCATGGTGTGGTGGTCTAGTTTACGATTAGCTAATAGGACCATTCATTCTCCCATGACATCTAAATTTCAACATTTACTTTGAATTCCATAAGGAACAATTGCTGCTGCTATTAGATGTTCCACTAGCATCAAGATGCCGCATGAACTTTCAGTGTGATTCCACACCTCCATGCCTCTCATGTGCCATATCAGCTTACTTAAATTGTTGATTTCAAAAGTGAGGGATTGGCCATGGTTGACCACACTCCTGGCCACCAAAATCACCTGATCTAACATAGTTTTTCGTAAATGGAGTCCCACCCACAAAAGATGAAACGTATTGTGTGCAAGAGAAATGTTCATACATGTGAAGAGTTGGTTGCTCATACTACAGATGCTGCCACACAACTTAAAGAAAGTCATGCAGAATTGCAGAGAGCACCACTAGCAATCTGAAAGCAGCCAAGTATTGAAGTAGATCAGATTTATTAAAATTTACTGTAAACTTTATTGAATGTTCGATAACGTTTTTATTTTCTTTAATTTTGTATCGGTCGTACATTAACCCCATTTTCTGTAGTCTATAACATTTTAAAGGTTTCATACGATAAATGTTAGTAATGAAATAAAATTTCATGCACTTGTATTTGCTTTTTATTGGGCTATTTTATATCAATTTTCTCAGAATTAAATTCTCAACAGGTGTGATAATAAATTTTACACATTTATTAGTCATGTAAAAAGATTTTTGTATTACAAACATAAAAAACATGTTTTTAGATAACAGATTTTTCTGTTTTACGCCGGATATTATGAAAACTATTAGAGATATAGTCTAGAATTTCAGTACAGTTTTATCTCACACTTTGTCCAGGAATTGGGGTGAAATCTTTCACTAGCCATAACTCACTAATAGAGTATTTCCAAACCGGAGTTTATATGCACTTTTTTCATTATATTTGCTAGTAGAATGAACTCAGAAAGCGCTATTGATTGTGCACTACATAAATCACTCTGTATGTGCAGAAAAATAGGTGTAATTTTTATAGGTTTTTATTTGTTTTTGATTGTGATGTAAGGCTTTTCAACAACTTTTTGTTTTGACTATATATTTTGATATATTTTGTTCTGTTAAAAAAAATTTTGATCCAAGTTGAACATACAGGATTGTAATTAGTTCATATTTCTACAAAAGAATTGTTTATTTAAAATTTTTTTTTTATCGTACAAGTTAGAAGTGTATCCATAAATAGTACTTTCATAAAGAGTGAAAAAAGAATTGTTTTTTTAAATCTTATTCAATTTTATATAATTGTAAAAGTTATAAATATAAAAACAGAACATTTGTTCAAACATTCAGTGTAGCTGCAAATATGACAGCCGATGTGAAGATAATTTCTCTTTTTTATATTTATTTTTTCTTCAAAAACTATTCCATAGTTGGGGAAAATAGTGTATTAACTTTTTTCAAACAAAGCAGTCTGTATCTGATGGGACAAAACAGTTTAAAAAAAGGATCTTAACTGTGGAAAAATAAACACAAAGTGTATCCCATTTTTTTACCTGTTCTTCAGTTCTTCCCAGTAAGTGCAGAAAAGAACAAGTCTTAGTATAATCAACTCATTCCATCAAATGATTATAGGATATAATTCCACAAAGACAAGTTTGGTCTTTTGTGAAGCATATTCTATAATGCTCTCAAGTAGTTGCCTTTTTCTACTCTAATATTAAATTCATTGTTCAGCTATATTTTATTATCATGCATCATTTTATAATTGTTTTGCTTATATTTAGCCGCATCATTACATTAAAAAATATTGCTGCAATATGTAATGCTAAACGATTATTAAAATAAATTGGAAAACTAGATTATGCTTCAAAAGTTTTACTTTAAATATGTATGGTCATTTCTAGATTAAGAATTTGCACTAGACATTACAGAAAAAAGTATATACAGTCCACTACTTGGGATGTACTATAAGCTTCTTTTGAAACTAGCTGGCTGCCATTTTAGTTAGGGTTAGTTTTTTGTCAAAATTTTTCTTTTTCAGTGGCCTTCAAAACGACGTATCACACTCCTTTTCTACTTAAATATGTTGAGTTGTCCCCTGGATATTTGGGGTTTGGTGTTGTTATACCAAAAAAGTAAGTTGTTAAAAATTAAAACCGGCAAAATTTCATTTTCCTAAGTTTTAATGGTTAAAAAATTATTTAAAGGTTGCTGTACTTATGAACACCTTCATAAGAAAAAAAGTTATAAAAAATATTAATTATTAAGCGATACTAAGAAATGCTATAAACCAAGTATTTTCACCCATGATTTTAGAATAAGAACTAAATTTTTTAAAAAATACAAATTATATTATCGTTCTACATCAAGATTTATAACTTAATATAATCTCTCACTGACCAGCCCTGGACTCTGCCACACCTTGCTTTGCTCACCATTCCCTCTAGCCAGAGGGCTCTGCCCCCTGGACCCCGCAGTATTTGTTACTCTCATGGTTGTGAGAATAATACTGATAAATAACAATTAAAGTATTCAGGTTTTATAGAAACCTGAAAAAAGAATTAAAATGCAAAAGGCAGAATAGTAGTTTTACTATGGTAACTAAAGTAGTCTTTTGATATGGAAAACTCCACAACTTATTTATGTCACCTTAGTGACAAAAATATAACAAGGAAGTAAAAGATAAAAATTTTTCTTTAGTATCTAACTCACAGCTTCACCTCTAAGGGAACTAGGGCCTCGATCAATAGCTTAAAACCTTCCCTGGGATGACATAATATATCCTGCAAATTTGAAAGCAATCAGTTTGTCAGTTCTCGTGACGTGAGAACAATCAGGCAAACTTTCAGCTTTATATATAAGATTTTTCTCTATCATTTACTTTTTATGTATTTCTTTGATATATATTTATTTTTCTTAAGTCAATTCTTTTAAGAGTCATATTCCTCTGTACTAATATACAAATTATATTTATTCGGTCAACCAATTACAGAATAATAAATAAAGTAGGATAGCATTTACCTTATTCCATTTTTCATACAAAAGCACTTTGACAAATTTCTTACATCATCAGTTGCATTAAATTAATTTTGCAATTATTCATATCAAATTACATATTAAGATTAAAAATTATTTTTATATTATATTTAAAAATTAAAAATAAAAATAAATAAGTAGTTTAAATAAAATAAAAATGCATGTGATCTAGCTAGACAATGTTACATAATTGTACAGAGTTGAAATATTATAAATTAACAATGTCTGAAGAAGAGCTGCTACCTACAGCAGCTTTTATAATTGTGTCGTCCTCATACTCTGTTTGAAGATCAAATTAAATTTATATTTATATGTATATAGAATCTTTCTAAAATGTCTAAACCCCTATTGCTTGTATTAATATTGTATTTTATAATTTCCAGTATTTCTAAATTTCTTTGAATATCAGATATTGAATGCGTATTATTAAGATGATCAGAAAAATTAGAGAAACCCAGATTTCTATTTTTGTAATATCTAAAATGTTCATAGAACCTAATTTTAAAAGATTAGTGGTTTTTCCTATATAGGTATGGTCACATTCATTGCATACTATTTTAAAAATTCCACTGAAAATTGTATAAACCATATGAATCAGTATGTCTATTAATTTTTTAAATATTTTATTAGAGTCGAGTTGGAGACAGCATAGTGAGTACACGTGCCGATTTTCGCTCAGCGTTTCTAAGCTTTTTCGGATGGTTTTTTTGGCTAATTTAATGGAACAGTACATCAGGTTTTAAAGAGTTAAGGATTATGGACAAGATTACAAAAGATTACGATTTTTGGTTGCGGACTTATTTTGTTATTTAGTTTTTTCTAATGTAATACTTTTTTCAGTGAAGTGAATAAGTTTCCGATAAATAATTAAGTTTTTGGAGTGTTATTTTGGTCATAAGTGTTTGTACTAAGTAGTTTTTATAGTGACAAGTTTGGACAAGAGCCTTGAGTAAGTTAAACTTACTTTTTATAGAATTAAAAAACATTGAGGTTTTATAGGTAATATAATTACAAGAGAAAATTTTCTAGTTAAATTGACAAGTGTATGCTTGTCAATTTCGTCATACTCTAAGTGGTAAACAACCACGTAGAAAATTTTCACAGAATAATCTGTTGTAAATATTTTCTAAGCTCAGCGAGGAATTAGTAGGGGTTTTCATCTTTTCCTTCTAACTTCCTACCCTATTATCCATTTTCAAAATTACTTCAGATCTATCCGAATCAGACCTTTTCCTTACCCCTAACCACCCCAAATTTTTACCCCATTTTTGGGTCAATACATTTCCTTATCCCCAAATTTTGTTTTTGGGGCACCTACCCCGAGTGGGTATTCGTTGGACTCGGGATTGTCCCCTGAGTTCAACGACCCATGATGCGTCGACGGGGATCGCTCCCCAAAGAAGATATGTCCACGCAAAGTGCTGGTTCTTCAAAAGTGACCGTTCCGAGGAAAGAACATCCTGAAGCTACGGTGGAAGGGATAGATGTCAGTTCTGCTAAGGCATCTACGGCACAAGAGAAAAAATCATGGAAGCCTGCTGACTCAAGAGGGGCCAAACGTGTCAGGACGGGTTCCTCTGAGGAGGAGGAAGCTCCGCCCACAATTAAGGAAGTGACAT
This sequence comes from Lycorma delicatula, assembly GCF_047948215.1. Lineage (NCBI taxonomy): Eukaryota > Metazoa > Arthropoda > Insecta > Hemiptera > Fulgoridae > Lycorma > Lycorma delicatula. Next base: position 3,107,990 of record NC_134457.1, on the reverse strand, counting down.
TGAAGCTTGGGTAGGTTTTGCTACAGCTTTGTCAGAGTTTGGGAAAGACGAGTTCTGTGTGGATGAAGGCTCATGAAAGAGAACTAACGGAGGTATACAAGGCGCTTCAACGGGTCGGTGATGTGGCGCCTATGACTGAGACGAGTATCCAGGCGACCCAGACAGAAAGGCAATATAAGGATGAAATGCCTGATGTATTAGATCAGGATCTGACAGATGACCAGTTACTTGACAGATTACCAACAAGATGGTCCGCTTGGGCTATGAATAGACCAACTCAAATGACAACACTTAATGCGGGCGATGATAGCTGCCACTTTGTCGACCTAAGTAAACAGAGACCAAATAGCCAATTTTTTGGTACGAAGCCGGGAGCCATGGTTATACAAGACTCAACCGTGCTAGAAGATGATCGTGTAACAACACGTGGCACAAAATACTATGCGGTATATAATTCTGAGGATGGTGACAGAGCCATGGCGGCACAAGTAATAAAAGCCATGAGAAGGGTGGTTGATAAGTCAGAGTCTGCAGTATTCATTATGCCGCCTGGGCCAACGGGAAACGCGATTAGGAAAATTGTGATCTACCTATCGCGGGCGGGGAAGACTTTGCCGAGAATGATCTTGCCCGGCTTGGGGGATCAGGCTCGAGCGAGATCGAGGTCAGCATTGGCACAGAGAGCTACGCCACCCGTGACGGATAGCAAGACGGTCGTGGTTAAGGCTCCAGGGAAAACATATGCTGATCTTCTTCGTACGGTCAAAGACAAAGTCAGCAAAGAAGAGGCGGGAGAAGTTCCCTCCATAAGAAAAGTGAGAAATCAGGAGTTGGAGGTCCGGATTCAAGGAACCCAAAAGGCCGGGGAATTCACGTCAATATTACGAGATCGAGCGGCTGAGCTACAGGTCGATTTATGAACTAGGGGAGACAGGAGGACAGTAGTGCACATCAAAGATTTGGATAGTGACTCCACACGTCAATATTACGAGATCGAGCGGCTGAGCTACAGGTCGATTTACGAACTAGGGGAGACAGGAGGACAGTAGTGCACATCAAAGATTTGGATAGTGACTCCACAGAACAGGATGTCGAAGATGCGCTCAATAAAGTTTTAGGGACTAGCGAAAGCTTCCAGGTTACCTCAGTCAGGGGTGCCTATGGGGTTACTAAAAACGCAACAGTGATTACCACTCACAGGGGTGCGACTAGACTGGTAGCAACAAGAATCAAGGTGGGTTGGGTTAATTGTCGCACTTATATCAGAACAGAACAATAACACTGCTATCGCTGTTGGTGCGGAGCACCTAATTAGGGAATGCAGAGAGGCAACCAAGTGCCTCGATTGCAAAAGCCTGACGCATAGAACAGGGAGTGTAGACTGTACCAAGCGGCATGCTTAAAGTATTGTTAATTAACAATAACAGAAGTCTCCTTCCCAATGACTTGGTGGAGGAGATCGCCAATAGAGGTAGCTACGATTTCATCGTGGCAACCGAACCGAACGTCTATTTGGTTGCTAGAGCACAGTGGATGGCTGACACTGTTGGAAATGTGGCTATAAGAAGAGCCACGGGAAATAGGGGATTCGGCCTTCAGCTCAGAGGTGAGGGAACTCTGGCCATCGAATTGGATGAGTATGTGATATTTGGTATATACATTAGTCCAAATGTGTCTACCGGGGAATACCAGAACAGGATGATTCAGCTACAACGCCTGATAATGCAGTCCCCCAAGAGAGTCATCATTTTGGGGGACTTTAATTGTAAGACTATGGCCGCCGGTGCGGAGTCTACCGATGCGAGAAGTGAAGCCCTGGAGGATTTTCTAGCGGCCACTGGCACTACATGCCTAAATAACGGAACGCCAACCTTTACAGCTAGAGGACATGAGTCCATCCTAGACCTAGTGATAATAGATGGGAGAATGGCTCTAAATTTAGCCACGGTAACCGTATTGGAGGAGGAGACCGGTAGTGACCGTTTGGCAGTATCCTTGGAAGTTATGAACCCACTGGTAGCTCCTACTTTGCGGAATCCCATCCGCAGGCTGACTGAGAGACAGGTGCAGATAGTTGTAGTAAGATCTGCACAAAGAATTATTGAAGTCAGGAGTCTAAATCCCGATATACTACAGAACATCATTGGGGAGGAGATCTCTAATGTGCCGGGCAGAGATGTTAAACAATACTCTGTGTACAGGTAGAATCAAGGGATTGCTGACCAACGGACAGTTTTGCAGCGGTGCAAACGGAGAGCCCAGAGGCTGAGAGCGCGTGTAGGTCTGACGACTGAAAGTGATATAGCGATTGAAAATTATAGGACGGCTCGCAGGAGACTGAATTTCCTTATCGAGCAGGCTAAACGAGATAAATGAAGGGATTTGTGCGGTGAGTTGGATGCGGAACCTTGGGGGCGCGCCTTCCAGATTATTACAAAACGCCTTGGAAGGCGTCTGTCAGCTCTAAATAAGGATAAAGTGGCACAACAAATGACTATACTTTTCCCGCGGGGGAAAACTGAGAGACAAGGTACAGTCCTGTGTGAACGTGGCAGGTTCACACAGGACGAGGCGACTGCTGCAGTCGATAAACTGAAGAATAAGAAAAGCCCGGGCCCAGATGGGGTTCCGGCTGCAGTCATTAAAGGTCTTATTAGGATCGTCCCGTGGGAGATGACGGACGTCGCCAGTTATGGTGTACAACACCGCACATTCCCAGACTGTTGGAAAGCAGCGAGAACGATCTTTCTACCTAAATCAGCCGCTAGTCTTGGCACCAACGACTACCGTCCAATAAGCTTAATAAACAACACGGGCAAAGTCGTGGAAAGGCTTGTAGCAATCAGACTACAAGAAGAATTACAAAGAAACAACAGCCTGCACGGTGAGCAATACGGTTTCCGTAAGGGTAGCTCGACGGTAGACGCAATAAATAGGGTGGTGCGATGGGCATCGGAGGTCCGACAGGGCACTTGGCGGACGAGAAAGATACCGCTAATGATACTGCTTGATATAAAGAACGCGTTTGGGTCCGTTCCGTGGTCGGCTATAGTGGCAGCGCTGAGAGAAAAGAATATAAGTGACTATTTGATTAATCAAATAAATTGTTATCTCAGTGACAGATGGACAGAGGTCAACACGGTTGAGGGGACGGAGAGGTACCAGATTTTTGGTGGTGTCCCGCAGGGATCCGTATTAGGACCCCTGCTTTGGAACGTCTTTTATGATTTCGTGTTTCGGCTTAATTACCCAGACGGCGTTACTATCGTAGCATATGCCGACGACGTTGCTGTACTGGTTGAAGATCGGGAGCTAGACGTGGAGGCAAAGGCTAACCTCTCCCTTAGATTGATAGACGAGTGGCTAGCGAGAAATAGTATGGAGGTGTCTCCCACCAAAAGTAGGTGTATCCTCTTCACGGGTAGACGGAGGCTTCGCGGTGTGAATATTGCGATCCGTGAAGAGGATATTACTGAAGTTACTAGCACAAAATATCTGGGGGTTGTGCTAGATAAGAATCTAAAGTTTGGCAGGGATATAGAAATGGTATGCAAGAGGGCTTTGTCGACAGTAAAAGCGATCAGGGGGCTGTTTGCTGGACACACAGTACCTAGAACGTCAAGAAGGAGGCTCATCACGTGTGCGATGGTGTCGTCTGTACTATACGCGGCATCAATATGGGCTGATGCCGTAAATATACAAAGAAACAGACAAAAGCTGACAAGTATGCATCGGGCGGCGCTATTAGTAGTAGTGGCAGGTTACCGTACAGTTTCGTACAACGCATTATCCGTTTTGGCATCAGTTCCGCCAATTAACCTACAAGTCAAAGATAGGAGGCTAAGGGCGGCTGGTCATAATAAAATTGAAGCAGAGAGGTGGTCAGGAATGAGTGGAAGACGGTCTGGACCGAGTCATCAGTAGCAGAGTGGACCAGGCGACTAATACATGAATTAGATAACCGCCTGGACCGGCGTCACGGTGATAAGGATTATCACATACCCAATTAATATCTGGCCATGGCTGTTTCAGCAACTACCTGAATAGAATTGGTTTGTGAATATTGTCAGGGCGTAGATGACGCCGAACATACGCTGTTCGAGTGCCATAGATGGGCGCAACACCGCCAACAATTAGTAGATGAACGCATTGTGACGGGAAATCTTGTGGAGTGGATGTTGGCCTCCGAAAATAACTGGAAATGGTTCGCAAACTTCGCGAGAACAGTTCTCCGTACGGAGATGGAGGAATATCGACGCCGGGGTTACTAGAGCGCTAAGTGTAGGGAAGGATGGACAGCCCCGTCTCGGAGGACCCGTATGCTTAGGTGTACGGGTTCCTGTGAGGGGACGGGGACTCCATGGGAAACTCTTTACAAGGGGTTAAGTTAAGACCGAGACCCGGCCGAGGGTGTTGGTTTTCTGGGAGTGCTTGCGCCCTTGGTGCTGGCACCTTTGGTTTGAGGCAAGGCATAATGACCGAGACCCGGTCCTGGGGGGGGGGGACGGCATAGCCGGGGATTAGAGGCAGGCACAAAAGATCCAGAACCGGGGGGGGGGTTGACCTGTCGTGCCGGATGTTAAGCCGGTGGATGGGAAGACCTCCTTAGAGTCAGAAGGACACGTCCCTGGGCTGAGTATACTTAATTGGATGTCCGGCCCAGGGATGTAGGAAAAAATATATATATTTTATTAAATTGTTATTTGTCTGGTATGTAGGCTTAAATATGTTTTTATTATAAACTTTTGTTATATTTTCAACAATGTTAGCAGTATATACATATTTTTAATGTACATTGTTATGAAAATTTAAATTAAAAATTTTTAAATATAATATAAAAATATTTATAATTTTAATATGTAATTTGACGTGAATAATTTGTACATGTAATTTAATGCAACTGATGATGCGAGAAATTCGCAAAAGCACTTTTGCATGCATAATGGAATATGGTAACTGTCCTCCTAGTTTATTTATTATTCTGTACTTAGGTTGATCAAATAAATATAATATATACACACACACACACACACACTTCTGCCATAGTCCCCACAGATTCTGGTTACTTGACAATAGTAATTACTATCTAAGTTGAGAGTTTACATAAAAAAATTTTAAACAGCTTTTGGAGTAAAATCTTGTTCTCATACTTATATAACTGATACTTATCAGAATATCACTGAAATATAATTTCAGCAACAGTAGCTATTTCTTTTTTCATGCAGTTTATAGTAGATGTAATTTTCCTTGTGTGAAGTATATGTTATGTACAGATATTTCTCATGATTTATCAGTAAATAGTCTGGAAATTTCTTGTAGAATGAAAATTCAACTGAACTTTACTCAGATTTGTGTAATAGACTCTTAAATAAATAAATTTTACTATTTCTTATTTTTATTCAAACCTTAAAAAAAGTAAAAAATATTTTGATTGATTAGGTTTTGCATTTGTGTGAGTGTTAATCACATACTGCAGCTTTTGAATCTGAAAATCCAATCCTGAATTTTTTACCTTTGCCACCATAAAAGGGTCTTAATACCGCTGTATTATATAATTAATTTTAAGCAAGTTCAGTTTTATTCTACTTATGTTTTCTTTTTTCTGTGTTTATAGAACTCGTTTACGAGGAAGTAGTTAGTTTTAAACCGCTACAAGTGCCTCAAGCTGTTTCAGAAGCTGTCGCATCATAGTGTTATTTAATATTTGCTTTAATTATGTACAAATGTATTTTTATTAATATTTTTTTTTAATGATTACCCGAAGGAGTGATTTAACTAGTTATAAAATAGTAAAAGTTCTATAGTTAATTATTAAAAATAATTTATAGTGTTTCTTTAAGAAACACGTTAATGGCAGACAGTTGTATATTTTATTACAACTATAATAGTAAAGTATAATATTATACTTTATTTTATTAAGTACATTATTTAAAACAACTATAAATGCAATTGCATGCTCACTACAATATTAACAAAGATGCGTATTAAATGTAGGTAATTATAGATTATTATATATATTGCATACTTTATTTATTATCGTTTAATTAACAAGGTGATAATTGTAGGAATTGATTTTATGTTTTATGTGTTGGGTTGTTTATGTCTTCATGTGAATAATATTATAACATCTACTAATAAGTGCAGTATTTAAAAATATTTTTTACTTATTGTATTCTTACATTCTTTTCTTTTTTTAAATGTTTTAATAAAAGAAAAAAAACATAATACAATGAAACCTTCCTTTGTAATGGAAACAAATGTGCTTTTAATAAAGTCGTCTATTAATGACCATTATTTCCAATTAGCAACATACAATTTGTATTTATTCTTTTAATAAATAATAATAAAAACAGAAATAATAATAAATGCACTTAAAAGATCAGAAGTAAAATTTAAATTTTTTATAAATGAACAGCACTAAAAATTGTTTTTTGTTAAAAATCTTAGCAAATAAAACCCATTTAATATTAAAAAAACCTTTTCTGTTCTTTTTCCTGTTTAGCCTCTGGTAATTACCTTTCAGATAATACTTCAGAGGATGAGGGTAAATAAAGTATAGTCTTGTACAATCTCAGTTCGACCATTCCTGAGTTGTGTGATTAATTGAAACCCAACCACCAAAGAACACCGATATCCATGATCTAGTATTCAAATCCGTGTAAAAAATATTAAAAAAACCTACTTTATTTCATTCATACTTAAGTGAAATATAAGTGAATGCAATAGTTAATTTGCAATACTGTAAACCAATTTGACTATTTTGATGAAGCATGTGCTTTGCCATCTGTTTCTCTACCCTTCAAATAATTTGACTTGTGATTCAGACCCTGTGACCTTGTGACTTGTTTGTAGATAAAATTATTTTTATGATTTTATAATAGGGCTTTTTAAATGGACTAATAATAACAGCTTAAATATTTCTGGGCAGATAAATTACCAGTATTATTAGTTTGCTAATAAAGTATATTTATCATTTTTTTTAGGTTGTATGAGTAACAGATGAAGATATTTGATTTTGATGCTTAGCTGTGCAGATAATTTTCCACATTTGAATCCTTTCTTAGGTACATAAAGAGAACCTGATTTCTTCTTTTCTTTTATTATATTTTTTCCATCAATGGGTTCAAACTTACTCCGCCTTGCTAATTTTCTTTTTTCCTACTGGACTTTTCAGAAGCACTCAGTTTTTCATTGTCCGAAGTTCATATAAATCTCTGCTATCATCATCATCATCATCATTAGTTAACATCAGATCTTGTAAAATGTGTAACAAATCACTATTGTTATTATGGTTTCTTTTTGTTGTGTCAGGTAGCATCAAATCACTCGGTTCTACAATATTAAAATCATTAACAATTCTTTCTACTACATCTTCCAACATCAAAAAATCATCTTGAGCTTAAACCTCTAAACTGTTTCTTCGTACTAGACAGCTGCAAATAATTTAGATTCAAAATTTCTAATTTATCATTATTTTGGTTGATAATTTGGTGCTAAAATGTATCTGACATAAAATGAAAGTAACCGCAATTAGACTCGCTTATTAATTCTGTACTGAACTTGATATTTTATTAATATAACAAATCACTATAAACAACATTGATTTTGATGTAAAACGTCTAAAATTTTAACCTAAAAATTATATTTCAAATAATTCCTTTTAAAAAGAATTATTTACCTTTAAAAGTATATTCATTCTTTATCCTTTCTAACACCTGATCTAGTATTTTTAATCCTCTGATAGTTGATGTATTCAATTTTAGAAGAATTTCAAAATACAATCGACTAACCGTGTACAGTTGATAAACTAATAAACAGCTGATCATGTTGATGGTACCAAGCATGAATTTAGTGTTCTGCTAAAAATGACTGAGTTAATTTGGCAAGGACTGCTTGTAATCTCTTTGCTCGGTCAGAGCTCTCAAAAATTTGCTATATGACATGATAATTTATTCCTGCATACTAAATTGTCAAGACTTGGTCAAAATCAAGATGCATCTTATTCGGTTTTTCACTGGATAATGATTTGGCCATTTTTTCACAATAAAGTTTTATATATTTTAAATACTATTCATCACATACCCTGTTTTTGTTAATTTTTTACTTGACACTTTTAGCAGAAACACCACAATATCATTAAAGAATGCACATATGCGATAACAGAATACCATTAATGGTATTGTTCTAATTGAAATATATGATTTAAGAATATGTGTAATCTGTCATAATCTGCATTGAGGGATAGAAAACCAGATGAGTTGACATGTATAAAAAGGTAGTTAACAAAGAAAATGTATATTAGTGCAATTTTTACACGTAAAAACTGTACGTTATTAAAAGTTGCTATAATCGAAAGTTTCACTGTATTATGTTTATGCATTAGACTAATAGTTATTGATGTACAAAGTACTATAAAGTAGACATCGCATTAAAAAATTAAATCACCTAACTTATTGTTATGTAATTATGCAAATCTGAAGGTTTAGCTTAAATCTTCCGCGTATCTAATCCTTTTGATGCTGTATTTATTTTACATGGAAGTGCTGAAAAATACCATCCTTGTTAATATAGTTTAACAGATGTGTATTTAGTAAATGCTACATGAACATATAAATAATTTTTTTTTGTACATCTCTAAGGTAAAAAATATTCTAAATTTTTACTTATTTTTTATTATTAAATTTTTATATAGTTTTTTTTTTTTTTGTATTTAACTCTGAAGCAGTATATAAAAAAATTTCATCAATATTTTACATAAAAATACTGTTTACTTTAAATTTATATATTGGACCAAATTAACGTTGAATGCAGAAAAGATGTAAACTAAAGAATTTAAAACCAACAGTTGACTCCACAGCCACATAGTTATGGAGTTTAGATGGGTTGCAAGCTTATGTTACAGTTGGTCATATGTTGTATATTAAGCATTTTTATTTTACTTTACTATTACTAATAAATATAATGAATTTTTATTATTAATACTATTTGTATTAAGTACAGATAGTAGTATTTAATTTTACATTTTTTATTTATGGAATTTTCAAATATCATTAAATTTAGTTTACTACTTTTGTTATTTTATTATCCGTCTCATTTTCTGTTTTTCATTGATTAGAACTGTTAAACAGGGACAAGTATACAAATATGGAAAAACCATATATTCATAGTGAAATTAGAAATATTATTATTAGCATGTTTTTAATACTTTGAAGAAAAGGAAAATGAGGTATTTATTTACCATGCAAGCTGTTAGTTCATATGCAAGTTAAGTCGGTTGCTCTTGTTGGTTTTTTGTTGATCAAAGCGCTCTGCCAATAAAGTCCAGATGCAGTGTTAATTTGGTCAAACAGACACACAGAGTATTATATAATTCTTTAAGAAATTTAAAATAGTATTCGGATTAATTGTTTAAAAATTATAACTTCTGTACAAATCTGCTGATAGCAAAGCTATAAACAGTTGTCTTTTTTATTTTTTTTAATAAATTAATTTTGTTTTTGATAAATAAATGAATTATTTGTATAAATATCTATACTTACTGGGGAAAAGATAATAAAAATAACCATAAAGTGTAGATAGTTTTTCTATATATATATATATAATGATATAATGATATCCGTCAGATGTCATTATTCTTTTTTAAATACAAAGGTAATTTCCATTAATTTGAACATCAGCATCAAAAGGTATCAAGAAAAAATGGTAATTTAAAAGAAACAATATTAATTTTTTTTTATTATTACTTCACATAGGTTAGAAAAAAGTTTTCATAATATATTAGAGGCTTAGTGTATTTTAGAGTAATTGGTCCGTTCCAGGAACTTTGATCAAAAGTTTACCGTTGAAACTTACAATTTACTTATACATTTTATTACAAATGTCTTCAAAATATTTAAAATCAAAAACCATTTCATCACTTCACTTTATTCTGAGATTTTTAGTGCTTCTCAACTCAGTCAGCCTGGCTACAGTTTGGCACTTAGTTTTGTCCAAATGTTGTCCAACTGATGCTGTTGCAGTACAATTAATTAAATTGTAGTAACAAAAAATCATTGCTGAAATGAACGTTCATTGATTAAAAATAATCAAGTTCCATTACTTAAGTTTCTTTCTAACTGTTTGAACAAAAGGTGTGTTAAAGTTTATGAACAATGATGGTATAGTGTTAACACAAGGAGCATTTTCTCTGTTTTAAAAGCTATTTTACTTTTTTTTACGTAACATGGCCAAAGTTGTATGACTGTATAGTATATAAAGTTTTAAAACCAGAATTATGTATGAAGCTTACTATAAAAGTATTTTCGTCACCCTATCTGTGCTCTGATTAGTGGGGATGGCTGTAATCGGTCATTGATAGTTGACCAGTAATCACTTAAGATATGTTAGTAAAAAATTTACTTAAAGTAAAATAAGAACAGTGAAGAATTTGAAAGTGATTAGTCACTTAATGCATTGAAGTATTTTTTATAATTCATCTAATTATATATTTTATTGCCTTTATGATTTCTTTAATCTTTAAATTAAAGAATTTTCCTAGTTCATTCTTTCTGCAACTTTTCCATTGTACTCCATAGTTAACCATTACTATAAAATCCATAATTTTATTTACTATTCTGTATTTTTTTTTATTGTGATGATCTTGAAATTAATAATCGTGAATTCATCTCTGTACTACGTAATCGTCTATTTAAGTATTGATAATATTTATATACGTCTAAAAGTTTTCAAACGGTAAAGTGTAGTTGTAATTATGAACATTTATTCCTTAAGTTTCAGTTTCCCTCTGGTTAATTTTAAAATTTGTCTGAGTGAAAATCTTACTTTCATTTATCAGATTTTATCGGTTAAGTGCGTGTTCATTTTATCACAAACAACATGCATTTTATTCTTGAATGTTCTATATGTTATTCTTCTTTTGTAAATATTTCATTACAAAATCGCTTCACCAAAATAAAAAAAAACCTCGACAGTTATGTCTTAATCGAATTTGTGCTACTACCTTACTTACTTCGCTGATGTAATATTATTTTTATATAATTGCAGTTTATTCATCAGTTCTGCTATGTGAAAGCAGTTAAAAAGTGTTCACAATTTTTAAAACAAAAATTATTCGTAAAAATTTGTTATAATTCACAATTAATTAGTCATTGTCTTCAACTGGATGCATAAAAAAATGAATGTTGTCTAAGTTTTCCTCATTCACTAGTTAACATAATGCACTTACTGTTTGAACTTTTTAAAAATAGAATTCAATATATTATGTTAATAAAGTTATTAGGCTGATAAATCAACAGTTAGAAATTAATTGTGTTTGTACATTGTGCTTTTTAATGACCGGGTTAAATGTAATTTCTTTTATTTATTTATTTACGATGAAAAACTTTGTATATTTTTTCATAACAGTTTATTTTGTAACATTAAATTGATTAATACAGTTAGAGAATAACAAATACTTATAATATTTTATAAATAAAAAAATACAAAAAAAAATATTCTTTGTTTGATGAATATAAAATTAAAGTTTTATCAGATGCTTTTGTAGTTACTTTTTTAAGCTCTAATTTACACCTATTTGTCTTTTATTTATAATCAAAACTAAATTTACTCAAAAAATATTTTTTAATTTTTGTTATTTTTTTAAACAAATAATCATATTATTAAAAAAAATAAATTGTATTTGAAGTCAAATGCTTAATGTGGCTTTTTTAATTCGTCCATATACTCGTGTATATTAAAGGAAGTTATCTGTGATTTTTTTAAATATTTTTGATTAAAATATTGTGCATTTTTTTCGTGCAAATAAAAGTATATATTTTTTTATATATTGTATGTTTGAATTTACTGTTGTATTAGTTGGCTTGTGAAGCTAACGCATGAATAATTATTTTAATAGAACGGTATTAATATTTAATGGCTGTTAAATGAAATTGTAAGTTGCATTCTTGCCTTTAATTATATAAATTCATTGTTATAAATTAGACATTTGGATGTTAATGTAATACAATCTATATGTATTTATATATTTCACTTAGGTATCATTTTTACACTATTATGTTCAGAAATTGAATTTATATTAATTAATTACCTATTTTGATTTAAAAAATAATTTTGAATTATTATGATGTCATGATTAATTTTATTAACTTTAGCAGTATTTATATTTCTGAGAAAAATATTTTCAATTATAAATTATAATACATTTTAATTATTTTATAATATTGTATTTATTTCTAGTATTGATTTTAAGAGCTTTTTTATAATTTTAGTTTGTATTTGATATTTATTAGGTTCATCCAGAAAGTACAGTAGGCTGCTATTAAAAAATAGATAATTTCATTATCGTATAAATCAGCTTATCTTTTAATCTACTTTTCAGGAGAGTCCTTGTGCAAGTTTAGGAACTTATCAAACCTAGACACCAATTTTAAAATATTCATAGAATTTCACAACCTTAGTCTTGAACCATTTCTGGACATTATCTTTTCTCATCATAAATGAAAAACTTCTGGCCACCATGAAATGTCATAATGTATAAACAAATGGAAATCACCTGGCTGTCAGTCCAGACTGTAGGGGGATGACTGCATTGTTCCCAGTGAAATGAATTAAGCAACTTTTGTTTCATACATTGTCATGTAACTCAGCAGACAAACAAAAGATTGAAGCAGCAAATAAAACTCACCAAACATGTTTTGTTATGCATCAGTGTACCATAACTATTTTTAGAATTTGACAATATATATATTCATTGATTGTTATGTCATGTAGTAAGAATTCCATTAACAAAATTCCCCACAGTCCTAAAAAATTGGAATCTCAGGTTCCATGATGTATTTCTAGTAGAACAATTGTTTTAAATTTCTTGGTTTTTAGAAACCTGTTTGCTGTTATTTCAGTGATTTTTGTTTGAAATCCACATTCATCATCGGTGAAAAGTACTTTTAAAGCAACTATTCCATTCCCCTTCATACTACTGCAAATATACCAAGGCTGTTCATGGGTTTCATTTTGTAAATGTTTATCAGCATTCATCCCAAATACAGTTTTATAGCCAAGTATTCAGTTAAGCCTTGATACAAAATTTTTAAAACAGTAAATGTCACCAGATCCCAGAGACAAATCAATAATTGTGAATCATCTATTAGATGAATCTTCTGTTCAACATTGTAAATCTTCTTCAACTTGGGAATTTGGGATGGGTGAACACTTAATTCATTGTAGTGAATGTTTTCCCTTATTTCATTCTAACCCGCTTTCTCACCATACCTTCACTTAACACATTCAGTCTGTAAACTTCAAAATTGACAAGTAAATTTCATGCGGTCAAACATTTCTCGCATTAAAAAATTTTATTTGCAATTGTATTTCTCAACTGGCAGACCATCCGATTATTTTAAATATGATAATTGACACGTAACAGTCATCAGTATGAGCTAAACTAAATAAAGTGGCTAAATTGACTTCATTCTTGAGCGAGGAAGTAACTATGTACACACAGCCTTGAGATCTCCTGGTAAACAGGAAATGTGCACACAAGGTGCTTACTTTCTGGACATCTAATAGATGGTAGTTTTTGTTTTTTTTTTTTTTAATTACTAATCTGTATATATTTACCATAGACATATATATTTATTTATTTTAGATTTATTATTAAGAAACAAATGATGATGATTTATGTTACATTTTATATTGATGTGACAATGCCATATTATGTACAATATATACCAATATGTAAAAATATATTTTGTTATTATATTATAGTCATACTTTTATTCAGTCTGTTCAAATGTCTCGATGTTCTTTTTTTTTATTGTTATTGTTTTGCTTGCCAGTTCTATCTGGAAACTACTACTCTTTGATTCTTTGTTGGGTTTAATTGATAAAGTTGCTGTACTTTAAGCAGAATTTTTTTTTGTAATTCATAAGCATCAGTATATGTATTTTTTAATTTTTAAATTGCTCTTCATTTATCAAATCTATATAAAATTACTGAGTCAATAATTCTTTACAAATGAGATTACAGTTAAAAAAAACTGTTTCCGATCCCAATTACAAAATCATGGTAATAATTCTTGTAATCAAAACATTTTTTAGTTCACTTTCTCTCCAGATACATGAAGTACTTAAAATAAATTTTAGAAATTTTCAGCAATTCTTGATAATCGTTGCAATCTGTTTGGAGAAATAGTTACTGACTGGTACTGGAAAGAATCTGAAGAAAAGACCTCATTATATAAATTTAATTAACAAATATTATATGAATATTGAAAACATTAATGGAAGCATAATTATATAATAATCCAAAATAAATTTCTGCAATCGTGCAATAATTTCTTAATAAACTGTTGGGTATACTGCATCATAAAAGAAGATGCAGTATACCCAACTAAAGCCTGTTCATTTCTGTACTGGTTTATAAGCTTGTTTATTTCTACATTGGTTTATAAAATGCTGGAAATTTTTTTTGCAGCCTTTATGTATATACTGTAATAGAATTTTTAAAAATGTTTTGTATTATGAACAGTTCATTTATTTTAAAATATGGAACTTGCCTTGACCTTCACTTGATATTTTGGTAGTGGTGGACCTATCAATAGAAATTGCTATCTCCATATCCTGTTAAAGTATCAAAGTAATTTTTTTCATATTAATAAACAGTTTTATTACAGAAATTGGAAAATATAACAATTCATAAATTTTAACTTGATGTTAAAAAGAAAATGTGAAGTTAAAGTTAATGAAAAACAAAAATTCACTCAAAAACCTTTGTTCAATGGATTGTTGTAAGAATGGGACTACCCTGCATCGAAGGGTAGTCCCGTTCTTACTGCCTGATAAAAAATACTGTAAGTTGATTACTACTGATATGTAGCTACTTATCAATGTTTAGATACTACAGTGATCAGAGGACTGCAAAACCAATATGGAAATAAAAGGAAGAGTAGCAATGACAGTGGAAGCCTTCAGTAAGAAGAGGAAATTACTATGTAGTAAAAGTCTGGATGTAGACAAGGAAGAAGTTAACTGATTGTTGTGTATGGGAGTGAAGCATGTACAATAAGGAAAATGGAGAGGAATGGACTAAGGCTTCTGAGATTTAGATATGGAGAAAGTATGAAGGACAGATAAACTGAAGAATAAAAAGTAATGAACAGGACTAAAGAAGAAAGAGCACTAATGCTGGAAATGCACAAAAGAAAAGGAAACCGGATAAGACATATGGTTAGAGGAAGTGGAATTTAGACACCTAACAACAACCTTTCATCAGAAGGGTGTAAAAAGAGAAAAGTAGTGAGAAAGAAGAAGGATGACGTTAGTAGATGGATAAAGATTGTAAACTGTAAAGAAGAAGGCGTGGGACAAAAGTGGGAAGGTGTGGGAAAAGTGTTGTAAGAGACTGCTACCAGGTAGTACACCAGATGATGATTATGATGTAGCTGCTCATAATATAAAGGATTACATCAAATTAAAGCAAATAACTTTAGTATTTTTAATAAATAATTCACATTTTATCATGTTATTAATGATTTTAAATTGAAGGTAATTTAACTGTAAGGATAGTTTAAGGTTAATTATTTAATTTAAACTAATGTGAAAGCTTATTCATTTCAAATAAAAAGATGGTTTTATTTAGGTCAACACTTCAAATACAAGGGACAATCAGAAAGTAAGTTACACCCCCTCTATGAAACAAATATATATATATAAGACAATTTTTTTTATTGAATAAAAAACAACATTTTTATTTAATTTTTGACATAATCACAATGTTTTTCTAAACACTTTTATACCTTGTGACAAGTTTTTCAATTCCTCTCTCATAAAAATTTTGTCCAATTTCCTTCAACCATTTAAAAACCGCTACCTTCAGTTCATCATTATTAGCGAAACGCTCCCATCCCACGTCGCTTGAGAGGACCAAACAGTTGGTAGTCAATTTTCTGATTTTCAAAATTCAGAGTATTTGCACTGAAATTCAAATGGAGTGTTGGATCACTAATCTGCGGACAGTGGTGGTGCACTTCGCGCAATAATTTTTTCACAGTTCAGTCTACTTAATCACAAGAGCGTACGCTGTTAATTATTGAATATAAAAGAAATAAAGTCAATTTTAATTCATTTCTTTGATATACATACAGTAAGTAGTTTAATTCAGTTGTATTCAATTTCTTAAGTAATATAGTTATTAGTTCTGTGATTTGCGATAAATATTTGATTATTCATTTGACAATATGTTTTCAAGTTATTGAATAGCATCTAGATCTTATTATATAGAGAGGAAATGTTTGTTTTTACATCGTGTAATCCAGAGTGTCATAGGCTATATTAAGATGAACTATTTATTTTAACGTGTAAATAATGAATTCGTTACGATGCTGCACTTCTTATTCAGGCCGCTCCCAAGGTATTTTTCAATAGAAGGCTTATTGAAATTGAAGACAAAGTTGTAAGTCTTGCTGAAAAGTATTTATGTGATTTCAGTTTACTCCCGCCGATTCGTGACGTACAAGGTAATGAAAACCTCTTATGACATTGTTCCAAATTTTTTTTAATATCGGTGAACTTCAAGAGTACATAAATATTTTTGTTTTTGCAAAATATTTTCATTAGTAGGTTGCCATTCATGCAGACACAGAATGTACTTCATCTTTTATTGTGTACAATTGAATCTTGGAATCTATACAAATATTTTAATTTTATCCTTTTAAATTTTCTATACAAATATTTTCGTTTTACCCTTTTCAGTTTTCTACAGAATATGATTCTTCCTTTAAGAACAATCTTATTATTCAATTTCTGTTGTAAAACTGTTGATTTAAGTCAAAAAATTTTGATTCCGCAACCGGGTATTAAGGTAGGCCCATCGTTCTCAAGATGTTGGACAAAAAAACTTGAAAGTAAAGAATATATTATCTCTGGTCTTGTTTTCCAGTCTATCTCTGATTCTAACTGTAGGGTCAAGATAGAGGTCCATCCATATTTTAACACGCGTAAACACGTACATAGTACAAAAAATTTTCATCAAAATTCTATAGGCTATAAATAGCATACACAAAAACCGGCCACAAAAATTGTGCTTCCCTTTTTTCCTTGAGAATGTAAACATCGTTTATTATTGTTTTGAATAAATTGTTTATAAATTAATGTAGAAAGAAATAAGTTTTGTTCGGTATATGTTGCATTTTTATTATGATTTGTTAAGAAATTATTGCGACAAGTTCACGCATATTCTTTCATTTGTATAAAGTAAAATAAAACTTGGCATTTGTTGATTATACATTATTTGATAATATTAACAGAAGAGTTGGGGAAATACTAGAGTAGTGCTAAGATAAGTTTATAACAAGTTAATGAAGGAAAGTCAAAATTTATTGAAATCATAAGTCTTTAATTACAGAAAATCTAGCAGTATAATCTGTTTCAAATCGGTTACTTATTTCAAGTTAAGTAATTCTGGACGTGCTTGTTTGCTGTTAGCAACATGATAAAAACATTTGAATATCGTCAAGAAAATCTTAAATCAGATTGTACAAGTTGCTACTCTTAAGGTTAGCGTTTTGCACGAGTAGAAAATTGGCCTCGGCAAAATTATAACAAACTAGCAGTATTTGAGAATTAAACAATGGACTAGTGATACATAATGGCCGATTGAAAATAAGAAAACCTAAAAATTCTAATTTCTGTTAATGAATTTGAACCAGTTTTAGATAAAAACAAATATTCTTGCTGTGTTTTGGGATCTATTAATATGAGATATTTCCTTGGAAAATTTTGTTTAAATCAAAAAAAATTTTTCATATGACACCCTTCTATTTCTCCCAACCCCTTTTCATGAAATGAAAAAATGTCTGGAAAGTTAATGTTACTTCAAAGGAGAAGTATGTGACAAAGAATGGCGGTGTGTGTTAAAAAATAAGGCAATGAATTGATTATCAGTTACGGTCATTACCTTATGACCTAAGTAGCATAAGGTACTTGCCGATTAAAAAAAAAAATGTATTTGTGAAGATTTGTTTCTGGAATAAACAATCTCATCATCAAAAATGATTTTCTTCTTTCTCTCTTGCATAATAGGTAATAATTTATTTCCTATTTAGATAAATGCGCTGATTATTATCAACTGCAGTTTGTAGTGCTAAAACTAATCTACACCTTTATCAACAGAATATGAAAAAAGTGAACTCTAAACCACTTATGTGATCATAATTGCTGCAGAAATCACAACCAATTGAAATAAAAACTGGAATCTTTAAAACTGTTAGTTTGAATCACCGAAGTTTTACTGGTCCTGTGTTTTCACTAAAATTTCATACTGGAATTCAATGCACATCAACAAAGCGGTGCAGTTTGCATTCTTTTTTTCTGTTGCCTTTTCTTTGTGAAACAAAATGTGGTTCTTATCATTACATAACTTTTCCTTTATAAAGAAAAGATTGTATAGACTTATTTTTACATTAAAAGTATGTAATGGAGTTATTACCTATGCTGAAAACCTGAAAGCAGCAACGTTATACAATATTGCTTCAAATATGATTGCCACCACCAAAGGAGTTCAGATGGATAGCTGTTAAAATTATGTGTGCTGTCCTACAATTCCTTTTTTCTTGCTTTATTGACTTCTGTAACTGCTCAACAGTCTCACAGGTACTCTGGAAACAAAAAGGATCTGCTGGATCATTGAAATTTTCAAGAGAAATTATCCACCAAATGCTGACATCTGTGGATAGTTATCATATACCTGTCATCTATCGCATATTACTTTTCCTAAATTTTTTACTAGATAAATATGTTAAGTACTAATTATTGTTTTTCATTATAATACGTGAAATTAATGAGCTATATTGGCAAACTATCGGCTATAATGCTCTTGTGTAGATGGCAATAGAAAGCATTTCTTTGTTTGGGTTGCACCCAAGACCCCAGTGTTGTTGCAGCATCCTGCCAACATTATATTTCTGCTTTGTAATTGAAGGTGATCCCTTTACACCGTGAAGTTGATTTTGCTTTTTTTAGAAGGTGATCCCAACTGCAGGCTGCAATTTTCAGAATTGATATTAAATGAAATTAAAAAAGAAATCCTGACTTTTTAAAATATTTAGAATCGTTAAGTAATCTTTCCATTCATTATCTTCCCTGATAAGACACAAAATTTCATCCTACTATCATTTTTTTAAATATTTAAAGGTGGGAAATAAAAAAAATTTGGAGCTAAATATGAGTAAAATTTGCCTCTGACTTTGAAAAGATAAAATTCAAAATATAGTGTCATTTTTTAGAGCAGTTTCTAAAATTTATTTCAGATATTTTATTTTTATCTTTATTTTAAACGTCTGCGACTTTGTTAATGTAGATCTTGGATTTGTAACTAGAATAAGTTTTCAAAAAACACATTAGATGTTTGTCAAATTTCTACTATGATTTAAAAGTGAATGTTTTAGTGGTCGTATTGGCAAATTGGTCTGTTTACTTTGTTGAGGATTTTGGTCCTCCTTGGCTTTGGTCTTTTTTACCTTGGTTTCATTTAGTTTCATGGAAAACTTTGGCACTCCAAATTGGACTTCTGTAAACTGGTGAAACGCATATCAAATTGTTGTTGAAGATGTCTAAAAACCAATTTTCACAACTAAACACCTGTTCTTGAAATAAGGAATTTTCACTTAAAAATTTGCTCCCTTTTCATCTTATAGATGAAATTTTCCAGAATACTTCGCCAGCGGGTACAATGTTATAAAAACATTATACCTTCTAAATTTACCTATGTTAAGCGGTTTGGGCTGTGTGTTGATGGGTCAGTTCACTACGTCTTTACTTCCTTGTAGGAAGTAATGTAATAGCAAAAAGTTTTGATTTTCAGATTTCAACGAAAATATAAATATTGAGACTATCCCTGAATGCATTTTGACTAGTTTCGGCGTGATGTCTGTACGTACATATATATCTCTCAACAAAAACGATTACCGTAGAATGTTGAAATTTTGGATTTGTGGCTGTTGTAACATATAGTTGTGCACCTCCCCTTTTGATTGCAATTAAGTTGACCAAAAAAGCATAACTCCAAAAAATTTGGATTTGGATTTTTTCTTAACTGCAGTAATAAGACCTCATTGAAAGATTTTCAACAAAATATCGTAAGTGGTACTTATTTTAGTCGGTTCCAGAGTTATAGCCAAATAAGATTTTAATTAATGAGATATTTGGATCTTTCAAAGGAAGGCACATCGGTTCGAATCCGACTTCATGTCCTTTTTTTAATTTAAATATATTGACTTATTAATAATTACACTGATAGAAAAAAAGGTTTTTTAATGTTTCTCCGAGTGCGATACCATTTCTTGAATTGCTTTTTTGCGTACATTACAGATCTGTAAGTACAATTTTTCTATCGCCCTTAATTTTATATAAATTACGTTTCAAAAGAAATTAAGGGAAAATCTGTAAAATTTATAATTTTGCATGGCCGTACCTGTGTTAAAATGATTTCGCTGATGCTTTTCTTTTATAAATAGTCTTAAGGTACATCCCGAATTAATGTCCAACAATAATCGGCTAACCTGTCAGTATATCGTTTCCCTTTATAGCGGCTTTCCATCACCGAAATGTTTTGGTGGTAACGTTCATCGCTTAAGTCTCCTAGGTTGTCCGGGAAAAAATCCAGATGCGAGTGGAGGAAATGTATTTTCAAAGACATATTACATCCCGTATCTCTGTATGAAGTTGATTAACAATATCGTGGAAATTGTCGGATTTTTGTTTATCGAGAAAAGTTTTGTAAACGTCTTTAAATGAAGCCCAAGCTGCACTTTCTAGATTATTTAACATCGAGTTAAATACGTCATCTTCGACCAACTCTCTTATTTGAGGACCAGTAAATAGTCCTTATTTAATTTTTCCTTCACTTATAGAAGATAAATCAAAATCATTGTCTTCTTCAGTACTGCATGATGCTTCATCGCTGTTTTCGAAACATACATTCACAGGTAGCTCAGGAACTGGAATAATTTCACTGTTTCACAGGTACAGGCCTGATCGCAATGAAGAATATTTTACGGTATGTTTAGAAATTCCAGACACGATTGTTAAATAAAAGTAACAATCGGTTACATGATCCTTTGATTCACTCCAAAACACAGGTACACCAAATGGCAAAGTCTTTTGTGTGCCTTTCAGCCATCGTCTTAAGTATACGGAACAATTATTGCGTACTATATGAGGAACCCACGTCTTATCCTGATCAGCAATTTTACGCTGATAATACAAATGATATGCTTTTTTAATTAAAGGTGTAATGTTTTTTTTCTGATTTTACGGTAAACTCACCACATACATAACAAAAGGCATCCACATCATTTACACAATTTCCAGGCATTATGACATTGCACTGTTAACTAACTTAAGATAGCAATAAGACCGAACAAAATTAATTCATTCCTAAATCCAGTGTTTAATACAAATAACATAGTGTTTTCAGCTACATGTTTTGATCTGCAGAGACTTGATTAATCTTGTCGATGAAAGCTCACGCTTCAGTAATAGATATGATTTCATAATATGTGACTATGATATGATTTAATTCTTTTTCTAAAATTGTTTATTTATAGCTTAGAATATGTTAACAAAGATAAACAATAAAAATTGAGCTAACAAAATACAGTATAGGAGCTAACTATACATTGAAAAGTGGAAAAAATCCTTTAATTAAACATTTTTCAAAATGGTGGGTTACAGAAAGATTCTGAGTTCATATTCGTTTTCATAATTTAAAAACAGATTAAAATCATGTATATCGCATGCTAAGAAACAAAAATTATGTGTATCAGTAATTGATAATTAATTATTAACCTCTGATTTTAAACAAATTTTTACAATATATATATATATATATATATATATATAAATAATACGAAACTCGTGTGTTCTTATATACGCATGTAAGAAGTTATACTTCTTTCACGCGAATAAAAAAATACTTTTTTACGCATTCAAACAAATTTGAACTGAGTCAAACGGTCGATAGACGACATTAAATACAATGAATAAAGGTTTGAATAAATAATACTTAAATTAAACAATATTTATTTTTTACAGTTTAAACAGTATTGAAGTTTTCGTTGTCATATAAAGCAAAGTTCATCAAATATTTTTCGATTAGTTTAGTTTCATTAATTTTTCGGATGAAGATTGAATAGACACGAGGGATATCAGCGGCTTATAAAACGAAAAATAAAATTCAAATAGTTTTATTTTATAATAGTATATTTTATCAAAAATGTTGTTTTTTTTTGTCTTCAGTCATTTGACTGGTTTGATGCAGCTCTCCAAGATTCCCTATCTAGTGCTAGTCGTTTCATTTCACTATACCCTATACATCCTACATCCCTAACAATTTGTTTTTCATATTCCAAACGTGGCCTGCCTACACAATTTCTTCCTTCTACCTGTCCTTCCAATATTAAAGCGACTATTCCAGGATGCCTTAGTATGTGGCCTATAAGTCTGTCTCTTCTTTTACCTATATTTTTCCAAATGCTTCTTTCTTCATCTATTTGCCGCAATACCTCTTCATTTGTCACTTTATCCACCCATCTGATTTTTAAAATTCTCCTATAGCACCGCATTTCAAAAGCTTCTAATCTTTTCTTCTCAGCTACAACGATCGTCCAAGTTTCACTTCCATATAAAGCGACACTCCAAACATATACTTTCAAAAATCTTTTCCTGACGTTTAAATTAATTTTTGATGTAAACAAATTATATTTCTTACTGAAGGCTCGTTTCGCTTGTGCTATTCGACATTTTCTATCGCTCCTGCTTCGTCCATCTTTAGTAATTCTACTTCCCAAATAACAAAATTCTTCTACCTCCATAATCTTTTCTCCTCCTATTTTCACATTCAGTGGTCCATCTTTGTTATTTCTACTACATTTCATTACTTTTGTTTTGTTCTTGTTTATTTTCACGCGATAGTTCTTGCGTAGGACTTCATCTATGCCGTTCATTGTTTCTTCTAAATTCTTTTTACTCTCGGCTAGAATTACTATATCATCAACAAATTGTAGCATCTTTATCTTTTCACCTTGTACTGTTACTCCGAATCTAAATGTTCTTTAACATCGTTAACTGCTAGTTCCATGTAAAGATTAAAAAATAACGGAGATAGGAAACATCCTTGTCGGACTCCCTTTCTTATTACGGCTTCTTTCTTATGTTCTTCAATTATTACTGTTGTTGTTTGGTTCCTGTACATGTTAGCAATTGTTCTTCTATCTCTGTATTTGAACCCTAATTTTTTTTAAATGCTGAACATTTTATTCCAGTCTACGTTATCGAATGCCTTTTCTAGGTCTATAAACGCCAAGTATGTCGGTTTGTTTTTCTTTAATCTTCCTTCTACTATTAATCTGAGGAATAAAATTGCTTCCCTTGTTACTATACTTTTCCTGAAACCAAATTGGTCTTCTCCTAACACTTCTTCCACTCTCTTCTCAATTCTTCAGTATAGAATTCTAGTTAAGATTTTTGATGCATGACTAGTTAAACTAATTGTTGTATTCTTCACATTTATCTGCTCCTGCTTTCTTTGGCATCATGACTATAACACTTTTTTTTAAGTCTGACGGAAATTCCCCTTTTTCATAAATATTACACACCAGTTTGTATTAATTATAATTCATTTAAATATAATTCATTTTCTCCGTGTAACTCTTCAATATATTCCACCCATCTATCGACTTTACCTTTCGTATTATATATTGGTGTACCATCTTTGTTTAACACATTATTAGATTTTAATTTATGTACCCCAAAATTTTCCTTAACTTTCCTGTATACTCCGTCTATTTTACCAATGTTCATTTCTCTTTCCACTTCTGAACACTTTACTTTAAACCACTCTTGTTTCGCCAGTTTTGCACTGCCTGTTTATAGCATTTCTTATTGCCGATAGTTCCTTTTACTTTCTTCATCACTAGCATTCTTATATTTTCTACGTTCATCCATCAGCTGCAATATATCGTCTGAAACCCAAGGTTTTCTACCAGTTCTCTTTATTCCGCCTAAGTTTGCTTCTGCTGATTTAAGAATTTACTTTTGCCCAGCCCGTATTCACCCACTATATTTCCTTCCTTGCCTTTTCCAATGCTTGCATTCCAATCTCCAACTATTATTAAATTTTCATCTCCTTTTACGTGTTTAATTGCTTCATCAATCTCTTCGTATATACACACTCTACCTCATCATCATCATGGGCGCCTGTTGGCATATAGACGTTAACAATCGTTGTCGGTTTAGGTTTTGATTTTATCCTTATTACAATGATTATATTGCTATGCGTTTTGAAATACTCTACTCTCTTCCCTATCTTCTTGTTCATTATGAAACCTACTCCTGCCTGCCCATTATTTGAAGCTGAGTTAATTATTCTAAAATCACCTGACCAAAAGTCGCCTTCCTCTTCCCACCGAACCTCACTAATTCCTACTACATCCACATTTATCCTATCTATTTCCCTTTTTAAATTTTCTAGCCTATCAACCTTTTTTAAACTTCTAACATTCCACGCTCCGACTCGTAGAATGTTATTTTTTAATTTTCTGGTGAACCCTTCCTTAGTAGTCTCCACCCGGAGATCCGAACGGGGGACTAGTTTACCTCCGGAATATTTTACCAAGGAAGGCGCCTCCATCATTGCTATATGAAAATGCAGAGAGCCACATTTTCTTGGAAAAAAAGCAGCTGTAGGTTTCCATTGCTTTCAGCTGCGCAGTACTCAGAGGACTGTGTGATGTTGATATGGCAGTTTAAGTTGTCCTGACTCACGCCCTTAACAACTACTGAAAGAGCTGCTGCCCTCTTTCAGGAATCATTCCTTAGTCTGGCTCTCAACAGATACCTCTCCGATATGGTTGCACCTTCGGTCCAGCTACTCTGTATCCCTGAGCACTCAAGCCCCCTCACCAACGGCAAGGTCTCATGATTTATACAGGAGGGTTGTTTTGTAAATTTAAAATTATTTATGCAAAATCAATATGTGCTATTTTCTGTCATTAAAAAATATAATTTTACTAATAAAAGTAATACTTACATAAATATAATCTCAAATCTTGATACACAATTTTCACAAAAAAACTGATCCACTTGGGGTTGCGCAAATCTTCATGGTGTGTTACATCGGCGCGCGCAACTTCCGTAACTTGATGAAAATACTCTCTGATCAGTTTCTCTTAACGCGCCAAAAGAAGTATAACCTCAATATGAAAAAAAATCAGAAGTTATTAGTGAAATAAAATTTTATGTACTTTGAAAAATGTGTATATGTAATTCAATAGGCGTACAAGGAAGTTATGTGGTGTCCCTATCAGAATTTTTATATATGGATAGCCAATACGCATTCAAAAATCGCTGCAATTATGAAAAACGTTGTTCTTAACTCTAAAGTCGAAAAAATGCGCCGAGATAAGAATAAGAAAAAGAATATATAGAAATTACGTAATAGAGGCTGATATGAAGCATGAGCTCAAGATATTTTGAATGTGGAATATGTATCCAAATAATTTTCCTGCCGAGATACTTCGAATATAAGATAAACATAAGCCTATATATCAATATTTGCATACTGGATTGTTACATTTTTATAATCCAGTAGTGTACACTGATGACAAAAAACCTTCAATTGTTTACATAGATAAAGTAATTTTTCGAAAATTACTTTAGAAATTTAGAAAAATCCTCCTCTTAGTTTGCTGGAACAACTTAACGGGAAAACGTTTTTTGTAAAACATTGAAATGTCATTTTAGTGAAAGGAGCGGCATTAAAATACATTTAAAATAAAAAGGTGGATCAGATTTAGAACTCTCCCCTTTTACAAGTAAGAAAAAAGAGCACGAGTACGAAATGTTTTTCAAATCATGATGAGTGCCTCAGGTAAACCTGTACTGAAATGTGTATCCTTATTATTGGCTGAATTTTCATCTCGTCTGCATTATTAAAATAAATGTACAGTAAGTATTCCTTTTTCTTTGACGAAATTTAAAAATATTTAAATGAAATTTAAAAACTCACTAATAAAATATCGATGTTACAATGATCGATACTGGGGTATACACACGCTTGATTCCTAAGTTGATCTTGTGTACTTTTCTGTATTAGGTTACGGTAAACCTTTGTTGTGGTTAACTACTTTCAAGAACTCTCGGAATCGTTTATAAATATATTTGATTTTTTAATTGAGATGATAAGGAAAGAAAAAAAGGAATTAATTTTGAATGTAGTAAGTAAATATGTAGCTTATAAATTAATATTTTAATTATAATAATTTCAGTAAAAATATATTTTTAATATGTAATTTAACTTAGCGTAATTACTGTTATTCTATGAATATTTTCATTTTGGTTTGGATTATAGATATAGTATTATATCTATTACTGTTTCGGTTTGTTTTCTTTGGATATATTTCGTTAGCATTCTGTTGTATATGGAACTTGGTGAATCAAGTTCGTTTTTACTGTACTTTGCAGTAGAAGTTTATGTGTTAGTACGGCACCGATCTTTTTATATGTTATACGTCTGAACAAACTGATTAGTTTCAAAATGTATCAAAAGTTTCAATTGTTTGTAGGACTATTTTAACAATGTACAAATACTGACAAAGATTTTTTTAAGTCATATTTTAACTTATTTATATATTTTTTTCTTATTTGTATATTAATGTATGTTTTATAAAAATTGAAAAATAGTGACTTTATTGTCATTGCAGCATTAAGCAACCTGGGGGTCACGGTTATATGAAAAGGGGTCCCGAAAAGGCTGTCATTAATAAAATATTTTTATCATGCACCTGTAAATTCACATTCGAGTTGTTTAAATGGGAAAATGCATCAGCTAAGTAAGTCAACAGCGACATGTGCAACTTTACACATAAACAATAATGAAATCATTTTATGAAAAAAAAATTATTATAAACATTTTACTTACATTTATAAGTACACATATGAAAAAGATTAATGAGATGGTTGTGTTGTTTTTCATTTAAAAGTGATAAAAGATGATTCTCATATTTAGTTTTTAGCACAACCTTGGACAAAACCCTCTTTTCACAGAGGTAAAACATAATGAAAGGGATTAATATATTTAATCCTTGTATGACTAAATTTCCATATTCACTTTTGACGAGCGTGCCAAAACATATCTAAATCTTCAGATGTGAATTGTAGTTGTAACATTTATCATCAGACATTTTCATGAGCTGGTTGTGAATCTCAATTGGTATCTTGGCATCTGCAACGTTTTCACTAAATGCATTCAGAACCCATCTCATCTCTTTGAGAAACCACCTATTTTATAAAATAAGTTTTAGATTGATGGATCATACTGTGATGCTTGTAATAAAAGTTGCTTGCAAAACCACTAAGTTTACTCTTGCAAATATTAATATTATAATAGTTTTAATTTTTTTCATATTGACATGTATTATTATCTGTACAGTATCAGCATGGAATGAATAGTAAAAATAATTACTTTCTACTCACAGTTTGTCATAATCATAATGTAATTTACTGTTGAATAAAGCTGAATTACAAGATTTTTGGTACTGTGTAACTTATGAGGGATGTATCTTGGGTGAAAGCTGTTTCTGACGAATAATTTCAGTTGCAATGAATAACATAGTTCTTAATTAAGGTATATTCCAAATGTCATCAAAATCGAAGGCGAATCTATAATTATAATTACCGGCTCTTGGAATTGAATCAAACCAAGATTTAGGAACAATCTATCTTAAATTTGAAAATTCCTGTGTTGCTAAATGTTTGAATTTTTGTGTAATCTACAGTAGAAAATTCAAAAATAATTTCAAAAGAGCTGTGAAATGTATAAATTATTTTTGTTAAATGTATAATTTTTATTGTACGTATCAAGAGTGGAAAAAAATAATAATTAGAACACTAATAGTCCCATTAAATATGATATACCCATTTAGAATGATATACAAATTTTTCTTAAATCCCCTAACTTGATGCGAAAAAGATAAAGAATAATCTGTGGTTCAACAAGAGGAGCATATAAGACATTTTGACCGTCTGGTTCAAATTAAGTTTTTACGGTTGATCTACAGTTCATCTCATTTATCCATTGACATCTAAACATACACAAAAGCACTCTAAGGTCTAAGTTTTGACGTATGGCTTATTGGTTATGCAATTTAAAATTTTTGAATATTCTTCTATGTTAGTAAGTGGCGATTGTCAAAATTATCAGTAGAATAATGCCATGCAGTAGAGGCAGCAAGTGGCATGGAACTTCTGTTGTCTTTTGTTCACTGAATTAGAGATTTTAACATTACAGCCCAGACAATACACATAAGGAGCCCAATTTTTATCTTGATCCTCAATTTTGCAACTGAAATACAAAAAATAGACTTTCTTCACTTTCTTTTTTATAGATCAAATTTCTGACATTATTTTAAAATTTGACACAAATTTAACAAAACTTATTGTTTACGCCAATGCGTAAAGTAGTTTTAATCCAATAAAATGTTTTTGTTATTATTTAGTCTGCTGTAGTCGTAATGTTTCATAAAAACAATTTGTCAAAACGATGTCGATGATGATTGTCACTTGTTCGTATTCAGAAATTTTCTTATCAGTCTTACGTAATTCTTTTAATGGTCTGCTTGGTTATAAAATAATCGTTGTTAGGTCTTTCGCTCCCAAACTTCTCTTGTTGTTCTTGACCTTGCTGTTTCTTTCTCGGACTAATACTTGCACACTACCTCTTGTCGTCAACACACATACTCTCTTTGTCTACGGCCCAGTTTGTTTCCCCCTCTTCTCATCATGCTACCTTTTGTCAGTCCAGGACAGACTTTCACGATGTGTGGATGCCTGCGATTCGCTCTCTCTCTCTCCCCCCCCTCTCTCTCTCTCTCTCTCTCGTATAGTGTGGTTATACTCGTCGCCTTTGTGCATTCATAAACGTTGGTTCAGTTACTACAAACCAGCCGAATTTATCGTAGCAGGATCTTTCCAAACTAGTTATTACAAATTTGTGATGCTCCGTATTATTCAATTTCTAGTAACAAAGTGTTACCTCTGTATTTTCTGATAAACCACTGTAGATTACACCAAGGATAAACTATATGTAGATATGTGTACTTTAATTCACGTGTTCATTTTTTACAAAAAATAATGTGTAATTAAGACAAATTAAAATTATTCATTATTTATTATATTAAACAGTTATGTTATTAGTAAAATTAGTGAAATACTCAATTGATACATTATGAATTTGAAATTCAAGATTGGCTTAAAAAACCATTTCTTCACTCAAGTATAGTCATGAAAGGTGGCTTAGATAAAGGTTGTGTTATTATTTTTCATGTGTAACATATTTTATGTGCTATTAATGCTAACTGTTGTTGTTATAAAATCGACTCGTAATTAAACAGTACATCAGAATTATAAAAAATATGTATGAATGTGTTGGTTGATAATATTTTATATACATTTTAGTGACTTCCAGCAATGTTTTCTATTGTATTTCATTGACTCATGTAACTGCACAAATTTTTGATTTCATTTGAAAAATAACAATTTTAATGAGACAGTTATAGTCATTTGACAATAATTATTTATAATTTTGTTTCTTTGTCTTATTAAGGTACTAAAATTTGTTATTCAAACTTCTTCTATTTCACATAATTAATGTGTTAGATTATTGCTGTTGTTAATATTTTTTAATTAATTTTAAATATTGTTTTGTTCAATCAAGTATTATATTATTTTTACAAATTAGAAAAAAGAAGACATTAACATGAGAATGGCAAAGACTCTTAAATATTTTCAAGAAAGTTTGCTTACTGAATGAACTCTATTTATATGATTACTTATTACAATTTGATAATTAAAGTCCAATTCTTTTGGCAAAAACGAGCTATGTGTCATTTTATTTATGTTAATTTTACCCAACATTTATCTATGATTTTTTATGAGATCTGTAGTGAAATTTGACATTTTGAAATTAAACTTCACTTAAAAAAGTATATGACCACATTGAAAAAATGCTGTCTCTTTATTAGGGGTTAAGACCTGCAGAGCTTTTAGCTGCGATGAAGGAACAATCATAAATTACAGTAAAGATTCATATTAATAATAATAATACAGTTACATAAAAATGTGATGTGATGGGAATTTTTTAGTAGTTGATATTTAAATTACAAACAAAATGATAATTTGGTCTGTGCTACCAATATACTGTGAATTAGTGTTTAAGTCTTTCAGTTATGCTCTACAGTTAAAGTTTACAAGGGTTAAAGTTACTATCTTCCATATTTCATTTTTTGTATCGAGCCATCCATCGAGTTATTCTTTGGACTTTTACATTGTTTATATGTTTAATAATGTTTTGCTTGAGAAGGAATTGGATATTTGCTATCCTCCATGCTCAACAGAAATGATGCTATTTAAATTTATTTTGTTTGATGTTGTGCTCTATTTCATCACTATAACAAATATTTTGTGAGCACTTAAAAGCAAGCTGTAGTAATATATGTTTTTAACTACCTTGTAATACAAAATCACCAACATTGACAATAATCTTTATATCTTAAAAGAAAAAAGGCAGATCTTAATGTAGTTGAAAATTATGAAGTATATCAACCGACAAAACATACAACAGTAAAATAAAAATGAAAAGGTCAATTTAAATTGTGCCCAGTTCTTGATAATTTTTAACGTATGACTATCTGATTTTAAAAAAACTACATCTCATGCCAGCGTTAAACTAGCAGGATCAGTCTTTGAGGATGGTTAAAAAAACAACTGAAAACATTTTGAGTTAACTTTTTAAAAAGCATTTTATTATATGGTTTCTTATTTTTTGTTACAAAAGTTTACATTTTCAATACAGTGTAGATGTTTTATGGAGTTTACATTAACTTGTGAGACCACTAAATTTGCTCTTACTTTTCAGTAACCTTGTAGTTTGCTATGCCAATTTGACATTTATAATTGTAGAGTATCAGCATCAGATATTTTCTTCTGTTTAATCTAATCTTCATATGTTATGAATTTATATCACGATTGTTTTGCTTTGCGATTGATAATTATCTTAAGAGTGTTATATTTATTTTCTTTTCAGATACTGTACATGATTATTATAATTTCTTGGTCATACGTAATATCTGCAGGAAAATACATTGCAGAAAAGAATCATTGCAAATAAGTTGATATAATACTACAAGTTGCTGGTTAACGATGTCTTTTTCTGCTGAACAAGCTGCATATCAGGTGCAGGTGAGGTTTTAATTTTAAGATTTTAAGATTACAGGTAACATGTTCTGTGAAACAGTACTGGAAACTTAGTATTACTGAATATCACTGAAAGTGTGTTCCTGATCTCATAATCTTTGTGTAGTAAAATTTTTTTAGTATGTAGTTACCAGGGTTGTTCGAAAAGTACTCAGCCTGCAGAGATGGTACAAGTATGATCAAATAACTTTGATATTTATTAAGTACGATATTTTAGTTGACATGCTGTGAAATTTCTCACTCCTGCATTTAGTTGCTCGTTTGTGGCGATGGAGTAAAGCAAATTAAATTTGACATTTTCTGAAAAATGAATAAAATTGAAATTTGAGCTATTATAAAGTACTTTGTTTTAAAAGATTTTACTCCAATGGACTTACAAGAAGAGTTAGATTCTACTTTAAAGAATTCTTCCCTTTTGTTCTCGATGGTAAAAAAATGGGCTGCTGAATTTATATGTGGTTGTACATCATTCAAAATGATGAATGTAAAAGTGCATAAAAAGCGAAAATAGTTATTTCTGCTGGAAAAGTCATGGGTACAGTTTTTATGGGATTCTTGTGCATAGTGCTCATAACAAGCTGGAAAAAGGCAGGACCATTACCGGGGAGTATTAAGCTTCAGAGACCGATTAAATAGTACTATTCACACTAAACATCTACATCTGGCCAAAAAGAAAGTGTTCTTTTACTGCAATACTGTACCTGCACACATGTCTCAGGTTGTTGCTGCAAAACTCCACGATGTACATTTTGAAGTGCCTCCATATACGCCATAATTACTGGATTTCGACTCCTGCCAAATACTTCCTTGACCAAATGCTTGAAAAAATTGGTCATCAGTTGAATATTCTCTTCAAATAAAATTACAATATGAGATGTGATCGGAAAGTATTAAGATTGGTGCTGCCACTGCTCAATGTGAGGGAGTAGGTTTGTCTGTGAGTATGGAAAGGGAAGGTTGTTTTGTCCTTGAAATGTCCTAAAAAGATGACTACCATAACTCTGGTCAGTAGAAAATGGCATCCTAGTGAGTGAAGATGTGTTTTTGGTTCTCGACAGATTTTCCAAAATGGGTGAAAAACAGAACAATGAGTTGTTTGTGAAATTTTGTTTGAAAACAAGGAAATCAGATTCAGAGACTTATGAGCTCTTAGAAACAGCTTTCAGGGATAAATTTCTGAGCCGGTCAAGTGTTTTTCTATCTGGTTCAACAAATTTAAAAAGATGGTTGCAAATCAGCCGAAGGCAAGCCCCCCTCAAGGGTTCAGCTGGCTTTCCACTTTAATGACCAACAAAAACATTGTGCGAAAGTTTGTGATTTAGTGTGCTCTGACTACTGTAGACTTACAATTAGTGAGATGGTTGATGAACTGATTTTAAGTTTCCGCACGGTTCAGTCAATTTTAACTGAAGATTTGAACAGGTGTTGAGTGTCTGAACTTCATTCTGAAGTTGTTGTCAGACTGGGAGAAAGAATATCAACTTGAAGTCTCCCAAGAACTGATTAATCAAGTTGAAAGTGATCCAGACAAGACAAGAACACTGATGGGACAAGAATTTGGTGCTACACCATGAGAGTGCACCAGCTTGTTGTGCGTTTTTGATCGTGGAATTTTTGTTCTAATTTCAAATTCCTATACCTCTGCAACCACCCTATCCTGTGATTTAGCCCCTTCCTACTTATATTTGTTAACTAAATTGACATTTTTGCAAAGGGGGTTAATTTGACTCAATTGAAGACCAGCAAGTAAATAGAGAGAGGGTACATAACACCTTCAAGAAAGAAAATTTCTAGCAGTGATTCTAAAAGTGGAAACACCACTGGAGTCGGTGTGTTCAGTCAGAAGAGGACTGGTTTTTATAGGAGATCCATTGTAATAACCTATAAGTACTGCCATTTTGAAATGGAAATTACAAGCCCACCCTTAAAACTTTAAAATCACACCTTATATAACCACAAAATTTACTGTATCAGCTTATAACCATTGGTTTCTTTTTGTATTTCAATTAATGAGGCTTTTATACTATCGCCATACAGTAGTCTTTTTATGTATAAATTAAAAAAAATTTAGGGTGGTACTGTTCATGTATAAGTAAGATATGTAAGCCATCAACTCCCAGCTTTTTTTTTATAGTTTCCATTTTATTTATTTTTATATACAGCTGCTGTCTGATGATGTATTGCATTACTATCACAATAGCTTCAAATGACCTTTTTTAAGTTGATTGATTCACTTCATAGGCTAAAAGCTTGTTTTTGGTGATATGAATGGAAATTTAATTGTGTATGAAAAATTCCCAAGCCTGATTGTCATTGTAATATCATGTCTTGAATTTGTAAAATTAAATTTTAAGTTACTGAATTATAAAAATAAAAATTTAATTAGTTACTGAATTATATATAAATACAAGGGCTATATTTAAGTAAGGTCCGATTAGCTATAGCTATGTAAAGTTTGCATGGCTGTCAAAATGTCCATTTGCCCCAGCTCCCGGCATCCCTTGCACAAATACAGATGCCATTTGCAGTCATAGCGTACCTGTGTATGGTTTATATTGTGAAGTTGAAATGTTTCAAGTAATTGAGCGGTCTGCTAATTGTGGAATATGGTCTGTGATATGATTTTTGACCGCAAGGAACGTGTCTGCAGCGGACATTCATTGCCAAATATGTAAGGTTTATGGGCCTAATTCAATGAGTGACAGCAAAGTGCATAAATTTGTAAGACTGTTCAAGGACAGGCGGGACTATGTTTGCGATGAACCGTGATTAGGCTGATCTTCTGTAATCACAGACAGCTTGGTGCATGAAGATGACCCAAAAATTAATGAAGACCAACGATTCACAATTTCCACTGTGTCACTGATATTCCCACAAGTTTCAAGGTCAGTTCTATACAAAATCGCTTCTGAAATCTCGCAGTTCAAAAAGCTATGCTTGCAGTAGATTCCCAGGCTGCTTTTTGAAGAATACCAAAAAAGGAGAATGACTAGTGTTTTATCATTTTTGACCCAAGGCAGTGGGAAAGGAGATAAACTTTTGGACAACAGTGTCACAGGGAACAACTCGGGGTTTCTTGCATCACTCCAGCATCAAAACAGCAGTCAATGAAATTGTAACATACAACATCTCCAGTCAAAGTGAAAGCCAAACAGACATCAACATGCAAGATTATGGCAACTGTGTTTTGGGATAAACATGGTATCCTGTTAGTTGATTTTACGCCTAAATTCAGCTGTGTACTGTGAGACCTTGATGAAGCTTCATCATACCATACAGAATAAGTGACATGGTCTACTGTCATCTGAAGTTTTGTTGCTACATGACAATGCACAACCTCATTCTGCTCCTCAAACTCTGGCATTAATCAGATGTTTTTGGATGGGAGCAAGTGGACCACTCATCATACAGTCCAGATCTTGCGCCAAGCAATTAGTAATTGTTCTGCTATCTGAAGGAGTATTGGCGGTCAGCAATTTGACATCACTGAAGTGAAAACAATGGTTACAGACTGGTTGTCTTCACAGGTTGCTGATTTCTATTATGTGGATATAAACAATTTAGTAAAACATTGTCACACACGTTTAAATAAACAAGGTAACTCTGTAGAAAAGTAGCGTAAAGAGTAAGAAGAGTGAATAAAAAAAGGTTTTTCACATCTTTACTAGTATTGTATTAAAAAACGAATTTTACTTAAAAAGGTGT
Source organism: Lycorma delicatula (assembly GCF_047948215.1). Classification (NCBI taxonomy): domain Eukaryota; kingdom Metazoa; phylum Arthropoda; class Insecta; order Hemiptera; family Fulgoridae; genus Lycorma; species Lycorma delicatula. Next base: position 3,072,983 of record NC_134457.1, on the reverse strand, counting down.
GTATTTATATATACATGGAGGCTGTTCAAAAAGTAATGATAAAAATGCTGTACAGAAAAAAATATTTATTCAGTCTTCCAAATTTATATGCTCTTTTTCAAAGTAACCCCTCTTGGTTCTAACACGCTTTTCCTGTTCCTGCCATCTTTTAAACACGAACACCAGACCATCTTTCTCAACCTCCTTGCAGTGTGCCTCCACAGATTTGATGACCTTGTGATTGGTCTAGAATTTCCACCCCTGAACGGAAACTTGACTTCGGGGAACAGCCAGAAGTTGCATGGGTACAAATCTGAACCGTATGGTGGGTGGGGTACAGTTGCGATGTCACAAGTGTTCAAGAAATCAACTAAAGTGTGAGCGTCGTAGGACTGCGCATTGTCATGATGTAGTAAAATTTCATTAATGTTCTTGTGTGGCTGTTTTTTTCTTAAAATGATGCAACATCGTGATCAAAACCGATTTGTAATAATCCGCTGGGACTGTCTGGCCTTGAGGGACAGCATTTTGGTACAAGAAACTCTCAGAATCGAAGAAGATTGTCATCATAACCTTACCGGCACTGCGGCTCATCTTTACTTTTTTTGGAAGTGGCAACTGCACCTTTTTCCATTGAGAACTTTGTTTCAGTTCCAGATCGTAGTGTTACATTCAAGATTTATCTACAATTATGATTCAATTCATTTCTTCACTTGCTTCCCCACCAAACCACGATAACAGGTCTTGATACAGAGACACAATGTTGCATTTCCTCCGGTATGAGAAGGCATGCCACTCATCTGCATGAGGCGAATTGCATGGCCAAATCATTGTGCAAAATCAAAAATGCGCTGCCAACTGAAAAGTCTAGACATGTGGTGAGCTCCTTAATGGTCATTCGTCATTCTTCACAGACGATATAATGGCAGCTGTATTCTTTACAATCTCGGTGCGAGACGTTGAAGAGCGCCTCTCGCATGGCTTGTTTATGATGCTCTCTCTACCCTCTTCGAACTCTTTTTACCATTTTTAGAAGGTCACCTGGTTCGTAATAACTTCACCATACACCGTAGTTAATAATTCATACGTGTCGTTTTAGTTTTTCCTGAGTTTCACTAAAAATTTCACATTACAATGTTGCCTGTAACTTTTTATCCATTCTGTACATGGTAGGCGAATATCTAACACAGGTTACACGAATTGTCACATACGTCCACTCAGTGCATCGATCGACTTGAAACTGATTGTTATTGATGGGTGTAAAAGAACGGGCTAATCGATGGTATACAGTATTACCACCCTTCGCAACACATTTTCCCTCAGGGTCATTATTATCATTACTTTCCAAACAGCCCTCTTACATACAGTTTGTGAGTTGTATTTTATTAAGGTTGAACTTTTCAAATTTATATTTAATTTTTATTGACGCTATTTATATCAATTTTCTCAGAACTAAATTCTCTACAAAGTTGACTAGAAATTTTTATTAGTGTATTGATAAGGTAACAAATTGTTTTATTCCAAACCTAAAAAAGTGTATTTTCCAATAAAAGGTTTTTTTGTTTTACCCAAATTTTTCTTCAAACCTAACTGAGATAGAGAACTGGGACCACTTTTATCCAGTTTCTTAGGTCAAAAACCATAGGGAAGCACCAAATTTACCCCTCAATTTGTACCCCAAGAATTTTAGTATGGTTTAATTTCACAGAGGAAATAAAAACAGGCAAAAAATTATCAGTTTGCATTACAGTGCGCAAGCATACTGCCTGGTTAATTGTCTGCAATAATTGAGTCGTTTGTCAACAAATTTCTACAAGTGAGGTGTCATTTTGTTCAAAATAAAATGCTTATTAAATTTTATAAGTAAAAATTTGATCAAACAAATAATTACAAGGATATTGAAGAGTAAAAAATTAAGATTACCGCCATTTTAACATTTTTGAAGGTGACGTTTTCAAAATTTTTTATTTTTGGTCTAAGATTTGCCAAATTTAATCAAAGTAGGTTTACCTGTTTCTGAGAAATAATTTTTTTGTGAAAATCACAAAGTGACGACCAGAAAGAAAACAAAACAAAATAGAAATTATGTCAATATGAACATTTTTGCTTATTTTGGTGTTCTGAAACCTTAGGTTTGGAGAATACATCTCATACATTCTGTATGTATTCATTAACATATTTACCACTGTGATAATAAAATTTAATTTAAATAAATAATAGTGTAATAATTTAAATAATATTAAATGAAATATTTAACCACCAAACACAGTAAATAGATAAGTTAACTTAACATAGTAATTCAAAGAATTTTTTCATAGGATCCCGCATTTTCAATTGGTATTTGATTCTATAATTACATTAAAATAAATTGTTTTTATAATTTATGAATTTATCAAAATCGGTACGTTTTATAAATTTTAATATTTATTTTGGACAAATATGCAAATATGGTGACTGTTTTCTGGGATGCAAAACAAATTATCTTTATTGATTACCTTGAAAAGAGTGAAACAAATAATGGTGAGTTCTACGCAAACTTATTACAATGTTTGTGCAATGAAGTAAAAAGAAAACGATCAAATCTAGCAAAAAAAATAATCTTGTTTCACTGTGAAAATGCACCAGCACATTCATCAATCGTTGCAATGGCTAAAATCGATGAACTGAAGTTCTAATTGCTTTCCCAACCGCCTTATTCACCAGGTTTAGCTACAGTGATTAACAACTATTTCCTAACCTCAAAAAATGACTTTGTGGACAACGATTTGAGAGCAATGGGGAAGATATTGATGCTGCAAATGGGTGTTCTGAGGAGCTCGATAAATTATAAAGTTGATATAACTGCATTAGAGCATTGTTATGAAAAGTGTAGTAGTCATTTTGGAGATTATATTGAAAAATAAAAGCAAAAAAAAATATCTGTTGTTTTTTTTCTTTGTCAGGCCAGAAACTTTTCAGCCCACTATTGCAACAAATGGCCAGCTACATTACAAATTTTTTTTGTTTTTGCAATGTTCTGTAAAAACCTTTTTTAAATGATGTGTTAGTTTTATCAGTATAAATATTATTACATTTGTTGCATTTAATTTTGTATATTTTTCCTAAATCCTCTATATTTTTTATTACTGTTATTTTTTAAATATTAAAAAAATAAATATTTTTAACATTCCAGTACTGGACTGCAGAATTTGCATATTCATTATAATGTATAAAAACTTAACAACTTTGACAAATGCAAAATTCACGTATTATAAAAACAGTTTATTTTTATATAGTTGTAGAATTAAATACTTGTGGTTGCACAGAGCTGTATGTTCACATTCTCTTTGATATGTTGCAAAGTATCTCTGGAGTTATATAAAAACTTCCTTCACACTCTGATGTAATTCTTCATTTATTGCCTAATGATGTTGAAATACATAGGTCTTGATTATTTCCTGCAGTGAATTATTGGGTGTGGTAAGATGATTTGTGCAATAGAATGAGCGATGCTTGTAAACCACAGCCAACCCAGTTTGGAGATTGTTAGGAAATTTCACATTCAAAGAGTAAAATGAACTGGAGCCCCATGTTTCTATATTCAGACTCTTCTCCCCATGATACCTTTCTCTTGAAATTGAAGTACCAACTATATTTTTCCAGTGTTTGCAAATAAGTCACCATTCATGTACTCTTAAAAAAAAGGTTAAGAACAGATATTGTGACATTATCCCAGCCCGCAGCATGAGGATTCTACTTAGCCTAGAAAACCACTTCCCTGGTTCTTGAACTGTGATAAATTGCACATTTATTATAAAATAATACTTTGGTGCAGCATATCGGATTTAGAAATGATGTTAATAAGTCGCAACATGCTGCAAAACATATTCCATATCTCCATCTGCTAATTATAAATAAAGTTATACAAAAGTTAATAGAAGAGTCGGTTTGGTTATAAGTTGCTCACTTGGTATTACTAAATAGAAAAAAGAGGGAGAAGAATATAGGTCATTGAAATGTGATTTATTAAAGATATTGAAAGTAAGGTAGGTTAATAATGTTTTGAATGAAGAGTTCGTAAGACAAACAGGAGAGGAAAGAAATTTTAGGAAGAATCTTGTAAAGTGACTAACTAGATTGCTGGGTCACTATTAAGATTTTCAGATTCGGTTACTTGAGTGATAGAGGAATGTGTAGAAGATTAAAAGTTTAGAAAAAAACAAGATTGAAGTTTGTAAGCAGATAATATATGAGGATAAAAGATTAACAGCAAACATGAAGATACAAAGAATGACATCAAACCAGTCAGCTGACATATTTCCAAACAAATAAAAAAAAGAAGACTTTTGTCATTCAGTGTCAGGTAACATTAAATATTAATAATATGTTATTCTTAAAAGAATTTATATACTAATTTTATCTCTTATTATGAATTTTTTTAGTTTGAGTAAGCGATAGAAATTAGCATATCATTTTTTTATTTTAAATTTTACCAGTAGAATTCATTATTTTCAATTAAAATTTTTATTACTTACAGGAAAGACTTAAAGCTATTACAAGGTTAGTTCATGAGATAGAAAAAGAAAGAACTCGGAATGAACATACTTTGAACAATATTACAAAAACACATGACAAGATAACACAGGAAGGGAAAGTTTCTCCTTATTATCAGGTTAGTGATCATTACAATATATTTACTTAATACCTTAGTTGTTCTATGCAGTTCTGATCAAATATTTTATTAATTTTTCTGTTTTGTATTTATCATTATTATGTGAAGAAAATTTGTAAGATTTAGTTGATTTTATTTGTAGCTTTTAAATTTATACATTATAAATTAATAAACTGTTTATTGATTTATTAAGTTTAATAAATCTAAATTTAAATTGTAAATTTAAAAAATTTACAATTTATTTAATAAATTGTAAATATTTTTAAGTGCATGAAGGAAAAGTAAAGTGTGAGTTAATATCTGAAGCTTTTAGAAAAGTCAAAATTAATGTGAAATACATTTTTTTTTCTGTTTTCATGGAAGATGCAGGGGATAAAAATTAAATTTCTATAGAAACAGACCTGTTAGAAACTGCATTGGTTGTTATCAAATGCTTCACAGTTTAAACACGTACAAAACTCTTTTATAAATAACTCTGGAAAAGATCTGCTTAAATTTCATGTTTGTTGATGAAGTCTGCCTCCACTCCATAGATTTGTTTTCATTCACTGGTTTTATGCTCATTTCTTATCCCCAGTCATTATACAGCTCAAGAAGTCATTGCCTTGCTCTCTGAATCATATTAAAATGATCAGTTTGGTGGCCTACTGTTTCATTTTCTATGATTCCCTAACCATCTTTGGTTCCCAGTTACTGATAGTTCAGTTTCTCAGATATAATTATATGAAAAAGTGAACGTGAAATTTCTGATACATGCACAGAGAGTGATATTAAGTGAATCATCTGTTCTCTCTAATCTTCTTTTCAATTTTACGTACTAAGTTTGCATCGATTAAAGTTCACATTCTCTGTTTATCATAGAGAACATTCTTGTGTCCATTAAAAGATTGTACCCACCTCTGTACTATCGAATCACCCGTTGCATGTTCTTTATTACCTGTGTTATTTTCTTTAATAAATCAGTTAATATCAAGAATAGTATCAGCCGGCCTTCTAGATCATCCAATTTGTAATGCAAACTTACTTTTATAGTATTATTTCAAAGAAAAGTTTTATAAAAATTGCACAGTTACTGTAGATTGTGATTGACGCGATTTGCGTTAGCGGCTTTAACTGATAGCTACTAGCGAACTTTTAATGTGTCCATCCGGATAGGAAATGGAGACATAGAAAAGTGGTCGTTCCAGTAAGCTCTACTGGTGATTGAAAGTTTTTGATACAGCATTGCAGCTTGATCCAGAAAGCGGCTGATGCCATTCCCATGGTACTTATTCGACGGAAGGATCAAGGATAAGAAAGAAAAAGTTGGAGAAAGTTTGCTATTGACTTGCAGATGGCCTGTTGCAGGACGGTGGTGCACCATCTTGATGAAAATCTTCACAAACAGCATAAACCCAAGAGTTTATGCTGTTCTGAAGAACAAGTTTTTATTTTTAATAATATTAACCGATGTCTTTAGTCATACACAAAATACGAAGGAAACATTTACATGAAATGATTAAGCTGATTATTCAAATGTTTTATAAATTTGAAATTAATTAAAAAGTAAAATGTAAATTTCCAAAGCTTTTCTTTCAGTTTATCATAAGATAAGTTGATTAGAATTAAAATTTTCATTGTAAAAGATAGTCATATAAGTTTTAACTTAAAAATTTAGCGTGTAATATCATTAAACATTTATAACTTGTAATTAATCTTCTTATAGCAAAAACTAAAAGGTTTATATACAACTGCAGTATCAGATGCTGAGCAGGAAGAAGAATTAATTAGAGAAGCATTGAAAAAGATATATGAAATAAGAAACATATGCAATGAAAGAAGAATTCAGGTACCTTAAATTTTGTCTTACATTCTATTTTATTTTAGTAAATTTTTAGTAGTAACTATTTTATAATTCTGTTGTTTTTCATAATTTAAACATTTCATCCTCTTCTTTGTGATTGCATTAAACTATAAGTGTAGATAAAGTCATTAATTGTTTGATAAATATAAGAGGAAATACTGTTGGTCAGTACATTGTAAATAAAGAATAATATTAAATTCATTAATAAAAATTCAGGTAAAGTAATATTCACTAGTTATAGGTAGGTAATAAATACTTCATTAAAAAAAGTATACACAGCAAAATGCATTTGACAAAATTTGAATTCTACTTCATTTTTTTATTTTCTTCTAATCTTGCAGATAGATTGTTTATATATATATATTTATATAAAAAACATGTTTTTTTATACTGGGTATCCAAAAATGAATATCAGGATTTTAAAGCTATTTAATATCTCTTAAAGCTATTATCATTTGACTTGTGTTCAATTTTACCTTGTGTTCAATGAGAGCACTGTTCTTCATGCGTTACATATGTAACCGATAGGAGTATTCATCCCGTACTTTAATTGGCATGTCTGGAGTAATGAAGGTGAGAGCTGCTTCAATCCTGTGCCTTAATTCAGCTAATTTAGTGGGCATTTGGGACAAACACACACAAGATCCTGTAAAAAAACCCCAAAGGAAAAAAAAACATGGGGTCAGATCGGATGATCTCAGTGGCTGCTGCAAACAAGCTCTATCATCAGATCTGTGCTGACCAATCCATAATTTTATGGAGTCCCTTTTGCATTGTAAGAGTTAATGGGTATTTGGATCCCACATACGGACAATATATATATAGTCCCACATATATATATATATATATATATATATATATATATGGACACTAAATTTTCAACTAAGATGAAATTTTGACTCGTCACTAAATACAATATGATCGAGAAAGTTGTCATCTTCATGCTGCAACATTTTGATTGAGAAGTCAGTACGCGCAGCATAAGTAGGCTTCAAAGCCTGCAACATCTGTAAATGGCATGGACCTTTTGTGTAAATCTGCAACTGCAGTAATACTGGTAGATTATAATACTCTATAATATTTATTTCTGCATCTAATTTTTCCCTGTTCTGTGTGTAATGTATCGCTCTGTTTAACATGTTCATAAGTATATTAATTTTGTGTGACCGTGAATGATTGGATTTTCTATTAATAGTTATTTTATTTGTTTAGGTCTTCTATATACTGACATTAAATTATGATTCTTTTTGTTGATTTCAATATTAACATCTAAAAAAATCATTTTTCTGCATTTATTTGTTTCAAATGTAAATTTTAAATTGTCATGATTGGAGTTGAGTTTTTCAATATAAGATGTTCATCACTTATAACAGGTTCAAAGATAATCAAAATACCATCAACATATCGAAATCGTAATATAATTTTATGTATATAAGTAATACCATAAAAAATGGATATAAAGCATTATTAATTGATGATAATATTTATAAAAAAACAAAATTTAAAATCTAAAAATGTAACAACATTGAAACCTATGAATAAAACACACAGCGGGGTTGATAAATTAACCAGCATATAAATCCTACAACCATGTAATACGACATTTAAAAAACTATAACTATATTAATGACTAATAGTTTGTATGGAATTTATAAAATAAAGTGTAATGATTGTGATGAAATTTATATTGGAAAGACTAATAGATCTTTTAAAGTAAGATTTTCAGAACATTTTAAATATTATATAAACAAAAAATTGGGTTTTTCTAATGCTGCTGACCGTCTGAGAGTAAATAAACATTCTATTACTGACTTAGAAATTAATTTGGAAATAACTGAAGTCATAAAAGAAAATGATAATAATAAAAAATTGGACAATTTAAAAAATTGTCATATATATAAATATAGCCAAAAATTCAGCTTAATCAATCTGCAAACAAAATTTGATAATGATACTCTTATCAAAGCTGCTGTAGATGCAGCACTTTTGTTAATATTAGGAAAAGGTTATATCATATTAGTACAGTGCTGTATTTAGTAGCTGGCAAACAAACATGTACAAAAAAACAATTTAATGTTTTTAAAATTAAAGATTTAATTAATTTGACTACATATATTATGTCGTGTGGATTAATATTACGTTAAATATTTTATTAATGTTTTTAATGTGTAATCAGATTTCAATTTTAATCAACTGATGATGAGGAAATTCCTCGAAAGCACTTTTGATTTATAAAAAAGAAAAAGAAAAATAATAAGATAAAGTAAGAAAGCTCTTATTGATTCTCTATTTTGTTGGATTGTGCTGAATTTTGTTTATGCTTTCGGTATTAATTGGTACAGAGGAAGATGTAGGCAAAAAATAATTTATTTTACTAGATTAACTTAGTGTATGTAGTGTAACTAGAAGTTAGCGATAATAACTTTATTAGAAATTAATTAATAATCGAGAGAATAGTAATAATAATAATAGGAATGTTTGTTTGCAAAAGTCTTACTAGAGACTTTTCATTGATAACTGGTTAATCATTAATAGCTGTTATATGACTGAAATTGTTTAAGTTGAACATAAAAATTTTGCTTGAAAACTTGTATAAAATGCATAATTTCCAGTCTGCAATTCTACAGACAAGAGGAAAAGCGGTATCAAATTTCTTACTTATTAGTTTTTTTCTAATGTCATTAAACATATTTTATATTTCTGCATAATATTTAATTGTTTCCTTATAAGGGAAATATAAAACAGGCTATTAATTTTTACATGAGGTAATATTGGTACATTCAGTACCAGCTAGTGATATATCGTCCAGAAACATCTAGGAGCATTATAATAAGCGATTTCTATAGTTGTTTACTAAATTTGTTATATAAAATCCATTTCCAAAATCGTTTCCTATTTGTATTTAATACTTTATTTGATTGATTTAAAGTAAATAAAATCAGTATTATTTAAAAACACAGTGGTGTATTTAAAATAAAGGTTGTCAAGGATGAAGCAGGTAAAGTTATCAATCCTTTGTCAACAGTTAAAAAAAAATATTAATATGGTAATGATCGTTGGGAAAATACTGTTAAAATACTGTTACAAAGCCATGGAAGAATTATTGTGTAGAGTATTTTTTATTTTTGTTGTATTAATAAAACACCTTTTTTGTACCATAACTAAGTAATATTTTTGATTAGTCATTTGTTATTGTGGTTTTTGTATACCAGATCTTTGTGATCTAAATAGAACTTTTAGATTCAAGATTAGAATTAAATCTTACTAGGGCAGTTCAGAAAGTAACCTCTGTTTGACTATATATAAAAAACCTGCATGGATAAAAATATTTTATTATATACAACTTAAAACTACAGCTGTTAACTACTTTTCAACATATTTGTCATTTAAATTCACGCATTTGTCATAGCGTTTCACTAATTTACAATTACCTTGTTCATAAAATTCAGCTGCTTGGGTACCTAGCCGACCTTTCACGGTATTTTGAAGTTCATCATTGTCAAGTGCTGCGACATAAGCCACTTCTTCTTTGGGTCAGTGAAGAGATGAAAATCACTTGGCACCAAGACCAGGCTGTGAAGGGATGATAAAAAATGTTCCATCAGAATCGATTCAGAAGTTCCTGAGTTCTTCAAGCAGTTTGAGGACAAGCATTGTCATGCAAAAAAAGAAATCGGGTGACAGCATGCTGTGATGTTTATTCTGAATGGCTCACCTAAGTTTCTTCAGTTTCACAGTAGATTGCTGAAGTAGCTGCTTGTGTTGCAGCACTTTGATGATGGTGATTAACTTCAAAATGCCATGAAAGTTGGCCAGGTACCCAGGCGGCTAAATTTTATGAACAAGGTATTTTTAAATTAGTGAAACGCTATGACAAATGTGTGAATTTAAATGGTGATTATGTTGAAAAATAGCTAAAAGCTGTAGTTTTAAGTTATATATAATAAAATATTTTTATCTACATGGGTTTTTTATTTAGTCAAATGGAGGTTAATTTCCAAACCACTTTCGTACTTTAAGAATATGGAACCGATGTAAACTTATAATAATTAACCAAAAATAAATTTAAAAAAATTATTGTTTTTAAATTTAATTAGAAAACGTAATTTTAACCATTCATTTAGTTAAAAGTTTTTAACTTTAGTATAATCAGTTTTTTAGATAATTATTGTGCCAGCTATTTGTTATCATGATGAAAATCCTAATTTTTTTTTCAGTCAAGATGTGCTGGAAATAAGGAGACTTTCCGCAGGGGAGATCTTATGAATATGTTACAGAGTTCTGCTCAGACATTACCGCTTTGGGTCAGTAAACCTGGTGAGAAAGTACCACCACTCTGTGGAGCAGTTCCAGCCGATAGTACGTATATCGCAAAGGTAATTTGAGTTTGATTGATGAGTTAGTACGGTTTGGAGATTTATTCCTCAAGAATTATTTAAATTTAATGATGGCAATTTATTCTTTTATAGTTTCAATGTTATTTTTATTTATTGTATGATTTACATTAAATATCTTCTTGCGTTACTGTTTGTAGGGGGTCTGCTTTGTTGGATTGTATACTATTCATCATTCTGAAAGAGATACACAACTTTTAAGACGGCTACTGAATATTCTGTAGTTTCTCTAAAAGTAATATTTATTATTATTTACAATGATAAATTTTACATATTTCAAGTACAATTTAATAGTTCCTATAGAGGTAAACATACTAGCTGTACATAGGACTGAGAATACAAAATAAAAAATAAAAAAAATGAAAAACAAAGTACAAACAACAAAACTTATCAAAACTAAATCTTAGTACACTAAAACTTATAAGCATATTCACGCATAAAAAGTAATTCACACAGCAAATGTATATTTTTCCATCCATTTCTTAATTTTGCTTGCATTGATATTTTTATTGATATCTTTTTTTTGTCTTCAGTCATTTGACTGGTTTGATGCAGCTCTCCAAGATTCCCTATCTAGTGCTAGTCGTTTCATTTCCGTATACCCTCTACATCCTACATCCCTAACAATTTGTTTTACATATTCCAAACGTGGCCTGCCTACACAATTTTTTCCTTCTACCTGTCCTTCCAATATTAAAGCGACTATTCCAGGATGCCTTAGTATGTGGCCTATAAGTCTGTCTCTTCTTTTACCTATATTTTTCCAAATGCTTCTTTCTTCATCTATTTGCCGCAATACCTCTTCATTTGTCACTTTATCCACCCATCTGATTTTTAACATTCTCCTATAGCACCACATTTCAAAAGCTTCTAATCTTATCTTCTCAGATACTCCGATTGTCCAAGTTTCACTTCCATATAAAGCGACACTCCAAACATATACTTTCAAAAATCTTTTCCTGACATTTAAATTAATTTTTGATGTAAACAAATTATATTTCTTACTGAAGGCTCATTTCGCTTGTGCTATTCGACATTTTATATCGCTCCTGCTTCGTCCATCTTCAGTAATTCTACTTCCCAACTAACAAAATTCTTCTACCTCCATAATCTTTTCTCCTCCTATTTTCATATTCAGTGGTCCATCTTTGTTATTTCTTCTACATTTCAGTACTTTTGTTTTGTTCTTGTTTATTTTCATGCGATAGTTCTTGCGTAGGACTTCATCTATGCTGTTCATTGTTTCTTTTAATTCTTTTTACTCTCGGCTAGAATTACTATATCATCAGCAAATCATAGCATCTTTATCTTTTCACCTTGTACTGTTACTCCGAGTCTAAATTGTTCTTTAACATCGTTAACTGCTAGTTCCATGAAAGATTAAAAAGTAACGGAGATAGGAAACATCCTTGTCAGACTCCCTTTCTTATTACGGCTTCTTTCTTATGTTCTTCAATTATTACTGTTGTTGTTTGGTTCCTGTACATGTTAGCAATTGTTCTTCTATCTCTGTATTTGAACCCTAATTTTTTTAAAATGCTGAACATTTTATTCCAGTCTACGTTATCGAATGCCTTTTCTAGGTCTATAAACGCCAAGTATGTCGGTTTGTTTTTCTTTAATCTTCCTTCTACTATTAATCTGAGGAATAAAATTGCTTCCCTTGTCGCTATACTTTTCCTGAAACCAAATTGGTCTTCTCCTAACACTTCTTCCACTCCTCTCAATTCTTCTGTACAGAATTCTAGTTAAGATTTTTGATGCATGGCTAGATAAGGTAATTGTTCTGTATTCTTCACATTTATCTGCTCCTGCTTTCTTTGGTATCATGACTATAACACTTTTTTTTAAGTCTGACGGAAATTCCCCTTTTTCATAAATATTACACACCAGTTTGTATAATCTATCAATCGCTCCCTCACCTGCACTGCGCAGTAATTCTACAGGTATTCCGTCTATTCCAGGAGCCTTTCTGCCATTTAAATCTTTTAATGCTCTCTTAAATTCAGATCTCAGTATTGTTTCTCCCATTTCATCCTCCTCAACTTCCTCTTCTTCCTTTATAATACCATTTTCTAATTCATTTCCTCCGTATAACTCTTCAATATATTCCACCCATCTATCGACTTTACCTTTCGTATTATATATTGGTGTACCATCTTTGTTTAACACATTGTTAGATTTTAATTTATGTACCCCAAAATTTTCCTTAACTTTCCTGTATACTCCATCTATTTTACCAATGTTCATTTCTCTTTCCACTTCTGAACACTTTTCTTTAATCCACTCTTGTTTCGCCAGTTTGCACTTCCTGTTTATAGCATTTCTTATTGCCGATAGTTCATTTTACTTTCTTCGTCACTAGCATTCTTATATTTTCTACATTCATCCATCAGCTGCAATATATCATCTGAAACCCAAGGTTTTCTACCAGTTCTCTTTGTTCCGCTTAAGTTTGCTTCTGCTGATTTAAGAATTTACTTTTTAACATTCTCCCATTCTTCTTCTACATTTTCTACCTTATCTTTTTTACTCAGACCTCTTGCGATGTCCTCCTCAAAAATCTTCTTTACCTCCTCTTCCTCTAGCTTCTCTAAATTCCACCGATTCATCTGACACCTTTTCTTCAGGTTTTTAAACCCCAATCTACATTTCATTATCACCAAATTATGGTCGCTATCAATGTCTGCTCCAGGGTAAGTTTTGCAGTCAACGAGTTGATTTCTAAATCTTTGCTTAACCATGATATAATCTATCTGATACCTTGCAGTATCGCCTGGCTTTTTCCAAGTATATATTCTTCTATTATGATTTTTAAATTGGGTGTTGGCAATTACTTAATTATACTTCGTGCAAAACTCTATAAGTCAGTCCTCTCTTTCATTCCTTTTGCCCAGCCCGTATTCACCCACTATATTTCCTTCCTTGCCTTTTCCAATGCTTGCATTCCAATCTCCAACTATTATTAAATTTTCATCTCCTTTTACGTGTTTAATTGCTTCATCAATCTCTTCGTATATACACACTCTACCTCATCATCATCATGGGCGCTTGTAGGCATATAGATGTTAACAATCGTTGTCGGTTTAGGTTTTGATTTTATCCTTATTACAATGATTCTATCGCTATGCATTTTGAAATACTCTACTCTCTTCCCTATCTTCTTGTTCATTATGAAACCTACTCCTGCCTGCCCATTATTTGAAGCTGAGTTAATTATTCTAAAATCACCTGACCAAAAGTCGCCTTCCTCTTCCCACCGAACCTCACTAATTTCTACTACATCCACATTTATCTTATCCATTTCCCTTTTTAAATTTTCTAGCCTACCAACCTTTTTTAAACTTCTAACATTCCACGCTCCGACTCGTAGAATGTTATTTTTTAATTTTCTGGTGAACCCTTCCTTAGTAGTCCCACCCGGAGATCCGAGTGGGGGACTAGTTTACCTCCAGAATATTTTACCAAGGAAGGCGCCTCCATCATTGCTATATGAAAATGCAGAGAGCACATTTTCTTGGAAAAAAAGCAGCTCTAGTTTTCCATTGCTTTCAGCTGCGCAGTACTCAGAAGACTGAGTGATGTTGATATGGCCGTTTAAGTCATTCCAACTCACGCCCCTAACAACTACTGAAAGAGCTGCTGCCCTCTTTCAGGAATCATTCCTTAGTCTGGCTCTCAACAGATACCTCTCCGATATGGTTGCACCTTCGGTCCAGCTACTCTGTATCCCTGAGCACTCAAGCCCCCTCACCAACGGCAAGGTCTCATGATTCATAGAGGAGGATTGATATCTAAAGTTTTTAATTTATTTGGCAGTTTATTAAGCACTTTGATAGACCTAATTTTACTACTTTTCCAATATGCTGCTCTGTTTACTGTTGGAAGAACAATATTCTTACTTCTTGTTGCACTAGGTGATTGTACATGTTGGTTTTTCAATTCATTATAGTAGAATTTAAGTGATTCAAACTGAAAGGTTTGTGTAATATTTAATGGTAGTGAAAAATCTTTTTTTTTGTAATAATTTTCAATAATCTATTTTGAAGATTTTGTAAGATAGCTTTTATGCTATTATATGTCCCATCCTATGTAACAATACCATATGTCACTATGCTGTGAAAAATGAAATAGTAAATTGTTATATATCAATTGTCAAGACAATCTTCTATATAACTTAAGGTAGATATTTTGTTTTCATAATTATGTATTCAATATGGATGTCCTTTTTCAAGTTAAAATCTCTATGTAATCCAAGGTATTTACATAATTCAATTCTTTATAAGCAGCTTGTTAATATAAATTCAGTTCTGGTAATTGCTCTCTATCATGTATAGTCCAGAATTCATGTAGACATTTTTATCATTATTTAAGGATAACTGATTTATGCATAACCATCCATGCATTTTGTTAAGTTTTTTATTTATATTTAGACTAGCGCCATATCAGACAGATGATACACAGCAGATCATCGGCATAATGTCGGTATTACAATTGGCTTATAAAATGGCCGGTTGTGCCACACTGAGCCGATGATGTGTCAGACTATCAAGTAGTCTGTAGTTACACTATTGATTACGTCACTAGAGGTGTTTGTTCGATTTCAGTCTGCCGGATGTTCAGTCTGCTGTAATGTTCTGTAACATTGGCAATAACAGTGCAAACGTTTATACAGGAATGCATGATACTGTACTGGACAATCGATGCACGTAGTTGTTTAAAAACAATTAAAAATTATATTATAAAATTTATTATGTTAAAATATTTATTTAGCATAAATATGTTTATATTTACATTATTAAATATAAATATTTTAAAATTAAACATAATTCTGATCATTATGTTTGATACGGAAAGATTCACTATAGAAGTTCAAAATAGGATTTGCTTGTGGGATTTCTCTGATAAGTCGTATAATGAAAGAACAGTAAAGAGGAGGTAGTGGGTTGAAATAGCTGAAGTAGTTATAAGGATTGGAATTCATTTTCAGACAAAAAATTGAAAGGAAAGTAGTGAATATTATTACAATTAAACATAAATATGTAATATATATTATTATTTATGGTATTTGTTACTTAGTCAAGGTATTTATTACTGTAAACAGTTATTGCAACTAATTAAAAGCACTGGAATTTTTGTAATTACCAATATATATATATATAATATTGGTAATATGTATATATAATGTTACAGAAAATTGTCCTCTTTCATAAAATTATTTGTATGATGGTCTCTGATATTTATGGCACTAGCATCTCTGGAAATGCTTGCACGTTCCAGTAATTCCAAGTTAAACAAGTATAGTTCGTCTTCAAAATTATGCCTGTCTTGACTTTGAACGTAGTTGTGAGGAATGTAAGCTTTGACAACATGAATTGTAAATTGTTTGAGAATAGCTGTGTGCAGAACTCCATTTGTTACACAGTTTTCCAAATGCGCATTCAACACACCTTTGTGCTCTGGAAAACGGTAATTAAAAATGCATTTTTCCAAATTCATGTTATTCTTTGCAAAAAATAGCATCAGATTTCTGTGGAGACCAAACGTTTTATGCTAACCATACAAAATAGCAAAGGTGTTCCATTATTGTTTGATAGGTTTCTGTTTCATGGAAGATTTAATTCTTACCGGTATAATTTTTCTACATATTTGAGTTTTTGAAAACTGTAGTACCAGATTCCCTGCGGTAAGAGTCAATGTAGAATGTAATAAAACAAAAATTAGAGTCTACCAGAAGTTATCTGTAAGTTATGTCTAGAAATTAGAGTCACCAGAATAATGGAAAAAACCTTTTTGTAGTTGAAATAATTAAATCCTTTGCGTTGGGTGCATGTAACCGTATTGTCATCGCTGCAGTTGCAGTTTGGGAAATTTGTTTTTTAGCAATATCCTGCCGCATTGGTTTTTTGTAGGCTGTGGCATTTCTGGCTGTAGTACATTCCATAATATGACACACATTTCTCTAATTATATTCGCTGTAGTTGACCTTCCTATTAAAAAAAAATCATGCGATAAAGTTTTAAAATTCAGTCCATTAGACAAATACCTGAAAAAAATAGGTATAAATAATGTTAAAAAGTTTGAATTCAAAGTACATTTACATTTCTTTCTTAAATGCATATGAGATATATCATTTTCCTTTTTTTTTCCAGTCGATGACTTACTGAAGAAATAGAAACATTTGAGGATTTCTGTGTAAGAGAGACAAAGAATAATACAGTATACTTATGTAGTTCATCAATCAAAATTTCTATAGTTTATCACCTTCTAGATCGTCTTTGCTGAGATTATTCTTTATTCGTTAATTTTCATTGTTGGTTTTTCCAGCTGTTGCATCCTAACCTAAAAATGACTTTACGACTTCATCATTTAACACTTGTACTGCTAGCAAGTACATCTCTTTTATTCACACACTTAACAAATGACAGAGCCATCAGAATTTTTAATCATATTTTTTACTGGAAATGCAGGTGTTAGATTGAATTATTCCAGCCACCAGATCAAATGTAGAATTATTGTTCTCCCAAGTCGTCGAGTTAATAAAGATATCAGGAACATGCTCTTTTTTACTTCTTTGTATGGTGTAAAGGAAGTATTGTGATTGCGAAAAATTTCAGTTTTCAAATTTCAATGTAAATATCCATTTTGACCATTGCTATCCATTTTGACTAGTTTCGCTATGACATCTGTACAAATGTATCTCACATAACTCACAAATAATAAGCCATAGATTGTTGAAATTTTGGATTTAAGACTGTTGTAACATCTAGTTGTGCACATCCCCTTTTGATTACAATGACCAACGATCCAGAAAAATTGGACTTTGGACCTTTCTACAATAATAAGCCCTCATTGAGAGCTTTTCAACAATGTATCATAAGTGGTACTTTTCATTGGTTCCAGAGTTATAGCAAAATAAAATTTTAATTAGTGAAATATTTTGATCTTACATCAGGAAGGCACATCATCTTCACTTCATCTTATTTTCTTGTTTTTAATTTAAATATATTGATTTATTAATAATTATTAACGTCAGATTGTAAAAAAAATTTACAATAAATAATAAGTTAATAACAGTAAAAAAAAAAAATGAAAAAATATCAGAAGTTATTAATGAAATAAAATTTTATGTACTTTTCATTTAAAAAAAATTTGTTTATGTAATTTAATAGGCATTCAAGGAAGTCATGTGGTGTTCACATTAGTTTTTTCAATGTTGATTTTATCTGATGAATAATTTGTAATTATTGATAAATTCTTATTCTTTCACCTTGAATCTTTTCTTTTTTTCCTTTAATTTGTTATTTAGACTCCGAGCAAAGCACAATCAACTTTTAATGATCAAATTTAACATAATCACCTACCTCTTCAGCTGAGGGTATTATATTTGTATCACGCAGCTTTGATTTATTCATACAGTACTATAATGCAATATGCTATTTTCAAACTTTTTTTATAGTTTTGTTTTTTAAGTTGCATTTGCACTATTAGTATTCTAGCTTCAATAGATTATACTTTTGATTCGACATGGGAGGTTATGTTTATGTCATGGTGTTCTGGGCAAACCATCCGGGAATCACCAATATTAAAACCATTATCTAATCAAGATAACTTTTGTGATACACGTTTTCATAAATTATGCACAAGTCGCTTTTAAACAACATTGTTTGTGACATTTAAAATACTTTTCCAGAGGCCTGTCTGGCAGTACTGTGCCCTCATCCACCACCATATCATATATTTGAATACAAAATAAATCCCTTAACACTACATCACACACTAGTAGAAAATTGTAGTTAAATCAGATACAAACAGTAAATAATTAAAGTTCCACCGACAATAAACACTAACGTTTTAGCATATTTAGAAGTTATGTTAATTTAGACCAATGGTATAGATTTAAGTAGTATGAAATGTTTATATTATTTTAAATCAGTAAAAAAACAATAATTTGCACAGATTTGTACATTTAATGAAATCTGCAAATAAGTTTGAAAAATATAAATTTTATCACAAATACACTTAATCATTTACAAAGCACAAACCATTTAAACTTAACAAATCGCCATCTTTCACTTAGTTTATAATATATTATCTTTGAAATTATGAACTTACACTAATATAAACAATTAATTAGTTTAGTAATATTAATATTAGGAAGAGCAGTATAAAAATGATAGTGATTATCATTTCTTAATGCTAGTAATAGAAAGGAATTTATTATTGCTTTTGAAATTCTAACAAAATTTGGGAAAAATCCTGTATATGAGGTCCATTTTGAATTTTCCACCTATATATGCAATGTAAGTAAATGGCGCTTGTGCAGCTCAGTTATTTTAATCAATCATAGCTGTTAGCAACAATAGTTTAGTTATTCTATTTTTGGTTGTTTATATTAATCCATTTATAATGAGTGCTGCAATTCACGATACCGTCGAATGTGAAATATGAGGAGTTTTCTGATTTTTGATGGCAAAAAAAAATGTTTGAGGTGAAATTCACAGCTAAAATAAAACTGGTGCTATTCATTTTGAGAATAGTGAACAAATGTACTTTCATGAGGAAGAATGTAGCGGCCAGCTGTTGGTGATAACAGATTCATTTGAAAAAGTTGATAGAATACTTCATTTGCTTCACTGTGTCTCAGTTGTCTTGAATGTTTCACAATCTTTGATTTTTGATGTTTTGAGTGAAAAATTTGGCTAAAAAATATTGTATGCTGGATGGGCACTGAAGATGTTAACTGACACACAAGGAAAAATTTCTTGCTGCGACGCAAGACTTTTTGCGGTACTATGAGAATGAAACTAATGAATTATTTGATTACATTGTTATTGGAGATGAAATCTAGATATCTTATTCAATCATTGAGATCATTGAGACTAAAGCAGGTCAATGTGATGACTACATTTATCATCTAGACCAAAGAAATTAAAACAAGAATGTTCAGTAAAGAAGCTTATAGTTACTGTTTTTTTCTGGGATAAAATGGCTGTCTTGCTTGTTGAATTTAGTGATTTCAGAACCACTGTGAATGTCTATTTGTATTTTGAAACATTAAAAAACTTAGAAAAGCTATAAAAAAAAAAAACAAACAACATGGGATACTATCCTGCAGGATTTTTTTTTTGCTCACCAACACCCAACCACACACAGGAAATCGAACACTAAGGCATTAGGAAAAATTTTGTTGAAAAGTTTTCACTTATCCATCTTATAGCCTTGACTTAACTGCCTGCAATTATTCTCTTTTTCTTCACTTTAAACAAAATGGCATTACTGTGTTTTGTTTAAGTCATTGGCGGCAGAATTTTGTGAAGAAGTAATGAAACTTGTGAAACGCTATCAAAAATGTGTTGAGAGGCAGTTACGAAGAAAAGTAGTAAACAAATGTAGTTTTTGCATGTTACCAATAAAGTTAGTTCATATTTTTCAGTTTAGTTTTTGTTTTAAACTAGTCTTACTTTAAGACTAGTTAAAGTATATACCAATATACCTCGTGTGTTGGTATAAAAAACCAATAAATTAGTTTTACTTTATAATTATTTAAATAAAAATCAATTATTATTTCATATAAATGGAACAGTTGGTTTTTTATGTTAAAACAGTAATATAGAAAAAAGCAAAAATAATAAATCAAAGACAGTAAAATGTAAAATAAAAAAATTAGAGTTTAAAATTTAAGAAATAAAACAAACTCAAAGAGAAATTACTGCAGTAAAATTTCAAATTGCCACATACTAGGGCTTATATTTGATGATTACTTTTTACTTGTATTTTTCTGTGGATTATTGTGGTTATATGAGAAGGTCAAGTTCGGTGAGGTTTCAAGAGAATTAAAAAAAATGTGCTAAGCATTACTTGAACTCTTTGTTTTAGTTTCTTTTCAAAAATACAAATAGCACTGCACAGCATATTGAATTTGACATTTAACCCCTGTAAAACTTGCTACGTTGTGATACATTTTTTCAAAATCTGCTAGAGCCTTGTGTAACTTCTTAAAACATCCAACCAACTCCTTTGCAGTAAATTTCATTTCTGGTTTTTTCTTCCTGCCCAACAGGATTTCCTCCAATTCAGTAAGCTCTTTATTAGAAAGTTGATTTGGTTCACAATCCAGTAAGCTCTCTCAAAGTTAATCAAGCACTTTCTCTTTTTATCCTTCTAAATATTTTTTCTGTGTTCTGGTCATACATATCTGTGTTACATCTTCCCAAACAACTGAAAGCCTTTTTTATATCATAATGAAGATTTCCAAAATTCATCCAATGTTAATTTTTCATCATCTGTTTCTCAGGTAGATTTTGTTTGACCGTTGTAATCAGTTAGCAAAGTTCATAATATTCGTATAATCATCTGCAACTGGAAAAAAGTAATATAACTTTTATTAATTAAATGTTCATTAAATTAATAGAATGGCCATTATCATTTGTTATTTCATTAAAGTATGTGTACACACATACACACATAAATTTGAAATTTATGGTCTTACATGTAATTTAATTAGAAGATATAAGTATTAAAATATGTGTACTGCACTATATATTTTATTGTTAAATGTTATACCACCTTGACTTACTTGATAGGTTTTTTTTACTTTGAGAAGTAATATATAGGCAGTTTATTTATAGTGTCATTTGGCAACATAATTGTGTTATAAGTGTTAAATTTGATTTTGCCTCTTTGAGGTTAAAGCACAGCAAACTGATTTGAGGTTTTAATTTTTTCAGTTTGTTTAGGTTTTTTTTCTAGTTTGTTCAGTGTTATGTAATTTATACAGTTAGTATGAGTTTTAACTATATTATGTTGTTATAAACTATTGTTACAGCACACTATTTCCCAAAGGATCAGCTGGTACTCTATTTTGTAACTTGTTCAAAAGTTAGTTTTTTTTTTTTAGCTTTATTATGTTATGAAACTACAAACTTGGTAATTGTAATTATTTTCTTTTGAGCTGACCTCCGTGGCTGAATAGGTAGTATTTCAGTATTTTGTGCGGAGGTACTGGGTTTGAATCCCGGTGAAGCATGGCATCTTTTCTTATGCTACTGTTTATTTATGCCTACTCTTTCATAATACATTTCCTTTAGAACTCATGTTTATTCATTTAATTGCTTTTTTGGTGTAATTTGTTAAATAAAATTATGCCTTTGGAAGCTTTGATAGTTATAAACCTTAGGCGTGCATTCCACCGAAGTAGCAAGCAAAGTGTCAAGTTTTGCGTTAGGTAGCATGTGACTCGTATGTTTATAAAGGAACTAATACAATTGCATTCCACTGTAGTGACTATGAGCTACATGTGAGATGTATGCAAATAGTGCATGTTCTATTTTTTGTTATTCAATGACCTGTGTTATTTTGTAACCGAGTAATTTTTTCGCAGTTTTATAAGCTGAAGAGATTTTGAAGTTTTGTAGAGTGTTTTTTTTTTCACATCTTGAGTGAAATAAATTTTAATATTAAATTTGTTAGGTATTGAAAAACGAAAAGAATATTGAAATAAGGACAGGTTCAGGTAATATGGCAGAATATAGCAAAAGAAATGGATGTTTCAGGTATGAAGTAATACTTTATTAATTTTTAATTATTTATTATATCTAGGCCTAGTTTTAGTAGAAAATATAATTAAAAAATTATAAATAAAATTACATATTATGTAATTACAGTATTAAATCTAATTATATTTCAGTTAATAAAATGTTAGTTATTTTCTATATTCAGTCTGTAATTATTTTGCCAAGGCAATGAATTGTTTATGAAATAACAGCAGAGTTGGCTTCTGTTATCAATAGAATTTTCTATGAACATGATGTTGAATATAAACATGACTATGTGCTCATTACCGATGGTGTGAAAGATTTTCCATCTTTTTCCTTTATAAAATTATGTAAAACGTATATTGCTTTAACAAACAATTTAACATTATTTGGTGTTGAATTAACAGTGTTTTTGAGTAAAGTGAATTTAGATGTTAACATTCCAAATGCACATTCTACTGATTTTCTTCCTCTTTCAGTCTGTAATTGAAAACTCTCTTATCATCATTTAATTGTTGTCTTGTATATGGTATCATCAAGATTTCCGTTAGAGGAAACGCTTTGTCATCTACAAAGTAAAAGGGACACTCTTGGTCCATTTTCCATTCCTGGCAGTTTTTGAGGTTTGGTAGGCTTAATTTACCTGATGTTAAAACCTTACCAAAAGCATTCTGTTTGAATGCTCTGTCATCACTGTTCCATATTCTCCTTCATCAATAGTAATAAATTTTCCATCCGCATCACCTATTGTAAGTAATATTAAAGAAAAATAACTTTTAGTTTTAGTAAACTGATCTGGAGTTATGAGGTTTTTGTATTCTGTGGTTGTTTACCATCCACACTACCTACACAATTTGGTAAATTCCATAACTCAAAATACTTATTTTAAATTTCCAGCCGCTTATCAGTGCAAGGTATTGGTAAGTAGATAGGTTAGAATAAATGCCAGATTGCTTTGGAGGTGTTAGTTATAATACTTCTTACAGTCGTTTATCCTCCTAGAAAGTAATAAGTTAACAATCTGAATGAACCACCAGGACCAAAATATCTGGAAAATAAATCCAAATTTTTCATGTAAAACAAACAAATTTGGCTTATCTAGTGAAAAACATAAGTATAAAAAACCGTTTAACAATTTTTATAAATTTGGAATTTATGGTAACTTGAATTTAATTTAAATTTTTGACCTCTAATCTGAACTTTAGACATTTAATTACAAAAAAAAATCCTAAAACATAAAAGTGATAGACTATGTAATAAAAAAGTAAAGGTTCTTAAATAAAATTCATTAATTGAATATTGAAAATATGTATATAATTACTATATAATACTCAGAAAATTTCAAGAGTAATTGTAATAACATATAATTACTTTCAATTGCTGATTGTAAAGAGAGGTGGAAACACATTCGAGGATCTTCTACTTGCCATTTAAAATATATGATTCCACCAACCAGGTCAGGAGCCAAAAAGTCAAAAAAATCTTATTACCTAGCTGATAAACTGCAATTCCTTATTCCATTCACTAAATAAAGAAAATCTACAGGCAATATACAGTTTGATGAAAATTTGGAAAATGAAGGATCATTATTATAATCAAGATATTTCACTATTAACCAAACAAAAGAAGACATCGTATCAGAAAATACTAATCAGAATGAAACCAATATTAATCAAGGTCAGGATGAAAGAGAAGAGAAGTAACGCCATGAAGAAAATCTAATAAATTTCCAAAAACAACAGAAAAAGAAGTTTCAATACTTGAAGTAAATAAGGCTTTTTTAAATTATTATAAATTAAAAAGTACTGTGAAGAAAGAGCCAGACATTAGTTTTTTCCAAGTTTTCAATAAAAGCAAGAACTATGAATTTCAACCAAAAAGGACGCTTCAGAATTGGCATGCTGCAATTAATTGGACATATCTCCAATAAAGGCAGAAACCCAGACTCCAGCAACATTTCCATCTTCTGTTTATTCTAATGAAACACCAACTACTTATAAGTATTTCCAACCAGGTGCGAGTAATAATATGATACCTCCTAATTCCAAACCTCAAACTTCATCAGAATATTTTTAAAATTTTTACCCAAAATTTGTATTGTCTTTTCTAAATATGTATGTTTTGTAATTCTGCACTTTTTGAATTTTTATTTTTGCTATTAAATTTAAAAAAGGTAAGTTATAAAGTTGAAAAACATGATTGTGATATTTAATTATATTGTGATTTAATAGTATTAGCATTTTGAAATAAATATGTAATTAACTCATCGTAATTTTATCAGCAGACACTATGCTGGGCAGACTGACTTTCTATAGTTTGTGTCCTTTCTTAAATCTGTTTCTAAAATTGAAAGTAATTCGTTGAATGTACTTTTTGGCATTCTGTAGAAGAACTGAAAATGCTCATTGTCTCTGGAAAACTGTTTGAAAACATTGTAAGCATCATGGTCATTTACATTTTTTTTCCAGAATGGATGTATCCAGTATCGATGTCTCCTTTTTTATTTCTGTTAATTATATTCAACCATGTAATGAAATAAAATCATTTTTGAAATTCTCCATTTCAAATGTTATTATTCAAAAAACATTGTGTAAATATATTTTTTAAAACTTGTACTTTAGTAAATAATACTTATATAAAAAATCTGCACTTTATTATAGTAAAACCATTAGTATAAAGAACTGAATAAAAATGACTAATCACATTTATTAGAAACAATTTGCTACTTTGGTTGGGGACATAGATAATTTGTCACCAGTCACGTTCACAATATAAAGCATGTGCAGCGTCGCATTTGTGAGAAGAAATGCTACACTACTCCGGTGGAATGCCACTTCAGTTTTCATTTTTGCCACTTTTAATGTTTGTCGAGCTTTAATTTACATTGAAAACTTTTTATGTTTTCTCATTAATGCCATGAATTTGTATCTGTTTCACTATAATGATTTTTTTTTTTAATTTCAACACATTTGACCACTGCTATAACAACTTAATTGATTCTCTTAGAGAGTGGTTCATAGATATTTTTTATTTGAGTATATGTTCCAGATTAGCGTTTGATTATAGAAAAATTTAGTTTCATTATACTATTTATATTTTAATTGTAATTGTATCTTTATTTAAAAATCAGGTATATTTTAAAAGTTACAATTTTATTACAATTCTTATGCAAATAATAACATAAATTATTCACTAAAAATCTTTTTTTCACTGCAGACTGGTGATATGGTAGCTGCGCTTGTGAAGGATGCCAAAGAAGAAGAAAACTGGATACTAGCTGAAGTCTTAACATTCAATCCAGCCACTAACAAGTATGAAGTGGACGATATTGATGAGGAACAAAAAGATAGGCATACACTTAGTAAACGCAGAGTTGTACCTCTACCATTGATGCGTGCTAATCCTGAAACAGATCCCAGCGCACTATTTCCCAAAGGATCAGTTGGTAATCTATTTTTATTTTGTAACTTGTTTAAAAGCTATCTAATTTTTTAAAAATTTTATTGTGTTATTAAACATTACAAACTTGGTAATTATATAATGCGATGTATCCACCTTATTTTTTTTCATCTTTACATTAGAAATTATTTTCATGCTGAATAACACTTTTCAGCTAGTTGCAAACGGTCATTTTTGTTAATTTACAGAAGTATGTTCATTAAAACATATGTTTTCACCTGTTATGCAATGTACATATTTATTATTACACCTCATTGCATTATTCTCCTCTAGTATATTAATATTGCCAGTATTTTAGCCATTAACAAAATTTAAAGGTTTTTGCAAATCGATGATAGCATCAAATTTACGTATTAACGATGAGTGTAAAAAATACATCAAAGTGTAAATAGCTATGGTGTGGCTGTTTATGTTGGAAGCTTGATAAGCATCAATTTTTCAACCGATAAGCAACAGTTGAAAAGGATTAATCAATATTGTTTAAATCAGTAATGTATAGGTAAATTCTTGATATGTAGTCAAAAATATACTTATGATTAGTTCATATCATAGTGTCAACACAAATTTAGTTTGGATATAATGTGAGATTTATTAGCTATATTGCTGGAGGCTTGTCTCCAGCAATATGTGAATACAAAAACTTCACTTATAAGTGCAATATATGCAGTAAATATTGTTTATAATGACCTCCAAGGAATCAATGATTTTAGGTCATTATATATAACCATTAGGAGCTTTTAGGTCATTAATAACCGATGTTTAGGAGCTTAGCAGTACTATTTCAATATGGCATCTACACAGGTATTGTAATATAGTAAAATAATAATTTATTTTCTTAATAAAATAATATAAAAAACAAAAAATGCAATAATAAATACTGTACAAATACAGTTTTCATTGCCACTAAAACTTTTAGAAGATTTGGTGGGTTGATGTCTTCATGGTTGTCGCTATCTTTACCTTCATTGTCATTACCTACTTCCCCATCTATTTCTGCTAGTATCGAAGCCACTACATAATTATCTGTTACAGTTTCATGCTTTTCTAAATATTTGTCAACCTCTTGATAATCTTCAAACAATGCATTTGACGACAATTGGTTTTGCAGACTATTGCCCCATTCCACTAAAGATTCTTCTTCACATGCGACGTCAGTAACTTTACCAGCCTATGGTAAAAATCCTGCTTGTCGAAAGCAATTTTTTAGTCAGTGGGGAAACCTTATTCCATGATCTTTCTAATGCAATTATAGCATCCAGAATTTGTTTTTTTTTAAAAATTAAATCCTGTATAATTTGTAAAGTTAGTTGTTTTTTGTAGTAAACTTTTACTGACTTGATCACGCCTTGATCTAAGGGCTATAAGACTGCTGTTTTTGTCGGTAAGAACACTAACAATATACACGAAAGATTTTCAATGTGTGGATGAGTCGATGAGCAACAGTATTTTGTCATTTGCAATTTTTAATACACGGTCCCATTTTTGTAACCAAGACGTAAAGATATCACTTGTCATCCAAGCTTTCTTGTTACTTTCATACATAACAGGAAACGATTTCAAATTTTTAAAACATTGGTGGGGTTTAGTATTTTTCCCTATTACCAGAAGTTTTTTTTTTGTCAGTTCCAGTCATATTTGTAGCAATCAGCACTGTCAGTCTTTCTTTTGATAATTTTCTCCCCTGAACACAACAAGAACTAAGGTATATATGCAGGTAAAAAGGAAAAGGTGACTGATTTTAACCATCAAAATATTTCTGTAGCTACAATGTAGATATACTAAATTACTGACAAGTCTCATACGTCCGTCTTTATGAGCAATAAAATGTTGCATTGCAGTAGAAAAAATAAGTCATAATAATCGATATGTCACTACAACTGATGTAATTATAAACAATATACGTACTATATTTTTGTATTAACAGCATATCAAACCAACCGAGACAAGTTTTGGTCACTATATCCGATATGTCATTATATCCTATGTCACTGTAAACAATACTTATTGTAATCACAATGGAACTTTTCAGTTAACTATTTACTAGGGATATTACCACGTTTTGTAATTAAGTATACAAAATGAAACATTTATTCTATAGAAAAATGCATTTCACTAAATCCTTTTCTGGCATATTTTGTCTTAATCATTATACTGTAGATTATTGTTTTTCTAATGCCTAAGCCGAGTTTGTTTGCTCTGAAAATTATATCTTTCTCAAAACATCTGATTCTAAAATATTTTTTATATTCATTAGCAAAGAGGTATATTAATTACGTCTAAAAAATTGGTGAGCCATAAACCCATGCGCAAAATGAAATAGCTAGAAATGACAGTGTAGTAAGATAAATGTTGTTAGGGAGTTTTTGTATGTAAAAAGGGTTTATTTTTGCAGTGAGAATTTACTTAGTCATGCTGATTGTGGAATCAGTTTTTCAGTTATTCAACAATGTAATTTTGAAGATGTATTTATAGATATTTAATGATTGTAACAATAGAAATGTGTTTCATTGTTTTCAGTCTTATTATGTGATTATTTTTTAATTGAACAAGTTCAATCCCAGTTGTAATGTGTTATTCAGAATTGAAATATTAGTAGTGGCTTAAATGCAGTGTACACTGGAACGTAACGGGTAAACAAAATGTCACACAAAGCAGCAGGTGTTTCCATCTTAATTTTCATTTTCCTACTACAAACATTTCAATATTTGTTGACCCACCCCAAAAATTATTTGGAACTGAGATAAAAGTAGGTGAATTAGAATTTATTTTTTTATGCTGAATCATAAAATGAATCGGTTTTTCTTCACCCTCAGATTTTTTGTTACGACCCTTTAAAATATTAAGAAACTTCTTAATTAGTAGAATACAAAAATAATAATTACAACTAAAATTCCTCCCTTTATTTTACAGACATAATTTAACGTGGCACTTGTATGCTACACGTGGAGCCCAGGATTTATCTTGAGTTTCCCAAGGGACAATCAAAATAATGTTTGTA
Source organism: Lycorma delicatula (assembly GCF_047948215.1). Taxonomy (NCBI): domain Eukaryota; kingdom Metazoa; phylum Arthropoda; class Insecta; order Hemiptera; family Fulgoridae; genus Lycorma; species Lycorma delicatula. The sequence continues at coordinate 3,044,122 of NC_134457.1, read as the reverse complement.
AGCAGTTTTCAGCAGATAAAGTATTGGTTTTTGTTGACTTTCCGTGGTAAATTCTCCGCAAATGTAACAAAAAGTATTTGGAAAATTTTATAAGCCCAATTTTTATTCATTTAAAATTCAGAATGTTTTAATAAATGAAAGTAATGTGAAATATTACAGAAATACTTATTTAATTATAAAAATAATTGCGCTTTAATTTAAAAATACTTAATAAAATTGTCTCACCATGGAGTGTAATAAAACAGCGCGAAACACATACACAACTTAACAAAGATGTTCAATAAAATAATACCAAAAGCTCTTCTGTCATAAAAATCTTTCACTAAATTTACATCATCACTTACGTGTATAATAAAACCACTATCACAACTAAAGAACACAGCAAGGTCGTACCAAGAGCTGAACTCATACTGAAGAAAATTTCATCCTCTTGAATTACTGATTTGATTCACTGGCTTGACATGAAATGACATCATTAGACTGTTATGTGTATGTCTACAGCATGCATCACAATATAAATCAGATGTGAATAAGCAAACATACAGATGTACTAACTTATTTATTCCACAAATGATGGAAGTAATAAATTTAAGGGATTATAATTTAAGAACGTTACGTGATGAATTGTTTCGGAATACGTGTTCAGGTTCAGCATATAAAATACTGCATAGAACACCTCCCTTTTCAGTTTCAAATTTTACATTGACCAGAGTAATTACTTGGAAATAAATATAATTGTAAATTTTTACAGCAAATAAAATATACAATTGTTTCCACAGAGAATCCCTACTAAATATTTTAAGATACCTTGGACTACATCCCAAATTAATAAACATGATAAAGCTAATTCTCACAAACATTAAGTCAAAAGTGAAATTCAGAGGTGAACTCTAGGGAATCATTTAACATCAAAACAGGACTGCGTCAAGGCGATGGACTCTCACTGTTACTATTCAACTGCTTTCTGGAAATAGTATGGTTCAAAAAATATCCTCCCAAAATGAAAAATACTGTTTACGGGTGAGATTGTTATTGTTAAGCCATATCCTACTGTATTGTCATAGTAAACTGTACTGATTGTACTACTTTAATTATTGCTCCAGTTTGTCTTATCTATTTTTTCAAGAAAAGCATTTTTTAGAGTTTACTTTTAGATTCACAGGGTATTATTTATTGTTTACTTTGAATTCAGTCTGAAGGCCAAACTAAACATTTAACAAGGGAAATGTATGTCGATATCTTTCATTTACAGAATATAATCAGGAAACATCTTGATTAATAGAAAACAAATAATTTTGTTACGTTGTATGACAATCGACTAGCACAAAAGTATTTTGCCCAATATATTTAGAACATGCATCGACTTGTCTTTACCTATCCACTGATTTTTACTCTCTTCCTTGTCTGGAACTCTATAAATGGTACAAGGATATCATTGATGTGCCCTATCACCTATGCAATAAATCGGCTGAAAGAGAATTTTCAAAGAAAGCATTCCAGAGATTTCCAAAAACCTAAAGAATGATAATAAAAGTTTGTATAGGTGCTGAAAGTAGTAATTGCTTTAAAGGAAGTACTGTATACCTATTGAATATTTAAAATATTAAGTTTTAGTTTACTAAATATATCCTAGAAAACTTTGTTCAGCCCTCTAACTATGTTTGTCTTACTATAATGTAAAAATTCTGGCTTCTATTACATTAGCTAATATAATATCTTCTCAAAAGATTTAAGGTTTGGACTTTCCTATTAAATAATTTCCTCATATTAGATCTGCATTTATATTAAAATTATGTTCATGCTTATTATTTTTCACAATACAGGAATAATATTTTATTCTTCTGGCTCTATTTCTCTACTTTGATGTTATTTACTATATATGAAATTGTTTTTGATGTAGTGATGGCATTATATCCTCAAACGACTTGTTTCTACAAAGCTGTTGTCAACAAACTACCACAAACTGCTACTGATGATTATGAAGTCTTATTTGAAGATCAGACTTACGCAGACGGTTATGCACCGCCATTAAATGTCGCTCAGTGTTATGTTATTGCGATCAAAAATAAGAAAGGAAAGTCACAGTTAACTTGACAAAATGAACATTTTCTTACAGATCCATTTATAAATGTGTGATAGAACTTTACCGACTGACATTTGTGTTTTTTAAAAAAAATTTTAATTTTAAACATAAGAAATATTTTCGTTATAATTTCTATTAAAAGGGATTATAATAGTTTGTACTTGTCAAAAATTTTGGAATCTGTATAAGATTATAAAACAAATATACATGTTTAAGGCTATAAGTTTATAGTGGTATTATATAAGAAAAGATTTGTCTTGTTTTCTACTGTTAACTAACATTTTTATGTAGCAAACTGGATAAAGTAGGGTAGTTGAATGATCTATTTATTCCTTCCGTATAAATTAAATTTAGAAATTGTTTGTTTGTTTTACAAGTATTGCTTAATTTGAATTTATTCTAAAATTGCAGAATTTTAAAAAGAACTGATCATATGCATTTTGTAAAATTAGATCTTAATTAGTATCCTATTAAATAGCAAATTATATGTGTAATTAATTAAATTATATATTTTTCACATCTTTAATTATAAGATTAACATGTTTGTAAGTAGGAATAATTTAGCTAAATTCTGTTTTATGAAAGATATTTTTTATATTTAATGATACATTCTAATGATTATTCTTTTGAATAAATAATCTAAAAATGATATGTTATGTTATTAACACCCTTAAGTGAAGCAGTATCGATCATATAATATTCATTTCCTTACTTTATAAACACCCTCAATATTTATCTTAATGTGCCTTTTCTTTTTCATACTGAAAAAGCTTTACAGAATGTTTAATATCATTTTGTGACTTCAGATGTTCAAAATAATATAATTTATGATAAATAAAATTTTATTTTATTTTTCGTGAAACTTTAGTTCAACTTTTGTTAAAAATCTTTTTGTAACTTCCCCTACATAGGAAAATACAGTTATTACTTTACATATTCTTAAATTAAAAAAAAACAGTGTTTTGAAAAATAGTTTTGTTGAAATAAAAAAATTTTAATTAGCACAAATTCTATCTTATTAAAAAATTGTCTATCATAAAGGAAGCAAACCGTTAAAACCGTCCTGAATGACAATATAGTGTACTATTTAAATAGAAATTTAATTTTTATTAGCATTTACCTTTTACCTCTACAATAAAAGTTAAAGATGGAGTGCACATCCTAGATTGAGCACATAATTCTACATAAAAGTTAGTATTAACTGGATATCAAAATATTACAAAAGATATCCACACTTTACAGGAAGTAAAAATATAGCAAATGGGAACCAGTACATTTTTTTTTTGTAATTTTTTATTTATTGTTTTTTAACTTTAAAAATCTTTATAAAACTTAAAATTAAGTATATAATAATAATATACTGAGAAAGGAATGAGAACAATATCGATTAAATGTTAACAACAGAGTGTAGCTTACTCAAAGATAAACATTGAACTTAAATATATAATATGTATGTAGCCTCTGGGAGAAAACTGAATTGTGTGTGGAGGGTTATACCACGTGTTAGTGGTTTGCTTAACTTCCCTTACATTGTAAAAGAAAATAGCAGTCGCCATTTTAAAAGAAAAATAAATAGTAGTTACATAGTCGTCGTTCCCCTTAACAGTAAATTTCATAAAAATAAGCTGACAAACACAGAGATATTCGTAATGATTTTTAAAAGTTGTAAACACTTTACGGCTCAAAAGCAGTAGGCATTAGGGTAGAGCAATATTATGCCTATATGTGAAAAATTGTAGGAAAAGAGAGATTGGATGATATAACAAAAAATAGAATACACCATTTTAAAGTTTATATTTTTTACTTAATATATTTTTTTTTAGTTAAGTACTTAACCAAATACAAACTGTTAAACACTTAATTATTGTAAACAAAGAAAATTTGAATATTTTTGAATATATCGATAGTTAATTTTTCCACAGTTTTATATAGCATCACTAACATCAAGTGATTCTACTAATATGGTTGAACTATTTGGCGAAGTTCAATACAATGAAATTTTGAAATTGCTGATAATGATCTACAAAAATTTTGTTATCTCATGTGGAGTAGATATAGAAATACTAATAAATTTAGCTATATGCAGTACAACATACCGATAGTATTGTAAAGAGCATATTTTAAAGCTGTAGGGCTTGTCTTTTCTTGCACTCTGATATTGTATTGTGTACTGCTCAACCTATCGACTATTAAAAAGATTCATAAATCACAAATTTTCTATGTAACAGCAGGCTACAAAAATAATAATTCCAATTATATATTCAAAATAATTTATTCTAAATAAATTACAAAAAAGTAGTGAAAATTCTAAAAACTAAAAAGGAATGAAAAAATTACATAAAAATTAAAAACCTAAAACATAATAATTTTTATCTTACAACATAAATACTAAATTACTTTTTGATACTTTGAAAAAGTACGCAATTTACATCAAGATATATTAAAAATCACAGCACATTTTAAGGGTCAATTTTTTCCCTTTTACTATATACACTTTTATTTTTAACCGTACACATTATATACACTATAGCGACTAATATCAGACAGTCTTCAAATTGCTGATACGTAAAGCAATTATGATTGTACTTAAACTTTAGAGACAAATTTTTCTCTTAAGTAATCCTGATAAAAAAACTGAGATCAAAAATGATACCAAAATCTCTCAAAGATAAATTTCAGTCATCTGGAAAAAAAATAATATAAAAAACCATTTAATACATAACTTTTTTTAAATTGTACACTAAAAATTATCTATAATTACTATCGTTTGCAGTTTTCAGTCTAGCACGCTCTGCATCAAGCAAACCTCCAGATTTCTCAATTTTTCATTTGCTTCACATATCATTATAATTTATCTTTTTACATATTTCTCTAACTTAACTTTTGTTCCACGGTTAATGGTTTCACAGCATTACTCACTCATATGCCATAGTTGGGGGTGAGTAGTTGTACATATGCGCAGTAGCACATAAAAATAAATAAATTTACTTTAGTAATAAACTAGTATCGTTTCACAAAAATTTTATTTATTGTGACTAAAAAGTATAAGATATAAAAAAATGTTTTTTTTTAAATGTGCTTTTCTGTAAATAGATGATAATTTTGTTTTCAACAAAATTAAGTTGTCTATTTTCACAAGACCACAATGAAAAGCCTGGGATGCAATTTAATATTCAATATCTACATAAATTCTTTAAATATGACAAAGGTTTTGATGCAAAATGGAAATGATAGCCTCAATATACAATATATAGTAAATCTCTTAAGGTGCAAAATTGAACTGAGGTCGTGCTCCATGCTTTTCATTGTGGTCTTGCGAAAATAACTTCATACATATTAAAACAATTTTGTTTTAAGAAAAGAATGTTAAAAATTTTTTTTTTTAATCATGCTTTTATATTTGCCTAATCTATTCCATTCTTATAACTGAAATTTAATTCTTCAGGAATTCAAAATAGCAAACGTAATATTTATTTTCTTCACTACCCATCATCTATCTACAATAAAAACTTTGATTTTGATTGTTTACGTAGTCCATTTTTAACTACTAACTGTTAAATGTAAATAAATATGAGCTGTTTTTACTAACTCATCCCATGCATACAACCTACCATGAGTTATGGAAGTATTATTTTTATAAAATTACAAAAAAATTATATTTATCTCATTTTGAAGTGCAGTTTGGAATCTACATTATTTAATTCAAACCTCTTGTTAATTCTTTTGCACGTGGATTATAAATTAACCATTATTAAAAGATTTTCACAGGTTCTAAAGAAATGAATAACTTCACATCATCTTCCATATAAGGGTATTCTGTGCCAAACTACAAATTCTTAAACTGTACCGTCATTCAAATTTAGTTACTGAAGAAAATGGTTAGCGAGAAAGGAAGACTACCCTGAGGAGGAATGCGACCAGGACAGAGGACACCATTCATTCTCGGGAAAGATATCCCAAAAAGAAGAGTGCAGCAAATAATCATTGACCAGTGCACTTCAGAAATTTTTCTTTCTTCAATTAAAGAGCTGCATTAAACAGATACAGGCCCTTCTAACAGCTTTGCTTTTCTTCAGAACTGTATGGTATATGGAAATACTCTTTGCTAATGAAATGACAGGGATGTTCCGCTTGACAAAATAACTTTGTCTACTAAAATTGAAATAACGACATACTTACTTATTATTTTTTTCCGGTTCTAATTTGCTGGGTTTTCTTTGGTGCACTCCATCGCAAAGCCTGTGTATCTACAACTAATCTAGGTCTTTTAAACTGGGAAGATCTAATGTGTTCATCTACTAATCTAGGTGTAACACAAATAACATTTTGGCCTTTCCAATATTTTACCATATTCATTGATTGCAGTGTTGATATAATATCTGTCTGTGCGATGCTTGTCATCTCACTGAAAAACAATAATAATGGAATTAATTTATTTAACATGATCGATCGATGTCATAAATTTAGCCCCGTAGGTAAACTTCACGTCCAAAGGCTTTTATCTATTAACTACTTCAGTGCGATATTAATTATAAACATCTATTACTTTAATGTAAAAATATCAAAAAGCACACATTAAGTTTGCTAAAAATATTAAAATTTACACCTCTTTACTCGGTAACCTGACATAGTTTGGTTGAAATTGTTAACACCATAACATGTTATTTTCATCCTTAGTATAATCACTGAATTTCATAAATCAACCGGTGTTATTTTTAAGGGATAGAATTAGAATTAACACTGGCAAATATATTAGTCAGTCGCACTGGAGAGTTAAATGTACTTGCCCAACAGATCATATGATATAACAAGACTGAAAACTGTTTAAACTAATCAAACAACACCTCACACAAGGGTTTATTAGAGTGGTCTTTTACTTTATTTTTATACTGCTTCTAGATTTAACAAAATTACTTGTATAACAAAAAATAAAAATTTCAATATTCTTCTTACAGAAAATAGTAAACATTTATAATCTGGTATCAATAATTTGTTTTTAAAATATTCTATTTTACAAGGGATGGCTGAAATATAACACTGATGGAAAAGAAAACAACGTCGCACTGACATGTGCTGCTATTTTATAGTTTCATCTCCCTCCTACTAACTTACCAAAACTTACTGACCCACACCCTCTCATTTTCTGTCAGTTGCCATTGATATGGAGTCAAGTATTCCTATATCAATGTGTCCAAAATAGTGGGCAGAAAGTGAATGCTAATGACATTCATCATCTAAAAGCTGTTTATGGTGATGAAACTGTGGATCTAATGCTGCGAGTAGGTGGGAAATAAAATTTTGTGCATCACTAGTTGGTAAAGCAAATATTGAGGATGAACCAGTGGTTAACTGGTTTCTATGACTGTTGCAAAGCATTAAAAGGAGGTAGATGAATTAATTTATAAAATGACCGTCGCATCACCATCCAGATATGCATGATCAAAATAACAAACACATTATTGTAACTGGGCTACTGTAAAATCTCTACGCAGCGGTTTCTGTACAAAAAGACAAAAAAAGATAAACAAAGGAATGTGAACAGTTCTGAAACATTATTAGAACGAGGGAGATGACTTCCTTTTCAATATTGTGATGCAAGATGAAATTTGGGAGCATTATTATGCTCATGGAGAAGAATGGTAAAGCACTGAATACTATAGAAAAATTCACAATTAAAAAAATTCTGAAAACTTTGGAAAGTTCTCAGCCAGACACAGAATGTTAAAAAGGTGTTGGCAATTACCAGTTCACATTTTAAAATTCTAGCTCATATTTCCACTTCCGTTTTTCTACGACCTAGTCCAATTGCTGTTCTTCCTTCCCTCTTTTCCCTAACTTGGTATTCTAGTCATCCATTAACAGATTTTAATTATACAATTTTTTTTAAGTCGATCGGTTTCATTCTTTTCAATGCTAATCTATTTTAATTTCAACATATTTATTAAAGCTAAAAGCTCAGTCACCTATTTTATTATTCAAATCTTTCTCTTCCCCTACAGTTTTTATGTTTTATACAACTTTAAAACCAAAGCAATATATTATTAATACATCACCCATCAATCATTTCATCTCTTTACAAGATTCCACCATTAATTTCTTCTCTCCTATTCATCTTAAGAGCTTTCCATTTTAAATTTTACCTACACCTGATTTTTAATATCCTCAAACACCTATATTTTTCCTATAGCCTTGTGTTTCACCACCATAATGATATGTTCCACACAAATATTTTCAAGCATTTCTTCCTAATTCTTATATCTAAATTTCAATTAGCAGACTTTTTTGCATGAAAACTATCTTCTTTGCCGGTCATGTTATATACATTTCATTGTCCATCGTTTGACACTTTACTATCTAAATAAAATTCTTCTTCTGATATACTCGGTTCCCCTTACCTTTATTACTTAATTTCACATTATCCTACTTGCTGTTATATTTATCCTACTTATCTTCTAAGTATATTTTTCTCCTAACAATAAATCAATGACATTCAGAAATTCTTTGGTTTCTGCTAAAAGAACAATTCGTCAATGAATCTCAAAATTTTCCACACGTTGCAAAGCAACAGAATGACTATATATCCTTGTTCCACTCCTTTCTGAGTAGAGCTCATCTTTTTTCAAATTTTACTCTTTAACCCCTTACTGGACTATGACGGAATATTCTGATGTAGCCAATATGCATGAAAAGGGTCTTTGTTGGAATATTCCGTCACAGAGTTTTGTCTAATTTTAATTCAATGTGTCATAATATTCCAGCGATTATTTTAAAATGTAGTTAATCATTATTCTGTAATGGTATACAGCGCTAGTAAAGAGTTTTCGTCACATTTTAAGGCATTTATCATATGTAAAACAGCTGATAATGGCTTGATGGCATGTAGTTTACATCTCGCTCATGTTTGATTTTATGAATATTTTTACATGTTTATTTCAAGCTGTAGCTGCTGCTTTGCGATTGAATATTGTGTACACGCTTTATAAATTAATTTATAAACTTTACCAGTAATTTTCGCATTTTTTTATAATTAGCTTTCTGTATGTTGTTTTCTTATATTTGAGATGGCATCTACTTCAAAAAATGAATATTCTGACAATTTAAACCAATTACACTCTGATAGCGATAGTGATAGTTTAGATGATAGTGTGAAGACATATCGTTGTTATTACCTAATAATGATGATTATGCTAATGAGGCTGATGCAGATATGTCTATTCAAACATACAAGTAATATCAAATAGGTAAATTACCATCAGTCTGTTTGTTTTTATAGGCCCTCCAACTTTACTAAACAATCAGGTATAAATGTTGTTATTCCTGATCCAAATGACATATTTAGTATGTTCAAACTTTTTATATCTGATGAACTGGTTGATATAATTACAAACCAAACAAACATATATGCAAATAAGTTTCTGTCAAATAAAGTTCTGAAGCTGTTTTCACGATTTTAAGATGGAACCGGCAAATAGAAATGAAATAATTTTACTAATTGCAGTCTACATTTTGCATGGAATGACTTGGAATATTAACATAAACCATTATTTGCAACCCCAGGTTTTTCGGCTGTTATGGCACACAAATGTTTGAAGTTTTTATCTACATTTTTACATTTCACAAATAATGTTCCACCTCAAAAAACAAAAGATTACATAAAATTAAACTTATCTCAAAATACAAAAATGACAAATTTTCTTCTGCTTACACACCAGAGGGTGTGTAGCTATCAATGAAAGTCTTTTGTTGTGGAAAGGTCGATTGAGTTTCGTACAGTTTATAAGAATCAAACGAGCTAGCTTTGGAATCAAAACCAATGTTTTGTCTGAATCAAAGTCAGGATTCATTTATAATTTACTTGTATACACTGGAAGTGAAACACAACTAATCCGTAATGTAAATTATGGGAATACAACTTTCTTTGACGCATGACCTGTTTCAAAAGGGATGTGTGCATTCTGACAATTTCTATTGTAGTCCAGAGTCGGCTATTGTTTTGAAAGATAAAGACACTGACCTGGTGAGAATAGTAAGGTGTTACATAAAAGGTTTCCCTAAGGATTTTGTAAAACAAAAATTGAAGAAAAATGAAATGATAGCATAGAGTGAAACGTCCAGTCAAATTATACTATTGAAGTGATGTGATGTTTGTATCACATACAAAATGTGATATTTTGAAGTGAATCAAGGAAAGTACTATGTTTTTCACCCCGGCATGAAGTTCTTCCAGTCGAGGTAAGAAGAAATGGGCAAAATGTCATTCCTTCAATTATAAATGATTACAACATTTATATGGGAAGGTGTTGATAAAATGGATCAGATGCTTGGGGCACCTGAGGATCGATCAGATGATGGAATTGGCCAACGATTCCATTACACAGATCTCCAACTGGCTTGAAGAGAGAGGATTGTCTTTATCACCACAAAAGAACAAAATGATGCTGTTAATGGGGGAGGAGGATAAACGATCTCGCGATTACTGTACATGATCATCAGGTGATATCCCAGACTAGTATCAAGTTCCTGGGTATTTGGATAGATTACAAGGGGTCCTTTTTGGCGTACGCCAGGGAGACAGCAACTAAGGCTGAGAGAACTGCCAGAGATCTTAGTATTTATGGGGACAACAGTAGGTCCCCGTACATCTAAAAGGCGTATTTATAGACACGTTATCAATTTGGTGTTGCTCAATGGAGTGCCAGCTTAGCACCGTGTGCTTGCAATTGAGTGAAAGAGATGCCTTCTAGAGAGCATACAGTGGCATGTAGCTTTGAAAATAGTGGCCGTATATGGCTCAGTATCGACTAAGGTCGTTTTGGTAATAGCAGGACTGCCATCGCTACAGCTGGGCATAGATGTAGAGTATCTGAAGGCCTAAATAAAAGGGACTCATATGAGCAAATGCTTGATGGTTCACTGGGACACGGCAGTTACAGGTAGGTGGCCCCCAAAGGTTGATCCCTGACATCAGAACTTGGATCGGACGTAGCTTCAAGGAACTGAAATACCGGTTGACCCGATTTCTGTCAGGGCATGGGGCATTCCATGTATATCTAGCTGGACAACAGAGAGCGGAGAATAATAGAGAATAAACGTTGTGTCATGAGTAACTGCATGTTTCATAAATATTTCATACACTAAAAAAAATGTTAAAAACAATCACGATACAATAACATTTTTAGTAGTAAATACAATAACTTCAATTACAGTGTAAAATATAATTTAATGATATTTATGGGCAATATGAAAACATCATTAATTAACAGTTCAAAGTAGGTTAAGTAATTAGGTTTTTGTAAATATAATAAAATATATTTTGCATGAAAAATTACCATTTATTACATGTGTACTAGGCCATTATTAGTCAAACTAAAGTAATTAAAGTAAAAAAATAAAAATTAATCAAGATAGCATTATTTTATGTGAAAATACAACCGGTAATGGGTTAACACTTTTTTGTACCTGATTTTTTTTTTGTACAGATTACAAATAACTCTTTTCTCTTCTTATATTTAATTTTGAATTTTCTTAAAATTTTAAACATCAATTTTTTAATGCTATAAATATTTAATCATAAACATTTTGGAAACAGAAAAATAAACGCGTTCTTTGACATCTGTATAAAATCAAGTAGATATAAGAACAGAAGACAAGATCATGATCAGAAAAGGCTATGACTGACGTGACCTAATATATTATAAGAGTAATATATTTTAGGGTATTTATCAACTTATAAATCTTACAAGCTAATACATAAAGCTTAATCAGTACTGCTTCATCCACACAGTATTCAGACACTAACCCACCGGGTTAGTCTAGAGGTGAATACATCTTCCCAAATCGGATGATTTGGAAGTTTGGAGTTCCAGTGTTCAAGTCCTAGTAAAGTCAGTTATTTTTACAAGGATTTGAATACTAGATCGTGGATACCGGTGTTCTTTGGTGGTTGGGTTTCAATTAACCACACATTTCAGGAATGGTCGAGCTGAGACACTACACTTCATTTACACTCATACACATCATCCTCATTCATCCTCTGAAGTATTATCTGAAAGGTAATTACTGGAGGCTAAGCAGGAAAAAGAAAGAAGTATTCAGACACTTAATAATTTCTTGTTTAAATCATTCACAGCTCTATAACATTCAGATATTACAAAGTCAGGCGATCAGCTTACAACTGAGTTTATGATGCCCCTTTACACAGTGTTCTCTACTTTAAATCAAATATGGCAGTTTCCAACTTGGTTCCGATTCCAAGTTTAACACCATTTCAAAATGTCTGAGTGGTTCAAATAGCTTACTTGTATATCTACAATTATAGCAGTTGAGTTTTCAGTTTCATGGCTGAAAGATCTCTTTATCAGTCTAGTCTCTGTATTAGTTTTTTAACTTTTAATTTTTTCTTACATATACATTGGCACAATTTTTTATTACATAATATTTATAAGAATCTGGAAAAATCTCTATGAATTTCATGTTTGCTGATTATTTATTTGAATATAACCAGGTTAATAATTGATTCTGTTTTATAAACCTGACAGCTGTTTATGAAACTGCTCAGCTACTGTCACTATTGACTGTTGAAATATAAATAAGCGCTACTTGAATCAATCAAAAATATTTAATGGAATTTACTTGGAAATAAGGCTAAGTTAGAAGCTTCAATCTGAATTTAAATTAGGGACTTTCCTTCTATTCCTGTAAAAGGACATCAATAACCTCTGTTAAGCCGACACCACCTGTTCTTGTTAGTACAGAATATTCTTTGAAATAATTATCAATCTTTTTCTTTATCCCTAATAATCAAATAATTTTTTTCTATGCACAGTCTTGTGTATTTCTGCTACCTATTAACTCTTTCTTCTCTTAAAAAAAAAATTTCCAACCGCACATCGAATACATTTACCTTTTACATACACGATTAAAACTTTGTTTCAGTATACAACTTTTCTAATTCTTCACCTTCTGCTGAAGATATTAATAGAGATAAGCAATATTATAAATTTTCAAATTTGAATCTATTTCGACTAATGTAAATATCTTACTGCGTGCTGGTAACAGCATATCATTGTTTCTACCTTGTAATTTATCAGCTTACCTATTTCTACATTTTAAATTAATTAGGTTGTAACAGCCGACTAAAATACAAGTTTTCTTAAACCTTTTCTCACAGATTACTATTACCAATTAATATCCATTTCTCATTTTAAATGACCTAGTGTACCGCTTTTTTTTAAATATTAAATATTCTTCACTAATTAGAAGAATGAAATATTAATTTTCATTCTTCTGGTGACTTTCACCAGGCTTCAATAATCCCTACCTGAAAATCTGTTTAGGGGACTATTTGATTTTCTGCATAAGCATTTATTACATTAACAGGGAGGAAAACAAATGAAATCCCTTTTTTTATTTTCAAAATAAAATAAAATGACCACCATATTAAATAACAATTATTTGACTGCCCTCAACAACTCTCCTTTTTTTGAAAATTCCTTAGCCTGATTTACCCACATAAGCCCACCTACTATGATAGCGATTTAGTTAACTATCTATATATATCTATATAGTTAACTATAAAGGCTCAAAAGTTTCCTCACAAATTAAACGTCTCAAGATTCCTAGAAGAAATAAGAAAACTAACATTACATAACCACGCAACAGTATGTTAAAAATAATGATTAAATAATATTTTATTTTATTCTTCTTAAATAAAGGAAAACCTACTTCTGATAATCTTTTAAAATAGTAATGACGTCTTAAAAGGTTTAAGAAAGATTTAAAAATTTTTTGGATATATTTTGGTTTCTTGTAGTGGATTATAAATTTGGTATTAGATTTATTTATTACTTTTTTCAAGCGATTTGATTTGTAAATTTCTGAAGACAGTCAATTTTTCTCACTTGAAATCAGCATAAAGAAAAATTACAGTCTGTATTTTGACAAAAAATAAACTCACCTAAGATCCTTAATAGAAATAGTCCCTCTGTGATCTCTAAGAATTTCTAATAATACCCACGACCAATAAGAGCGGTAACTTAATTTTCCAAGATCTGATAACGGTTTCTCGGGACTGCCAACAGCACCTTCAATTTTACTAAGTTCATAGCTGAATGCTATCAACAGTTTACCATACCCTTGACGTTGATAAGGTGGCAATGTCAGTATACAAGCGACATTGTTACCATCAGGAGATTCTTTTTCCTGAAATAAAGAATAAACAGATCACATTACGTTTTTTATATTCTTTATTTATTGCAATATTATTTATAAACAGTTTGATTAGTATTACTTCAGATAAGTGGCAATCATTTGTTATGTTTGAAGAAAACTTCCCATCAGATATAAGAGATTAAACATTATACAACTAGCAACAACAATTATGCTTAGCAAATAACATTCAGCTAAATATTTACAGTAAACCTTTTAACTATGTGTTAAGTAATTATAAGCGCTATTACTCAGTGTCAAGTTAACACTCAAATTTGTAATTTGCAGTCACATAACACATAACTAAAGATAAAAGGTGATTTTAACTTCCATGCAAATGTTATACAGCTCATTTCTGTTTTGGGCCTGGTTACAGTAGACTCTCTCATTATGCTTACTCTTGAGATGGATAAATATTTCAAATTTTTTGCCGAGTACATTTTACTGAGCAAACTTATATTATTTAAATATTATTCACGTTAGGATATTATTCGCATACAAAGAAATAAGAAACAGACTTGATATCAGAAATCACTGCAATATTTTGGGCAACATTTGAAATAAATTGAATCTATGATAATATCTGGTTTAAGAAACTACCAGAATGCAACATCTCTTTAATAATCTTTAAGTAAAGGAAGGTTTTGGGTTTGAACAGTAGCTAGGGTCAGCGATTTTTCATACACTACAAAATTCATTTTCCATCTAACAAAAAATGAGAGAAACAACTGTAACAAAGCATTAACCTGTAGTAAATGAAATACAGCAAATATATATAAAAGAATTCAGATTATAAACAAAGTACCTTAGAAAAGTATCCGACTAGATGTGAACCGTGTTTATCGACTTCACAGAGAATGTAAAACAAAAATGGTTCGACATCAAAATAGAGAGTTTTATGATCTAAAAAAAGTTTAGCCAATAAACAAAGATTCTGACAATAGAGTTTATGATGACTACCATCAGCTTCCCATATCGATAGACTCCCTTTTCTGTAAATTTCTTTTCCTGGGGGTTGTCTCCATGTACATTCACTCTGAAAAATTAAATAAAAAAAAAAAACAACTTTATTTTAGTCCGGCAAGAAGTTTCAACTTGTCTTATTCTAAGTACTTTTAATGACAAACAGTTACAGTACAAACTGGTTGAATATTGCTTTTCCTGCCAAAAATTCCAAACTAATCCTGTAAAATAAATCATTCATTTTGAATCGAATTTAACTCTACAATGAAACTGAATAAAGTTAGTGAAATTTAAAACAAGGTAACAAAATTTCGACTGTATTTGATGATGGAAAGTTTACCCTCGACTAAAAATAATATTGCTGTGTTAGTAATATTGCAATATTAGCTGTTGCTGTGTTAGCAATATAAACAATGCTTCAAAGGGAAGCACATCACTGCCTAATGACTGCAAGGTAGTCAACAATATACTTTCATGTTCTTTTTTAAAATGTTTTTTACTTTTCAAATATATTACATACAATAACGTAAATATTAACCCACCGAGCAGTAACTGCCCGGCCAGTTGGTGGGTTTCTTTGATTCTATGGATATCATGCATCACAAATTTGCTCCTATGAGGCTGACAGTCAGCCAGGAATACAATAAAGGTATTTTTCAGTGTTTGTGTGAAAATGTGTGGAAGAAAAACCTGCATTCTGGTGAGACAAGAAGTGAGTCCTCCACCATGACGACATACCTGCTCATCCTCCATTCTCAACCACATAATTTTTGGCCAAATTTCTGTGCTTCTGCAACCCCCATCCCCTGATTTAGCTCCTGCCGACTTATACCTGATTCCTAAATTGAAGTTTTTGCTGAATGGAAACTGATTTGACTCAATTTAAGACATCCAGGCAAATACAGAGGGTTCTTAACACTCTAATAAAGAAAATTTCCAGGAATGCTTCCAAAAGTGGTAACACCATTGGAATCAATGTTCAGTCAAAAGAGACTACTTTAAAGATCTGTCACAATAGCCTGTAAGTGCTGCCATTTTGAAATTACGAGCTCAGTCTTAAAACTTTCCAATCACACAGTATAGTATTAAATTTTTTTTAACCTCACGGTCAAAACTAAATTCATCAAGTTTACTACTTGGTTAATGTCTTGTCCTTAATGAATATGGCTCTTAATGTTTTTGGATTTTATTTATTTTTAAAAAGGTGTCTAATGCTCTGCCCCGTCCTCTAATTAATACAGATTTGCGCATAGGCTGAATACATCTTAGTCATTGAGTTACTTATTTTGTAAAATTTATGAATAGTATATTTTAAATTGCGACTTTCATTATTAATATGAACGTTCTGTTTTAAGTGTGGATCCTTAAGAATGATTAAGTACTTCATTTTATTTACTCTTTCTACTGAGAGACAAGAGCAAGTCCCACATAATTTGCTGGTCTGATTAGACCTTGTCATCGAATGGCTTCGACGACAAATGGCACTATAACCTTGTGGTAGTCCTGAGAAGGGCTGCTGTTGTCTTCGATTAGCTTTGATGGCTCGTTATAATTTTTTCTAACTTTGTGACCATCCTGAAAAGTGCTGTTTCTGGCATTAGCTCTGAGAAGAGCTGTTGGGTCCGGAAGCTGGTCTCTGGCAAAGTCGACTCGGCTGAAGTCAGGGAGTTGCGACTCGTCCATTGAAATCAAACCAGGCTTCCCATCAGCAGCAAATTAGGTCCCCACTTCAGCATGTCAGTGTTGGTCCCCAGAGTGTCAGGTTGGTCGTCTTTTACTGGCGTGGCAGAGGCAGTTCTCCCTGAGCAATTCCACACTGGGCTGGCTAATGCTGCTGAGTCCTCCAGCCAAAGCAATTGAAGCTTGATGAGCTGGAGCGGGAAGGTAGTGTCCGCGTCCAGCAACTCCCTCGGCAAGCTGGCCGAACCTTCTGCTCCAGCGGGGATGTTGACATCTGCTGGAAGGTTCCACGATGAGGCAGCCAGGACACTTCTTGTCTTCCTCCATCTTCTTCTTCTTCTTCTTGGTCTTCTCCAGGTGGTGGTCGATAATGAATTAAAAATTCATTCTCGTGCACGCTCTTTTATTTGAACCTGAGAGCGGTGGGGCCGTAGTGCCACTATGGTGGGAGAACTGCACAGTGGGAGTGACGCTTGTGCAAGCGTGTACATGTACTTTACTCCAGCTGACATCTGTGCTGCTACCATTGCTATCCACTGATATTATGTTAGGCATGTATGTGGAGTTTAGCGAGTGGATTTTAATACTGTTATGATGGTTGCTAATAGTGAATGATTGTCTATTATTTGTGGGACAAATTGTCATATATACATTTTTTTATTGTTTAGCATGAGATTGAGCTGCTGAAGCTATGATTTGACAATTAAGAGTTCTAGGTTGGCCAAATGTGTTACATTTTTCCAGGAAGAGCTAATAAATATTTAAGGAATATTATCAGCAAAATAATTAATACTACTACTGACGACTACATCTTGTTTTAATAAACCATTTATTATTTGTCATGAAAATTTATATTTTCTAACTTTTTTAGAAGTTTTATATGAGGAACAGAATCAAAAGCTTTAGCCAGGTATAAAAGCATTGCTAGAGTTTTATTACCTTATTTAAAGTTAAATGTTACAGTTTTTACAAGCTCAATACTTTTCTCCTTCTGAAAACCAAACTGGTTTGTTTACATACCAAAACCATAATATGATTAGGTAATCTATTATACCATAAATGGTTACATAAAAGTAATAACTTTATAATATAAAATTATATACTTCACCATATGTTTTAGGAAATCATAAATGGTTATGGTTATATATATAAATAACTTTATATTATAATAAGACAATTATTTTCAAGAATTTTTCGATCAACAGCTTTAAATAATGGAATTGCACAGGTAACTTTAAAACTAGTCAGGAAGTGATCTATTTCTAAGCACTTATTTATTTTATCAATATCAGACAAGTTATCTTTTAAAGTGTTGATTATTTCATTTATTCTGTTTGAATTACTTCAGTTTGTTAAATTATTTATTAGTAATAAATACTCAATAACATAAGTATAGTAATAACAATATTTATTTAATACATGCTTCCTGTTTTAATTATAATACACAAAAAGAAAAAAATAATCTTAAGGATAATAAAAAAAAGAATAGTACACATTACATAAAAACTCAAGAATAAATAAGTAATTTTTACAGACCATGTGATACCTATAAGTTTTTTCGAGTCGCATATATCTCAGGCAATATTCACATATCCACAGTTTTGGCTGTTTTCCGTATTCATCAGGATATGGACTAAAGTACCATGTGTCGATTTCAAATCTACCAATCTGAATTCTGTCAATGTATTTAACTTTAGTTATAGCTTCATGTTCCTTCTCTAATGCTGCTGTAGTAGGGTCCATTTCAGCATAGGTCTGTGGAAATAAACACACACTCCTGTATAATAGAGTTATATTACACTTTGTGCAGCCTAGCATTGTGATGACTGAATTAAATAATTTTCAAATTTATACATCACATTATAATGGCTTATTAAATATAAATAAATCAATACAATATTAATTTTTTTCTTAAGTAAATAATTACTTTTTTCAAACACTGAACTAATTTTTTAAAATTTTCTCTTTTAATGTCTAAATTGTTTGCCAATATAATACACATTATTAACATGAAATTTATGCCATTTTTCACTCTCAATGAATTTCACTAATTGTTAAAGTTATAGCAAATCGGCTTCAATTTAAGTTGCGAGCGATTTTACTGGTCAAATTTACACTTCTTACACCGTTGTTAGTGATAACTTGTAAAATGTACATTACACTTTCTAAACATTAATATGCAAATATTCCCTAGAGCTAAAAGCTAATGAGAAGGTGGAAATGCCAAAACCCACCTACATAGTTGCTTTTACTTTAACGAACAGTAACCCACAAACAAATATCACCAAGCTATAACATTAATTATAATCTACAATATAGTGTATCTTCATCTTCTCCCTGATTCTAAGTACCAAATCCATATTCTTACACTCTTTCATATATTACATTAAATAAATTCTAGATAAAAGAAATTGTAACAGGTATATAATTAGTGAATTAAAGAGTGTACTAAAATTTTATTTATCCTCACAAAAAATGTGAATGCTTTAATGTGGTGGGTGGTTTTAATGCAATAATGATCAAGATAATTTCAAATAGTGGATGGTCAAAACTCACTTTATGTCTTATATATGGTTTCACATGTACATGTACACACACAAACAGTCCTACAAAAGCCCTTACGACTAATAAAACTCAAGGTCTTGCAATCGGTTGAGATATGGTGTTAACAACACCATATATGGTGGCACTGCGATTGGTCAATGAATTTTTGGATGGTGAATAGAAACTATTTTGTGCCTTCATAACGGTAAAAAAAACCCATTCTTGTGATTGGCTGCAATATGACAAATTATAATATTCAATGTAAACTGATTTGTCAGTTTCTTTCAGTGCTGTGAATTATGATTCCATAATTTATACTATGTTATTACATGTATTCTTACATTGTGCAGTTTCAAACTTACCTACTCATCATCAATAGATAAATGTTCATCATTTGCAGCTCTATTTATAATTAATAAATTATTAATAGAACAGAGTAGTAGAACAGACAAGAGTTTGATTTGATAAGGAAATTTAAACTGATGTTAATTATAACATTTGCAACGGAATTAAGATATATTTTTACTTATACCATGAAAGCTTCCTTGTTACCCTCTCTTTTTTTCTGTTTAGCCTCCATAAGGTACCACCAGAAGTATTACTTCAAAGGATGAATGAGGATGATTTGTATGAATGTAAATGAAATGTAGATGTGTGGTTAATTGAAATGGTATCTACAGTCTATTATTCAAATCCATGTAAAAATAATTGCCTTTACTAGGATTCCTGGTCACCCTATCCAAGCAATCAACCTTGGTCCACTCCTAAACAACTTCAATGATAAAAAGATTGAAAGCAAATAATTTAACAAACTGTATAAGTGACAAGACATTCACACCCTCCAAATTATTTGTGCATATGTGGTTAAAGTGAATCTTATAAATAGTGAAAGTTCATTTTATGTGCATGAATCTTTACTAGAAAATTTTTAGAGCATATTTACAGTTAATTACATGAAATTTGTCAATACATTACTTCTGTAATGAATTTGTTTACTGATAAACCAAAAATATTAATTTATGGTTTTCTGCGATACAGTGCGACTACTTGGTACGTACAGTTCGGTTTATTAAATTAAGATCACACTCGAGGGTTTAAGTTTTTTCGATTGAATTAATCAATTATACTGTCAGATTTGAATATCTGATTTCCCCTACGACCACCTATCATAGTACCCTCCCACAAGAAAGTATAACATGACAATAAAACACAACAGTTAGCAGTTCATCTGTAAACAACAATAATTAAATTACTTTGTTTTATTATAAATTAGTAATTTATTTTCTTAGCTTTATATAGTAATAAAAATAATTAATAATAACAATTATTATTATTACATTTTTTAAAGCAAGATTCTGAATCTGAATGAAATAGCTTTATCTGAAAATAATATTAAGGGAATTAAATGGTAATTGTTAACCCAATGATAAAACTGCAGTCATCTGAAAATAATATGAAGGGAATTAAATGGTAATTGTTAACCCAATGATAAAACTGCAGTCATCTGAAAATAATATGAAGGGAATTAAATGGTAATTGTTAACCCAATGATAAAACTGCAGTCATCTGAAAATAATATGAAGGGGATAGTGGTTACTACTAATCCAATGACAAAACTGCAGTCGTCTGGCATGGTCACCAAGCTGGATGTGTTGGAACTTTCTGAACAAGATAAGGATGCAGTTTGTGAGCATGTAATATCCTCCAAACTGTACTTGTAGAATGTTGAATCGTGTAGAAATTCTTCACATGTTCATTCTTCAACACTAAGCTCCATCACCTGAAAAATGTTTACCCTTTCATCACCTTGTAATGGTTGATGTTCAGATGAAACATGCGTGCTGGAAAGGGTACCATTCTGAAGATTATTAAAAATTCTACAAAATACTTTATGGTTTGGAACTAATTGTCCAGGATACCTATATAATGATATTCTTCCACCGCAGCTGGAGCACTTCCATCGCAAGTCATACACAAGAATATTCTTCTACACGAGTGAAGACGCGGCATTTTTCAAAACAAAGAATTCAAAAAGAAATTTTATTCTTTTAGATTCAGATTCAACTGCAAAAATGTGGGAACAGTTTAGAATTCAACAAACATAAAAAGACTACGTAACTTGGTTGTCAAAAACAATTAAAATCCCTAATGTTTATTAACATGTAACTACAATTTTATGACAACAATGGGTAGTTTACAAATTTTGAAGCATACAGTTAGTGTTGTTGCCAACTTAATTTTTCAAAAATTTTAATTTATTGTACTAAAAATATTATTTTTAATAATAAAAATTGTTTTTTTGTTGAACTTTCATAGACTTTATTGTATCAATTTTCTCAGAATTAAATTCTTTATGAGTTTTGATAATAAAACTTATGCATTTATTAGTCACTTAATTGTAGTTTAAACCTAAAAAAAAACATGTTTATTGTCATTAAATGTTTCTGTTTCACACTGGGTATTATGAAAACAGTTCTGGAATCAGTTTTATTTAATTTTTCATGTTAAATAACAAAAGAAACCATCAAGTTTACACCTTATATAATGCCTTAAAAATTTCAGTATGACCTCATTTTACCAGGAAAACTGAAACTGAAATTTGTCAAAATCTTTCATTAGATAACAAAGTGTTTTCAGACATATGTTTGTATGAATTTTTTTCTAATTTCAAGCTCTAGATACAGTTCCCAAATTATTTTCTTTTCCTCCTGAATCATCCTGTACACACACACATGCAAGCGCGCGCACAATATGTGATAAAAACAAGAATTTTTTAATTCTGTATGTTGGTTTACAACTGAATTTGTCTTTCTCCTACACAATGGCAGCATAGTCTATAATAAATATTAATATTTTCATCTGTGTTGAGTTCAAATATGGCAGCTGAGTAATTAGGTTTTATTTTATAATGAGGATATTTATTTTGTTTGAAAATGATGAAACAAAGGATTTGTATTATAAATGAACTAAAGTGCGGTGATACAAAGAATATCTTAAAGAAGGATTTTGGCAATGTTGTTATGTTAATACAAAAGGTTTCACAAAATGGCCATGAAAGTAACAAAAGGTTTGAACTTTTTAATATATCAACTGATAAATATATTGCTAAAATAAAGGACACTGTGATCAAGAATCATTTAATCACTATTAAAAGAAATTGTTGAAGAGATGGGGAATCTCTTATGGCTTATGTAAAATAATTGTGAGTGACATTTAGGGTATGAAATGAGTGGCACCAAAGTTTGTTCCAAAATTGTTGAATTTTTACCAAAAGCAACATTGCAGAACAACTGTTAGCTCAAACTGCTAATGAATCAAAATTATGCAAACGTGTGAGAAAATACAGTAAATAGAAAAAAGAGTATTCAGTTATGATAATGAAATGAAGGTGCAATAATCCTAAAGAAACAAGCCCAAAAATGTGGCGATTGAATGTTAAGAAACTTTTTTTTTTCAATTATAATGACATTGTCCATTATGAATTCTTATAAGGTTGTATGACCAACAAACAGTAATGCTTACAATTTTACACAGTTTCAGTAAGACAATCTGAAGAAAACAACCAAGCTCATACTTTTTACTACTTCATGATTATTTAATGAAAAATAACACCATAATGATGCCACACACTCAAATTCCAACTTTTTGTTCCCATTCCATAGTTTAAAAGAACATTTGAAGGACAATGATTTATAACAATAGACGAAAGAAAAAAAAACTAAGTGAATTTAAGGGTATACAAAAAATGCTTTTCATAAATGTTTTAACTTCAGAAGAAACACTGGTATAAGTGTGTTGCATCTTTGGGGACTACTTTGAATGAAGACACTATCAATATAGAAGTTTATACAGTGCTAGCTATCATTTTATTGTCCACATCTTGATATTATACACTATGGACTATAATACAAAGATACACACATTTGATTTGATTCGTGTAATGTAGTTATGCACAACCGGTAATGTCTTGTAAAAAGTGTTGAAAATGTCCACCATTTTCCTGGAGGCAGATCCAAATCCTTCACACCATATTTTTTGACATCTTTTGTAGGACATCAAGGCTAATGGAATTCACCTCTGAGAAATGGCTAGCTCCAGGTCTTGTAGCAAGACAAACATGGATTTGGTCAATATACATGTCCTTTCAAGAAACTCCAGAGAAAGAAGTCTGGTAACGATAAGCCAGGGAACGAGGGAGCCACAGACCTTTTGAGATCAGGTGATCAACCAAACATTTCTCAAAAAATTCCATGGCATTTTTGGATGTATGGCAACTGCCCTGTCTTGTACCAGGTAGCAATAGTGGTCATCAGGCTGGAGAAGAGCTACAAATTGCATAATTATATCCTGGTATGCTGGACTGTCAAATGTTCTGTAAAAAAAAAAAGATTGGGCCCACATTTCATCATCAAGAAATCGCACCCAAACCCCTACCTTCTGCGAGTGCAATGGCGATTCGTGTAAGATGTTTGGATTCTGTTATGAGATGTGTGCTGACCAACATCTGTTATTCTGACTTTGATATAACCACCAAGGTGAAAATACCTCATCGCTAAAAAACACATTATCAAATATGCCCGATCCATTACTTTCCACCTGGTTGATAAACCACTGGCAGAACCTTATCTTTTTAACAGAGTCCTGGGAGTTTCAATCCTGTACACATGTAATCTGTATGCTTACACCTTGGAGACTGTTAATTGCACTGTATGTAAAACCTGAATTTAGATAACGGAGATATGACAAAAGTGTTGCACAGGAGGAATAGTAAGGTGGCTTATTTTGTTATCACCACAGGTTGACAAAAGAATTATAAGCATAATAAATTACTAAATCTACATTAACAAAAATGAACATTTTTATGCAAACATAATGAAATTTATTTGAAATCTTTAAACTTTAAGAATATCTACTACATAAATAGATGCAAACATAATGCAAGATCTATTAAAAATAAAATATCTCTATTCTCTTTTAAACAAAAAATAACAAAATCAATGACAAATTAATTCAAACTTGCATAACTATTTTCCATACCTTTTGTATATGGTTGATTTCATCATGACGCCTTTTTTGATTTCTAGTTATCTTTCTATCGGACTGGTCTAATAAGTCAACAGAATTTCTATCACTTGTTTTCCATTGCTGTTGATCAGATAAATCAAATCTTGAGCTCATTATCCTGAATAAAAAATTATATTTTAGGATTTACTAGAGTCAACGTAAATGTTAAAACACACAAAAACTTTAAAAGATAAAAATAATTCAATTTAATGCATAGTAGAATCTTAATTATCTGAGCTAATGTCAACTGATGCTACCTCAGGTAACTAATTGAAAACTGTGGTGATGGTTTGACCACACGATCTATACAATAACTCCTAGTTTTTCCTGCTTTTAAATGACTAAAAGGGCTGATATATCTGTACTTCTAATATCAAATACAATACAACATATAAATATGATAAAGAAATAAACAGACTGCAGCAAACAGGAATAAAACAAATACCTATTTTACTTTCAGTCATACTGATTCAATATTTACGAGTATTACAATCACTATAGACAGGTCTCTTCGAATCAAACCCACAATCAAAGTATGGGATATCGCACTAGTCCAAATTCACTAGCTGGAAACTTAAACAACTGATATAAGAGTAAAAAAATACAGATAAGTAATTTTTTGAACTTGGAAAGGAGAGGGATAAATAAATGGAAAGAATTGACTGTAGAACAGCAATTCTTACATTATTCTAGACAACCGAAAGAGTGTGAAAATAAAACATAGTAATGGCATTTTATCAGTAGAATTGTAATAAAATAATAATAGCAATTCCTGTTGTAATAATCTAACCTATGTCTTTCCTGAATAGATTTCAGTCAGTCTGGCTCTTACTATAAAGAAGATGGAGGTTGGATTGTACAACCATTGTATCATAATAGGATTGTAGGACCGACCAGATATCAAAAAAGGAAAAAACTGACTTGCTCCTCCCTCATTCAATTGCCCACTCAAACAATGAATTCTTAATAAATAAAAATCAATAATAAATACATGTCTTAGCAAGTACCATAATTATCAATTTACACAATGATGACGGTAAAGAATCTTAGCTTATGTTTGTATGTCATACAGACCCAAAGATGGTATGGTTTTAAAAGTTGAATAACATCTAAAACACTGTTAAAAATACGAGGTGTGTTTGGAAAGTTTTAAGGTAGGTGCTGCCACTGCTCAATAGGAGGGGATAGGATTGCCAGCGGGTGTGGAAGGGGAAGCTTGATCCTTGAAACGACCTGAAATTATCACTACGATATCTTTATTCAGTAGAGAGTAGCATCCTGGTGAGTGAAGACATGTTTACGGTTCTTGATGGATTATTGATTTCACAAAATGGATGAAAAACAAAATGAGCTTGTTCAAATTTTGTTTAGATCATCTTTGGAGACTTATGAACTCTTAAACATAGCTTTAGGGGATAAATGTCTGAACTGTCAATGTTTTTGTCCGGTTCAATAGTTCAAAGACGGTTGGTCTGGCCTTCTACTTCAAAGACCAATGAAAACATTGTAAGGTCTGTGATTAAGTGCGCTCTGACCTTAATTGTACACTTACAATTAGAAAGATGCTGATGAACTGAAGTAAGTTTTTACACAGTTCAGTCAATTTTAAATAAAGATTTGAATTTGTGTTGATGTCCACAAAATTATTCCACAATTGTTGTCCACACCGACATGAATGTCCCAAGAACTGATTAATCAGGCTGAAACTGACCCAGATTTGTTAAATAAGGTAATTACAAGCAACGTATTATGAGTTTATAGGTAAGACCCAAAAACAAGGATACAATCATTGCAGTGGAAGGGTCCCAAGTTCACCACAACCAAAAAAAAGCACGACAAAGTCAGTCAAATGTGAAGACAATGTTGGTGGTTTTCTTCGATTCTACAGGTATCATGCAACATTAATTTGCCCCAAAAGGCAGACAGTCAACCAGGAATATTATAAAAGTGTTGGTCAGTATTTACGCAAAAATGTGCCAAGAAAAGCCCTGCACTCTGGTTGCACAAGAATTAGGTTCTACACCATAACATTGCACTGGCTCATCGTGCATTCTCAATTGTAGAATTTTTGGCCAAATTCTTATGCTTTCACAATCCCCCTATTCCCCTGCTTTAGCCCCTGCCAACTTTTGATTCCTAAATTTTTGCTGAAAGAAAATTGATTTCTCAATTGAAGACGTCCAAGAAAATATGGAGAGTTCTTAACACTCTTGAGAAAGAAAATTTTCAGGAATGCTTCCAAAAGTGGAATCATCGTTGGAGTCTATGTGTTCAGTCAGGGGAGGATTACTTTGAGGAGATCCATCAAAATAGCCTGCAAGTACTGCCCATCTTATGGCTATGACTTGTGAATTCAAAACACAGACAGCAAGGAAGCCTAAATTTTATAAAGTTAAACATCAAGCTTTCCTGAATTTCTAAAAAACCATTCAGAAAGAGGTTTAGCAATTAAATCAAAGGAACAGTGTCCCTCAAATGGATATCTTAGATGACTGTTGCAAATACTGTCTGATTGCAAATATTGTATTGATTGTTTAAGTAAATTATTGTGAAAGAAGTAAGCAAGAAAGAAGAAAAAAGGGACAATTTGACAGAATGAGATTACAGAATAGCAAGAAAAAAAAGGTTGTTGATCCATCTGGGATGAAAAATACGTGAAGCTCATAACATATGAGATTTGGGTAAATAATTATTCAGAAAATTCATGAAATCTTGTAGTAGGGACAATAATAATATCCTCCTGCTCTTTTACTAACTTAAAGGACAGGATAAAAATGATGTAATGACCATTAAATCTTTTTAAGATAAAGAATGAAGTAATATGTACTAGAGAAAATAATTGAGCATTAAAGGGATTAACAGAGTAACAAGAATAGAAAATTTAGCAATTTATTTTCAATAATGTCAACCATTAACATCGAGATACTAATCCAGTTCAAAAAGAGGCAAACAATTATATCCCTCATCCACATGAAAGAAATTAAATTTACAAAATATACAGGAATGGTTTTAGACCTCAAATCAACTAAGATTGACTTGGGATAAAGCTCAAGAGGAGACTCTTAAAGATATGATCGATGTAGAATAGTGGAGTATATGTGCTGCAATAGACAGGTTAGAAGACTGAAAGCAACTTCCTTAACACTTATGGATAAATGAGGATCTATTCATAATTTATCCATCTTAAATTTTCTTCATAGATAAAATATTTTGCAACTAGTAGATAAATATAAATTAAAAAGTACCTATAACAGAATGGGGGATTTTGATAGCATCAACTGGGATATTAAACAAATAACTTCAAGAATGATATAAACAAAAAATGTTAATGACTATAGATAATTGAAATTAATGCAACATTTAAATAACTTATTACAATATTGCAGTTAATGGTAAATAACATAAACGAGTCTACAGACCCTAATTCAAAATAAAATAAAAATGAAACTTCCCAATGTATAATATTCAAAATAACAGCGCATATTCTAGAAACTGAAATATTTCAGTAATAAATAAAGCAGACCACATCAACCACAAATGTAATCTCTAATAAGTGCGATAAAAATAAATGCATAAGAAACATAAATAACACTGTTACCTTTCTCTTGGCACCCATTCATCCAAACGTCTATTAAATCCTTCATAATGAACATAATATTCATAATGACCTTCAGTTTCATTGAATCTAGTCTGGATTATTTCTGCGGGATCTATAAATAAGAAAATCTTGTAAGTGACAATTTTGAAAATAAAGAAGTAAATTATATAGATTACAGAAATATTGTATACAGTAATTAACAAACTATATACATATAGGTTTTTCACTTTCAAAATTTTGAGATAAAAGTAAATTAGACTTAACAGTGATAGAACAAATGTATTATTACATTGAAATTTAAGGCAATCAGTTCTTTTAAAAAGTGAAATTTATAAGCAAGCTATAAAAAAAGAAATGCACTCAACAAAGACATATATAAACAATAATTGATCATATTCTTTAATAGCATGAAGAACAGTTCACACATGGTTAAAGCAAACAACATAGAACAATAATCTTTGAAAATGTAGTTATTAACACCCACTCAAAAAGAAAAACAATAAACATGAAATCTTAAAATTGACTCTAATCAGGTGATAGAACAGCACTCAAATTTGTAATAAATGTAAAAACAGACCTTAATACGTTTCCAATACCAAAAGCATAAATTTACTGCATACATCTAATAACCGGAATTCACGTAACCTAACCAAATTCGTCTTAACTTCATTCAAATAGATACTCCAGAACTAAAAATTTTAAATACATAATGTAGACATTAGTCACATACAAAAAAAAGTACATTATTTTGAATTGCTGTTCTGGTATGCCGGCTTTCCATTCATAATCCACTAATGGATTACTTCGACATCGCATAAATCAACGATAGTTACAAGATAACGATAACAACCTCCCGTCTAATTTATAACGTATCCCAGCAGTGACATTAATAAAAATAAAACTCTCCTCCAATTAAAATTGTGGTATAACAGCTACTACAGCCCAGCACGCGATTAAATTCTTCAGGAAACGTTTAATTTAATAGTATAATTTAGCAATGAGTAAATATACCGGCTCACACGCACACGCGCCTTCTCGCAACACAAGCACAATGAAACTACGAACTTACGCCATGTATCGTCAGATCTTCTCACGAGATAATGTTCCCCAATATCCAATGGATGTTCTTCTAACGATTCAGCATCTTCATTATCTCCAGCTCCTTTTTCATTATTTGAATACTCATTCCGTTTTTCTGACTTTTCTGTTTTCATTGTAGAATTGCTGTCTTTAGATGAATTAACCTTCTCCCCATCGGCCATATTATACAACTGGATTACTACAGTTGCGCAACATCAACAACCGTAAACCACTGCAAAGTGACCTCGGACAAAAATTCAAAATTAGTATTTTACTTGTCAATTTATAATTCATTTAATGAGTCATTCTCGTTTTCTCATCCTCATTTGGTTTTTTTTTATTGGACACGTTGATTTCCTCTCCCTTGAACTTTAAATAATAATTTTTAATTTCTTGACAATATATATTGATTAGTTGATTATATAAACTAATTATATGGTATTTAAATAAATATATTTACTGTTTTAGAATAGTGACTTATCAAAAAACAGAATTTTTAATTTATAAAAAATAGTTGTAGCAATTTTCATCTGTAACAAACTTCTTCTGTTCAGTTGGTTACACTGTATCAAGTAGAATTTTGGAAACTGCGGCATAGAAGATATATCTCGGTGATAGAAAATTTATTTATTCGGATGTAATATTAATTGTAACTGTTCGACAGAGTGTAAGAAAGGGCGGCGAAATGAATAAATAGAGAGGTAATATTTACACTTTACTGATGTTCTAATATATGGTGCCACCGCTGAATTGTTTAGTCTACGACTGTTTATTAGCCTGTTTTCCACAAAAATAACAGTTTTAAATTTTGTTTGTTCAAGCTAAAGTGCCATTCTTATTCGATTACCAATATTTTAACCGAGAGATAGTTACTACCACATTTACTTTTATTAATGATTATTTAGACACATTTTCAAATTTACGTCTTAAAAACATAAGTTCGGGTATAATTTATATTGACCATAATTATGTTGGGTATTTCAACTGTATAAAATAAAACTGATACTAATTTGTGAAATTACAGTTGTATAAAGCTTTTGTATTTGATTATTATCATTATTCACTGTATTGTTTATTAATAGGGTTTTGGTTTAAGTAGAGTAAAGATACCTTAATGCACAATTTTATTCTAAACATTTAAATTTATATCTATGAAATCTCATTTGCAGTTTTGTTAATGAATCAATTTCTCTTGGTCAATTAAAGTAAGTAAAGAGATTTTTTTTTTGGCCACTGAATAAATTCGTGGTGTAATAATTTGCTTAAGATTATGATACAGAATGACTGCATTACATAATTTTGAACAGCTACTCTTTGAATAATCTAATTTATTAGTGGTGCTACATATTAAACATTTTCAGGCCATCTAACATTGAATTAATATCTTGATTTACAACATGACCAATTCATGATTGTGTGTGGCATCTTAAAACTAAAAAAGATACAACAGAATTTAAATGGTTAACCTTTAATTCTTATGTAGGATTTAATAATATGTATGTTGTGACAACTCCACTTACATTTCATGTTTTATTAAAGACCATTTTATTTTTGGGTATTTCTTTTGTAAACAGAACAAAATTCAGAATGTTTTTTTTTTTGAAAGTATAATCTCTGATAATTCAGGAAATTATGTATTCACTTGATTTTAGAATATGGTTTTAATTTTTTTTTTATCTTCAAAAGAGCAACGTACTGGTTAGGAGATAAATAGACTGTTATGAATGTGACACTTTATTTTACTGCTATATATATTTTTTTAAAACAGTTTTGTTAGATAGTTTCATTTCTTGGATTTCACTCAAAAAATCAAAATGAGCTTTTCAGGTACAAAAATGGATTGTCAGATCATTATCTGGTGCCCACAAGTATAAATTGCAATACTTACATTTAGAAAATTAAATATGCTATAAATTAATCCTCATTTTTATATTTATGAATGTGCAACAATCTTTGCTAAAGTGAATAGTCACTTATTCTTAAAAAAAAAAAATAAGTATAATATCAATCTTTGCCAAACTGGACAAATGATCTTACTTAAAATTTAATTAAGACTTTTTTATAGAAACAATATTACTCTGTTGATGAATTTTTAAATAATAGTAATTAATAAAAAAAAAAAAAAACAATTTATCTCCATCCCATTCAACTTGTAAATGTGTGCTTGAAATATTTTTTTGTAATGATTATGAATTATACATTCATTAAATATTTAATGTATTTACCGTAATATTATTTTATGTGTTTACATTTAAATAATTAATATGGACTTTAATCAAATCTGTTTTTTATCTTATATTGATGTGATTTATATAGATGTATTTTTACGTACCAATCAGAATATGTGTTGTTTTTTTTTTTTCATTTTTTATGGCTGTATAAATCATTTCAGTCAGTCCATTATCCAAGTCTCTTCAAAAGGACTGTTTCGGCCTTGCAGTCCTTTTTCCAGTACTTTTTCATACATTACAATCTATCTCTGTGCCCTTTCTGGTGCTGAAAATTTTTGTGAATTTCTTTCTTGTACTTTTTCATTTAATTTTATCTTTTCTGTGGTATCTTCTGGCATAAGGCCAATTTTCTTCAGATCCCTCTTATTTCTCTGATCCATCTGCATGCTGTCTTGGGGATTTTCGAGTCGAGCTTGTATTGTATCAGCTGTTTCAGAAGTCTATGATGTGTCCAAAGAATCCTAGCTTCCTCTTACACATGGTATTGGTGATGGGTTCTAACTTTGTACATGCTTTGTTGGGAATGATCCACCACAACTCATCTTTCTTCCAATTCTTCTTTCGATTTTCTGGAGTTTTGTCAATCTTTGATCATTTGTTCAAGCAGAGCAGTGTTTCTGCTGCATATCTGGCTTCTAGTTCTGTAACTGTGTTGTAGTGTCTTATTTTTGTGTTTATTTTACCATAGGTGAACCAGGTTAACCTTTGTGCTTTAACTAATTTGTTTCTTCTTCAAGGTTTGTTTCTTATTATTTTTCCAAAGTATTTAAATTGAGTTACTATTTTGACTTTATTTATAATTTATGTTTACTTATTTTAATTGAGTTGGTTTTTAGGGCATAATTTCTCTCTTTGAATGATAATTTGAGGCCAATATTATTTGTAATGTTTTGAAGTTCTAATATTTGAGTTTTAACTTCAGGTTTGCAGATCTCACTGGTCATGCATTAGCTCAATTTGTAGCAATCCTGTCTTGAAAAGTATTCTTTGTTTGACTATTGTAGTTACAAGTTTCATGTTATTGAATCATAATTTGCATTCATCTGTATGATGGCAATCATTAGTTCTGGATTTGACATTACTGGGCATCCATAGAATTTCCATGGTAAAATTGCCAGACAAAATTATGACATCCTGATGGCACACCAGCAGTTAATGGAAAATGTGATTTGATAGTTACCTTGTCTAACAATTATAAAATATATTGTTGACCAGTAGTGACTGTTTTTCCAATTATACATACCACTGCTCTAGAGTTGTATAGGTATCAGTTACTCAACATGTGTACCATAGATCCTAAGGTACCTGTGATAAATAGACTGTTTCCCTGATTGAAGATATAGGATGAACTTGAAATATACCAGATCAGTCACCATATCTTCATTAACAACTTCTATTTCAGCAGTTTATAATCTAAGAATGAGTGGATCATTTGATAAAAAAAACTATCTTTTTGTTATTTTATGATAGTAACTAACATTACCATACTCAAAAATTGGTAAAAGAAGCCATAAAACAAGAATATTAACTGAAATAGTTAGCATCACTTATTTGCTCTTCTGAAATCTGTAAGATTATGATTACAAAACTAAAAAAAAATATATATAGTTTATCTAGATTTATGCACTCATATTAAGCTTCCCATAGAATGAAGACAGGTATTTGGCAACAAAAAATTATGAGCTGCTCAGCAATGAAATAAGCAACTTTATTCAGACAAAAGCATCAGTTCTGTTACAAAATTTTTAGAAAATGTATTCATTGTTTGTTGAAGAGGCACTTTTATTGCTTGTCTTGGAAGATTATTGCAATATGAATACACTATTTTAAGATCTTACTATGAAATTCTTTTATTTAGGTAGGCTGCTGTATTTCCCATTAACCTTTTCGATTATCTAATAGTTAACTTGAGAAATTTTGAATTACTGCAAATGTTTCATTTCTAATCGCTAATTTTTATTCTATATTTTTTCATTCTTTTTAAGAATAGATGTAAATGGGTCCATAATATTAATCCAAAGGGAAATGAATATGTAGAATTTCATACCTTCACACCAAAAGCTAATAACCAAATAGAATAAGCAATGTCTGTTTTTTGATAAAATTTTAACTTAATTACAAATGACTTTTTTCCTTTTTGTTTTGTAATCCTCATGCAATTTATTGCATAAAATTGGATGTTTATGTACAATTTGTGATCAACTTTTCTATAAACAGATTACTTTTAAAAAACAGTGTTACTTAAGTATCAAAAATATCTGCAGTAGTTTTAGACATTGCTGGTTCACATTCTCACTGCTAGACAAATGCAATGATGATCTGACGAGAATATAAGTCGCTATGTTCACAGGCCCTTGAAAATCTTTCTACTGTTGTGAATATTTCACACTTGATCTGTAGGGCACTTTCAGTTGAAATTGGGGCCTGATAGACTGTTACACTGATAGACCAAAAAAAATCTTTTAATGTCTCTCTAAGTGTGATACCATTTCTTGAATTGCTTTTTTTGTACATTATGTATCTGTAAATACAATTTTTCTGTCACCCTTAGTTTTAAATAAATGACGCTTCAAAAAATTTTAAGGGAAAATGTAGTTAAAATCTGTAAAATTTATAATTTTGAGTGGCCATACCTGTGTTAGAATGATTTTGCTGATGATTTTTTTTATAAATAGCCTCAGGCACATCCTGAATTGATATCCAACAGTAATCTGCTACCATGTTAGTATTTCATTATAGCGCCCTATATAGCGGCTTTGCATCACCGAAATGTCTTGGTGGAAGCATTCACCGTGTTTGTCACATCTCAGAGGTTGTCTGGGAAAAAATCCATGAGTGGAGGAAATGTATTTTCAAAGACATATTATATTCCATAGCTCCGTATGAAGTAAGAAGTTGATTATAATATCGTGATAATGTTGGATTTTTGTTTCCTAAAAAGGTTATGTGAAAGGATGACATGCAAAATCGTGAAGCATTCCACATTTTTCTCCCCCTATGAATCATGAAACCTTGCCGTTGGTGAGGGGGCATGAGTGCTCAGTGATAGAGAGTAGCTGGAGCAAAGGTACAACCATATCGGAGAGGTATCTGTTGAGACCCAGACTAAGGAATGATTCCTGTAAGAGGGCAGCAGCTCTTTCAGTAGTTGTTAAGGGCGTAAGTCAGGACAACTTAAATGGCCATATCAACATCACTCAGTCCTCTTGAGTTCTGTGCAGCTGAAAGCAATGGAAAACTACAGCTGATTTTTTCCAAGAAAATGTAGCTCTCTGCATTTTCATATAGCAATGATGGAGGCGCCTTCCTTGGTAAAATATTCCAGAGGTAAACTAGTCCCCCGTTAGGATCTCCGGGTGGGGACTACTAAGGAAGGGGGTCACCAGAAAATTAAAAAATAACATTCTACGAGTCAGAGCATGGAATGTTAGAAGTTTAAAACAGGTTGGTAGGTTAAAAAATTTAAAGAGGGAAATGGATAGGATAAATGTAGATGTACTAGAAATTAGTGAGGTTCGGTGGGAAGAGGAAACGACTTTTGGTCAGGTGATTTTAGAATAATTAACTCAGCTTCAAATAATGGGCAGGCAGGCATAGGTTTTGTAATGAATAAGAAGATAGGGAAGAGAGTAGAGTATTTCAAAATGCATAGCGATAAAATAATTGTAATAAGGGTAAAATCAAAACCTAAAATGGACAACAATTGTTAACATCTATATGCCTACAAGCACCCATGATGATGATGAGGTAGAGTGTGTATACGAAGAAATTGATGAAGTAATTAAACACATAAAAGGAGATGAAAATTTAATAATAGTTAGAAATTGGAAAAGGCAAGGAAGGAAATATAGTGGGTGAATACAGCCTGGGCAAAAGGAATGAAAGAGGGGACCGACTTATAGAGTTTTGCATGAAGTATAGTTTAGTAATTGCCAACACCCAATTATGATTTAAGAATCATAATAGAAAAATATACACATGGAAAAAGCCAGGCGATACTGCAAAGTATCAGATAGATTATATCATGGTTAAGCAAAAGATTTAGAAATCAACTCGTCGACTGCAAAACTTACCCTGGTGCAGATATTGATAGCGACCATAATTTAGTGATAATGAAATGTAGATTGGGGTTTAAAAACCTGAAGAAAAGGTGTCAGATGAATTGGTGGAATTTAGAGAAGCTTGAGGAAGAGGAGGTAAAGATTTTTGAAGAGGACATTGCAAGAGCTGTGAGTAAAAAAGATAAGGTAGAAAATCTAGAAGAAGAATGGGAGAATGTTAGAAAGGAGATTCTTAAATCAGCAGAAGTGAACTTAGGCGGAACAAAGAGAACTGGTAGAAAACCTTGGGTTTCAGACGATATATTGCAGCTGATGGATGAACGTATAAAATATAAGAATGCTAGTGATTAAGAAAGTAAAAAAAACTATAGACAATTAAGAAATACTATAAACAGAAAGTGCAAACTAGCAAAAGAAGAGTGGATTAAAGAAAAATGTTAAGAAGAGGAAAGAAAAATGAACATTGGTAAAATAGATGGAGCGTACAGGAAAGTTAAGGAAAATTTTGGGGTACATAAATTAAAATCCAATAATGTGCTAACAAAGATGGTACACTGATTTATAATTTGAAAGGTAAAGTCAATAGGTAGGTGAAATATATTGAAGAGTTATACGGAGGAAATGAATTAGAAAATGGTGTTATAGAGGAATAAAGGAAGTTGATGAGGATGAAATGGGAGAAACAATACTGAGATCTGAATTTAAGAGAGCATTAAAAGATTTGAATGGCAGAAAGGCTCCTGGAATAGACGGAATACCTGTAGAATTACTGCAAAGTGCAGGTGAGGAAGCGATTGATAGATTATACAAACTGGTGTGTAATATTTATGAAAAAGGGGAAATTCTGTCAAACTTCAAAAAGAGTGTTGTAGTCATGATACCAAAGAAAGCAGGAGCAGATAAATGTGAAGAATACACAACAATTACCTTATCTAGCCATGCATCAAAAATCTTAACTAGAATTCTGTACAGAAGAATTGAGAGGAGTGGAAGAAGTGTTAGGAGAAGACCAATTTGGTTTCAGAAAAAATATAGGGATAAAGGAAGCAATTTTAGGCCTCAGAATAATAGTAGAAGGAAGATTAAAGAAAAACAGACCAACATACTTGGCAATTATAGACCTAGAAAAGGCATTCGATAACATAGACTGGAATAAAATGTTCAGCATTTTAAAACAATTAGGGTTCAAATATAGAGATAGAAGAACAATTGCTAACATTTACAGGAACCAAACAGCAACAATAATAATTAAAGAACATAAGAAAGGGAGTCCGACAAAGATGTACCCTATCCTCGTTACTTTTTAATCTTTACATAGAACTAGCAGTTAATGATGTTAAAGAACAATTTAGATTCGGAGTAACAGTACAAGGTGAAAAGATAAAGATCCTACTATTTGCTGATGATATAGTAATTGTAGCTGAGAGTAAAAAGGATTTAGAAGAAACAATTAATGGCACGGATGAAGTCCTACGCCAGAACTATCGCATGAAAATAAACAAGCACATAACAAAAGTAATGAAATGTATTAGAAATAACAAAGATGGACCACTGAATGTGAAAATAGGAGGAGAAAAGATTATGGAGGTTTAAGAATTTTGTTATTTGGGAAGTAGAATTACTAAAGATGGACGAAGCAGGAGCGATATAAAATGCCGAATAGCACAGGCGAAATGAGCCTTCATGAACCCTCATGAACAATATTTTTCCCATTTGGAGTTAAGTTGTTTCATTTCTTCCACTCTTTGGTAACATAATTTTTATCCCTAGCTCGGCTGTCCCATTCGCAAAGAAAACACATGTACTTAGTGTAGCCTAACTGCATGCCTAACAAAATAGCTATAACTTTCAAATCACCAAATATGTTCCAGCTATGTTTTTTTATAATTTTCTTTTTCAGAAACATCTCATCACATTGTATGTCTCTTTCAAATTAATACCATAAGCAATCGGTATCGAAGGATATTTGTTACCATCGTGTAGTAGAATCACTTTTAAACTATATTTGGATGAATCTATGAAAGGCGCCAATTGTCAGGTTTATGAACTTGTCCTAAGTGCAACATAAGCTCATCAATATTTGTGTAATAAACCAAATTATTTTCATCAATAAAGTACTGAGAAAGTTATTTTTATCGACTTTGAAAGCCCAACATTTTTGTATTTTTTTGAAGTAAATTGCAACTTTGCAGTCTTGATTGTAACAGTTCAGCTTGATTTTTTGATAAATTTAAATCCCTAACAAAGTCATTTAATTCACCTTGTGATATAAGATGTAACTTATTGGAAGATAATTCAAAATCGAAACCATTGTTGTCTTCTTCGTTACTGCCTGATTCTTCATCGCTGCTTTTGAAACATACATTTACAGGTGGCTCAAGAACTGGAATAATTTCACTGTGAGGTACAGACCTGATTGCAGATTTCAATGAAGGATATTTTACACTATGTTTAGATTTTTTAGAAATTCCAGACACACTTGTTAAACAAAAGTAATAATCGGTTACATGATCCTTTGGTTCATGCGAAACCATAAATACACGAAATGGCAAAGCCTTCAGTGTACCTTTCAGCCATTGTCTTAAATATACAGAACAATTAGTGCATACTATATGAGGAGCCCACGTTTTATCGTGATCACCAATTTTACACTGAATGTACAAATGATATGCTTTTTTTAATTAAAGGTGTAATATTTTTTCTATTTGATTTTTGTAACTATTTGAAAAATCTTCTCATCGATTAGCTCAAAATTACTTTCCGTAAAAAATCGTCTTTTACAGAAATAATATTTTTCTGTTAAATATTTTAAATAATTTAACTCCCCCCCCCCCCCATGTGTTTGCTTAAAATAATTTTCAATGGCTGTTTCTGAATTAATCTTCAGTTATCTGGTATCCTAGGAAAAAAATAATAAATACATAAATATATTTAGTATTCATGCGATTACTCATTATTGTGAGGTACTGAGTGCTGTGGGATTTAGTATATTGGATATAGCTTGTGTTAAAATATTTACCTGTTCAGCCTAATTTTTAAAAGATAAGAGAATCATTAAAAGTTTCTTCCGTATATATCTGAATGATGTGTTACTTTAAGTGCAGATCTAAAGTTTTATGACACGGTTAAAGTTATTTTCTACCGATTTATAATTTCAAGAAAGTAACAGCGTTCGAAGTTCTAAAGGGCTTAAACTTAGAACTTGGATTTATCCATTGCAATGATTTTTTGTGCATGCTATGTTGTTACTGAAATTTATTTTTACAGGTAAATATATTTATTTTACAACAAACAAATATCTGCAAACAGGAATTAGTTGAAAACATTCTTTGTCAGTACCGGTGCAGACATTTCATTGTTGAATTATAATAGGGTACTGATATCTTACAGTCGCATAGAGTTTTAAATAAATTAAAAAACTTTATATCTAAAGTTCTTATAAGAATATTAATCGGTTTCTCCTTTAAAAAAAAAATTCTTCACGGGAAGCAAAAACCGTTTTGATTAGTTTAAGGCTCATGTTATTTACATCTTTCAGAAGATAAATTTTTAACCGATTAAAAACTTTGTCGACTAATATTATTTACAGCAAAAATATCAAAATGTAATTTTTTTTATAAAATTAAAAAACTACATCAAAAATATAACAGAAAATTTAAGTACGTGAATATAAAATTTATTGGGAATGCTGTATAATTACAATGAACTAAAAAAATGGCAATCTTTTTAATTTATGTTCCATAAAAAAAAAGGTTTTTACAATATAAAATTAAACTATTCTGAACACTTTTTTTTTGCTTGTTGACCACCACAGGCTTGTGTGTGGGTTATGGAAATAGAATTTTTTTAGTGCGTGAAAATGCCATGGCTGACCGGGATTTGAACCCAGGACCTCTTGAAGAAAGGTTGAGATGCTACCACTCCGCCGTGGAGATCAGCATTTAGCGTGCAATGTTGGAATGTCACCGATCATACTTTGTTCTAAAATTGGTGGAACACATGTTTGTAACGTGCAATATGACGACGGTTTTTGTTTATTGCTCTTTTTAACTTCTTACTAATAAATAATAAAAACTCAAATTTAAGCATTTAAACCTGATATTTAGTTCCTAAATATTATGAAATTATTAACTCGTTTTTAAAGTTAATGTAATAATACACTAAGTATATCAATTTCTAAGTTATAGTGTGATGATTACATGTTGTAGAAAAACATTCAAAATAAGATGCTACATGGTGTCTCGATGTGCTACATGTTAACTGTATGTGAGATTCCCGGGATTTCATGATCGATTAAAAAAGGCTGAAAAATCAGTGTGGCAGCCAAAGTTGTCAATTTACTTATCTTTTTTTATGAATTTCAAAAGGTAAATCTTGTCTGTGTGTTTTTTACAGTATTATTTGCATGAGATTTTTTTTATAACTAGCGTTATAAAAACGATTGATCTGTCTAGAGTAAAAATCCAAATTTTTGTATTTTTGAAAGAATGAATTGTATAAATGCAGGACAATTTTTAATGTTTGTAATTTTGTCTTGTGATTTATTCGCATAGATGAGCTCCTGTAATGTGTCTTTGCGACGTAAATAAAAACATGCTCGTATCTACTGGTGTTAAAAATTATTATCGATTTAAAAATGTAAGATGGTAGTGTTAAAAGTGTTAATTTTCTTATTATTCACTAGGGCGTTATGCCTCTATGATTGCTTGACCAGCTGGCTTTCACCATCAGCTGATAATTCTTTTCTCATTTTTGTAGCACGCAATAATTGTCATTCTTAGTTAGTAATTAATAAGGTGAACATCTTTAATATTTAATGCAATCTTGATTTGTTACTACTGTCAAAAAATCAAATCTCGTCATAAGTATTCATAATTAATTTAACGCATTAACTCTATCATCACACAGTGTTTTGTATTATAATTTAAGTCGATAAAATGATTACAGTTTCCTTATAAATCAACAAACTCTTTATTTAATCGTACACGAATAACAATTGCAATTCTAGAATATTTCTAAGAAGATTGTTAAAACATTTTTGGTCCTCCAGACCGGATACGAACAAAGGATATGACCGCTGAATACGGAACGAAACGCAAGAATGGCGGGAGTTTCAATATTTCTTCCTACAGATCGCAGAGCCTGGACAATGTCCCTTGCTGCTCTATCTTTCTATTAGCGGGAGAGTTTCACGGGTTATTTAGTGGCGGATATAAATTTTAAGTTTTATTTATGGACGGATTTGGTAATTTGCATTCCTCCATATGGACCAGTGTGAAATTTATTTACCGGGTCTGACCGTGGGAGACTAAGCTAGTACTTGAACCTAGTACTCCTGGCGTGATTTCTCTTCAGTCCATCCGCTGAAGTCATTTCGGTACTAGCACCTTATGGGCTAGCAGGAATACGCCTACCGGGGACCTAGTTATTTGGAGGGAGTTGCATTTGCTGACCGAATTAAATTATGGTCTCTTCGTGGGATGGTGTTGTGTGTTGTCTAGGTTTTTATAGTTTTAACAAAATTTGATTGTGAAAACAGTCAACTTTCGCGGGCGGAATTTTCGCGCGGTTTCCATTAAGTTACGCGATATAGAGGCTTCTAAGCCAGGTTTGTCATTTTTTGACTCCCGTACCGCCTGTTCACCGCGGTTCGTCTAATACGGCATGAGGCCGTTTTCTTATACCCTGTGGAGTAAGGTCCTCTCGGCAAATGTTCCAGAGATGGCCTTGTTCGGACACGGCGGCTCTCCCGAACAGTCTGCGTGCCTGCGCCACCCCACCTCGGATACGGTGTGTAGTCCCGCATCGTGGCTAAGAGTGGCGTTTCTAACGAACCACGCTGCTTCAAATATAGTTTGCAACGCTATGTTTTGGACGGCTTCTAATTTCTTTCGAAGCGTGGAAGTTCAACAAAGATCTCCATGCCGGGTAAGCATATGTTAGAATTGGCAGGACGTACAGCCGAAAAAGGAGCAGTTTGGTCGCCAGTGGATATGGGCTGGCACTGTTCACTACTGGGTATAGTGAGGTCCTGACGACCTTTGCCCTGTGGGTCGCATATTTAACATGTTCTCCTAAGGTAAGCCGTTTATCCAGGTCTACTCCCAGGTACTTGACTGTTTTCTAAATTGGATTTTATCTCCTGAGATGCCTGGCTGGAGCACGTATCTTGAATGTGAACATCACTGCCGTTGATATTTTACCGTTGACCTTGAGTCTCCATATATCGAGCCACGGCTCTATTAGATCCAGTTGCCTTTGGAGTCTCTCGATCGCGTAATCTAAACTTCTGCGGATTCATAACAATATGCCGTGTCGTCTTCGTATAGAGCTGTTTTGACTCCTTCGACAGCGGCATATCGTTGACGTAGGCCGTGTTTAAGAACACCGAAAGCATTGCTCCTTGGGGACTCAAGCGACTATGTCTCTGGTGGAGAAGATTGTTCCCCCTACGCGTACAACAAATTGTCGGTCTAGTAAGTAAGACAGTATCAATCTGACATAGCGACAGGGAATCGTCATATGCGCGAGTTTATATAGCAAGTCGTTATGCCAAACTTTGTCAAAGGCTTTAGCCACATCTAGAAAAATTAAAAATTGCAGTTACCGCTTTTCTATCTAGGTCTCCGACAAGATTGTCGATTATTTTAACCAGTTGGAGGGTCGTCGAACAGGCCCTCCCTGAACCCAAATTGCTTTGGCTGTACTTCTTTTCCCAAATGTCGCCTAAGTCTCTCCAGAAAAATCCTTTCGAATAGCTTTGACAACGCTGGTAATAAGGAGATCGGCCTGTAATTCTGCTGGGAAAAGAGCAGACTTTTCCGAGGTTTGGGTAAGCATACCACCTTTGCAGTTTTCCAGCAATTCGAAAAATATCCGACGTACAAAATTGACGTGAATATTGCGGTTATGATCGCTATAAAAGCGAGTGCAACATTCCGGAATGCCTTGTCGGGGCTTGTGGCTTTGATTGCTGCGGAAACCTGAGCCTCAGTGACTTACTCTATTTCTGGTGGGGCGACCTCCACCTGTGCTAAATAATCTACGAGGAAGGACTCCACCTCGGTTGTGTGGTCGTCGTTCGGGGCGGAAGGTGGGTTTGGAGTAAATTGGTTCTCCAGGGTGTTGGCGAAAACCTCCGCCCTGTCCGCCTCCGAATATGCCAGAAGGTCACGTTGCCCCACAAGCGGGTGGCGGGGCTTCTTTCCTTCTCGTAATTTTTTGTTTAGCCTGAACACCGAGGAGTGGTTATCTGAAACTGAGGCGAAGTATTCGTTCCTCGAATCCTCTCTATGTTGTGCCAGCAGCTGTTTCACCATTTCCGCTTGAATATAAAAAGCCCTTTTATTATCGGGGGTTAGGATGA
The DNA here is from genome assembly GCF_047948215.1 of Lycorma delicatula. Lineage (NCBI taxonomy): Eukaryota > Metazoa > Arthropoda > Insecta > Hemiptera > Fulgoridae > Lycorma > Lycorma delicatula. Next base: position 3,001,245 of record NC_134457.1, on the reverse strand, counting down.
TTCGTTATGTTCTCCTCAGTCGGCGCATCTCTGCTATAGCGTCAGAGATGTGAGGTGGGAGATTATTACGGATAGGCCTTGTGGTCTTTACCGTAGAGCTGTTTGACAGAACCTTGATCATTGAAGATGTGACGCGTTCGACCGTGTCGTCAATTTCCTCCGGTGTGGTCAGGAGTTCAGGATGCGCTGGCCTGTAATCCCGTTGGAGAGTTTCATAGAACCTTTTTCAATTCACGACTTTCGGGGTATAGTCGGAGGACCTCGGCCCAACTCCAATAAGACAGGAGAGTGGTCCGAGCTGACCGGTGGTTCTATCGTTTCAGTCATGACCGTAGTTGCTACCGCCTTCATGATTGTGATGTCGAGTACATCACGTCTGGATCTGCACGTTCGATGAATGAAGGTGGGCACCTCGGGGCTATGACGACTAACCGGCGTGCTCGTGCCCTTTCGTATAGCAACCTGCCTTTTGCACTTGTCAGATTGCTATTCCAAGACTCGTGCTTAGCTTTTAGGTCGCCGATGAGTATCATGGACCCATCCCAATTTTGTAGCACGGCATCTAGTAGCACGGCGGGTACCGCTGAGTTGGTTTATTATAAGCCGAAACCAGCCGACACACCTTGCCTAGATGCTCCACATATACACAAGTCTGCTCCATCACATTAGTATGAGGTCGACCCGTATGTGTATATACGCCTGTGGACTAGTTGCGGCTCCGCGGCTGGCTTGGCGTCCGGCCTTGTCGTACCGGCCTATCCGTAAAGGAATTCCGAACAGTCAGTTGTTTGTTCGTATTCAGGCAAGTCTCAGACAACAGTATCGTGTCTATTAGTAGATCCTCGGCCAGACGGAAAAGTTCCGCTGTCTTGCCTACTACTGAATTGGCGTTCAACTGTAGCAGTTTGACATTTTACATAACCATACCTAGATATCAGGTTCATGAGGCACTCTATGATGGACTGAATACAGCCGTTCAGAGATTTAGCTTGGAGTAGGCAGTGCAATATTGCTAGAATTTCTGGTATGACAACCTTAATTGTCACTTGTGACAAGAAATTCATACCGGAACTCTCTTTGGGGGTACAGTTAACATCTGTTTTGCCGCTGGTGGGCCGGGGGTCGATAACGCCTTTTTGGTGGGGCGTGGGACTTCTGGGACCTTGGTTGTTCTGCCAGACGTCGTGGGTTTGGCACCCACCCTCTTTGATTTTGCCAATTGTTCGGCTTTTTTGCTTCCACCTTTTTTTGTATCTACTGCCAGTTTAAGCTTGGGTGGTGTGGGGGTCCCTCGCAGTGTTTGGCTCCTCTAAGGGTTGATCACCTGTGGATACCGACTACGCTTTAAATGTTTTCTTGCTCCCACACCATTATCCTCTCCTCCATCAGAAAACTATGGGGGGAGGAAGGATGGGTTTGGATTAGATAGCTTTCCATTAAGAAAGAATCGTCTGAAGAGTACCGCTAAAATTTAAATGTAATTTTATGTATTAAAATTTAAATTAATATTAAGTTATTAAACTATTTTTGACTTTGATGGAAAATCTGTCTTAGAAAATTTAAAATAAAAAGTAAAAAGGTTAAATTTAGAAGTAATTTAATAAAATTATTTATTGTTTATATTTAATTTACATAAAGTCCAATTTAATGCTTAATTAATTAAATTGAATTAAGATTAACTTATTATATTAAGTTAAATAATCATCATCTTGGAACTTATATCATCATCATTGTTGTAATACAACATTATTTTATACTCATTATAACTTAATCTATTTCTTATTTGTTAGAATTTATTTATAGTCGCTAAAATAATTCAATTAATCATGAACGAAAATAAACTAAACAAAACAAGAGGTGTAATTAAAACCTCAATCACTAGAATTAACACCTTTGCGGGTAATTTTGATATAACGCAAAGTGGAACTTACGCTTTACAAATTAAATTAAGAAATTTGCTTGAATTACAAAGCAAATATGATAATATTCAATCACAGCTTGAGGTTGGTGGTGAAGGTGACATTGTCTCTTCGGACAGGATACAGGTTGAACCTACTGGGTTGGTCTGGTGGTGAACGCATCTTTGCAGATCAGCTGATTTTGAAGTCAAGAGTTCCAACATTCAAGTCCTAGTAAAGGCAATTACTTTTATACGGATTTGAATACTAGATCGTCTATACCGGTGTTCTTTGGTGGTTGGGTTTCAATTCACCACACATCTCAGAAATATTCGACCTGAGACTGTACTACACTCATACATATCATATCGTACTTCACTTACACTCGTACATATCATTCTCATTCATCCTCTGAAGTAATACCTGGCGGTGATTCCCGGAGGCTAAACAGGAAAAGAAAGGATACAGGTTGAACATGATCTATGTAATATTGAATGTAAATTAAAAGGATTAATAGATCAAACATCCGTTAAAGAGAAATCACTCACATTAAACCGATTTTCACCAGTGTCAATCAAATTCAGTTAGCCATTAAATCTACCATTTTTTAATGGAAGTATATATTGGATTGCAACATTATTATAACATATTTAATGATTTAGTTCATTCTAGGGTTAATTTATCAGACATACAAATACATTACTTACATTCATCATCATTAAAGGATGAAGCGTTGACTGTTGTCAGAATACCTATAACCAATGAAAATTATTCGGTTGCATTAAATTTACTCAAAAAAAGATTTGATAACAAATATATAATTTCTATCCGTAATGTTGAAAAATCTATTATTTCTATCATAATGTTGAATCTATTTTAAAAATAGATTCTGTTAATAAGGAGGCTACTGATAATTTATCCAGTTTTGTTAATAAATTAACTTCATGTGTGAATTCGCTTGAAGCCACGAGAATTCCTGTAAATATTGATCTAATTTACATTAAATACTGTATTTACCATGCACACAGCTTATACTTTAACTGAATGCAAAGCATTACTGCTACTGCCAACTTTTTATTCTAAACTGAATCATCCCTGCAAAAGTGAAACCTGTTACACTGAGCATAACTCTGTCTCACTTTTTCTTCATGGAAATGAAAACTTTAACTTAAGACGATGTTATATCCATATGTATTCATATGGATAATTAATATTCATATGGATAATTTAATTATGGATGTAAATTTAAAAGGTAGAAACTACTAAAGAAATTGAACATTAAAATACTGTATATTTCCGCAGATAAGACGATAGTTGAATCATAAAAAAGGCCTCCAAAATCTGAAAATCTGGGGTCATCTTATAGGACAGTTATAAAAAAAATTAGATTGGAATTTACATAAATTGAAACCATTATAAAATAAAACAAATCACTCACCATTGTATTTAAAATTCTCATATTCATCATCTAAGGCAAATAGCTCCTCAAATACATCCTCACTATCGTTGTTGATAAGCTCATCACATGGGTTCATCACATTCTGTACCTAGCTAGTCGATTTCCACTTCATTACCAGTATCCCATAACAAATTTCCTCAGTGCCATCCACAGCATTAGAAATCCCACACTTTTTGAAGTATTTGATCAGTGTTTCCACTTTCACTTTTCCCATGATTTCATCATGAAATCAAACAACACATCAAGTGAAGCAGCCCGCATAGCTCCACCTTTCATATACAACAATATTATATATGTACATATATATGTTATATGTGAAAAAAATTCTGAATTTTTTTCAGAATTGAAGAGTAGCTATGATTTTTCACAAATGAGTTAAAAATGTATTTGAGAAATATTTCTTTCTCACGGGTTGTTGACGAGATAGAAAAAGGGGAAATTGTTAAAAATTAGTTTTACTGTTTTATAAGTGATTTTCTTATTGTTGAACAAGCTGTTTTTTAATCATATAAATCACATATTAAATTAATTTAATAAAAATTCTCATAATAGTTGTAATAAACTTGTGTCTCCTTGTTTACTACATAAAATATCTGATGTGGACAGCACATGACTTCCTTGTTAAGCCATAATATTATTGAGTTTTTATTTATTGCAATTTTTTTTACAATCAGAGGATAATAAATTTAAAAAAAAGGAGATGATGTTGATTTGAACTGATGTGCCTTCCCCTTACAAGATCCAAATATTTCATTAATTAAAATTTCATTTGGTTATAACTCTGGAACTGATGAAAATAAATACCACTTATGATATACTCGTATTGTTGAATATAAGGGCTTGTTACTGCAGTTAAGAAAAAGTCCAAAATTCAAATTTTTTTTGTATTTTGGACAGTTTTGGTTCTGTTGATCGCAATCAAACGGGAAGGTGCACAACTAATGTTAGAATAGTTCTAACCAAAATTTTAATATCCTTAGGCTAATCATTTTTGAGTTATGTGAGATACATATGTATGTACGTACATACATACGAGGTGTGATCAAAAAATACGGTGAATAATTTTTTATTAAAAAAAGTAATAAGGTAACATAGAATTCGATTTAATCTCCTTCAAAGTACTGTCCTTGGCTAGCAGTGCACTTATCCCAACGTTGACTCCATGACTGGAGGCATTTCTGGAAGGGCTTTCAGCTGCTCAGTCGTGGCCCTCTCAATGTCAACAAGGGTGTCGAAACGTTTTCCTTTAAGCACAGTTTTAATTTTTGCGAAGAGCTGAGAGTCGCATGGTGCTAAATCCGGTGAGTATGGCAGATGTGGACAGACAGGAACACTTTTTTCGGCCAAAAACTCGCGAATGAGAAGCGAAGTGTGACACGGCGCTTTGTTGTGGTGGAGAAGGAAGCCATTGGTCCATTTTTCTGGTCTCTTTCTTCGTGTCGTTAAAATGCTTTGAACGGATCTGTAGATGTTAAGGTCTTCCGATAGCTCTCGAATAATCATTCCCCTGTTTGAACGAACCATCGTTTCCACTTTTTGCACATTTTCACCTGTTTTTGAGGTTACTGGGCGTCCCGCACGCTGCTCGTCTTCAACAGACTCATTTCCGTTTTTAAATCGGTCATACTACTTGTACACAGTCTTCAAAGTTACCGCATTATCGCCGTACACCGATTCTAACATTTCGTGAGCTTCTTTGGCACTCTTTTGCGACTTAAAACAAAACAATGTTAATGCGTTGTTCAAAATCCATGTTGCGCGACAGACACGATAAACACAACCTCACTCTAGCGGCTCTGGCAAGCTCGAACATGTTACAACTTGTCCCTGCCTGTCAGTTGATCACGCTATTGGACAAATTACAGCATATGGATGTAACGTCGGCAGTTGCCGCTATAAAAATTCATTCACCGTATTTTTTGATCACACTTCATATGTTATACCGAAACTAGTCAAAATGGATTTTGACAGGGATGTCAAAATGGATATTTTCAGTGAAATCTGAAAACCTAAATTTTTCCCAATCAGAATACTTGCTTTACTTCGTACAAGGAAGTAAAAATGTAAAACATTCTAAAAGTACCTAAAAAAAAAATTTCTGTAATATCTCCTCAATTAGTATTATGGCATCTGAAGAGGAGAACTTTGTTGTCAGGATATGCTTGTTGAACCGAAAAATGTTTTTTTTGGATTCTACACCTAAGAGTTACAGTGTTAGTGATCTTAACGCAAACATTAACTAAACTCATCTGACAAATTGAACTGTGTTCAGGAAGCAATCTTACTAAATACTGCATTTCATAAAATTATCAGTACAGATTTCATATGGCATAATGTGAACAATCCTGTAACAAGGAACATATTTCAAAATAAATTTTTCCTTTTATCTTCAACTATGCTGGATGTGAAGTGTAAAAAAATGTTTTAAAAACTTGTTGTGTCTGTAAACACCCCTTTAAAAAGTAAAATTCAACATTATTGTACAAGATGTGATTGAACTTTAAGACAGGTGCCACACCACTGCTCAATAGGAGTGGGCAGCTTTGGCTGCAAGTGTGGAAGGAGAAGCTTGTTTTGTCTTTGAAACATCCTGATAAGATCACTACGATATTTTTGTTAAGTAGAGTGGCATCCTGGTGAGTGAAGACATGTTTTTGGTTCCTGGTGGATTATTTATTTTGCAGATGGATAAAAAATGGAACAAGTTTAAGTTAAATTTTGTTTGAAAACGAGGAAATCTGCTTCTGAGATCTTAAAAATGGCTTTCAGGGATAAGTGTCTGAGCTTGTCAAATGTTTTTATCTGGTTCAACAAATTTACAGATGGCTACAAATCAGTCAAGCATGTTTATCCCTGGTTCAGCTGGCTTTCCGGTTAAAAAATCAATGAAAGTTTGTGATTTAGTATATTCTGAACATAGATTTACTATTAGGGAGATGGCTGATAATCTGAATTAAGGTTTCTGTGTGATTGACTTCTGGCTAGTAAGTGACCTATCGCATTTAATTACATTATATTCATAAAAACAGAGTTTAGCATTATTTACATCTTCAAATAACAATGTTTCAGAGACAATGATGTCATAGTTGACAAAAGTTTTCATCCTTACTTTAAATTCCTCAGATTAATCTGTGATGCTCCTTATGTTCTGATAAAAATTTTTTACCAAACCTCACTGTTATCCACTAACTATGCATTATCCTTCTTCTTAGATGCAATAAGGAATCATCCTCGCTATTTTCTTTCCTTTTTTAAGTTTCTCAAGCGACGTATTGAAATGCGATTGTGAGTTTTTGTCAAGTTATCTCTTATTAGAAGATTACCTTGAGCTAAATTCTTTTTATTGTGAAAAATCCAATTTATAGACTTACCTGATTTAAATAATACTTTCTTGTATTATCTGTATTAAAAGGAAGATCAAGATTGGTTTTTAAAATACAGTATTCACAATTTCAGTGTCTTTTTTTTGCAGCATACTTGGCCCAGTTGAAAATAATAATTTCTTTTTCACAATTTAATCTATCCAAATCTTCATTATTTTATTCAAAGCTTTCTTCAGTTACACCTTCATCAATAGTATCAACTCTATTGCTGAATTATTTATTTTAATAGAAAGCGGACCAACTATTTTTATCCAATTTCAAACAAATACGATTCCTTAAGGTCTTCGAGCTTGGGTCCAAACTTGTTAAAGCATTGTTTGCAGCTTTCACATTGTTTAATTCAATTTTCTTTTTTGCCTAACAGGTTTTATTTTGTTTCACAGGTACATCAGCTTTAGTGCAGCATAGATAGGACATACCAAGCTTGTTTAGCAAAAGCCTTTTGAACCTATGCGGTAGATTTAAGGTTAGATTGTATAAAAAGTGATAATACACTCGCACACAAAAAAGTAATTACTTCTAGATAAACTTTGTAATAAAATAAAATGATGCACTCTGTGTTTATTAATAAAGTTGAGATTTCAGACTGCATATTTATACTTTACAAAACCGATAAGCAGAAACGAAGGCACACCCAATCAGGCAGAAACACTATCACATACTGTATTGAAAGAAAATTTCCAAAGGTGGAAATAAGTACTGCCATTTTGAAATTACAAGTTCAGTTAAAAATTTCTTAAAAATCATTGCAGTATTTGATTTTTTCATTTTTTTACAAAAAATCAATAGTACCCACCCATTTTAGTTCTCTAAAATATGCTTATTACTTAACAAAATTAATTTTGTTTTCTTCTTAAAAAGCTGTTTTAAAAATTTCCTTTAATTTCCTAAATTTATAATAAATTGTACATGCAAAGGAACCCGCTTCATCTTGTATAAGAAACTATGAATAAAACTGAAAATATCAAGAAAATTTTTTTTTTTGTTAAAGATAGTAAGTGAAAATGGAACAACAAACAGGCTAAACACATTCTATCTAAGAATCCTACTAAATATTTTCTAGAAGGCTATTCCACCAACCATTTATTTTTTTAAAAAACCACTATATATGTTGCAGTATGTGTGTAATGAGTATGTTCATGCCATCAAGGAAGCCAGATTCAAGTGTGAATGGCAAGGCACCATGCACAAGTAGCAGCGCAGCCCCTGGCAAATCATGTTACCGGCCAAAGCCATTGCTGTTCAGTATCCGATGCAGGTTTGGTGGTCATGACCACACTTTAACATCTGTAACGACTTACCAGGTGTTCCCTGGATACACTTGTTTCCAGATGCTCCGGAGGGTGAAGCAGAGGTCGGCGTTAGGGTCTGGGCTACGCCCTTCCCTGGCGTACGGGCTGTAGGTCCTGTAGATATACACCTAGAGGTATCTTGAATAGCACTGAAAAAGGCACCGGGGATTGACCAACTTGAGACGGATATATTCTACCATATGCTGGGGTCATAAGAAAGCTGCTTGGCAGGCTGTTCACAGGGAGTCTTAGCTGGGGCTGCTTCCCGACTTGTTGGAAAGTGGCTTTGGTGAGGGTGCTCTTAAAACCAGGAAAGGATCATAGCAAAGTCAGCAGTTATCGACTCATCAGCCTCTTGCGGTGTAAAGAGCAAGTTGCTTGAAAGGTTGGTTGTGGAACAGCTCTAGGAAAGCACTGAGGTGAACTGTTTTTAAATCAAGGCCAGTATGGTTTCACAGAGTTGTCACTGAGGATTGCATCTTAAATGCACTTGCCCAGGTGGAAAGCGCCGACTGTAAATATGTTTTAGCAATTTTTATAGACATAGAGGTAGCATTTCCTTCCTTATGTTTGAGTTCTGTCCTCTATGAGTTAGAACGCCGCAATGTTCCCGTAACCCTGCAGGCCGTAGTACATGATTATTTGTCTAATCGTACAGCTCTGTTTAAAGATGCACACTTAGCTGTGGGGAAATCCATCACCAGGGGAAGCTCGTAGGGTTCCATTCTCAGTCCCCTGCTGTGGAACCTGGTATTTGACGGGTTTCTGGGATTGACATTCCCAGAAGGGGTCATGGCCCAGGCTTTTGCTGATTACTGTCTCCTTTTAGTACATAATAATTCACGACCACAGCCGGAAGATCAAGCGCAAGCGGCCTTGTCAGTCGCAGAGGGCTGGATGGACATTCAAAATTTAAAGATTTCTGTGCCCAAGATGAAGTTCTCACCCTTCTCAAGAGTGCAGACAAATTATCATACAGTCAAAACCCCCACATTAAATATAAAGGCTGTGTAATCAGCAGCATGAGAGTTCATAAGTATCTAGGTGTTTGTTTGATGAGAAGTTGCTGTTTAGCAACCACATTACGCAAGTAGTGGCAGATGCCATCTCAGTGATGCACAAACCTAGGAGGATTGCTTGGAAGGACTAAGGGTTGTCTGGCTGTTAAATAAATGTACATGATGTACCGAGGTGTCTTTGAAAGCATGACCTCTTACGTGGCGCCCGTTTGGGCGCACAGATTGGATATGAACAGAGCACTTGTTCAAAATTTAAGGAGTGCCCAGCCTTAATTGTACACACTTGTTTTCTTTAAACAACCTCCTATAAGGCTACCACTGTATTGGGAAAGGCTCTCCCAATCAATTTACTGGTGACAGTTCAGGCAGCCATGTGGAGATTGTGAAGAGGCTGGGAGGCCAAGGTATTTGGGATGCGGTTTCAGGCGGGCCAGTACCGGAATGGTGATCACAATGCACTGGATCTAAATTTTGTTCAGTTGCCCATCTCCCGCCTACAGAGCTTCACGATGGAAGCATGGCAGCTGAAATGGGCCACTGACTAAGGGAAGAACCCTGTACAAGTTCATACAGGATCTGGGGGATGGTATGCCTCGAGTTCGTTTTTAAGGGCAACAGGTGCCAAGGTGCTCACCAACCATGTTAATTTGAGCCAATATCTGTTTCAATTCTGTCTGGCAGATGATGAGCTGTGCATCTGCAGGGAGGCCAAATGAACACCTGATGTTTGACTGCCCTGCTTTTGGTGGGGAGGGAGGCAGAGACTAGGCCATGTTGGAACTTAGAGGTCAAGGGGAAAATTGGCCACTCACAAGCGGCAAGTCAATGCGGCATTGTCAGACCGTGTGGGAGTTCCGTGATGCGGTTACTATGTTCAGCCGACATCAGTAGTTTACTTAAGGGAAAGACTCCTATTGCCCTGTTGTGGGAAGCTAACCTGAGATACATGCTGACCACCAGCCAATTAAGGCTCCAAGCACTTAAATATGGTGGACAGGTACTTGCTGGCATTCAGCAACCTAGGGGTAGCAGAGAATTACTGTCTAGACGAAGTAAATTTTAATTTATGGATGTCATATATATATTTTTAGTAGGTGAAGGGGGACGCCTACCCATTTTATTAAATATATGACAAGTGAACAGTTGGGACACATATGCTGGTGGTCAGCTCACCACGCTTAGTTGACTCATGCTGTTAGGTAAGCTCTAGAAGCTACTTTTAGAACACTGGACCGAATGGGGTGGTGGCAGGAGAAATGCCAAGCAAACCAATACGCCCAAAAAAAGAATTATTGTGAGTGAAAATCAAAGTAGTTTTTTTTAAGGTGAGATCTTGCAGAAATACTGGGTATTATGAATAAAAAATAGTATATACTTCAGTGTATTCTAATGCAGTATTAATAGCAACTGGAGTAACTTAAAATATACAATATTATATAGTTGCTATCTTTTATTATGTTTTTGGTAGCATTTACTACTGAAGAGGAAGTAACTACTAAATCACATTTGAATGTAAATAAGTAAATAAAGGCCTAACTTACATGTTCAAAGACAATGAAAGTTGTTTCTCCACAATCCTACTGTAACTGTTGATAGACTTGTATAAATCTACATTCAGCCTGTAAGTTCTACTATATTCATATTAGTTCTACACAAGCATAATAAAGCAATAATTAACATTTTTATTGTACTTATGTATAACTATGTTTTTAAGCATTGATGAAGTCAAACAAATACATTAGATATATGGACGATCATAATTCATTCGTTAACAATTCAAAATAATAAGCTTCAAAAATACTGTTGGCAACAGCAAAAACATGGATTAATGTAACGTATGAATGTAAAGTTAGCAGCAAACAGAAACCAACATTTACTTAAGTTCTTGGAAGCATTTTTGTGGAAGAAGCTAGTCAAATCATAGATTGCATGTCCACAAGTTTAGCTGGTAGAGCGCTTGTGCAGCTGAATGAGCAAAAAGAGATAGGCTTTCATTTCATCTGCTCACAATTAAATTTAATGCACATGAAAATGGAAAGAGAACAAATACTAACAGAGAAAAGTTGTATGGAAAGCCTCAAAGGAAGTACAGTATCCACGTGATTGTCTGAGGTAATTGGGACTGAGACCAGCTATTTGAAAGAAAAAACAAAATAAACAATTACAGACCTGTAAGCATGCAGATTATTATTTTTTTTTTGAAGTGTGATTAATTTTTCAGTTAACCTCTGTGCTCTCTTAGACAAAGCGATGTTATGCCAATGCTGTAGAGACAGTTTATCATGCGGTGTGCACTATTCCTGTTGCTCTGTGTAAGCAAAAGCAGCTTCTATAATTTTCAGTCCTTCAGAGTGTAATATATGTGGGGTTATCTCTCCTGTACTATCATCCTCTTCATCATACTGTTAATTGCCTCATCGGTGATCTCCATTTCACCAATCATGAATATCTTAGTTGTTGATTTTCATCTTCAACAGCTCATTGGCACTTTTTTTAGAAGTCCTAAGCAAGATAAATTCTTCCAAGAATGGTAGTGGTTTTCACCTCATCCATGCCGAACCAATCCAGTACGCTACATCTTTTAATGTGACTTTCTTTAGGGCCTCCCTAACAGTCATCCCTTCACCTAATCTTGCAATCAACATCTAGAGAAGCCTTTGCCAGTAATTTCTCTCTCTTCATTGTTTCTAGAACCTCTCGGTCTAAAGGTTGTGTAAGTGATGTCACATTAGGGGGTAGGAATATGGCTTTAATTCAAAGCTTTGTCCGTCCAAGCACTTCTTTGGTTGCGGTACATTGTTGGTAGACAGTTGACTTTGATATTTTTAAAGGCTCTTCGGTTTTTAGACTTTCCAATAAGCAGAGGCCTTAGTTTCAAAGAACCAGAAGCATTGGAGGTAGTCAAAATTGTGACTTCATCTTCCTTTTTTTTAAATTCAGGAACAGTTTTTTGGATTTTGCTTCAAAAATTTTTGAAGGTAGCATATGAAAATTAAGACCAGTTTCATCAGAGTTAAAAATTTTATCTGATGTTAATCCTTGAAAACAATTTCTTCCATTTTAGAGTCGGCTGACAGTTTCACCCCGCTAATATTCAGCTGCCTTTTGCCATATTTCTTCTTCCACCTGTCAAGCCACCAATCATTTCCAGTTAATGTTTCCTCAGTCTTTAAACACCTTGTGGAACTTAAGTGCATTAGTTTGTACCAATCACAGGATTCTGCCTATCCCTTGCAGCTGTGAAAACCACAGAAAAAGTGCTTCAGACATCTGCTCATAGTTGCCCTTATTCAAAGTCTTTCGACTCAAACCACTGCCTCCACTTGCACTTTTGTTTATAAATTTTTCAATTTCTTTCCGATTATGTCTCCAATGCCCAACTCCCAGATCGACAGCGACCTTTTTAATTGACTCGTCATTGTCCAACCGTTTTATCGCATTATATTTTGTTTCAAGAGAAACTACAACTCTCTTCCATTTTCCACTCATAACACAACACAGAATTCAGTAAAAGTATAAACTTCAACACACTAATACAACCACATTTAGCATGAGCGCAGAGATAACTGAAACTGATTGTGATAATGTGAAGATTGACAGGTGAACCTGATGATTTCTGAACTCTGTAGCTGGAGACCTTGCATATCAAGCATATAAACATTGCTTCTTGCAGTGATTATCCTGCTTTATTTTTATGTTTTATCTTCTGTGACCAGCTCGTTTGACAGGACTAGGATAATCACAAGTCCTTAACAAAATTCATATACCACAACGTCAATGAAGAATTAGGATGGTTTATTTTTAACATGTACGTCTAATTAAAAAATATTGGATTAAAATTTTTAACATTCCTTTTCCTAACCTCCTTAATATAATAAAGAAAAAACTAAATAGAAAAGAATATAAAAATTTTGAAAAATGTTAATTAAATAAATCCACAACATTTAATATTATTTCTGTTATCTGCTTTGGAAAACAAGTGGTAATCGTGTAATAATTTGTTAGAAATTAAGACACTAACTTTTTATTTAATATGCCACGATGTGCACATCGTGTCTTCACATTTTGAACGTTCTCTGTATATCACTCGTTCATTGTTTATATCTTTCAATGCCCTTTTCATGTTTATTTTTTGCACTGCAATTATTCGCATATTCTATTTTTCATAGGTTGAATGCATTCTTGGTTATGCTACTTAATCTTCCTTTCAATGTGCTTTTTCATATTTTATGTATATCGCATGTTGTAAAATTTGTGAATCTTTACAGTTACCATTTTTGTATTAAAGATTGTACTTCATTATCTTTTATTACATTCAGTGCAATTTGTTTTAAAAGTGCTTAGCTAGATTTTGTGTTTGATACATTAGGCATTACTAAGCTCTTTCGGCAATGTAGCCATTTCATAAACTTTTTTACTTCTCTTTTTACTGTCCCAGTAATTGACGTAAACCTGTTTCTGAAATAAATTAATTATCTGTCGATAATTCAGCAAGGGTATAGTGATTTACCAATTTGCATGTTTGTATATAGCATTACATGCATCTTTTTATCCTTAAAGAAAATGATGCAAGTTGTAAACTAGAATTCTTTAACTCTTTTCTTTTTGTAACATAAATATCAGACATTTGAATGTATTGCTACCTGTTTTGTCAAAGCCATGTTTCTCTTATTTGTATTTCTAGTAATAATTTTGTTTCTTATAGTTGGTGATGAATACAGAATAAATGCTATATCTGATAATAATTTTATGTGTTCATAATTGAATTTATCATTTCAATGTTTCACAATATTAAGTAACTGCACAGCAGATAATCAGTTAGGGATTTTTTCTAATGAAACTTTATCTGTATAGCTGAAGATGAAAAAGCGCTGTTTTAATTGACCAAAAACTTTTCTACTATTAATTATTCTTTCCTTAGCATGTAATATGTTAAAGTGCTGCTATATGTATTTCATTGATGTTGAAATGTGGTAACAATTAAGAAATCCTAATGTGCACACAATTTAGTGCTAGAAATGAGGGAATTCTGAAACATGTTTGCCACAAGACTTCTGCTTCATTCAGTTATAGAGAACTTCATCCACACTGCATTATACAGTAGTAAGTGAATCTTCTGCTGCAGCACTTTAAAAATTTCCATCACTGATGTATTATACAGGTGATTCAAAGAAACGGGAAATTTTAAAAATTAAAGTTTTTAAATTTTATTTCATGTAATTATACAAATGTTGCCATTTTAGGATACATACATTTTAGTTTATTTTTTAAAGATGACATCTTCCAGGTGACCTCCTCTTCTATGTAAACACTCATGAAGTCTCTTCGTTAAATTGTTCATGGTTTGACGTAACATCTCAACTGGAATTTCTGCAATTGTTTCTCAGATCTTTGCCTTCAGTTCTTCCGTTCTAGCAGGTCTACTGTGGTAACCCCACAAAAAGTAATCGCAAGCTGAGAGATTAGGCGATCTGGGAGGCCATCTAATGTCACCATTTTGTGAAATGACACGTTGTGCAAACAATCGGCATACAGCTGCCATCGATATTCGTGCAGTATGTGACGTTGCTACGTCTTGTTGAAACCAGGCTGTGTTAAGAATCGGTAGAAATCTCTTTTGTTGTTCCACAACAAAGTTTTCAAGCACGGCTACGTAACGAGCCGACATCACTGTAATCGCAAGACCGTTGTCATCCTCAAAAAATAAGGGCCTATAACACTGCAAGATGACATAGCACGCCACACGGTCACTTTCTGGCTGTGCAACGGACGCTGGTGTAGCTGCGTAGGATTTTCTTGTGCCCAGTATCTGAAATTTTGCTTGTTAACAAATCCACTGAGGTGGAAATGCGCTTCGTCTGACATCCACAGTTCGTGAACAAACGATCGTCCAGCAACTGAAACCGAACGATGCAATTGTGCATTATTCTTCGTTATCATTTATCTTCTGAAGCATTACATTACAGAATTGTGCTCGCACAATTGCATCATTCTGGACGATCTGCAACTTTAGATGGAATTGCAAGTCCTTCACTAACATTCTTCGAACACTTGAACTATGCAATTGTAAAGATGCTGAGAGACGACGGATTGACCGATGTGGATTTCGTGTGACAACATCTTCTAAAGCTTGAACATTCTGTGGTGTAAGGACGATTCGCTCACGGCCTGGAGGTTTCTTTTTCATTGCTGAACCGGTTTCCTCAAAATTAGATATCCATGTTGCATGTGCTGATGGAACACGGTCGTGCCGTCCCAGATTAAAATGCCGGTGAAATTCTCTACGTGCTCCTTCCACACTGTCATTGGTTTTTTGATAGCAAATGGACTTTGCGCACCACTCCAAGGATCCATGACAACTAAATGGCAGGTAATGTTAGAGAGGCTGGCGCCTCTCTATCAAGTGGTACCAATCACCCACGGCTAGCAATACAACTTTCAAAATTTCCCATTTCTTTGAATCGCCCTGTATTTCTAGGGAGTAATGTACTGCCAGATTTCAACACTTAACTAAAAATAACTTTTAAAAAAAATTAATTTCAACTGCCAAACCTCAAAAGAAGTTTATTTATCAGTATTTATTTTAAGTACCAAATCTCATGTACGCTGCCACCTCTAAACAAAGAGATCTGGTCTACACCTTAATAAATGTAATAAATGAAATTCTGCTTATGTAAGATACTAGTTTTGTTGTGCATGACGTGGTTATGATTATTAGTAACAAATTTATCATTCACTGAAAACTGTTAATTATTTCAGTAGTTTGAGTAGTACCTATACCTTATGGAAAACTGTTGTGGAGCAGAAGACCGTTGATTGTTGTCAAAATTTGTCCAGAAGTCAGTCAAACTGGGCTGTATGAACCAACGTTTGAATTTTTTTAAACTTTGAAAAAATTTTAAAAACGATGGATACCAATACCAAAAATGTTAACACAACACAAAACAAATTGAGTTTATTGTGCTCCGGAGTTATGAGCTTGTAATTGAAGAATTCCTCGACTGGGGATGTGAAACCTGGGTGGCAAGCCAAAAGGCAATTATGCAGTGGCATCATACTGGTAAATCATCAATAAAAGCTTCATTGGGAAGCTTGAAATTCTTCAACAAAAGAATAGATAGTTGACAAAGTATCTGTCCCAGGATAATGCAGTTTTGGTTGATATATTCTCAACCTGACCTGGCACCAAGTGACTTTTTTCTTTTCAGCCTTTAGACCAATAAGGGTGAATGACAAAGGATATGGTGGCAGGGATGTGTAACAGGAATACAACCTGGCTGAAACATGTTATACTTGTGTAATGTCATATTAAGTTTCATTAATAAATATGCATATTTCAATTCTTGTAAAATGTTGTAACCTTACTTTCTGAACATATCTCGTACACTTAATATTCACAAATACTAGTTTACAAAAACAAATTTGTTTACAAAAAACAATTACTTTTAAAAACTTATTCTTAGCACCCACTGTAAATTAAATAATCAAATACTGGAAAGTATAGAGTGCACATCAACCGTAGGCAATTGTATAAATAATATTAATTTAAAATAATTGTTTAATATCACTGTTATTAAGATAATTACAAAAAACTATACAATATGGTTATTTTAACATAAATACTAATTATAAATTATAAAATCTTCAAAAAAAAACAAATTTATAATTAAGTTATTCTTAAAACTAAAAATTTTAATAATTAACTCGATTAAAAAAGAAGTATCTACAGTTACACTAGGTCACGACAATAGTTCACTTAAAGTTACCATCATAATATATTACACCGCAAGTCGAGTACTAAAACAGAGCACATTTAACATATTTAATTTATATTTAATTATTCAATTTACAAAAAGGTTTTAATTTAAAACCGGACAGAAAAGTTAACACAGTTAATATAATAACTATGGAAGTACTCAAACTAATTTTTATATACGCAGCACTAATTTTTTCTTTCTTTTTTGAAAAATTTAACACTATTTACAAACAGATTTGATGAACACTTTCAATTCAATAAACTTAGCTTTAACACCAGTTTTAAAACAAAATGTATTTGCGCTTTAAAGATGTTTAAATAAAAAATAATGATGCGACCAAATGATAAAAATTCACATCATCTTAGGTGAAATGTTTTTACTCTTTATTAACCGGTTATCTTGATTCCGCTTTATGTTTAGGTGGTTTAAAACCTTTCAACTTTTTTGATTTTACTTTTGACCCTGAACCCGATTGGAATGCTTTCCAACTATCAACTCTATTCTGCCGGGATTCCTGCAAAAACAAGGCACATATTAAACTTAATATTTATTACATCAAAATAATAATTTCAATAAAATTTAACATGTAAATTGGAGAACATATATTAAATTCATGAAAGGATAATGTCTGTTGTAAGTCTTATGTAAGTAAAAGATCAAGTTATAATAGCAATATTTTCATACTGCGATTAATTTTTGGCCAAGAGACGCACACTCACAACACTATACTCATTTAAAGTTTTTGTTGCATTTCTTATCTTTAAGTATAAAATTTTTATACTAATATCCTTCCTACTAGTCTGCAAAAAAATGAAAATTAAAAGAAGATACGTTTTCCTCTGTAAATATTTACTTCATTTAAATATAATAATTATAAAAATAATACGGAGAAGTCAAAAATACTACAGGAATTGTATATTGAGGTGGGAGAAGGGTGTAGTTCATGCTTCTGCTGCTGGAAGAGTCCAGGTGGAACCCTACAGTATACAGGCCAACACCGTACCAACAGGTACTGTGTAGTGCTAAGTTTTAATGGAAGCTATTTTCCAATTTTGGTGAAAAAGTCACAGTGTGCAGCCATCAAGTTTTAGTTTCCTTTTAGAAAAATGTGTCAACACTTGAAATGATTCAGAAAGCCTATATTTGTGATGAGTAAAACACACATTTACAATTGGTTTTCTCACTTCAAACGAGAAGAAATGTCGACTGAAGATCATCTGAGCAACATTCAAATGTTTGAACTAATGAAAATATTAAAAAAGATGTTGACACCATTAATGAAGGACGACGTCCACAAACCAATAACTTTTACCTGGAAGTTCTCGAAAGACTGCATGCTTCTTTACATAAAAAACAACCAGAATTCTGGTGAACAGGTGACTGGTTTAACCCGCATTGGATTCACTGTGCAGCAGTTTTTGGCAAGAAACAGAATGCTTTCATATTAGCCTAATCCTACGCCTTGCGACTTGTTTTTATTTTCACAGATCAAAAGTGATTTGACATGGTAAAAGAGGTGAAACAAAAAACAGCTGATGCCTTGATAGGCATAATAAGTAGTGTTCAAAAACTATTGAGCAATGGAAAAAATGTTTGGACAAGTTTCTGGAGTAATGGAAGGCAACTGTATTTTCAAAATGTAAAACTATTTTAAAATATTTTCTTTTTATTTAAAAAAATAAAATTTGACATTGAGGGATTTGTATCTTTTAAGTTATAATAAAAACAATAAATTATCCACTGAAACACTCTCCTGAAAGCAGTTTGTTATGTAAACTGATAACCAAAACATGAAGCAGGACCCAAACAATCAACTGCATGTCATTTATAGCTGAAAACCAAAATATAATGGTTTCTAGAGCAAGTAAAAAAATTGCAAATTTTCAAATACCTCTTAGTTATACAGTTAGGACAAAAAAAGGAGATTACAACTTACTTCAAAATTCTTTTGCCATTCTTTTTCCAGTGAGGCTTTTTCCTCCTCTTCTATTTCCTGTTCACGTTTTCTTTTACGTTCCTCTGTGTCACGTAATTCCAATTCTCTTCTTCTTCTTTCCATGTCCGCAAATAATTTCATAGTCATTACATACACAGCATGTTTATAAGCAGTCGGTTCATCTTCTTCTATATGACCTTCTTTGCCTTCTTTCTTAAGACGTTTTCGTTTTTCAGATATCTGAAATATCAAATTATTATTACTTTAAATGAAAAGGTAATTTTCAAGAAATAAGTCTTACTAACATAAATAACGCTTTAAAACTTATTTATTTGCCCTAAATTTTTTAATAACATAAATTTATGTGATTTAAAGAGTAGATTGAGCTTGATTCATTTGATATGTAGCTTTATCAATTTACACGTACACATCAATGAAATTAATAGAAACATTCAATGATCCAACCAAGGTGCTCAGTGCAATAGCATTAACAGACCTGCAGATCCGGAAAGGGCGAGATAACTCCTTCCTACTTGCTATGTACAGTTTTCCTAAGTATTTTTGAATTCCAACAACTGTGAAACTTGAAGAAATTTATGACCGACTTTATTAGAGTATATATTGACACGCAAAAAGGTTTTCTAGACCACTTTTTCTTTTTTTTATTTAAAAACGTTTATATGTCTTGATCAGATAAATGCTAAGAAGTTAAAATTATTTTATTTAATTTGATATTTGTTCAAAATAGATGCAGTTTTTTACACTATAAAAACCTTGTAATAAAATAAGTACTATATCAACAATTTGGTTTTTCTGTTATCTATTATTAAATTATAACCATTTTAATTTTTGGTACGAAAATAAAGAGTGCATTGTAAAACACTCATAATTGTCTTTTCTATAATTTACTGCCTTATTTGAATGTAAGATCTTGCGCCTTTCTTTTATCCACTGTCGTGAACAACACGATCTAAACTTTATTATTGCTTTATTATTACTATTATCTTTATTATTACTTTATTATTTATCTTTATTATTATCTATCTAACTAATTATAAACCACTTCAACCTGTTTTTGTTAATTAGATATCTAAAGCAGTAAAAAAATAAAAAGCTGTACATTATATTTTATACGGTAAAAACCCTCATATTACAATAATTAAAAAATTTTTATATTTGTTTATAAATACAATAATATATTTTTTTTATCAAATATAAAATGTTTTGAATCATATTAGTATCACAAAATTCTCCTGGTATTTTCATAAGCTATTAAAATTGTGAAAATAATGGAAAGAATACAACATATGTCCTAAAGTGCTTCGTTTCTGAGTTACGGTTAGTGAAAGATTTTACTTGAATTTCAGCTACCCCAGTGAAATGAGGACATATTAAAATTTTTAGAATGTTAATTAAGGAGCAGAATTTTTGACCTGAAAAATTTAATAAAATAGCTTTCGTTTATGCAGTAGTTTTTGAGAAAAATGGGGGAAAACCAATAAACTGGGCTAGAAAACCCTGTTTTTTATGTTTGACGTAGAATAACTTTCTTAAACGGGTGATAGATAAACACATAAAAATTTTAGACAAACCTTGTAGAAAATTCGATTTTGAACAAAACAGTAGTGTTTATTCAACATACTTTGAATAAAACAATGAAAAGTTAACAAAATTTTAATTTTAATTAGAAACAGTACATAACTACATTTTTAAGAAAAGTACTTATTTATTGTAAACAAAATCAAACTTCTTTTTGTTGATGTCTGTTAAAAAATTCTCTTAAAAAATAAAAATAACTGGAAATTGCACAACAGTTAAAAATAAAAATTACTTAGATAATAATTTTTTTAATAATGACATTTATTATTTCAAATTTGACAACAGAATAACAACAGGTGTTCAACAATAATTGCCACAGCTGCTTGAAGATGTTCCCCTAGTGCTTAGGCGCGAAGCATATTTCCAGCGCAATGGCACGCCTCCCTACTTCTCTTGTACCTTAAATTTTTGCGTCTGGGGATGGATGAAAAGTATTGTATACAAAGCAAATACATTCTCATGAGGATTTAATTGTCTGCATTATGAATGCGGCTGAGCAACTTAAATCACTTATTCTGTCCCTTATTTATGTCCTAAAAGTTTCAGTAAGGCCTCATTTCACCAGATCAGCTGAATCCAAGTGAAATGAAGCATTTTAGGACATATGTTTATATGAACGTTTTTCATTATTTTCATAAGTAGAATAGGTTATGTAAATCTTGGGAGAACTTCGTGAGGAGGTGTGTTTTTGTCCACAACTTACATATGTGATGTAAACAAATGGTGCTTGCATAGCTGCTATTTTATTTTTTGATGAATTAATTCACAACAGAAGCTTACTGAGAAGCTTTTATTGTATAACTGCTACTTTATTTTTTTTATTTTTTGATGAGTTAATTCACCACACAAGCTTCTCAGTAAGCTTCTGTGGTGAATTAATTCATCAAAAAAATAAAAATAAAATAAAATAGCAGCTACGCAAGCACCATTTGTTTACATCACATATATAAGTTGTGGACAAAAACACACCTCGTCACGAAGTTCTCCAAGATTTACATAACCTATTCTACTTATGAAAATAATGAAAAAAGTACATATAAACATATGTCCTAAAATGCTTCATTAGCGAGTTAGGCTTGTACATACTACATGGGAATATGGAATTGGAATTTTGTAGCATATGAAAAATGCCATTTCTGACCAGGAATCACTCAGGACTCTGGATGAAAGGGCGAGACGCCTCAATTTTAATTTACAATTTATATTCATAATTTATAATTCATTTATATTCATATATACATGAATTTATATTCATTAATTTACAACGAGTGCTACAAGTCGCTATGTTGCAAATTTGCTATGTTTATGGGCTGAATATTAAGAGTGATGGTAAAGATGGTAGTGCCGTTTACTTTGAGAAGAATGAATGAATATTCATGATGAAGAATGCAGCGCCTGGCCATCTGTGATAACAAATGATCTGAAGGTAAAAGTTTACGAAAACATTTAAGAGGAAACTGGCGCTTCACAATGAAACAATTGTCTTTGATGTTTCACAATCTTTGAATTATAAGTTTTGACTGAAAATTTGGGCTATAAAAGATTGCATACCAGATAAAGATTGCGTGTTGAAGATGTTAATCGATACATACAAGTAAAAATTTCTTGCCATATGGCATGAATTTTTTGCGGCATTAAGAAAATTAAGGCGATGAATTTCATATTGTTACCAGAGATAGAACCTGTATTTCTTATTTGAACATCGAAACAAAGCAGCAGTCCAACAATCTTTGGTAAAGAAACTTTTGGCCACTGTTTTTTTTTTGGTACAAAAATGTTGTTTTATGTGAAGAATTTAGTGATCACAGTACTACTGCGAATATAGATACGTATTGTGAAATACATTTAACACTGGCTGCTATCCCACAGGATTTTGCTTTTGTATGATGCCCAGTCAAACACGGCAAATCCGACAGTGAGGCGATTAAAAAATCTTCGATCATCCACCTTATAGCTCTGATTTAGCTCTCAATGATTACGTTATTTTTCTTCACCTTAAACAATGGCTTGCATCACAAAGGTTTGATAATGATAACAACTGAAATGACATTAATGTGTGGCTTAAGTCACTGGCAGTGGAATCGAAGTGCGAATGAAGAAGCTAGAGAAACGCTGTAACAAATATAAAAGTTTTAAACACAGCTATATAGATGAGTACTAAATAAATGTATTTTTTATGCGTAAGTAATAAAGTTTGTTCAAATTTTTAACATCCAATTTTTATTTCCAAGATTGATCTTAATTTAAAAACAAGCCTCGTATTTACAAATGAAAACAAGCAAACAAAAAAGGAGGAAGAACGAGGCAAAAAAGTACATGACAAAAGCAATGTAAATTTTAACATTTTATGCATGCAACAATACCACCAGGCAGATACCTTTACATGTATCTAGTGTTTTTTATAAACATATATTTCCTCTGATACAATAAATTGTTGTGGGAAATAATATATATCAGTTTTTATTGTACAAAAACTATGGAGAAAACATGCTAAGAAACAGTTAAGTATTGATATTAACACCGTAGAATTAATAGTAACTTAATTCAAAATTGATGAAAAAAATAATCATAAAAAATATTTTTGTGTTCAACCAGAGATATAGTAAGAAAATTTGTGAACTATGTTCACAATACATTAAAACACACCGATAATTATTAATTTATTAAATACTGACTTGAATATTACACATTATGTTCAGAATAAGAGAAGGTAAACTAAAAAAAAAATTATTTTTTACTGTCTAAATTTACACAATCCAAACATCAAACAACTTAAAAAAAATTTTAAATCTATTTAATTAAAATTTCACATAAAATGCAATTATATTTGGTAACTAATTATTTATCAATAATTTTTATTTACACAGTTTTTATAAATATTAAAATTTTTTTATCATATTTGAAAATATTTACTTTCATTCTACAAGTAAAAAAAAATTACATTGCTTCTTTTTTACTAAACTCACCATAACCGAGTTATTCCCCAAAAAAATATTTTTAAGAAATGATTGATTTCTTGCATATTTTGTCCATAACTCGGTCAATTTTGAAGGTACTCTAAAGAAAGAAAACAGAAATTGTAGGAAAATAATTTCTCTAAACTTTTCACAGTATTTTTTTCATAGATCCTTAGTCAAAACATTTCTTAGCACATGCAACAAGACTCACAGGAGGGCGGATAAAATACTGTTATTTTTTATTGTACGGAATAAAACAAAACCAAACTGCAGAAAATTTTTTAAGTTTCAATAAAGGTCTGAAAATGTTTTTTGTAATATTCAACAGTAGAAATATTTGTAAATATCTCTTTTCCACCTTCCTGTCAATTTGCATATGAACTTGTTCATTCTCTATGGAGTTAATAAAATAAAAAATGTTAATATAAAAGTAATTGTTTACTTAATATAATCTTTCGTCAATTTTTACTTTATTACTTTTTTGCAAAGTCAAAAAACTTAGAATTACCTTATGTGCCAAAACTACTGTTGTTATAGGTATACAACTCTTTATTCCTGAATATGGTATAGTCATTTCCAAGAATAACAAGCAATATATGTCAGACTTACTAGAAAAAAATAAGGTGAGAAATGATTCCCTTTTGTCTCTTCACTGAACAGATCATACTACTATATACCACAGAATTTTGTTATATAGTGAACTTCTTTTACTAAGAAAAAACAACTCTGACTAGCGGTGGTGCTATTTGTAACTTCAGGTGCTTTACATACAGCTAAAGTATAGAGCAAGGAATAATTTTAGCCTTTCAGTAGATTACAGATGACTGAAGTTAAAGTATGGTTGAAGATGTCTTATTTTTAAATTTATATTATCAGTTAACAAAATTTAAGCTATTACTTCATTTCACTATTTATATATAAAAAGAAACAAAAAATAAGCACATAAATAAAATAATATTATTTTATATAATCTTTGTTTACATTTTTATATAAAAATTCACAGACAGTATCAGTTTGAACCATTCTTGAAGTGGCTTAAAAAGAAACTAAAAAATTTGTCTTTCTCTTTACAACAGCAAGTTGATATTTTAGTTTGTTAATAACCTCTGTGACACATACCATGTAATTTACCAATGCGTGAAATAAGAACTTTTGCACACAGACTGTTTGTCGGGGACAACATTGGATCTCCGTGAGAATTGGAGAAACCAGATCAAATAGGTAATCGTTGAAAATTTCATTGGGTACCAGGCAAGAGAACTTTTAGCCGAGGGGGTATTCCATATTAATTAAACAAATGTTCAAAATTTTTATTGCATTACTATTTTTGATTTTGATGATATTTGGTATATGATAACTAACTACCTTGTAGTGGCCAAAAAAAATTTCTTTATATTTAAAAAAAAAAATTATTCTTGAGTAATAATTTTTTTTCAACTCGCCAACAGGTAAGTTTTTACCTGTTAATTTTTACTTTACTGTTACGTTTTCGTTACTTTTTCCATGAATTGTAGCATTCTTATTTTACATTGTACAGAGGGTCAAAACTGGAGTTTTGGACAGGAACTTCTTCTTAGTGTACTCAAAATTCATTTTGTTACATAACCAAATCTTGTAATGTTTACTGAAGTTACATTTACAAATTGTTTTTTTTTTTTTAATTTTGGGCCCAAAATAATTAATGAAGGGCTTAGGGCAACAGGCCTATTTTTTACCTTTTAGGTACTAGTAGTACTTATAAAAAAAAATTGGACTGTTACCCAGTGTCCTTCATTTAAAAAGATGGCCGTCAAATTGTAAGATTTTGAAAATGTCTCATTTTTGGGGCTCAAAAACCACATGTGGGACAGGTGGCAGATTCTGAAATGTTTACAGCAATAAGTACTTTTTATGCACTTGAAAACAATATAAAACTTATTTTGTTACTCAAAGGGGTTGACGAGTAATGAAGCCAGCAAAACCGCTAAAAAGACGTTCTAACCTTCTAACAAGTAAACAACGTATCCAAAAATACTGATATGTTAGTCAGTATATAGTTTGTCATTCCAAACAATAGTTAAAACAAGTGGAATTTTGCCACAAATCGGCAAAAAGAAACTCACATAATTGATGAAAATGTTATTAAATGTATCCAAGATTTTTACCAGAATGATGAGCACAGTCGAACGTTTACCAGGCAAGAAGGATTGTGTCTCTGTGAGACAAGCTGACAGGTAGAAAATTAATATTCAAAATAGTCTTATCTTATGTAACTGAGATTTAACGTATCTCTCTCACTTTGTACGTGTGTGAGTGCACGTGTGCACGCGTCACACCTACATGAGTAAAACTCATGTTTTCTGCTCTAAATATGAAATTTGATTATAAAATTCTCCTTTCATCCATGGTATGTGATATAGAAAATGAAACATGCATATTCTCAAGTGTGAAAAATATACAGGCACTAAAGTGCTCAGATTATTGTAAAAGAGCTGGGATGATTTTGATTCTGAAATTATCTTCAAAGAGTGGGTTTCTGTTGACTGTTGTGAACTAACTACTCAAATTCTTCCATTTCCAGATTACTTAGATAAACTTACTCAACAATCAAATTGTTACACCTTCTGAAATGTACAATTATTGCAAAGACAATACTAGAAATATAACATTTATTTTCTGCTCTAATAAAGATGTTCAAGAGACTGAAGAATACCTCAGTTCTCATTACCAGGTAATCACAACAGTCCCAAAAATAAGAAGCTTTCACAAATATGTTGCAAGAAGTCAGAAATGTATTTTGAATGTCCGGGCGACCTCTAAATCAAACATTTATGTTAGTATCAGTACATAAGGACATTACTGTTTCTGATTGCTTTATAGGTTTTATCAAAGCCAAAATGTAAAAATTATGTCTGCTGCATATACGACGGCAAGTGATGGTTAGGCGAAGTCATTGAAGTCAAAATACATGAAAATGAAGAGGAATATCGAATACACTTTTTCCATTTGCAGGGTCCTGGTACTTCATCCAAGAAATCATCGAGGGATAATCAAACATGGGTTCAACTGGAAAATATTTTAAAGACTCTCATGCTTTCAGAGCTTTTTCAACCACTGAAAGAGGACACAACATTGCACCAAAGATGAATGAGGACTTATTAGTTCTACTCAATAAAAAAATGGCAAGAGCACTAAGTTATGTTAGTTAAGTTTACAAAAACTGTAAGATTTATTTGTAACTTCCATTAGCAGGAGTAAAATAAAGTAAAAGTGAATTGAACAACTTGTTAATGTATTTGGATTTTTTATCATTTTGTAATTATTATTTATCATTCTGTAATTGACTATTTATTAATTATCAATTTATTCATTCTAATGAGATTAGTTGTAATTTTTATAATCTGAAAAATACATATCAGTATTTTTGGATACGTTGTTTACTGGTTAGAAGGTTAGAATGGTCTTTTTAGCGGTTTTGCTGGCTTCATTACTCGTTAACCCCTTTGAGTAACAAAATAAGTTTTATATTGTTTTCAAGTGCATAAAAAGTACTTATTGCTGTAAACATTTCAGATTTCTGCCACCTGTCCCACACGTGGTTTTTGAGCCCCAAAAATGAAACATTTTCAAAATCTTACAATTTGACGGCCATCTTTTTAAATAAAGGACACTCGGTAACAGTCCAATTTTTTTTATAAGTACTACTAGTACCTAAGAGTTAAAAGGTAAAAAATAGGCCTGTTGCCCTAAGCCCTTCATTATTTATTTTGGGCCCAAAATTAAAAAAAAATAACAATTTGTAAATGTAACTTCAGTAAACATTACAAGATTTGGTTATGTAACAAAATGAATTTTGAGTACACTAAGAGGAAGTTCCATCTTTACTCTGTCCAATAATGCAGTTTTGACCCTCTGTACAATGTAAAATAAGAATGCTACAATTCATGGAAAAAGTGACAAAACTGGCTGGCTGTTTTTACCTGTTGGCGAGTTAGAAATGAGTCTATTACTTAAGAAACAATTTTTTTTTAAATATTAAAAAAAAATATTTTTTGGCCACTACCAAATATCATCAGAATCAAAAATAGTGATGCGCTGATCATTTGTTGAATTAAAATGGAATACCACGGAGGGAATTTAGGGCTCTGCCTGGTCTTTCCTGTATCTTGGTTTTGTTGTTCTTTTGTTATAATAAGGTTTGATATTTTTTTAGTATTTTATTTATTGTTTTGTGTTATGTTATAGCTGCGTTATGTTGCCCTTGTCCTGCACAAGGGCATGTGCAAAGCAATTATGTTGTATGCTGTGCCAGTTTAGGCAGATAAGATGAAATTCTATAGTCATAGATATATATTATTGAGGGCCTAACAACTATTACTGTTGACAGTAATGGGTAGTTACTGGATGGTTTCATGGGAGGCTTTCTTGGTGATTGCGACAGTGAAACCGGTTGATATTCCAGCTCTTGAGAGACAGGAGCAGTATGTTGCTAGGAAGTTGGGTGAGTTGACTTCTGAAAAGATTCGGGAAATCAAGCAACATGGTTATGATATATGACAGGGTAGATGGGATGAGACTATTGATGGGTGATATACGCATGACATTAGAAGCTTGCCTCATGGGTTTCCCCTTACAAGTACGTAACTCAGTTTCTTACTGATCTCAGGGCCTTCAGGGGTAGACTGGATGGGTTCGGGTCTGTGTCTGCAGCGTCAGGTGCAGGACGATGCATAAGGGCTGAGGCAACAAAGATGTCATATGCCGAGATTTGAAAGATGATCTTTGATGATGAAGCCCATCAGGGCTAGGTATGGAGGAGTGGTTGAAGGGTGTCTTTCCCAAGGGGATCAGGATGTTCTAAGAGAAAAATAAATACACAGCTGTGGCACTTAAAAAAAATATATTGGTACATCTATATTTTTTTCTTGATGAATTAATTCTCCACAGAAACTTTGAATCTTGTATGTCGGAATATGGAAATGGAATTTTGTAGCATATGAAAAATACCATACCTGACCAGGATCCCTGAATCAAAGGTCGAGACATTATCATTCCACCATGTAGATCGGCATGTATTTTTATAAAGGTATATGCAAATTTAAAATATGGCTTTTTTTAATTAATTATATTAAATACATGAAGCAATTTAACAGCAACGTAATAATTCTGTTGATTTAATATATCAGGTTTTGGATAATAGCCTAATTCCAGGTAGAAAGGACTACATTTCTACAGTTAAAACAATGATCTCTAGAAAATATTTTTTAACACCCAATCTTAAAAACTTCTTTAACAATTAAATCCACGCTTACAGATTAAAATCAGGAAAAATAACGTGTATACACACTAAGTTTTACTTGGGCTATCTATACTGCAAGAATAAAAAAAAATGTAATATTTTTATTCTGAATAAAAATCATAATTTATAATATTAATACACAATGGGGGAAATTGTAATTTTTTTTGGATACATAAAAATAATTAATCATGGTCAAATTATAGCTAAGAAATCATTTAAAAAATTAACTTGCCATATGATCTGTCCTAGCTTTTGCTTCATCTATTACATCCATACATTTCCTTCTTGTCTCTTCATTTTCTAATGTTTTCCATGCTTTATTGATAACTGAAAATGCAATAAAACAAACCAAAATAAAAATAATTAAAATTAATAACTATTAAATAATAATTCTGTGATTTATCCATAAAAAAGTTACAATATTAACAAATTCTGCTTTCTAATTTTAAGAAATTCTTTTTGCCCGTAAATAATAAATTTGCAAATACCTTAAAACGATTATAAAAAATTATTGAATTTTACACACAGTTTATTTGCACTGAGTAGTTCCTTATGAAAAGATATTTACAGTTTTCTTTTCTTGCTTTCTTTATCATTTAATAAATTATTATAACGAATCATTATTTTTTAACTTCTTATTTTCAGATCATTATTTTTGTATCGTCTTAATTCTCTCTCATTTATAATCACTGAATATTTTTTACAGCACATTTCTACCATTTTTTTGAGATACCTCCTCCTTCTTCACATCTCTAGTTTCACTCCCCTCAACACATTATCTTATATTCATTAAAGAAATTTATACCTGTGCCATCGCTCATTTTCATATACAATCACAAATACTGAAATACATCAAGCAATAAGCAAGCATCCAATTTATGTAACTATTTCTCTTTTTTACTATGAAAAAGAGTAAGTACTGATAAATGAAACCAAGATTCATTCAACTGCTACCACTTTCAAATGCTACGAGCCGAACTATTTGAACTTTCAGGATTAAAACATTCTGCAAATGTATATAGAATCAGAAACTAAAAGAAATGAAAAACTTAACTGCTAATAATATAGCGATCCGATTTTTATTTTTTGACCTTAATAAGTTTAAGCTACAGACATAAAATTTTAAATACATATAAAATAAAATTAAATAATAAACTTACTTTCAAAGGCTTGTTGAGCTCGTTCTGCATCATCCTGATTTTTATCTGGATGAACAAGAATTGATAACTGTAAAAAATTATTGGTGATTTAAAAAATTATTTTTTAATTATTTACAATCATAAGTTATATAATTTGATAAAATATAAGACACTAAGCAAGCAGTTTAGTGAACTATAAAATATTTATTAATTTTAAATATGAAAAAAAGACCACAAGATTTTTCAATTATTTTGCAAAACATACAGCAGATTTTCATCAAAGTAAACAAATTCTTTAAATAAAAACTATCTATATCATAAGAAACAATTTAATCCGTTTAATAATTCGTAAACTACCGATGAATGCATATGCAATATTTTTCTAATATAAATTTAACACATTCAAACATAGCCAGAGAAAATATAGGTAATTCTGGGCAATTACTTGATCGACTTCAAACTTTGTTGATTACCAATAGATAATATGCTAAGGCTTCAGGAAAAGATACAAATTTCAGAAAGCAGGTAACCCAGACAAGATCAAAGTCCGCACCACGTTATTAGTACTCTAGTCAATTGGCTATCAGTTTTGTAAGTTATCGAGATCTGTTTAAATGATTTCTGTGAAGAAAGTTAGTTAAGTTAGACTTCTGAGAAGAGAGGTTAGGGATAAATTACCAATGAATGGCAATACTTAACACATAAAACTAACACAATACTAACAGAAATATAATCACTACAGGGAAAGAGACTACACCACATGTTCCTTAAACATTTGTAATCACATCATAACCCTAACCTTAACTTTAATACTAACCAGTCACCACAGAATAGATTAGCATCAAAACGCATTTCAGACTTTGACCTTTCACGGGTCACCGCTGTCCAAACCTTTCCGAGCTTTTTTTCAAACCTTTTTTCTGACATTTTCATCTTTGTTTATCTGATCCAAAAAGCGTATCTGCTATCGTATATTAAAGTATGAAAAAATTGATCTATTGATCAGAATTACCGTACTATAATTATAAAAATAATAAATGAACATGAAACCAAATAGTTTAACTGTAATAATTAAAGACTTTGTATACTGAAGTATTTTACATTCAGTAAGTATT
Organism: Lycorma delicatula; assembly: GCF_047948215.1. NCBI lineage: Eukaryota > Metazoa > Arthropoda > Insecta > Hemiptera > Fulgoridae > Lycorma > Lycorma delicatula. The sequence continues at coordinate 2,970,413 of NC_134457.1, read as the reverse complement.
ACATTTTACGTGCAGATGAAATTCACAAATTGCCATGCCATTATAAGCTTTTATATATTAAATTTTTAACATAGTACTTAAGAGAATAATACAATGCATTACAAATAAGGGTCAATTTATAGTAATTTACATAACTTATAGTTCTTACTATATCTGTAACTCAAAAATAAAAACTAAATAAGATATACATTTTTCTCAACTAAAAGGGATAAAAGATAACTGCATCATACATATTACATAATACAAGACTTGAATGTCTGAACTACTTAAATTATTGCATTCAAGGATTAATAACAACCAAACAGTAGCTACACAAATTGAATAATCATCAAATTAACTGTATTAAGGTACAGCCCCAGAAAGTGAATTTATAATAAAAATTTAAAAAATTGATCCACACACATCAAGCAACATTACAACATTTTAATTATAAATTTTATACATTTGATCACTTTGATTATCTATGATTTAAACAACTGTTTCATAAATTATTTTTTAAAAAGGGCAAGTTTTTTAGTAATTTCATCAAAATATACATTATTATGGGCAGCTAATGTTCAATAAAACTGACTAGGCCCTCAACCTACAGTTCCACAACAGATAGTAATTATTCGAAGGATAATCATTAATGTATTTTACAGCTCATAACATTATAAATAGCAATATTAGTATCCATGATATAAATGATTCGATTAAATAAATTATAAAAAACCCAATTTAACAAGAACAAAAATTTTTTTGGAATACTATGAGTAAACCAATATCAAACTGCCTTTGGCAATATTCAAAGTATATAGTTGACATCTGAGTTAAATAATCTTTGAAGATTGACTATATATATAGTAAAGAAAGTAAAATCAATTGAATATAGTAAAACAATTCTAATTATTCAAAAAATATTGAATTCTACATTACAGTTAGTTAACTTACTCTTTTATATTTCTTCTTTGCATCTTCAAGTGAAGTTTCTGGTTCTATTTGAAGAACTTCAAAAGGATTTAAATTAAAGTATGTAGACCCAGGTCGTAACAATCGTTCTATCTGTTGTTTTGGAGTTAGCACAGAGTCTCTTTTTTCTATCTCTTTTACCTAAATAACATGCAAAGTAAATTAGTGTTAGAATAATTATGTTTACTTATGATGCAAGTAAGATCTGAACACATAAAATTATAAATGACATTTTAAGAAAAAAGTTATGTTTACGATAATCTACAAGTGGAAACTGTCTGAAATCGGGCGAATTTGAATAATTCAATCGATCATCACATCACTAAAACAATAATGCTTAACTACACGTATTTTTTCAGCCGTAGACAAAAAAATATAATAAACTAAGTGTTATTTCCGATCTATATTAACTATAGATTAATTCTATAAAATTCAAACGCACATTCGGGATTTATTACACAAAGTTAATAACAAAAGACCTAACCTAAAATACTGCAATAGCTTAAATACATTAAAACACAATGAGCAATACGTATCATACGCAACATCGTAAATAGCAGAACCCAAATAACATGTTAACTTACTTCAGTGTAAAATTCATTAAATGCAACCTCCTTTTCCACTGAAACAGAACCGTTGGGAACGGTATTTGTTTTCACAGTTGCCATTTTGCCCTGTTTAGTCAGTGACACCACAACACATATTTTATTTTAGCTTCAATCGTTAATAAACTAATTCGTGTAAATATTTTTTTATTTTATTTATCAGTTAGAATTGATGAATAAGCTGATCAAGCTCAAATCAATTTTATTAAAAACCGAAATAAATGAAGAGCGTAGCACTTAAAATAATATTACTTCATTTGCGATGTCTAGATATATGCGTTGTGCCATAATCTTACGAGTCGAGGAGGCAAAAATGATTTTATGAATATGTATGGCTTAAAATTGTCTGTTACTATTAAAAATCTCATCACCGTACAAAAAAACGATACGAAGTTCCAAAACCATGAAAAAACGGAACTAATTTGTTGAACTTTTTGTGTGAAGGTTAAAGGATTATTCGTTTGTACTTTTTCATATTTCGACTTATCGGCATTTGAAGTTTCAATTAACTGACAAAAACAGCTGTTAATTTTAGAATATTACATCACGTATTACAACATTTTTTCTTCTTTTTTTTTAAACTAGTCCTTGTGATTAGTTTGTTAGATAATTCTTATTCACTAACTTGTATAAAATAAGTTTGACGGACATAAAAACTAAGCTTGACGAAATAAAGTCACTAAAAATACCCCCAGAAGTCGTTTACTACAAAGTACAAAAACCCATTTTGATTGTTTAATAATAATCATCATCGGTAATAGCAATTACGGAATTAGGATTAATAAATAAAAAACTGTAAAAATCTTTACTGACGGATAAGGTGGCTGATTTTCACAAGAACGTAAAAAGGAGTAAAAACATGTAATAGAAATCCGGTTTTTAGCAAAATTTATTTTACAGAGAAATAACAAAAAAATAATTGTCATAATTAATATGATGATAGTGACTATACACTGAAGTGTGTCCACGACTACATATTGGTACCAGTACTTCACAAATAGTATGTAAGCATGCCTGAAAAAACTACACCATATTTGAAGAATTTTCTTTCAGTGATATGTTTACATATATAGCATAAGAGTTCAGTGACTATAATTGTGACAAGATCATTATTATTTAAAGAGAATATGAAAATAGGCATATTTCTTCAAAGGTCTACCCTAAAATGTTTTTCAAACGACCTCACATTAAAACAAATATGGTAATGATGGTCAGTACAAATTAAACTATTACATGAAATTCAATGATTAAGCAGTTCATCATTTAACAAAAAATTTGTAATGTCTGTTTAATGAGTGTTTGTTTTAATTATTGTGTGATCAGAATAAAAAAAAAAAAACATCCTTGGAATGGTAAATTTAGGATAATATAGTGATTTAATACATATAAATATTTTTTAGCTGCCAAGTTATTGTTAGATGTATTAAAAAGCAAAACAGAAACCCAAACTTTCAATTGAAGAGTTTTCTGTACCAGTTTGTAAGTTATAATAAAGAGAGTAGTGCTGATTTAATTATATTATTATAGTAAATTTAAACTATATTCAGAATGGAATTTCTGTTCAAATAGATATAACATTCAGAATTAGTTATTCAACAATGAAATTAGACTATCTGGATAAATTTTTTCAAGGTTATCGACAATATGACTTGATTATGTGTTATCAATTCTTAAATCAATAGGAAACTGTAAAATATTTTATTGCCTCTGAAAGATTCTCAAATTTAAGCATGACATTTCTCTTTTGCTCAACTGAATAGGCCATGTTTTGAGAAGATCATTTAATGTAAGTTAATGAAGTTGTAGACTAACTGCTATTTATTTCATCTTTATAAATATGGAAGAGTTGTTCACTGATATGCTGAATGGTCACGATCTGAATAATATATGATTTATAATTTAAGAAAATAACAAGAAGGTAGACTTATCATTATTAAGTATTTATTATATTCAAATATATTACTATCCGAAATATTATCAGACTAATTATTTTTATGTAGCACAATAAAAACTTTGGCCTATGTAAAATGATATAATTTTACTTCTGTTGCCATTTTTAATAGAATTGCCCATGGACCTAAAAGATATTAGACTATTTTTATTTAGTATTAAATAAAAAGATTTCTTTATATCCTATACTTGTAAAATGTGTTTAAATTATACGCACTGAATAATCTTAGTTATGGTCTTCCAGATTGTTATTTTGTTTTGTTTGCTTTATGGCTGTTTTTTGCTTGGTATTTCAAAACTGAGTGGACCAATTTGATGAAATCATCATGATGATTTCTTCGTATGAATTGTTGATATTATTTAATTTTGGTCACAGTCAGATAAGGAGATATAAACCTTATAAGTCCCATATCTTAAAATTTTACTCAAAAGGCAGATAAATTTTTTTCTCTTAATTTAATGTCCCTTTGGTGATAAGATACTTTCTGATGGTGTTTTGCCTTATTTAAACACCTTTAATGGGACAGGGTAAAAGAGTCTATTTTTCCTCTTTTGTTGTTTCTGAACTTCAAGTCACATCCTTATATTAATTTTATGTTTTTATTAACATTAGTACTTCATTTTTTTTTGTAGTGCTTGATATCAACAGACCACATTAACTGATTTTTATGTGTGTCATGGGGACCACTTAATTCTGATTATAACTGGTCAAAGAAGTGCTTAGATATGGCCACCATGAGTCATGTATTACTAAATTTTAATTAGAGTAGAATAATTTTTTTATATTGCAATTTTTGCCAGTCTTTTTATTCATAATTTTCTGATTAATTTGGTATAATATTTATTCTTGTATGATAATTATAAATACTTTTAATAAAATATAGAAAATTATTCGACATGTTGCATTTAAGAGTTTTGAAAATAAATGTGCTACATAATTTGTTTGACACAGTTTTGAAGTGTTGGATTGGCAGTATGATCTATAGCTGGTCTTGTTGTAGAGAAAAGAGCTGTTTTGTTCTATCTTTATTATGTGCTGTGATAATTTAGTGAGTTTTTTGCTGTTTTTCATGTGTGTGTGCGCACCTTGTATTTACTTTGTGTTACTGTTTTGATAATAATTACAAACATGCCTAGGTTACAAAAGGTTTTCAAGAAGCGTAAAGTACAACATAATTTCTGTATAAAAAATGATCAAAACATAATCTCGACTAGTGAAAAGGAAATATATCAACAACTTCTCTTCAATCTGATGTAAGTAAAAGTTTCAGTAGAAGCTCTTCAGATAAAAAAATTTCAGAATCTTTGCACAAGCATAATGAATTCATGAATGTAGGTGATGAAAACATAATTATTTCATTATCATTACTTCAAAATTTGTTATCAGAGCTAGGGTCATGTCGGGGTTCTGGTGGTAATCTGAAAGTAAATTTATCCAAAAGAATTGGTCTTGCATCATTGATAAGTATTTCCTGTGATAACTGTGATGTTGATGAAAGCTTTTTCTTCTCATTAAAACCAGTTGTGATGATAATGAACGTACTTTATGTGAGGATTGTTTATGGGCTTCATGTGATAGGCAGAGGATACTTCTGTTCTTATATTGAGTGGGATTTTAAATCTTCCTAAACCCCCTCAATTCAATAGATGCATTGAAATTATTAAACATACTGTTTAAAATGGTACATGGCAGAAACATGATACATGTTGCTCGATGGTATCATTATAGCAACAAACATGGACACAGGTAAAGTAAGTAAAATAATTGATTCGGCCATCACGATGAAACACTGTAGGTGCAAAAATAGACTGACCAATGAACACACAATTTCTTGTCAGGCGAACTACAGCAGTACCGATGGAGCAAAGAAGATTTATGAGCAGTCACTTACCTGAGTGTGCGATACATGAACTATCTAGGAGATGGGGATTCAGAAGCTTTTTCATGTGTAGACGAAATGAAACTGTATGGAGATGACTGAAAAATAAAGAAGTTGGAATGCATTGGCCATGTGCAAAAAAGAATGGTAAAGCGTCTTCAAAATCTGAAATTAAGGTACAGAGGGATGAAATTAAGTGATGGCAATTCTCTGAATGGACGTAATATGCTGACAGACACAGCTGTAATTAATATTCAAAATTATTATGACTTAGCCATTAAGAGAAATACTGAAAGTCGGTATTCAATGTGTAAAGTAGTGCGGGTTGAATTTTTCCATTTGAGTTCAACCTCAACAAGACGGTGTAAGTTTCAAAAAGCCGAGACAGAAGGTGAATCATACTATCGCACAAAGCACTTTCATTTACCTGCTGTTGCCCTGAGTGAAATAAACGGAATTTTTAGACACCTATCAGCTAAAGATCGGTATCGGTATCGGATTGGTAAGGTGTGTAAAACGTAAAACGCAGAACCCTAATAAATCACTTAACAGCGAAATTTGGGAACAACTGCCAAAAACAATTTTCGTCGAGTTTCAAACACTTCAGCTTGGTGTATATGAAGCCATATGTACTTTTAATAAAGAGAATATTATCAAACGCTTAGTTTTGAAAAGACTAGGAATCACTCCTGGTGTCAATTACGCCCAGGTGATGAAATCATTTGATAGAGGAAGGATTGCTAGAGCTGATCGTGAACTGAATGAACTAACAAAAAAGGTTTAAAAAGAAAAAAGCAAGGCTAAGAGAGTATTAGAAGAAGAGGATCATGCTGCAGTCCCATCGCATGCTTCATGATGTATTGACAGGTAATAACCTATGTATTTAAAACTTTAAGCTTTCAAAAAACTTCATTTTCCTGGCTGTATGTACCTTTTTCTCAACTTCTAAGAAAGATACAGCGATGATTGTTTTTTGATATTCTCACTTAAACACACTAATGTTTGAGGGAAGCAGAATTACAAGTAAGCGCGCACAAAAAAATTAAAAATTGAAAATCATGTTTTTTAACATTTTTTTAGCTTTTTCTAAAAAAATTATAACTTCACTCTAACGCAAAATTAAAAAAAAAAACTATTTTCCTCAAATTGCTCCTAAAACTATGCTTTATGAGCTATATAAATTTCAAATCGGTTGAATAACAGGATGCTGAGAAAAAGGAATATAAAATCTTCTAATTTAACATTACAGAGATAGGGCGGTATGACTCCGTTGAAGTTTTTCTATTAATCTTATAGTCAGAGGCTGGGACAGTTCTTTTTTGTTTTCCATGAATATCACAACTATCGACACATTGCTGATGTGATCTGTATAATCTGTAAAACTGAAATTTTATTGTAAAATGATAAACGCAACAAAAACACGCTGATATTTTATGTTATATTTTTTGGATCTTTTTTCTATCCGTATGAAATTTTAGCAAATTAGGTAAATAAAATACCTCTCCAAGTCAGTTCGATTATAAATTTCTTTGTGGAGCAGACCGTGTTTGGATTCGTACGTGTGCATTTGTTAAATGTCTTGAAACCACTGTTCTATTATTCGTTATTTATTTTTCAATAAGTAATATAATCATATTCATCTGGATCCCGTTTATCCAGATACTCATATTATCAGTTAGTATCAGGATATTTTAAATATATATATGTTATTTTTTACAAAACTTCAAAGCCTTATTTTTTTTAAATCTTGGACCGATTTTTAAATTTCAAGTTTGATATGGTATTCTAAACTATGCGCAGTAAAATATTAAAAAAATTTTTTTTTATTTTAAAAGTCTGCAGCAAATATTCTAATTTTTTTGAAAAATCCGTTTTATTTTTCAACATTATCTCTTTTCATATCTGTTCACTTTGTTCAATTATGCTTAAGTTTTACAATACCAATAGCGCACTATTTGTCTGTCATTAAAATTAGTAGATCTTTCGTTAATACGTTTATAATTTCCCTTCTGTGTTTTGAGACTGCTTTCTTCACAGTCGATATTAATTTGGGTAAAGCTTAAATTATTACTATTATTATTATTAATTTTATTTAGTATATAAAATGGTTACTCTTAAAAATTCTTGTGATATTTAAAGAATGACATTTCAGATTATCCAGACTTCATCTGGATTTGAATACTAGATCGTGGATACCGGTGTTCTTTGGTGGTTGGGTTTCAATTAACCACACATCTCAGGAACGGTCGAACTGAGAATGTACAAGACTGACACTTCATTTACACTCATACATATCATCCTCATTCATCCTCTGAAGAATTATCTAAACGGTAGTTACCGGAGGCTAAGCAGGAAAAAGAACATCTGGAGCCATCAGGTATTGTTTAGCGTAAATAAATGGGATTATAGCATATAAATTAAATAAGCGATGCCATTCGCTAATAATAATGATTCCAATTTACTGTAGCATCATCGGTCTTATTATTACAAATAAATTTGTTAAAAAGCAGTTCATTTTATAAAATTGTTCTCGACTACAGTTAAAACAGAATGAAATTAAAATGCTCTCTGCTCTCCTACCTGTCAGCTTTGTTAAAATAGGGCCAACATATTCCACCGTTTATCGGTTTATAATTTTTTTTGCCTACAAAAATCTATCTTTTTTTGTGATTTTTGTTGGTGAACTTAAGAATTTCCTTATTATTTTGTGAAATTGTTTAGTAGTCTTTTTTTTCATTAAATACTCATTTACCGATTTTATTCGTAAATGATAATAGAGTTTTGAGAATCTGTTTTTGAATGACCTGTAGGTTTTCCTTAAATACAGCATATCAAGATCTTCAGAATTTATTTTATACGTACTAAACTAACAATAAATATAACTTTTTTTATTGCGCTCAGGTTTAAATGGAATTGTATATTGATCTTTAAACGTTTATAATCCTTTGATATTAAGGTATGTGAATTTACAGCTTATACGTATAATTATTTTTAACTGCATCATTTAAAACGGTTTTTGAGTTTTCTGTGAATTAATTAATATTATTGTTTGATATTTTATCTATAACGTTTATTTCAAAAAAACACATTTTCCCCAATAACGTACCGTTTCTGCTTATAGATATTAAGGGTGCTGAAATGTAATGCGCAAAGAAAGAATTAAATGAACCAAATACGAGTAAAAAGTAAAATTTATTTTCTACAAAAAGATATATTTATTCCGACGGTGAACTAGTTTTCTCATTACTAAATCAAAAATGCTCGCAGTCTTTCGTCGATCCACGACCTTGCTTTGTTGTTCTGTCGTATCATTCGTTCTCTTTAATCGTAGAAGGAAGTGAAAAGTTTTTGGCGGTTTTCATATCCGGTGAGTATTGAGGGTGTGAAATAGATTCAAATCTCATAAGACCCTTGGTAGTAGCATACAGTGTGTGCGGCTGAGCATTATCCTGTTGAAGAATTTATTGGCACTGTGGACTGTCAAGCACAACGCACACACACACACACACACACACACGCACACACTCCTAAGATATTTTAATGTCTCTATGTATAACACAGAATTTACAGTCGATCTGGTTTCCAGGTAGTGTCATGTACATGAGTTTAGAATCCCAGAATACTGTCAAGAGGTTTTTTTACAGTTGTGTTTTGAATTTTTTTAACGTTCTCTCGTCACAATATTGTAAAGGAAATCATCTCCAGCGACTTCAAAAATTCAATCGCTATGTTATTTTAGACGTATCGACATAATAGGCGTTCTCAATTCTACAACAACGGCATTTAACTGAAACGAGAGGGCACGGGTCAATAAGTTTTGGAATGTAAATAGTCGGGGAATGAATCTGGAAGATGACGGCACCTGTCGCTCGGTTCAATATTTTGTTCTCCTGTTACGTTCCAGTGCGCATTACGTTTATCCACCCTCGTGTATTATACGATACAAAGATAGTACGTTATACAATAGTACAAACAAAACTCGCATATAAATGAGGGAAGATGAAAATTAGAAATACGATTATATTAAAAACATCGTTATAGAGAACAGATATGAAGAAAAGTTTATAAATATGTGACCTCGGGTGAATAAAATCGTTTGGTGTAATTATATCGTCAGCGGTAGTTTTCTGTTAGCGTATATTTTAATTTTATTTACATTTTTATTTTAAATATAAAAAAAGCGAAAAGATAAATCGTAATTTTTCAATATACAATTTTTTTTAATAAAAGTCGTTGCTTTTATATAGATTTGAATACTAGACAGCGGATACCGGCGTACTTCGGTAGTCGGGGTACAATTAATCACACGTTTCAGGATCGGTCAATCTGAGTCTGAACAAGACTACATTTCATTTACAAGTCGTAATACCGTTCTCATCTCATTTGGCTGCGGAGGGGTCGCTTTATTTTTAACTAGTTGAACAGATTGCGATGTACACGTTAGGAAAAAAATTAATTTTTTCATATCGCTGTAATAAAATAATTTATTTTTTATAACAAAAACATAAATTATTAACTTCACGACTCTATTTTGTCGGTAGTTTTTCGTATCAGAAACGTGTTTTTTTCATCTAATTACCGTAATATGAAATAAGTAAGACTATTTCTAAGTCTTCGGATCGACGGAAAGATTTTTTATCGAATTTAATTCTAATTACAAACATTTATTCCGTAATGAACCGTAATAATAAGCCTGCCGATTTAATCGTATCGGATATTCTGAATCGCCCTTGATCGTAATTTCTTTATTCCTTCTCATTCTAGAATGTGACTCTGCTTTGTTGCCGTTTGTAACTTGAGTGTTACACAAATAAAATTTACGTTTAACATTTTAAACGGTAGACGATTCAAACATTTTATTATCTTATCGGTCTCATCAGCTAAAAACTCTGTCAGGGTTGAGAAGGGTAATATAAATATTTGGAATGTACGATTTAGAAGCGAAATAAGCCTGATAAAAAATTACATTCAGAACATGGACATTGTTATCGAGGTATATGGAAAATTAGATACAGAACCTTAATTCTGCGACGGTGGACTTTTTTTAAGACAAAATCGCACGTGAAACTAAAGCTAAGTGAAATAAAAATTACGGTGAATCATGTCCATCGATTACAACGGTACAAGCGGTTCGGCTATTTTTGGAATAGTCATACGAGCTCAAACGACGCTTAACATTCCAGACGGTCTGTTGAGATTACTGCTGTACGACAAATTGAAAAAACCCACGATACGGTGATGATGAATGGAAGATCGATTGAAAGCGCATGAGATCGCTAATACAAGGCTCAAATGAAAGGGTGTATCGTATTTAACGTGAATATATATATAAATGTAAAAACCGTGTGCAAGATAGTCGCCTGCATCTGCTCGCGGTTTCACCGGTCATAATAGTCGATGAAATTTGAATACATGACTACCGACCTGAAATCAAACAACAGTCGAAACGGTGAGTTACATTCTGTTAACTTTCTTCGAGAAGGTGAAAACCGTTCCGTTATCGAGAAAGGTGACGGTTACTATCTCTTGGGACGCTCGTGGTATAATCTTTATCGACTTTCTAGAGGAGGATGAAACGATAACTGTAATCGGGCTAAATTATTCGTCTTGCTGCAGCATCTGAAATAGAAAAGTAAAAATCACGACCGTTTAATGAAAAAGAAGATTCTTTTTCGCCGAGACGACGTATCGACCCGCTCTTCGGTGATCGCAGTAACAAAATTGTTTAAATTATACGACTAAATTCCACCGAATCCCTCGTACCTGTACACGTTACGCCTTTAGATTATTATTAATTTACCGTTTCCAAATACGAGTAAGAAAAGATTTACCCGAAACTATACGGTTATTGTTGAAACATCCGCTTATTCCGAAGACTTTGGTAAATCGTACTTACTCTCAGGGTGGGATCGGAAAACTTTGGCCTAAGTTTATAGACTTAAAAGGAGATTATGTTGTGAAACGGAGAACATTTTTCCCTAAAAATTGTATCTTCTCTATTTTTTCCGCAGACTTAGCGACTTGACTTGTAAGCGTAATACGTTAATCGTTTTCACGGTACGCAAACGCAAGAACGGAATAAGAATATAAAAAGAAATTTAACTTAGGTAGAAAATAAACAACGTTCTAGTAAACTGTTAACAAGTCAAAAATGTACGTCGCTCGTTTCGCAATTTAATCGTGAAAAATCATCACCTGACCGCTGAAAAAATTACCGATGCTGTATTATTGGAGATTCAGCGTAAGCGATTTTAACAGATGATTTGAGCGTTTGCCGGATGCCGGCAAAATTTGTGTCCAAGCGATCGAGTAAGAGTTTTGCGTATTCGCAGACGAATTGCGCTTTAATCTATAATTAGCCCGTATAGGTGTGTCGTGTTACATAGATCGCACTTTCAAAGAGATAAGGGTTAGAATTAAATTTGTGAGTTATCTTCGTTTAACGATCTTAAATCAAACGATTATTTCTTTAATCGGACCTTGCGATGTCAAAGATGTCGATGTCGATGTCAAAGCCTACGTAAGGGAAAATCTATTGTATTCGATACATTTTTAATGTTAGTCTGAAAAATCGGTTAATTTTTTTTTTTAACAAAGGGAAGAAATTTCATAAAATTCGAGTTAATAAATAATTATCGTATTATATACAAGAAATAGTCTAACGAAGGAATCTTAATGTTAATTACTGTTAACGTTAAAAACTAGACGGTCGAAAACCGTTTAGAATAAAATATACTTAAAACTGAAGACGATCGTTCCGACTATCAAATGATCGATCGTAAACGGTAGATAGAGAAAAAATATTATTAAAAAAATTAATAAAATAATAGCGTATTAATAAATAAAGAGCACGCATGAAGCCTGTATGGTTTTCACAGAAAATAATTTGTAAAAACAGTGCCGTCTCTTGGGGCTCCCTGAAAAACTCTGAACAAGTGTTTTAAATATAAAAAATGGGCTGTTATATCACGATTTTACTCCCGAGTATGAATCGTGTAGACCGACTTTTTATACATCTGACTTTACGTTCACCGCCCTCAAACAAACTTAATAAATTTTTACAAAATATTTACGTTGAAATTCTTTTTGAAAGTTGTTTTTGTAACTTTTTTTGATGAATTCCATTAATTTTAAGTAATAAATCTCTAACGACACAAAATGCGATCGGCTGCCGGTAAACTATAAATTCCCGGTGGATTAACGTTCTTTTAGATGTAAAAAAAATATCGCTTATATCTTGATCAAAAATAATAATTTTTGTATACGTGTTATAGATTCGACTATTTTATAATTTATATTTACGAATGTAGGAGATAATAACAGTAATTATTAAAATTTTGTTTCATCAAACTCGCCGTTTATCCTAATGTACCGTTCGCGTTAACGAAATGAAAATAAACGCTACGGTATCGATAACATAGTAAACGAACATCGGTGACAGATTCATCGGTGTAACGGTTAGCGTGCTATGCCGATTTCCTATCGGTCGGTTGTGGAATCGATTCCCAGAAAGGGTCAGATATTTTTTTCATATATCATTTTATTCGCGTCTTCCTTACTATAAATTCATCTATAGTTCTAGAAGGGAAAATATTGTAATCGGTCCGATTTGGGCATATGCGATTTTCATTGGATCTTGACGTTTTGACACCTAAGGAACCCAAAAAACGGATGGAAATTTTACGGATGTTAATGTTCGTATGTACGCGCGCGCGCGTGTGTTCGATGTCGGCCTCTAAATCACCTTATACAGAAATACTGGACCTTACTTCTATATATGGGGCATCGTTGCGATTAAATTTTCAGCTAAAAAGGTCAAGGGGGGTGAGGCTGGGTCAGTATCTCCAGATTTCGCCTGATTGATGTTTTTCGTAGGCGCATTTGTTAACGATTAAAAAATAACGATATTGCGTAAACATTATTTTCCAAAATCGCACCTCCACCCCAAAAAATGCTGTCGTAGTCTTCTGCTGTGTTGTGACGTCACAGTTGAGCGGTAGAATTAAATAAACGAGTTGTATTTAAAGTGTAAGAAAGTAAGTCGGTCTGGCTGGTCGGGTCTCGAGCTGATCGCCCGTTGGCTCGGTACACGGTGCGTTAAGACTCGCGGCTACACCAGCTGCCGACCTTACAAGAGAAATCTGTTCTGTATAAGTCGTGCGTGTAAGCCGTGCGTGTGCAAGATGCGCATCAGAAATAACCGACAGTCGCAGGACTTTCCCGGAACCCGGCTTTAGCCGCGTGACGGGAAAGTCCTACGACTGTGCCATCGCCATTATTTTAAGAGTAAGCGATCATTCTTTTTAAGAAAGGTTGAAAATTATAAATATAAACAGGAGGTTACGTTAAAAATATCGGTCTACACGATTCATACTTAAGGGAATCAGATATCGATCCGGCAGCCCGTTTCTTCATCTTGAAAACTCGATAGTCGATGTTATATTTCACGTCGGCGTAATAAATATTTAGTTATAATTCCGATATAATATATCTAATATTTTATTAGCTGCTTCAAAGCTAAGAGTACGGTAAAAAAAAATCGAGAGGGAGGTTAGTTATTTATTTAAATGATGTTAAACATTAATTTTATTTTAAGAACGCTGCCCTTATTTATCCAGAGATTTGATTTTATATCGCAATTTTAAATTAAAGTCTTGAAAGTTTAGTTTTGTTACAGAACGGTTTGTTTATGATCATTTTTAGTTTTATATTTTTCTTAAAAATGTAATTTTGAATAGTCGTAAAATAAAATGGAAATAATACTATTAAATTTAAGTATAATATTTGAACAAAAATTTATATTTTTTAATGTTTGCGACACGAATGAAAGAGTTAGCCGAGGTTGTTTAAATACGGAGAAAATAATACAAAAGATCGGTTTAATAAAATAATTCATATGTCTTAATATCTACAATAAAAGCGGTACTGCTGATCGACAACCGTATAAAGAAGGGGAAGCGGTTGTAAAATGGGATTGAAATTTCTTTCGGTTACCGACAAGAGAGGTTTGTCGTACGATCGGTGTGAAAGAAGAGCCGGAATCGTTTCTGAAAGAGATAGGAAAAGGGCTTTGTAGAAGCCATTTCAGCCCTAACAAAACTTATAAAAAGTATCGTTCAAAAGTTGGTTCTCTGTTACCCGCAGCAGTAAATTTCCGCGATGAGAGAAGCTTTCAAAGAGGCCCGCCAGATCGCGTGTGGCGGCGCCACCAAGCACTATATCAAGTACGATCACCCCTCCTTCTTTCGCCGGTTAAGATTTCTATCTCTTTTCGACCGTTCCCTATTCTTTCTCGCTTATATCTCTGCTCTACTCTAATTGCGATTTATTGTTAGGATTCATTTTAGAGAAATTTAATTTAAGTGAAATCTGATATATTGGCTTTTTACTTTATAAACGCTGTTCGCTAACATATTGAAATAAATTATATCTGACGCGAGTACTAAACTAAACGTTTTACCGTTGAAAGTTTAACGGTAAATTATATCGCTAAAATCGTTTTAAAATTTTAATTTACGCGCAATAAATTTGTTCAAAAATCACATTAAAAGTAACTTCTGAAATAGGTTTTTTTCTGATTTTTTTTTTTCATTCGTAACTACAGAAAGTTTATTTTTTTATTACTATTTTATTTATTTTTTGGAAGTTTAATACTGAAGAATCTGGGAGAGACGTGTTTTAGGATACGGTACGATATTTCTCGTACGAATAAACTTATCCGGTTTGATATTTGTCGCGTTGTAAATTAGGTTATGGAAAATCGTTAGTGTTGTAGGTATATACCGAAAAAAGAGAATGAAAATTTATCGATGTATTACAGTATTTCATCCGATTTTATTTTTCATTTCGTAGAAACCGTTAGTGTACGTATCAATCCGTTAATATTCTCTGTTCCTGGCGACAGTAAGTAGGTGTCTCACGTAATTCCTATCAGAAGATTAGAATTTTGCTTTGAAAAAATTTAGATTTAAATGGATTACATGAGAAATGGAGAGTTTTTGTCGTAGTTATTCGTATTGTTAATCGACATCCTCTCAAATGTTTATCTATATTTACGCTATTATATAAAGAAGAAGAGGGTTTTTATTTGTTCGGGATAAACAAAAAAACTACTCCGTCAATCACAACAAATTATTACTCGTGTTTCTTGGCAAAAGCGAGAAGGTTTTTAGATATATTTCATCTCGAAAAAAAATATATGTAGTAGTGGAGATTTGCCGGTTGAAGCGCAAACTTTAATGAATTGAATTACTGAACGGTGAGTCTCTGTCACCGTGTGAGCCGGGTGAACTGAACGATTCGAATCGATTCGATGAATAATATTTCAAAAACTATACGATAAAATTTAGTTAAGAAAATAATAATATTAAATTTAAAAAATTCTGTTTAACAAAACGGATTTCCCGTGAGGACTGAGTTTAAGGCTAGAGTGGTAAGATATGCGAACACCTCGTGGGGGGCTACACCGATCATCACCATCAACCGGTAACAAACGGGGTTCCCCTGGGGCGCTATTTTGGGAGGTGCAGTGGGGTGCTCTTATAATATCTCTGCAAACAATTGGCCGATTTTCAAAATTCAAACGGGGTATTTGTTAGTAGGTTGAAGGCAAACTTTTGCACGCATCAGGTACACTCTCTTTCTAACAGATCACTGTTATTCTGAAATGTGTATATATATATACTAGCGGACGCGACAGACGTTGTCCTGACGCGGCATTATTCTGTAATAAATGCACACACATAAATATAAGTAACTTAATTAAGTTAAAATTAGCAGGATGTGTTCTAAATTTCATTAAAATGACTATTAGTGTGATATTATCAGTTTGTGTTTGTTGTATTATTGTAATGGGTTTATTGATTAATTATGTGTAGTATGGTTAATATTTATTTTCACTAAATATTGAGATGTCCGATGAAAATTTAATTAAAAAATCGAAACGTCGTAAAATTAATAATTAGTGTAATTAATAAATTTTCATCCACATTACTGCTAATTTTCACTTAAGATCATTCTAAAAAAGTACCTCCTACATATTTTTTATTTTTATTTAATAATTTTGATGTTTCATAGCCATGTAACAGCATAATTAATCAATTAATAAAAAAAATTAAAGCGCTGTAAAAAACAACGTAGTTAAAATTTTAGTCGAAATTTTTATCATTTTTCTCATTCTTTATTTTAACATCTATTTTACCAAATTTTAGATAATTGTAAATTAAAAATAATTTTAGAAATTTTTTTATAAAATTAATCAGCTAAAACATTATAAATTCAATTTTTTAAATATATTTTAAACTATATTATAAGTAACTTATATTTTAATTTTATAAATGTTATAATTTATTTTACAAACTTAAATTTTTATTTTCAAAGAGCCGTTCAATACTTCATAAGTTGCATAGAATAAAATGAAAACTGACAATTTAAATTTGTAGGTTAAGTTGATTGTTATTGAATGCACGTGTATGCATCATTAAAATTCATGAAAAATCACGTAAAATACTCACTTCAATACTGCACCAATGTACATTTTTTAATTAAACTTTAAACGTTATTTCAATAAATAATAATATAATATAATATTCTCAATAAGCGCGCAATTCTAGCAGACTCGGCAATGCTTCGCTATTGCTAGATCTGAAAAAACTGAACATTATCATTTTAACAAAATTTAACCTTTAACTTTATAATAGTCAGAATGTAAATAAATCCAAATGGCAAACCAACAGCACTACCTATCGGATTTAATTCACACCACTCTCTAATCACAGTATTCGGTGGAATATAATTTTTAACGAAAAGTGTTGTGGCTGCAAAATCATTACAATTAATACTGAACATTAAGAAACTTACAAAACGTTACGGAACCTTATAAAATTTCACCTTTAACTTTATAAAATTCAGAATGTAAATAAATCCAATTGTCAGAACAGCACTACCTATCGGATTTAATTCAAACTATTCTCTAAATACGAATTTTAATGTAAGAACAACACTAAGCTACAACGCAAGTAACTGATATGCGAAAAAGCAACAAAATAAAAAAAATTCCTAGAATCCGATCGCAGCACTAACTACCGGGTTTGACTGATAAACTAAAAATTAAAAACTTATAAAACGCGATCGCAGCGCTGCCTACCGGACCCAATTGTGAACCTTAACCATCCCAAGATCAACAACACATAAATAAATTAAAAAAACATTTTCACTTCAATACTGTACCTTACAAATTTGCACAATGTATATTTTTTAATTACACTTTAAAACGTAATTCTAAACGCGATCGCAGTGCTGCCTACTTGTTACTTAATCAGTTGTGATTTTGTTTACATTGGCAACGGCCATACAGGCTCTATGTGATTGGTCACAGCGACCATCTTGCATCGATCTGATTGGTTTTCCTTTGTTTACATTTCCATCTGATTTATTAGCCTCTTATTTAATAAAAAACTGTTTTCTCGCGATTTTTTGTAACTCAATAATAACACAAAATTACGAAATATTTTTCTCAATTTGATCGCAGCACCAACTGTCGGGACAAACTAAAATTAAAATAGAATATTATTGAATATTCGATAATGCGATGGTAGCGCAGTCTGCCGGATCCGATGTAAAATATTCCAAAATCAACAACTACTTATAAATAAAAAATTAATTAAAAAAACATTTTCCAGTGGACCAAATTGTGAATTTAAATCATTCTCGAATCCCCTTGAACACACACAAAAAATTTCATGAAAATCGGTCCAGCCGTTTAGGAGGCGTTCAGTGACATACACACGCACACGATATATAATGTTTGTGTGTTTGTTTGCAATCGCATCACGCGAGAACCGACCGACCGATTACTTTCAAATTTTTAAGATACATTCGTGTTATCCCAGGTTTTAAGCCATCGATCGAGACCCTAGCTGCCTTGAAGGTTAAAATATTTAAAATATTCTATTCTTTTTCTTTTTCCAGTTTAGCTTCCGGGAATCACCGTTCAGGTATTCCTAAAAAAGATGAACGAGGATGATATGTTTGAGTGTAAATGACGTGTAGTCTTGTACAGTCTTAGTTCCACCGTTCCTGAGATGTGCGGTTAATCGAAACCCGACCGCTAAAGAACACCGGTATCCACGATCTAGTATTCAAACCCGTATAAAAGTAACTGCCTTTACTAAGACTTGAACGCTGGAACTCTCGACTTCCAAATCGGCTGATTTGGGAAGACGCGTTCACCGCTAGACCGACCCGGTGGGTTATAATTGCATTACTAACAGCAGTTCTGCGCACACCTCCACCTTTTAATCTTTCAAAGCAGGTGATAATCGATGAGCCAGCCGCTTGCAGACGCTTTCCTGTAGCGTAGGTCCTCTGTAATCCTCCGCATAATATTAAGTCTAAAATTCAAGCGGTTTTGCGTAATGTGATCCTCACAGATCGGGCTACCGGTTTTCATCAATCCGTGACGTATTTTTCGTCAATCGGAATTTCTCCTGCGGTAAATCGATCGACTCGGCTTCGAACATCGCTTGTATCCATCGGTGCCTCCTCGTATACTTTAAGCTTATGTTGGATATTTGTAGCCGTGTATCAACTTAAATATTAAATTGTGTAAAAGTCGATTCGGTTTTTCATTAAATAAATTCCTGTTTTTTAAATAATTTTCATCGGTGACCGTTTTATTGATAAAAATGTCGTACGTTATTTTTAAATCTTTATACTAGTTTTTTAAAAGTTTAAATAAAATTAAGGGCCGTTATTTTTTTTATTTTTCGCCGACTTAATAAAATAATCATTCTAAAAAAGAATTGAATAATATTTTTTTTTTTACATTGTATGGTTTTTTTTTGTAAACTTAATTTTTTTTCGTCGGACCTCCTAAGGATCAAGAATGCATACTCCTGACTTCTTTCTTTTCCAAAATGTTCCGTTCTTTCCCTTTACGATCCATTCGCTGTGTTTCTCTGGAAATTTTAGATTCATCCGCAGGTTTTCAGAAAGATTATCTGTCGAAAATTATTTTATATCTTCTTCAATTTATTTGCTTTCCTTCTATTTTGTTAATCAAGTGACTATTAGGCTTACTTTTCTCATCGTGTAGTTTGTTTTTCAAAATTTTGGTAATTTTTTTAATTTACGGCAAATATTACCTTCGAGTTTTAGATTTTGGGTATTTTTTAACATTTTTTTCAACTTTTACTCGATTTTCCGAGAAATTCTGTAGATTTTTCGCACTATGTAAAAGTGGTTTTTTGCACCGGTAAAACTACGATTTTATAATGTCAATTTTATTTGATTTCTGTTTTTTACGTATATTTTATTCTATAAATAAGTTTGATCGTCGTTTTTTATTAATTAATTCTGATCGTCGGGGTTCAGTTTACTCAGGCGCATCGGCCCTGAGATTAGACAAGACTTAATTTTTATCAAATCGTATTCGGACGACAGATATTCCGGCTGTCGTTGTAGGCAGTATCGTATTTATTTTTAGCGTTAAAAGAAAAAAAATTCAATTTCAAGATGTTAAAATTTGAAATCGATAATTTTTTTTTTAATTTTAATAAAAATGAAAACGAGAGGAGAATGTAAAATATCAAGGCCGGTGATTTTTCAACGGATAAAAGAGTGTTATATGTATCTAGATGTAAAAATAACTACTTGAGAGCCGCCTATATATTCAAGATAAATTATATAAATGCAAATTTATTTATGCACGAATTTTAACTTGTTAATAACTGATGAATAATTTTTTTATTATATATATATATTATATGTATGTATTTTTTAATAGAATGCGTGATCATTGTAATAGTTATTCTTTTATTTTTTGCAGTAATAAAATGAAGGACGTCCGATAGGCAAAAGGCAGCCAACCGAGCTCGGCCGCAATTTATGCCTGTGGTGATGCTTTGATGAGACGAATCGATTATCTGATAGGCATTTGTCGTGTTATAAATAGTATCGATACTTGTAATGAACTGAGTGAAAAAAATAAAAACGCCTGAGTTTGAAATAATATACTGACCGGTTGCCATTTCTTTTAATATATTTATATCTTTTTAAGTATTATATTGGTTCATTAGATTAATTTAATTAATCATTATATATATATATATATATGTATAACTATATATAATATTAAAAGAACTTGTTGATTCACCTGGTGCCAATGTTTTTTCTATTTTACGTGAATCAGTTTCTAAAGAATATTTCATACTGAAATCTTTTCGCAGAGAATTATTTAATTCTTTCTCTCAGAAATCATTTGCCTAAAATGTATCCGAGCAAATAATTCACAAAAAAAAAATGGCAGAAAGAACAGAGCTCATTTAAAAATTTTAAATCTTTTTATTTTTGACTCCCTTCTTTTGGAAAAATAATTAAATCACATACACACACGCGCACGCGCGCGTCTGTGTGTGTGTGTGTGTATATATATATATATAAATGTGTGTGTGTATGTCGTATTTGTAAAAAAATTACGATTATTATCTACCATTTCTTATATAATGAATAAAATTACAGTTTCGTGTCGTTTTCCGTTTTCTTTTCGTAGCCGTGAAAATAGAAAAAATATACGATTACTTTTATTAGGGAATTTTTTAAAAAGTAAAATGTATACAACTACAAAAAACAACCGAGATAAAAGAGTTAAATGATAATAATAACCCTTATTTATCACTCTTCCGAATATTAGCTCGATTAAATGATTTTTAAAAACAGGTAATTTTTTTTCTACAAAAGAAGCGCATTCCGGTATCTGACCGCATTTTAAGATAAATTTTCTATCGTTGAAATCGTTAATGCAGCACTAATTCGACTACGACAATCGTGATCGAAATAAAACGATAGAGACGCGAGATGTAGATTTGAGACTATTCTAAAGATTAAAAATGCGCTCGAGGAACGCAAGTTTTCTAGTTAATGTATACAGGTAGTTTAAAGAGAGTACGATTTCAAGTAAACGGATTTGTAAACGATAACAACAAACTGTAGCTATGTAATAACATTGAAAGCGTGCTGTTTTCTGCAACTGTACAATATAAAACTCCAGGTTAAAATTAAAAGGAATACCGAAATCGAAGAACCGGGAAGTCGATACCTGGAAGGGATAGTAAACTACCGCTAACAAGAGATTTTTCCATATTAAACCTTAGGTATTAAAAAGAAGTGCGATCCGACATTTCAAAACCGACCCGACACGATCCGGTTGAAATTTATCAAGAATATTAATTTCGACAGAAAACATTCTGTAATATTTAATCCGATTTTAAGAATTTTCTTATTTCGTTTAAAACAATTTCTAACAGGAATAATAAACGGGCTGTCAAATAAACAGCTTAACTTATCGAGTTAAATAACAACAAATCGCAGCTAAATAATGACTGTACTAGAGTTCATATTATATTTAAAAGTACAGGTCATCGAAAAAGATTGCGGCAATTTAAAAAAAAATTGTATCTAAGAAACTATTAGAGATAATAAAACGAGTAATCTTTTTAAAAATTCACCGACCCGCAAGGTTTTTTACGTACCTTAGAATGTTTCAATATGAACTCCGTCGGTCGCTCTGCAAATATCCAGCCGATAATCGACTTCTGCCCAGGTCCGCTGGACCATCACGGGCGTAACTCTGGCAATAGCAGCGCTGATCAGCCGTCTTAAATGTTGTACACTTCCGATGTTTTCACTGTATACAATGTTTTTAACGTATTCCCGTAGAAAACATTCTAGGGGTGTCAAATCTGGGCTTCTCGGAGACGAAAGCACAGGCCGGACCTATCTATCCAACGATTAAGTAAAGTTTCGTCGACAGCGTGTGGAACGCCTAGGCTAAAGTGCGGGGGTGCACCGTCTTCTTGAAACTTTACAACAACGTTATTTTCTTTTTCGATTTTGTCGGCTTGCGGGAAAACGCTCAACCGGTTCGTCACTCGTTTTGGGCTATCCGTGGGACCTTTTTACTTCCACGTCGCCAGATTCCTTAAACTGCTCGTACGTTAACCGCTGTTTGCATGAGGGGTATCGTCGCCGTGAAAGTTAGTCGAACAGTAGCCGATTTATAGTCCACTAACCACAAAACGCACTGTTTCTGCTGAACTGTTGCCGTTGCACCGACTGACAGTGGCGTAGAGCCGTTGTGGGGTTGTGCGCATCGACTCAAGATCACGTCTAAAAGAATTTTATCATATCCCGATTATTTTGCGTTTCCAATTCGTACTTTATCTCAGTTACATAGGGAAATGGTGCTGTTTCTTGTATATATATAATATATTAATGATGTATGTCGAGGCTCTTTTCGAGGACACATGACTGCAGATGATACAGCACTTTGTTACGTGTCCCCCTCTAAGTCTGGAGAAGGCTGACCTGAGGATCATAACACAGGTGGCTTTTGATGAGTGGAATTTCATTAAATGTAAATAAGACAAGTTACGTGAACATCGATTTGCGAAGTACCGCAGAAAATGTTGGGTGTATTAAATATCTCCCAAAACCGCGATCGCGAATAGGTATCACCATTTGTAAGTTCCCTATTACCTTCCTTTCCTTTCAAGAAAGAAGAAAGAGGGAACGAGCCCAGCAGCCATCAGCCCAGCAGTCACAAGCCCAGCAGTCACCTGCCCAGCAGCCACTGACAGCACAGAAGAACGAAGAAACCTGCACTTTCCCCCGTTCAGCCCTTCGGGGCCTCGGGAATTTCAAGGTTAATGGTATGTAACTTCGGTTACTGCCAATTCTTGGAAAGTGCAGGCCAAAGAAGAACGAAGAGGTCTTCGGAAGAAGAAGAGGGAGAAGAAGAAGGAAGACCAACCACTCGCCTCAACATCACGGACTGGAGTCCGGAACAGAGCCCAGCAGAGATGCGTCCTGAATGGCAGCCATACCAGAAGCGGATGAAGAGCTTCTACACAACCTCTCCTATTTCAAAACTTACACTAAGACAAAATAACCCAGCAATTGCGACTCCTCCGGAAAAGGGGACGCATTGCTCCCTCCTTATAGCTAGTGCCCCGTTGTGGCGTATTCC
This sequence comes from Lycorma delicatula, assembly GCF_047948215.1. NCBI lineage: Eukaryota > Metazoa > Arthropoda > Insecta > Hemiptera > Fulgoridae > Lycorma > Lycorma delicatula. The sequence goes on along the minus strand of NC_134457.1, from coordinate 2,947,005 downwards.
TGCTAGCCTATTAAAGAGTTAGCACCGAAAGGACTTCAGTGGACGGTCTGAAGGGGAATTACGTCGGGAGGACAGGCTTTATAAGCCTAGCCTTCCGCGGTCGGCCCGTAAAATGGGTTCGATAACGCTGGTTTAACAACGGATTGGAATGCAATTAAATCCGTCCTTAAAACACTAAATAATAATAAACAAAATTTGAAAAATAAGACCCGCCATTTAAAGTTAACCCTTTTCAAAACAAGCCCGTTTAGAATGATCCAGCAGCAAGGGACTCTGTCCAGGTTCTGCGATGGAGTAGGGAGTAATAAACTCCTGCCAACTTTGCATTCCATTCCATTCCATTAAATATCTCATTCGTCGAGATGTAAAATGAATACCGGTTGTTCATGTGAATTACTTGGGCGTTACTTTGGACAGCAGACTATCCTGGAATGTTCATATTACTAATCTCAAAAAGCGATTACGTGTTTGTATAAATAATTTCTATTATTTAAAAAAAAATATTGCCCTGTTAGAGTTCTGAAATCGCTGTATTATGATTTTGTAGAGTCAAGGTTAAAATACGGAGTGATATGTCGGGGTGGAGCTGTTTATATCTGTTTATATTGCTCAGAAGAATGTAGTACGTATAATATCGGGTAAAAGTAAAGACGAAATGAATCCTTCCCGTTATTCAGAGGCCTTAAGATCTTGCCGCCGCGTCATATGTATTTCTATAGAATATTAATGGCGTATTATGAAGGCTATTATTTGAAGTCGTAGCTTCAAATTAAAAATTTGATGTTTTTGCCAATTTTTTCATACGCGTGATGAATGGCCTAAAGAGTAAGATGCCGGTGGCACATATCTATCGACGCTTGTTGTCGAATCCATTCTGATATATCGTCCTAAAATTATTTTCTACCTTTTAATGCAATTAATATGAGTGGTTTTTAAAAAGTTTTTTTTAATGTTTATTTTATTATCTACTTCTTAGTCTTCTAAAGTTAAACTTAGTCTATAAAGTTTATACTTTACAGCTGCACTAGCGCGCAGATTTGAGCGTATTTAGCGAAAGATCGGATCGATACGTTTTACGGTGGGTGAGTGCGATGAAAACATAGGGCTAAACGATTTATTTTCCGGATAACCAAGATCCGGTCGATCAAGAGCGTACCCGATCCGTTAAACAATTAGCGCTCTACCTGCTGATACATATGCGGTTTGAATCGTGAAAATCGGACGACCTGTTGCCGAGATATTACGGTGGCACCCCATCGTACCCCCTCCATAATTTCCGATCGGCCTCCCGGAGGCGCTTGAAAAATATTATCGTCTGACGAGTACCACTGGCAGCAGATGGAGTATCGTCGGGGTTCGAAAAAAGTTTCAGAGAGTTAGGACCGATCGTTTTTGAGATATTTTCGATTTTCGTCCGAAAATTCGGATCCGGTTAAAAAGTATTAAATTTTCTCAAAACTTCGATATATATTTCGCATACATATCGATATATATTCGGTATATATATATATATACAGGTGATTCAGGAGGATAGGGCAATACATTGACAACTCAGTCTAGAGGCTAAAAATAAGAATAAAGTTCATATAAACATAGGTCCGAAAACGCTTCGTTAGCGAGTAATACAGGGTGAACGATTTCGCCCGAGTTTCAGTTCCTCCGGGTAAATTAAGGCTTTCTGAAATTCTGGGAAGGTCAATTAAGGGGAAAATTCAATCGTTTCTTATGGTTTTTGAGCTGGGAAATTGAAAAAAAAATAGGAATAGAGAAAAAAAGACACGATTCTTCAATCAGCATCCTAAGCCGAAAAAGTATAAAGGACGTTCGAAACCTGTCAGTGGATTGGACAGTTTTGATTTAGGTGTACTTAAAAGAACAGTTAATGAATTTCGTTCAAAGAAGATTGAATCGCTTACTTTAAAAAAAAACGCAAGAACTTCAGTCATCTACTGATTTTAAAGGCAGTGAATCAACTTTAGCTGTTATTTTGAAAGAGTTAGATTTCAAACGCCGGAAAACTGAAAATAACAGAAAATTTTAATTGAGAAATCCGATATCAGGCGAAAGAGAATTGAATATTTGCAGGCAACGACTAAGTACAGAAGAAGCAATTTATTTGTGGAGAATTTTTTCTACTTCACCTTTAACATTTATATTTAATTATTACACTTTTTGTAAACTTTCTGTTCTTAGTATCGATAGAGTGATAATTTTTATCGTAAATATTACGCGTTAGTCTATTATAAAGTATATTATATTTTCTCTTATTATATTCGTTTTTTTATCTTGTATTTCGACCGCACATCCAAATCGTTTGACTTTCTTTATATAGATAAATCTCGTTTTGAGTTTTTTGGGGGATTGTTTTTTTTTTTAGGTAGTCGTTCGGTGTTTTTAAAAGGAATCGTAAGCCCGCATTTTCAGCGACTACTTTCAAAATACTTACTTGTTTTATTGCCGCTTCTTCTTCATCGTCGGCTAAGATGCCATGCCGCCTGCGAAAGCCACGTTCAGAGTGTTCAACTTAAAAGCGTCCCGTCACTCGACAGTTTATACCAAACGCTTATTTCTGTTAAAATGCGTACTTCGATGCGAGACGGTAAAACGATTTGGAAGATGTCGATACGACTAGAGTTGGAACGAGGATTGTTTTTATCGCCTGCACATTTGAGTATCGCCAGTCTCTGTCGAGTAGTGGCTTTTGAAAAAGGACGTGTACTCGTGACGGAAACTTTTTCAGGGACGAAATCTCATGCTGCCTGTCGGCCAAAGTTCAAGGAGAAATTTGAAAAGGAAGCGCCGGTGAAAAGCGTTATGTAGAAGTTAATACAAAAATTTCGTGAAACGGATTCGGTGTTAGACCAGAAACGCGCTCGATACAGATCGGTTTTAAGACGCAGGTCGTACAGAATATTAAAGCGGCAGCTGCAAGATCTCCTTTGTCAATTTTTGCGGAGGCTAAGCCGGCGAAGAACATTTTACTAGCGAGGAGAATGTTGAAACGTTATCCGTGTCGAACGTAAGTGTTTTACGAGCTGACTAATGCCGATTACGCTAGAAGAGTACTGTCAACGGTTCAAGAACTTTGGCAACATTGGAGTTTAGATCGGCACAGATGAAGCGCGGTTTCATCTTGGGGGTTATGTTAATAGTCAGAACTACTGGACCTGAAAACCCGCACGTTTCTTTGAATCTCCCCTACACTCGCAAAAAATAGACGTATGGCAGACTGTTTCAAGGCGACGAATAATAGGACTTTTTTCTTCTTTTTTTAAATTGTGTATGTTGGCGTCTTATCAAGAAATTATCCAATAGATCATAGCCTTACTGAAACAGGATGAGCGTGACTGTTGGTTGCAACAGGGCAGTGCTGCTTGCCGTAAAACTTGCTCTTCAATGGAGATTCTACAGGATTTTTTCGGTAGTATGTCCAAATTGGACCGATTACAATACTCTTTCCCTTCTAGAGCTATATCTCTGCTATAGAGATATCTAGACGGGAAAGTAAAATCGTTATTAAATAGAATTTTCAATAAAATTCTGTGAAGGAATAAAAAGTAAAAAAAAAAAAAAAAAAAAAAAGCATCGCGATGTTAATTGATAACGGCAGGTCAAACTAATCTATTAAATGAGAGGTAGGATTAAAATATTTTATTATTTATGCGATAAAAAAAATTAAGCAGACCTCTACCGGTAAAAATGTGCATATTATGGAAATGCACATAAAATAAATCGAGTGGTAAACGCGTAAAGATTTCAATCCGTATACTACTATAAAGATGTAACCTCTTTAATTTTATTACTACTCTCTAAATATTAAATAAATTTTGTATAAAATGTGAAAGACATACGCGTTAAGAAAATGTCAACTTGTTTTAAAGTTCGTTGTCCCCCTTACTTAGATTAGAAAGATTGATGTGTCACTAAAAGCGAAGGTAATGCTATTGAATAATTACACCGAGTAAAAATAAAATATTTGTTTTTTTTTTACATACGATTTTATATATTAGAAACTATTACGGAGAAATTTATTTTCTGTTTTGTAATTAAATGTTAAATTTTCATTATTTACATCGAGGTATTTTTTTAAGCCTCCAGGACCACCGTTAGGTATTGCTTCAGAGGAAGAGATGAAATGACAATTTTATAGCGTCTTAAAATGTTATGGCTGACCGATATTCAAACCCAGGACCGTTGAGATATTTAACCTCGATGAAAATAATAAGTTATTATGTAATAAATAAATATATTATGTACGAAGAAAAAATAAAACTCGCTTTTAAAGATTAAATAATAATAAAATTCTAAACGATTTACCGTTTATATTATGAAGTTATTATACAACTAGTAAAAGATTCAGATTGAAAGTAAGGTCGAAAAATTACATTTTGCAAAAACCCTTTTATTAAAGGATATATTTAGTTATTTTTCTTTTATCGGATTACAGAGAAACGATTTATAAACAGGGGCGCAAAAGAACTGCAGAGCTTCAAGAACGAATATAATTTTTATTTTACTGCAGTCAATAGTGTGTAATATTGAAGGGACAACAATTAAGTTTTAGTTTACACGTTCTCCGTAGGATAATAGCACGTAAGACTGTGGCACAGGTCAAGCTGTTACGAGCCCGGACTTCAGTACCGTGGCGTCGCACAGGAGAATGTATACTGCGTGCTTTAGTTTACAGGAACAAAATCAGTGACTGTCGTACAAAGAGATTATACGGGTATCTGTCGTAGAAATTCTCCTAGTGACAAAAGCATACGTAAGTGATGCGAACGGTTTTTAGAAATCGGAAGCGTTTTGATTGGAAGCTCGTCGGTTAAGCCTAAATAAGTGCCGAAAACACAGAAAGAATTCCACTGCCTCCCCGACGAAGTCCTGAAAATTCAATTTGTAGGCTTAGCGGTCGACTAAACGTTCCTATTGTCCTTGATGTTGCTCACAAGAGATTAAAAATTCGTGTTTATAAATTCCGGTACCTAATGATAAGCCGCGAAGAGTTTCATTTGTAATGAGAATGTTAGACTTCATTTCCGCTGATAAAAGTACCTTGACAAAAGAATCTTGACGTTTTGACACTTTTTTCTTTGTTAACGGTGAGTCGGAGAAATACCATTTGCGTACCCCCCACACAAGTCGGGGAGTTTCGGACTCGCACGGGTTCGGCTATTTGTTATACTCACAACTGAACAGTAAAATGCAGCGCATCTTATTTTCTGATGAAACGATATTTCACGTTCGTGGAGTCGCAAATTACCATAATAGTAGAGTGCGGGGCTGAAAAAAATCTACAAAAACCGGTGGAATTTGTCCGCGACTGTCCGAAATTGTTTGATGCGGTATCATGCGTAATCGAAATTTTAGGCCATTTTTTCTTCGAGCAGACTATTACGAGCGAAGTGTACGCGGACATGTTAGAGAACTTTCCGGTTCCCCGATCAGGGCCTGATTTTTCAATAAAATGGAGCCGCTCCACGTATCGTGCAGAAGTCGTGCCCGACGAGAAGTTCCCAGAAGGCCGAATAGGCAAAGAAGCTTTCTTTGCTTGGCCGCCGCGGAGTCCCGATTTGACGCCGATGAATCTTCTTTTGGAGCTCCTTAAAAGACATCACACAACAAAAAGAAATCCAGTCGCGCCTACCCCAAAGAATAACAGCGGCCGTGGAAGCGATTTTGCAGACATATTCGTATGGAATAAGGTACGTTATAAATTTTACCTTCTGCAGGACTGTAAACGGTACTCATATTGAGTTGCATTAAGAGGTAAAAAAAACTTTAAACTTTGTTCTTTCACGGAATAAAACACATATATTTGTAATTCTAAATGTAATAAAATAAATTAAATTATAAACCGCGGAGTTCCTGTATAGTTTTTTCGAGCGCTGTATACGTTTATAAATACAGATCGGGTTATTATAAGTCCGAATCCAGTGACAAATTTCGCAAGTAAAATTAGGTCATCGTAGAAATCAGAGGGTAGCTGTTATTATTTGCAGTTATATATAATTTTAATACACATATTTCGGGTCTTAACGTAATATGAAAGCCTTTAAATAACGTAACTGTTCTACACTTAAACAGAAAAATGAAATCTAGAAAACGCTTCCGTCTCGATATGATATATCTTTTCGATTTGAGTCCGCTACTTGGAATATAATGTAGGCCTTTGAAATTAACTCTAAAAAATATTAAATGGCCACAATTTTGGTAATGTTATCGTAACTCAAAATGTTTTAAATTAAAATTTTGTTCTTCAACGCCCTTCAAAATGGTGTTACAATTCTACCGTCTGCGTTTAAAATTATTGTTGCTCCAACATGAGACTGGAATGTAGAGGTCTCAACCGAACAAATAAATGGATCGATTTCAGCTCTCTTAATCTTTCTCTCTCTCTCTCTCTCTCTCTCTTATATATATATAGTCTTCAGAGTACAATGCTAGATTCGAAACTTCTTCGTGTCCCTCGAAAGGAAAGTCGCTTCTTCGACTGTTATCATAAGTCCGTTTACTCTAAACGACCAGTTTCTAATAACTGGGAGAGAGAGTTTCAGAACTGTCTTAATTTAAGACAGATTTTCATACGGGTCGTTACTAGCTTTACATTAAAACAATGATAATAAATTTAAAAAAACAAAGAAAACCTGTAATACGTAACAATCGGTAATGATAGAGTCCATCTTTCTATAGAATTTTGTTATGATGGAGCGTTATGATGGGCTGGAAGTCTGTGGGCTTTTGTAGTTAAAGCGTTTTACAAACACGGAGGTAATATTACGGCTGCACATTAGATGCTTCTTCATCACTCCAATATCCACTGGTCCGTCTGACCGTCGATCTGTCTGTCTAATCTGTTTTCTATTTTCAAATTAATAAAAATAAGACGGAAAACGAAAGCGGAGTGTTGTTTTATAAATTTTACGCAGAAGAATTCACGATTATAACGCGTACTTATTTTTTATTCCAATTTTTGACGGTACCGTAACACTGCAGTCACCCGCCAGGTTAGACGGCGATTATTTTAGTCGTACGATTCTATAGCGCTGTAAAAACAATTACATTCTTCTTCCGATTATCGTATAAATTTTTAAACGGATTTAAATTCTCACGTAAACCAGATATTTTTTCGTTTTTGTTACTCCAATTATCGATACTGTCCGATGTAAATTAGATAACAGTTAAAAAAACGTAATTGAGGTTTTAAATATTAAAGCGAATGAATGTTATTTATTAAAAAAGATAAATTAAAGAAGTTATAAACACGATTAATTAAGGAAGAAAGAAGTTATTAACACGTATAAACACTTTTTAATATAATTCTTCAAGAAATGTTTTACATACATATATTTACTATAATATAAACACGAAGAGGGTTTTTGTTTGTTCGGGATAAATAAAAAAAACTACTCCGTCAATCGCAACCAAATTACCCGTGTTTCTTGGCATAACTGAGAAGGTTTTTTTTAGATATATTTCATCTGGAAGAACCAATCGCTTTCAAATTTTCAGGATACATTCGTATTATACCGCGGAAGGTTTTAAGCCGCAGACCGAGGCCCTAGCTCCCTTGAAGGTTAAAATATTAAAATTGTACATTATTTTTTCACTTCAAGGAGGGTAAAATTCTGAATTAAAGATATTCATCAAGGAAGAAAAAAAGATAATCCCTTTACTTCATTATTGCATTTCTGCCTCCACGGCGAAGAAATAAGTTGTGAATTTTTTGTCGTCAAAACTGTGTGTACTTTAGTTACCGTAAATTACTATTATTCTGTCTTTTGTAATTCAGGTTCTTTTTAAGTTTCTATAAAGCCCAAATTCTTTGTTATTTATTAGTAATATTCTCACAATCATGAGGATAACGAGCAGTGCAGGGTTTCAGAGGACGGAACCCTCTGGGTAAACGGGAACGGCGACCGAAGCGAACTCAAGGCGCCGCCGTCCTCCTGCGACACGGGAACGGCGAGCTCTGCGGCCCTGGGATAGGCCCCGTGGCTCTGGAAGGCCCCGAGGAGCTCTCGAGTCGGCTCCGAGGTTTGCCTGAGCCTGAGGGTCCAGGTTCCGGCTAGTATATATACACACGTAAATATATTTTACTAATTTTTTTTATGTACATAGGTAATAGGTCGGGTGTTATTACGTTGACCTGCATTACCGATTTATTTATTTACAAAAAAAGATAAAAAAAGTGAAAAAAAAAACAAAATAATTTAAGCTGAAAGTATTTATCATTTATCAATTGGTAATTGTAATATTTGTTGTTTTACGTTATTATTGACTGAATAAAAGAAAAGGTTAAAATATTAAAAATGAAAATTAGTTTTCATTTATATTATCGTGTATGGTAAAAAAAATAAAAACAAGTTGTTTTCATGTCGATTGTGATCATTTTATATATATATATATATTTCATTAAATTGAAAAGCTTATTTCAACGTAAAACTTGTTATTGGCTAAAATTTATCAACAGGAAATTATTCATACACAAGTAGTATATGACATCCTAATTCATTGGGAACTGCGTTTCTAAAATTGTTGAATATTTTGAATAAAATTTATTCTTGGCGCGTTCTAAATTCCAGTCTAAATCGGTTTAAATTTACAACAAAATTTATTAATTTGATAAAAATTAACAATTCTTATCGAATTTGCGTCGGGAAAAATATTTATATAATGAATTGTATTCTAAATGTATACGCGTAAATTTACCCTCCGCCGATCTCAGTGGCGGAGTGGTAGCACCTCCGCTTTTCTTCCGGAGGTCCCGAATTCGAATTCCGATGTAATATGGCATTTTTCATACGCTACAAAATTTCTGTTTCATATTTCTTCGGCACAAGCTTCGAGTTTATATCGAGAATCAGTCGTTATATAGGGTGTTTGTTTTAAAACGCGACCCATCAAAAGCAATTCAATTTAAACTATATTTAACGTCATTAGTTATAAATATTACAATTATTTGTGTAATTATTTTCGGGATACAAAACAATATCGAAATCAGATTTTTTATAACAAATGTTGAAAGCGTTCACCATTTTCATCGGTGCTAGTCATTAACCTCTTTTTCATATTCTCTGTAACCTTTCTAAGTGTAGCCTACCTCTTAAAATTCTCGTAATTCTTGAGTTATGTTGGCTTTCAGTTCTTAAACGGTAAGCACATTGTTTTTGAATACGCGACCTTTTTAATATCTTCAGAGAAAAACTCTGCAGGAGAAAGATCAGGTGGCCTAGCTAGCCGTAAGCCAGTCGATATTACCGTTTTATCCATTATATAGTTGCTATTGTTGAAACCGCGATCTATCATTTAATTCTAGATTTGCAATAATTAGCGTTACATTTCTTTGTAGAGGTCCCTTAACGCTTGGCCAAAATTTCTATGAACATATGTATTACATAATAACAGATGCTTATCGGGTCGGTTCATTTAGCATCTTAAGGGGATTTTTCATCTCGAGAGGTTTTAGATCTTGCCGTTTCACGATCTCTAATCGTAAAACATTTTTTCATTGAAAAATTCTGGACGCAAAGTAATGTATGTATGTCGGGTCTGTTTATTTTTTCCTTTCGCTTATCGTCTTCGGATCGGATGATCGATTTAAATAAAATTTGGCACGATGATTTCTGTATATGGATATTAATTCTAATTAATTTTAGTCGTAAAAATTAAGCAGGCAGGGAAATACAGAAATACTAGGCAAACGACACTTTACCTGGTATTTCAGTAAAAAAAAAAGTTTCAGAAATCAGTCGCATTCTTGTACCAGTTACGAGTATATGATTCCACTATATTAGTGTCACTACGGTTGTGTATTTGAGCGACTTTATTCAAGGGTTAGGGAAAATAAACAATAATCTTTTTGACGTTACTTTTTTCTATAGTTATCGTTTCGCTTAATATTTCAGACCGGATTAAGTAATTTTTATGAAATTTTGTACGACGATGACTGAACGGGAATACGACGTGTTTAAGTGTTAGTAGCGATTTTTTTAACGCGCGATTTTCGGGATACAACGTAAAGTTTTGCGTGAAACCGGTGAAAACTTTCAAGTAAACGTTTCAACTTTTGAAACAAGCCTACGGAGATGATATCCTAGGCCGTACGCAATATCGCCAATGGTTTTAACGATTTAAAAGCGGTAGTCAGTCGACTGAAGATGACCCTCGATCGGAAAAGCGACTTCTTAAATTAGCCGATGACAATGAAACATTCATACAAAGGATCGTAACGATTTTTCTTTCTTACGAAATTAAAATCGGCGGTGAAAGGACGCCGGTTTTGAGTCTATCGATGACATTAAAGAAAGTTTGTCACGCAACTTAAAGGCCATTTCAAATGAAGCTATCCATGACTGCTTCGTGAAGTGGAAACACCTCTGGGAAAAGTGCGTGAATAGGGGAGGGGAGTACTTTGAAGAGGACCAGGACCGATAATAAAGATGAAAAAAATTAAGTTAGGTATTTTCTGAACAGACCTCGTATTCACAGAATTTCGACAAATTCGACAAGGAAAACACCCTTTTTGTCCCAAAATAACCGTAACCGTAAGCTTCTTTACCGAGCGTTTCGTTCGAACTTCTTCGGTCTAGGAGATGAATGTCGGTATCGAATCGATCGCCGTGTCACCTCGACGTTGGAATAAAAAATTCAGGTTACATCTACGGTAACAATGGGGATCGAACAGTTCTTCACCTTCATTTTTGAATCGTCGCAGAAGTTCATGTGCGAAAAGTTCAAATTTTTCGATCAGAACTTCATAAATCAAAGCTCGATTGTGAAAACTCGACGACTATTTTTTCGTCAATCTTTTCAATGAAATCGTCCGTTATCATTAACGTTTTGAACGTTCGTTCGCCCTTCTCGAGACGAACGGCACCACCTTCTTACTTTAGCATCGCTCATAATATTCAGTTCGTAAACGTTTACAGGCCTAGTCCCATGAATTTCAAACGCAGAATTGTTCTTTGCCGTCAAAAATCCGATTACTCCTCGTACTTTATACTCGGAGGATTACGAATCGTAGCGTTCAAATTAAACGGATGAATATAAACGACTAACGCCAAACCGTCAAAAGTATTGTTGCTAACAGCTGACTATCGATTACAATAATTGAGCTGAGGAAGCGTCATCTGTTTACATTCCGTATATAGATCGCAAATTTAAAACGGACGTCCATAAAAAAAAAAAAACATGCCCGTTACTAGCAATAATATTTTTTTCTTTTTACATAATCACTCGATTTGATATTATTCTCCGTTCCTTACTATTGTGTTATAATCTTTAAATTTATTTATGGTATTTACATCCTTCTTCCTCGATTATCTATTTCATATAATCCAATGTTTGCATTCATCTACAATATTTTTTTCTAGATCTTTCTCTCTATCGTAAAATTAACATAACTCGGACGTTTTAATACGCGACCTATCGACCGTGTTTGTTTCTTTACAAAATTATGCCGAAGATTTCTTTTGGTATTGAAACCGATTCGTTTTGAATTTTATCGAACCATCTAGTTTTAATTATCCTTCTGTAACACCACTTTTCAAAGACTATCCTTCTTTTTATTTTTCCTGACCTACATTTTTCATTACCGTTGCGTTTCTGATAAGATTTTCAATAAAATAATATATTACGAACAAGATTCGAAACGCTTTTCACAAACGTACAAATAATATACGCATTTTAAACATATATTTTAATTAACAAATATATATATATATATATATATATATATATATATATATATATATATATATATATATATATAATTAAAGAAACATTTTTAAACGAATTTACTGCTATGTTTATAATTATATTCAGAAAAATCTTAATAAATTAATTTACCACAAAAATTTAACTATTAGTATTTTTTTAAATAAACGTTTTTTCTAAATATTATATTTCCAACAGAACATAGTAAAAAAAAAAAAATGAATTAGTAAACGCACAACCGATGATGTTTAATACATTAATATATTTCTCATCGTTTGTTAAGCATAGAGATATAATTTTATAAATTAAATATTAAATTTGAAAAAAAATATTTAAAATTATTATCAATAAGAGTTGAAACACCTGCGTACATAAGTACAGGCTGCGTATTTATTTGTTAATGTAAAAAATACATACGTTTTACTAAGTACTGTAGTTCATTTGGCACGCTAAGGTATCTTTCAGACGTCTTACGTCATTTCTCCATCCGTCACTGACGCTCTGTGATGTCATTAACCGTTTTGTCGTTACAATGAAACGACTACAGTAATAATTTTCGGTTTAATTCATTCATTAACGTAATTAAAGAACGTTAAATTTAAATTATAATCTATATGTTTATCCTCTACTACAATTGAAAAGGATTATGACGTGATTTAGTATCATTTCTAGTACCTTTTAGGTCAAGTCTCTCGTTTTTTATGCGTGTGCGCGTGTGCCTATGCGTGTTCTATAGTATCGATGTTCTATGACACGACGATTTTTTTACGTTTTTACTAGCTGCAGGGCGCGCGTACGGCACGCCTCCGCAGTTAGGCTCTCCGGGCGAGTTGCCCTGGCGGGTGGCGTCTCGGAACGGGATTAGGGGTCCCAAATCGATTACCTCTTGAATAAAAATATATATTTTTTTTAATGATGAAAATGTATATAACGAAAGGTAAATTATAAATTTAACTTTAGAAATTCATACTAACAAATAGGGATATTCCGTTAGCGATCGTACATTCCGATGCTTACTTTTGGTTATAGTTCATTATTTTATGAAGAAAAACGATCAGATAAATAAATAAAAAATATGTAAAAAAAATTCTTAAAACACCACTCTTTAATTAAACGCACTGAAATGTAAAAAATAATTTTAGGACGGTATCTCACAATGGATTTGACAGCAAGCTTTGATGGTGATGATGGTGATATGTAAGATTATGTAAAAGTCAACGCTTCAAATTAAAAATTTGATGTTTTTACCAATTTATTCATACGCATGGTGAACAGCGTAAAAGGTGGGGTGTCGCGGTACCCACTCTTGAAAAAATTTGTAAAACACCAAATTTTTAATCTGAAGCTATTATTTTCATATAATCTTGCAAATCACCGTGAAAGCTTGTTCCGCCATAAAATTATTTTTTATGACGTATTTTTAAAATTTTTTAGTGCGTTTAATTTAAGAGCGGTTTTAAAATGTTTTTTTATATATTTTATATTTTCTACTTTTAAGTGTCCATAAGTTTATACCTTACAGCTGCGCTATCGCACAGGTTTGAGCGTATTTTGCGAAAGATCTAATCGGACGTTTTACGGTGCGAGTGCAATCAAAACATAGGGCTAAACGATTTAATTTCCGGATAATCAAGATCCGGTCGATCAAGAGTGTATCCGATCTGTTAAAATGTTAGTGCTTGAGCTGCAGATACATACGCCGTTTGAATAGCGAAAATCGAACGAACGATTGCTGAGATATTACGGTGGCACCTCATGGCCCCCTCCGCAATTTCCGAACGGCGCCCCGGGGGCACTTCAAATATTATCATCCGACGGATACCGCTGGGAGCGAACGGGGCCATTGTGGACCGACCGTTTTTGAGATATTTGCGATTTTCGTCCGAAAATTCGGATCCGAACAAAAAGTACTAAATTTTCCCAAAACGTCGGCCGCGAATTTTAGATCCAAACTTATCGAAACAGGATAGGTTTTCTTTCGCTTCGAAAATATGCATTAACGAGGTTGTATAAGTTCAAGGGCATTTTTTCCGCTCAGCAACTTAGCGGGATCTTAGCGTCTTGAAAATGCTGCTAAAATGTGTTGTCATCAGGAGCAAATCTATGCAAAATTTCAGAGCGAATGGATAAGCTGAAGTGTTCAAAATTCGACTTAAAGGTTTCGTACCGTGAATCTCACATACATAGTCCAAGAGCGAGTTAATACTGCATGTATATATGTATATATATATATATATACCGTAGAATTTATTATACCGTTTATATACTGTCTTCTACAAGTAGCCTATTATAGATGCACATACAAATGCGGTTTAGTAGGGTAGTATTCGCTCTGTAACATAAAAATTAAGCTTTTGTCTGGTAGATTAACATTTATATCTAAATTTCAGTGGAACTAATTTAGTTTGGAGATTTTTAATTTTATACATATATATATATATATATATATATATATATATATACGCGAGTATATAAGTAAAACCCATTCCGTAAAGTATTTATCATGATTTAGATAATATTTATGTTGAAAACGCTGTTCACGCATACACGATGATTTTTCAAAACATCGTGTATGCATAGTGAGAGCATATTTATAACGCTTAAAATTCTCCTAACAAGTGTATTAGTATAGTTAAATACTTAAAATACTGTTTTTTTCAAGAATAACCTTCTATCATATTTAATGCTTATGTTATTTACATGTTTTCATTCTTCCTCTCAACCACAACATTTAAAGTAGATTACATTCTTTTCGATATCTAATAAAGATTCAATTTGGTTTATGTATTATCACAATACATAACCCCCCCCCTCGCGCCCACACACACACACACACACACGTGTGTGTATGTATATATATATATATATATATGTGTCCCATGATCGCGGTTCGACGAGGTTATTGGGAGAATAGCAAACTAAAAATTTCTTATAAATACAATTTAGAAACATAGAAAATACAGTAAATAATAATAAAAGTAATCATAATAGTAATAGTAGTGACAAGAAATAGCTAAAAGAAGACTTTAATGACAGTTAAATTATAAAAACCAGAATACAGTCCAACTTCTGAAACCTTTATAATTACCGCTAGAAACTAATATTGCATTAACAACAAAATAGCAATAGAACAGTCTAAAGTTCATACAGTTCAATTTCTGCAAATATTATTTACAATAGGACTACCCCCCGCTTTATGAACGAGTAGAATACTACATTTTCACTATTGTTTACTAATAACTCACCCGACATCTTTCTGCATTCACCCACCGTTCACGCTAGAATACTCGTGACGTACTCTTCACTCGTTGCTACCACGCGCTTACTGATATCGCCGTCACCGCAACCGCGACGAACTCGGGATTGCAAAACTACTTTGTTGTCGCTTGCTATCACGAATACGCCGAAAACGGCCTAGCAGAACTACTCGTTGTTTTCGCTGGCCTCTGGCAGTATTTATATCTCCTAACCCACCGGGTCGGTCTAGTGGTGGACGCGTCTTCCCAAATCAGCCGATTTGGTAGTCGAGAGTTCCAGCGTTCAAGTCCTAGTAAAGCCAGATATTTTTACACGGATTTGAATATTCTGTGGTGGGTTGGGTTTCAATTAACCACACATCTCAGGAACGGTCGATCTCAGACCGTACAAGACTACACTCTATTTACATTCATACATATTATTCTCATTCGTCTGTAGTAATACCTGAACGGTAATTCCCGGAGGCTAAACAGAGAAAATAAAAAAGTATTTATATCCCCTGGCCTCGCAGAACCAGTACCCAACTCTTCCCTTTAATTGTTGAAGCGTAATAATTTTCATCGTCTGCTCCCTTACGTTTTTCTATAAATTCTTATTCCGGTCCGGTAAGCCTTCTAGTCGAACAACAGCTTTTGAAAGTGCCACTGTGTATATTACAAAGAACAGATGTAAACGGACCTGTTAATCTGAG
The DNA here is from genome assembly GCF_047948215.1 of Lycorma delicatula. Lineage (NCBI taxonomy): Eukaryota > Metazoa > Arthropoda > Insecta > Hemiptera > Fulgoridae > Lycorma > Lycorma delicatula. The sequence continues at coordinate 2,931,341 of NC_134457.1, read as the reverse complement.
GAAAGAATCCCTTTTAGTTCCTTCCGGATTCTTCTGTTCATTATTATTTTCTCTTTCTTTCTTCTTAATCGATAGCCTGGTCCGTTATACCGGTCCTGTTAAAACATATACTTCTGAGATTCTTCGATTATTTTGAAATCGATACGGCCCGTTAACGGTAAATGTTTTTATCTACGTTACGGAGGTTGAAAACCAAATCGCCAGTCGAGTCATGAATCGACAGTTTCGATTAGATTCGGCTAGATTTTGAAAAAATTATAGCGGCGTTCCAAATGAAACCGCATTAATATTTACAAAAATTGTTTTCTCTTTTCTGGCTTAATGATCTCGCCGCATAAGTTTTGTGCTTGTGCGTGGAAGATGGAATTGAATTTTGTAGGGTACGAAAAACCGTACAGCTTTGTAGGGTCTTACCGGGATTCGAACCCGATAACTTCGGTTATAGGCCGAGACGCTACCACTCCGCCACGGAGATAGGCGGAGTTTAATTTATTATACCTATTATATAACTTAATTTATTATACTCGAATGTCCACGATTAAACAGGAATAATACTTTACTATAATATACGCTCGGTACGGTCACAGTTTGCCTCTAGGCACGCTTGAACAACGTTTCAACGTTTGAAAATATCTGTTGACGCACCAAAAGAGCGATCCCATTCCAAAATTAAATTTCTTTTTTTTAGTTCATCCGGGATATGAGCATCGCTCTTGTAAATCGATCTTTTCATTGCACCTCGTAAAAAGATCTGTAGATGTAAGATCTGAGATCTCAGTCGCCACGTATGGTTTGAAACGAGCTTATCCTTGAAAACAAAACGTACCAAATTTAGTGAAACGTCGGCGGTGTGCGCCGTTGCTCTATTTTGTTGGAATTTCGCTCCGGCAATTTCTTTCTTATTTAGTCAGCCGACGTAAGGATAAACGATTCGTTTACGATAACGCGCTCGGTTTATTGCGTTTTGGGAAACCGAGTGAATATTCGCTTAAGTAATATAACACACCGAACTATCGAATTTTTCGTCAGGTAATGACCGCTCTAAGATCTCATGAGAATTATTCACAGACCCGTCTATTCTCGCTGTTTGTACGGCCCGATAAATGAAACCGCGTATCATTTGAAAAAGTATTACGTTAAAGATGCTTATTGTACTGCTGCGAAAATATTGATCCGGATGGAACAACGACGAATCACGCTATCTGTATATTTTGACGTCATCCAGATCAGTTTAAGCAAAATATCTGTCTCGCCAGGAACCCTGTAACAATAAATTTATTAGTGTAGGATGGGCTTATTATCTAAGTCGTGTGATTTTATAAACGCACAGTACGAGAAACTATTTTACACCACGAAGTACAAACATCTATTGCCGAATCGAAAAACGAAATGATGACGGGAAATGCAGTACGACTGAACGGCGAATCTTTGGAATTAGTTCATCGTGAAAATTTACCACAACGCTTTAAGTTTATCGAATTTTATTTTCCTAACGTGTACGTTTCAGTTTCAATCTGTTCGACTAGTGAACCACAAGCAATGCCCCGACGGTCGGTGAAATGAAGATGATGCATATCATCTTCATTTCACCGACCGTGTAATTGAGGTGTTGTCTTGTACAGACACAGGCCGACCGTTCGTTAGACGTCTGGTTAATTGAACCCCAACAGTCAAAGTATACCGGTATCCAATATATAGTAATCAAATCCGTATAAAAGCCATTAACTTTTATTACGAATTGAATTTTAGAACCTTTGACTTCAAAAATCAGCTGTTAAACAACCGATCTGCCACGACGGATTGACCGCTAGATCAGCCTGGTGGGCTTATCGAATTTTTGAAAAAGAAAATTGCAAAATTTTATCAACATTTTTTTTCCAGAGGCCTGTTAAATACATATTGTATTCGGCGAAGTAAATTTATCGAAAAAGAACGCTATTCGCATTAACATAAGAAAAATAAACTTACAAAGATTAAGTTTAGAAAAAATAAAATAACTATTTGTCAAAAAGATTTAACGTCTTAAAATTGTAAAATATTTATGTAAAAATATAACATATTACAAATCTCTGTTGTAATCGATCCGTAGATTAGTTTTCAATGAGCTTTCAAAGACGTTGATAGCTTTGGCAGTTCATATCATTCATGATCTGCTTTTTCCTCTTCCTCGGTGGTTCCTTCCCGTGAATAATGGTCTTTACGATCTTCTCGTGTCTCAGCAGATGTCTAATTAATATATCTCTTCTTCTTGTAATATTTTTCCACAGACATCTATTTTCGTACGTTCATTTGATCACCTCCTTCTTAGTTACTTTGTCTATCTATTTTATTTTTAACAGTCGCTTGAAGCACCGCGTTTCAAACTCTTCTATGTTTTTTCTTTCGGGATTCCAACCGTTCGACTTTCACTCCGGTTCAGTGCTACGCTCCAGAGTTACCGCCTGCGTACTTCCATGTCGATAATATTGTAATACACTACACTAGTAGATCCTTTTTTTTTGCCAGACTTCTCCGTACGATTCACTGTTTTGCTGCCGTTACAACCGGTCGGTGCTTAGCGACCGTGAAAGTAAAACGTGTAAGTAACGCTTTTCGTGTTTTCGTTGCCGTTCAAAACGATTAAACTGGAGAAGAGAATCTACATTAAATTTTGTCAGAAACTTGGTGATACGCAAAGAGAGAATATAATGAAAATTAAAAACGGCTTTTAGTGACGGGTGTTACTCAAATTAAAGAGTGATATCGCTATTTTAAAGATGGCTGAACGTCTTTCGAAAGTGACGAACGCTCCGGCAGACCTTCCATCAGAATAAATTCTCAGAAAAAATCGAGCGGTTCAACGTACGGTGATAACGATCGTCGAATAACAATTAGAGAGATTGAAAACGAAGTAGGAATTTCGTTCGGCACAGTGGAGTCGATTTTAACGGAAGATCTCGATATGCGGCGCGTAGTAGCCAACTTCGTACGGAAAATTCTCACTCGTGAACAAAAGGAAAACAGACTACAAGTCGGACAAGACGTGCCGGAATGCGCTAATTGTGGCCCTGATTTTATCTACAAAATAACATCCGACGATGATCGAGGTCTACGGCTATGACCTTGAAACAAAGACGTAGTTATCCCTCTGGAAAACTACCGATACTTTGGGAAAACGGTGACGCAAAAATTCATCACGACAACGCTTCAGCCCGTGCTTCAAATATTTTTCTAGAGATTCTCAGCAAAACACGGGATCGAACGACATCTGCAAGCTTCTCGCTCACCAGACAAGGCTCCCTGATGTTTTAGGCTCTTTTCTAAGCGAAAAATTTCGCTTAAAGGAAATAAATTTGAAGACAGAGAAGAGATCAAAAGAAATTAGACAGCACGAGTACGTACTACAGTATTCGACAGTATATTTTTAGTTCTCGCTAAAGATGACTTTCAAAAATGCTTCCGACAGCGGAAACATCATCGGGATAAGGACTTTACATCAGAAGAGGCCTACTCTGAGGTCATTGAACTAAATCGGTGAAGTATTTTTGTTTTCGTGAGGCTATAGTTTTTGATCGCACTTCGTGTTCCACTAATCTTCATTTTCAAAAACTCGGTTAAAAATCGTATTAAAAGCGATCTAAAGAACTCTTATTCCCCAAAACTTTTATTTTAATTCTCGATTAATTATCTTATAAAAATAATCAGAAAACATATCGACCGCTAAGTTCCTTAGCCGGAAATCAAAACCGTGTTCGTCAGTGCAGCTGACGAGTACTTTTTGTTTATTACTATTTCTATTTTGTATTTTTAATTTAATTCTACGCCTTTGTTGAAATTATACATCAAAGAATTTAAGAAAGCTGAAGAAAAATTCTTATTTTAAACGCAATTTAAATCGCGTATCTGTAAAATCTCTTCCCAAAAAAATATCTAAAATTATAATATCCTATTCACGTAAATTACTTGCAGTATTTTCACGATAAACAAATTATTTTTTTATTATTGGAAATTTTAGTACGTAATAATTACTTAATTTTATCGATAAAGGAGAAAAAAGATGTTAATAAAAATGTATCGAAGGAAAATAAAGTTTTTATTTTCTTAGAATTAAATAAGTTTTATTAAAATAAAAAGATCAAATTATAAATAAAAACTTATAAAACTTTTACGGTCATTTTACATCGGTTGTCACAACTATTTATTACGGTCGTTGCGATTTCATTTTGACCGGTTGTAATATTTTGAGACAATCATTTTATATTTATTGAAAGAAATTCTCCGAGAATTACATCATCCCTTAATGAATGATGCGTGTAACTAAACCGATATAATTTTTAACACCGTATACGAGTATATATTCTCACAATTACCACTTATTGTGCGATCGATCGGTTAAAGTATTCAGTTAGGAAATTTTTTGTTTAAACCGACCGCGTGTGGGCTTGAATCACAGAAACCGATCGTCTGAATGATACCCCGAACCCCGACCCACCCGATTTCCCATCATTTCGATCGGGTAGCTATGTAAAATCCGTCCCTGTACGACGAAGGCGAAGCGCATCGTCGACGGAGACGTAGACGTTTTCTTCCCGAAATGAAAGTAACGGACCGGACGCTATCACAACGGAGCTCGGCCTTTTTACCGCTGACTAACTTCGGTGAGGCCTAGCCGATAGGGTACTTTTAAAAATCGATTTTAGGTAAACGATTTCCGGATCGACCTGACGGACCGTCGTCGGTATCGATTCCGGTATCTAACGAATCGAAAATCTGAACGGTTCTTTTCAAAGACAACCTGTTACTATTGACGCCAACCTGTCTCATCTGACAACGCTGACTACCCCGGCAGTCGACTTAACAAACGGCCCTTTTCAAGGTTATCGTTATTCAAGGTGCCTCTTGTCAACCTCCGGTGACGATGTGGTACGTGTAGGATGTACGTACAAGTCTATTTATATTCAGCTACGAGCGATAGTGAGGTTGTGCCAATTTCCAGTAAATTAATATTCAATTCCTTATATTGATGATGCGGTCGGTTACCTTTACTTATTATATTCTTATGTGAATCGTACAGAATAACTAAACAAAGTGCAGTTCTCTTGTATCGATTTAAAAAAGTAATACTAATAATAAACCGTGTAAAATATTGAAAATCGATTCGCAAGAAATAACTTTAAATAACCGAATAATAAATATTAAATCATTTCACGTCGAGTTGTCTATTGCGAAAGAGAATACCGATTTAATTGTACGGTTGGCTTTTACACTTCTATTTTACTTTTTATTTCTTTTTTAGATGTACAGACTGATTCGGGGAAACGGAAAATTTAAAAAGTTAAACATTTTTACGTAAATATTATATTTAATAAATTTACTTGAAACATTTAATAGAAAAGATATGCCGTTTATGAATATATACGCGGAATCTATTTTTTTGAAAATCATAACTTACAGGTGAGCTCCGTCTGTCTGTAGCCGTTCCTGCAGTCTCGTAGTGAAACTCTGCACGTTTTGACACAAGATTTCGACGGGAATTTCAGGAATTGCTGTCCGGATTTTGGCTTTTAGTTCTTCTGTCGTAGCAGGTTAGATACTATACATTTTGCTTTTAAGGTGTCACCACAAGAAGAAATCGCACAACGATAAATCATGAGACATGGGGGGTAGCCGTGAAAAATCCGGTATCCGTTTTTAACAACACTGGTGATAGCGTCGGTGGCCAAATTCGGTAGTAATGAACCACGCGAGTCAAAACTTGATGTGTTTCGCTACGAAATGGGACCTCAACCGAATCTGTAAGTTATCTAAATACGTATAATGAAAATATTTTAACGAAAAATAATTTAAAAAAAAAGTAATTAAAGCTACTCATATTAACGAATAATTTCATTCGTTAATGAAAATAAATTAAAATAAAGTTGTCCTTCAGGGGCGTAGTTGATCTTCTGTTACGAGCCGTCGATCAATTATTCTTACCTTACAACAAACCTGAAATCCAGTTACGCTTAGCTTAAAAATATACTTAATTTAGATTAAGTATCCTTCATTTACATACCCGGTACTAACAAAGTATTTCAACGCTTAAATAAATTTTCAACGGTTAAATATAAAAAAATGAAATTTAGCAAACGATCCTACCTCGAAACGATCTATTTTTTCGGCGGAGACCATCACATACCCAACCGTACAGGGGGTCTGCACGAGGGGGTAACTCAAACGTTTTAAATATTAAATAATTTTAAAGCGCAACTTTTTTTACAGCAAGTTTCTAAAACGGTCTGCAGTATTTGTTAAGCAAATGTTTATCGGCGAATAACTAAATAAAAAAAAAAAAAAATTAGCAAACGCTTCCATTAAAAACGATATATTTATCGGTGTAAAACCGTTACTTGTGGTGAATTGTAAGCCGCTTTTGAAACTAGCTAAGAAATATATTAAATTGCCGCAGTTTTGTTTAGTTATCGTATTCCGAACGAAGTTTTTCGTGTCGGTTTTGCTTTTCAACGGCCTTTAAAATCGTTTGTCAAAACCCTACTTTTTCCATTTAATCTTTTTGAGTTGTCCGTCCGTGGAGGCCCCGTAGGAGCTTTGAGATATCGAAAAATAGGTCGATTTGATATAGAAGTATTTGATGAATCTCATTTCTTTTTCATTTTTCTGTATTTAACCGACGACAAACTGCCTAAGGGTTCCCGCGCTTTGTTTTTATTCGATATTTTGAAGAACGCAGTAGTTTGTTAAAATAAATCAGAGTTCAAAAAATATTCTATAACTCCTGTTTGTCTTGGCTTATTAAGAATCGTTTAACTTCTTTTACGTTAATCTCTAATCGGAAGAATACAGAGAAAATATAACGGTTTATTTAACAACAATATTTACGTAAATTTATTTTTCTTTTTAGACGACGGTATCAACAAAAAAGCCGGCGATGAATTGTCGTTCGATTTATGCAGTTCGTATCGTTTTAAATTCTATTTGTATCTTTATGATAAAATATTAGCATCGCGACTTCGAACTTCGACGTTTTTAAAATTTGAGGGCTCATATAATCGATTAAAATGGACATTTAAAAAAATACTTTTTCAATTTTTGTTTTTAAATTTGGAGTTCCACAATCGGGGACGGGGTATTAAGTTATTTTAACGATTTTATTGTTTAAAACAATACGTTAAAAGCGTTAAAGTTTTGAAATTGCGAAAAATTTTTTTCACTTTGTGGCGTTCCTTACTCAAAGGGAATTATTCGAGTAAAATTATTTTTTAAGAAAGTAGTCCGTAATGAATTGGAAAGCTTTTAAAATTGTTTAAAAATAGAAAGGATACAGCCATAATTCTAAATATGCAGTTATAATTTTCTACGAAGGGGGAAAATTTTGGCTAATTTTTTTTTCAAGAAATACTAGAGAGGAAGGGCTGTCAAATATAAAAAAATTAAGTTTTACTTTTTAAAGGAAATGTGTAACTTGCGAGGTGGATTTAAATGTAAGATATATTAATTTGTTTTTTTTAATTAAAAAATAAAATTGCTACCGCAAAAAAATATACGTGCAAAAAACGGCGATTAATAATTCCTTTCCTTTAGCAAGATATAATTAAAAAAGCTGACAACACGGTTTTCATCAGTCGGTCGGCAATAACTAAACTACTGTAATTTCTCAACTTACATAAAACGAATTTCGCTTGTACGGCCGGCAGCTGGTGTAGCCACGAGGCTCAACGCACCAGGTACCGAGACGACCGGGCGATCGAGTTCGAGACCCGGCCTGACCGAATTACTGTTTTACGCTTTAAATATTATTCATTTATTTAATTATATCGCTCACATGTGACGTCACAACATAGCAGACGACTACAATAGCTTTTTTTTTGGGATGGGAGTGCGATTTGCACGTTTTTTGCAAGTATTATTTTTCAATTCTTTAACAAATGCACCTAAGAAAAATACGGCCTTAATCAGGCGAAATCTCGAGATAGTGAGGGTGACCTTCCTCTACGCTTCACCCCCTTGACCCTTGAAGTTGAAAATTTAACGCCTTACATGTAGAAGTAATCTTACCGAGTTTGGTCAAAAACTGTCCGGTAGTTCTGGAGGTATAAAGCGATTTAAAAGCTGACACCGAACACGCACACGCGTACGTACCGACATTAACATCAAAAATATTTCTATCCGATTTGTGGATTTTAGGTTCTTTAGGTGTGAAAAAGTCAAGATCGGCTGAAAACCGTATATACCCAAATTGGACCGATTATAATACTTACCCTTCTACAGCTATAATGTTATCTAGACTGAAAAGTAAAAATAAAAGTATATAGTCATTTTCTGGGAAGGAAAGCGAAGATTAAATAATTTTTTTTGGTAATTCGTTATCTCGATAAAGAAAAACTTCAACTTTTATAACGTAAGTTTATTTTCTAAATCGCCCCGGTAAAGATTTAACATTTTATTTCAGCCAAAATACACATCCATTTTCCAATTTTTTGAAAAATTCAATACGTTCTTTCTTCCCGAAGTTAGTATCCGTCTACCAAGTTTGAAGAAAATCGGTCGACCGGGTCCGGAGTTAAAACAAAATACTTATTACATCTAAGAAAAATAGATTTTTTGGACTTGAGAGTATCGGAACAAAAAATATTTCGCAGAATATTTTCAATTTGTTTAAATTTTTTCTTTTTTCGTTACATTTTATTTTAATGCTCCTTAAGGCATACAACCTAAAAAAAATATCAATTTTCTACATTTTTTTAACCGTTCTCTATGCTATCCCTTTGTAGCTGCTACGGCAACATTTATCGCTATAGTCGAGAAGGTAAAACATTTGCTCTAGAAATGGAGTACGGATCTAAAACTTATTTACGTTTCTATATTTAATATGTAATGTGTCAATTTAACTTAAATAGAAATACGTTCTAGTAAACGATTACGTTTATTAGAATATATTTCTGTAATTTATATTACTCGGCCGGAGTTATAATTATAATGCGAATCGTAATAGCGTACTCGTAGCCTCTTTGATAAATCGACGTAATTAAAATAATCGTTTGAAAAGAGAAAGATGAAAACATGAGACTAGATCGATCGAAAACGGAGAGAGAAAAGTGAATGAATCGCGTACTATAAACATAATATATACGTTTATACACTGTCGACGAGATGTCCCTGACACGCACGTGCTTGTGCCAGAGGCGACCTTCGTCACCGACGCCTGCCTGCGCTTCTATTCGTTTTAAGAAACGCTTGTATACTAATCACGTCATTTCACGTAACCTAACGATTTAAATATAATTTCCTCGGCTTCTTTCTTTAGGTAGTTTTTTCCGATTACTTAACGAGTTAAACGAGTTATTACGGACCTTATACTTAAGACAAATGCGTTGTACGGACTGTACTATTACTTAAGTCGCACGTCAGTAAATTTTAATCGGTAATTTATTCGTTATAGAGAAGGTTTAACAAACTAATCGTTTAAATAAATTTACCCGTACATGCAGACATCTGTACTATTATACGAGTATAAAGAGGAATAGGGTTTTTGTTTGTACGGAATAAACAAAAAAAATACTCGATCAATCGTAAACATTTTTTTACCCGTGTTTATTGGCATAACTGAGAAGGTTTTTAGATATATTTCATCTCGAAAAATTTCAAATCTATATGTAACGTCCTTTCTTTGTTAATATATATGTATTAGTGTACATTATCGGTTGAAGCGCAAATTTTAATCGATTGAATTAATGAACTATGAATTGTGAATCTCTTTCACTGTGTGAGCTGGGTTTGAAATGAACGATTCGAATCAATCGAATAAGTAATATTACAAAAAAATTCGATTAAATTTACTAAAAACAAAAAAATTTCCTTATTTTAAAATTTAAAAATTTGCTTTGTTTTATTAAATAAAAAAATTGATTTATGTACTTATGATAATATTAAATTTAAAAGATTTCTGTTCAACAGTATCCGACAACCGATGCGTGTGATTATAGATTAGCCGATCATCACTGTCGACTGGTAACTAACAGTGCCCCTAGGGCGTTGTTCTGGGAAATGCAACGGCGGTGCTCTTATAATATCTCTGCAAAAAATCGTTCTATTTTCAAACTTTAAACGGGGTATTTGTTAATAGGTTGAAGGCTAACTTTTGCACGCATCAGGTACATTCTCGATACAACAGATTACGGTTATTCGGAAGTTTTATGTAAAAATGAAAAATTACTTATTAAAACGTGTAAATAATAAATAATCCGTTACCGTACTGCTCATTCGGGTCGCTAGGTGGAGAGCAGCTAAATTCTCATGCTCGTTTCTTACAGCGAGCTGCTCCCAAGATATTTTTCAGTACAAATATTTTCGATATAGGTCTTATTGAAATCGAAGATAACATATCGTGAACGATTCATAATCGACGCCGAGCAAAAACTACAGAAGATAAATCGATGAAAATTTGTTTACATGTTCTTACGGTATGACTGCACACTAAGAAAGGACGTTTTGAAATTCTAAGTTAAAAGGGGTACAGATGTTGCTGCTGATAAACTACTGAAAAGCTTCTGATGTTGCTCCAGGCCCCGGCTTGGAGGTCAGTTCGAGAAATTAAGAGAAGCCGTTGGCTTTTACAGTCATTCCAGTATAGAATGGCGATCGCGTCAGCTGTGGCATACCGAACAGTATCCGGGGAAGCGGTCAGAGTAACGGCAGGTGTGCCACCGATCAGCCTCAAAATTAATTTGATATCCAGAATTCACGGTGGTGGGGTTTCCAAGAAATAGGCAAACCAAATACTGCTGGAAGAATGGCAGGCGTCCTGGAAAACCTCAACTAAAGGAGCGTGGACCAGGCGTCTGATTCCCGACTTGAACCGTGGGTCTGGAGGAGGTGTGAGTGGTGTCATACTTCCTCAAGTAGTTCCTTTCGGACCACGGGGGATTTGCGGCATACCTAAACAGGTTCAAAAGATGATCCCCTCACCTGACTGTATATATTGTGGCGCGGAAGATACTCTGGAACACGTGTTCTTTGTTTGTGACAGATGGGATGCTTTTAGGGACTCGCCTGAACAAGCCGGTTTGACACCGGAAAATGCGATAGAATTTACGTTTAAAGAAACTAGACGACGGCAACCGGTATCAAGTACGGTAGCAAATATTCTCAGTACAAAAGAAATAGAAGAGAGAACTGGAATACCGGCTGACTGAACCGGGTACTAGGTAGGATTTCTACAGTGCTGCCAGCGAAATGATAGTTTCTGGGAGAAGTCCCCTGAGAGAGGCAGAAGAGCACAACCGGAAGACGAAGGGGTGAAGAACAGATCCCTGCTGAGCTGTACTTCACCCCTTCATCGCCCCTAACGGTGATGAAGAATCAATCAGATTTTTGGCGAGTGGAATCTTCACGTGAATAAACCGATTTCTAGATTTTTGAAATTAGGCCTCGAAAGGCAGTGAAAAAAGGTAAAAAACATTTTGAACGATGACGGTAAATTTTCCTAATCCCGACTATAGTAAACGAGTTATTCATTAGGTTTGGGCTTGCAAACAAATACTCTTCAAATAAATATTTAAAAACCGTTTTCGGTTTTTTTTAAATTCCGATTTTTTTAAGGGGTGCCAAGGAATACGGCGCGAATGTGGCTCAACCGACACAGCCACTGCCACCGTTAATGTCTGAGTGACTGGCCGCACGTCCCTCCGGTTACTTGACATAAAAACCTTAATTGACAATTCGATTAGATTTGTAGCTTCAAGCTTTTTCATCGACGTGTTTATTTTTAAATATCCTTAAAATTACGCGCCACAACTTTATTTTACTACTACTTAAACTTCTGAATTGCTTCCTCCTGGATGCTTGGGAGTGTGATGGTCTCGTACAAAAAAATAGGTAGTTTCGATGTAGTAGCATTCATTTGCTAAGTTTCAGTAATTTATTTTATCGGTTGAAAGGTTATTTAACGGTTTCTTTACTTTATTAATACTTTATATTATACATATAAAATCACATCTGCCCTTAGACAGGTCCCTTGCACCATGTCCATTTCCATTCCCTTTCAATCCAGCTAAACGTCTGAGTTCTTGTTAGTTTCCATCTCCTTTTAGATCGCCTATAACCTTTTTACCCTTCTCCTGCACCTATTACACCTGTTTATCATTTGTAGCCTTGTATTGATCCTTGTAATATATTTTAATTATATCTTCTCCTCTCGTAAATGTTCCCTTCAAACAGCTTTCTAAATCAGATCAGACCGAATAAATCGTAAACTGTTATATTGATTTTTTAAGCTGCTATTATCGTTAATTCTCCTAATTACTTCTTTATTTTTCATTTTTTCTTTCAATTTAATTTTCTCCGCGCTTACATTTCAACCTCCATCCTTTTTTGTTTTATTTTTATCTTAATTCCTATGTTTCACATTCGTACAGCGATACATACCAAACATAATTTTTTACAAGATGATTCTTCAAGTCAAATTCCACCTTAATACGAAATACCCGATCAGACTCGACCGGTTTTTGCATATTTCAGTTTAATTATGAAAACATTGAAAGAAATCCAGAATCGATTGAATTCTACCTTATAAAAGTGAACAATTTATTAAGCAGTCGTAATTAGTGTATCGCAAATTAAACCGTTATAAATAAAAGTGGCTTTGAGTAAGATCATCCCTTTGTAAATTACATAAAGCTTTTTTTCATTCATTCTCTCTCTCTCTCTTTCTCTAGAGACATTAAATTACACCTAAATAGAAATTAATTATTTTAAATTATAATTTATATTTTTCCTAATATATTATATTAATTAAAGGTACTAAATACTTGTTTCATGTGTGTATGTATGTATGTATGCGCATTCACGTGAGCGAGTGTGTGTGTGTGTGTATGTGTGTGTGCCAGTGTGTCATTAGTAGTAGATAGGTAGTGTGTGGTAGTTCACACCGTGCTTCAATCGGGATGCTGTTAGGAGGGTTACAAATTACATGGCGCCAACACCCTCTCCTTTCACTTGAGGGAGCTCAATTAGTCGTCTACAAATTGTAGCTACAATACTACCTCCTTATTCGACCCTCTGATCGGTTTTATCGCTCTTCAATTGCATCCCTTACTCCTCTCTTGGCCTTCTTACAACTTAAACTAAAAAGAAGAAGAAGAAAAACTGTAACCGTTTAGTGAAAATTTATTTCTTCGACATCGGAAACTATCTTAAAATAATTAAGTACTAACATTGTTTGTTATCTAATGTTACACTTAAATAGCTTCGTAATAATTTAGAATTTTTTTACTCTGATGCATTTAAAAAAAAAAAGCTATCCGCAACCGTGTAGGTATATCGGCAATATATTTTTACTTAAATTTTCCGGTTTGTTTTGTTTTTTTAATTTTATTTTTACTTTAAGATTGCACAACATTACAACAGCTTATGAACTGGATTACAGAACGAATTTTCCTCACAAAACCTTTTTTTTATTTTTGCCGTATCTTGACCAAGGAGAATTAGTCCTGAAAATCAATTAATTTGATTTAGCAAACCGGGCTACACCCTTACGTTGGAAATGAGCTATCCACTAAAAACCTTTTATTTAGTGAAAAAGTGTACCGAACGAATAATCTGGTAAAAATCCATCGTTTACCGCTTCGTAAGCGATAACATGGATTTAAGATCACAAAATTACGGTTAAAACCGTCGGTGGTGCAACTATCTAAAAACGCTTTTGTCAAAGAATAAGGTCTCGGGGCGCAAACCTGACGCGGGAGTTTTTTTATCGGCTACGATTGAAGATGAAGAATAGAAAATTAAGAAAATAATTCTTCACGGGGAAGCGATGTAGTATAGAAAAAAATTATAAAGGCAAATTAGGGTACGGTCGATACAAATTCTACCGTATAAGGAGAACTGAAAACGGAAGAATTTATTTAAGTACTTGAAACCGAAAAAGTAAAATTAAGATTATAAGATGCACTCTATAGACCTCTTCGATGCTTTTAATAAATCTATCCCTCAGAGATTTTTATCTCTTGGTAGATAATACTAGTCGTTAACTGCGTGATGCTTTAAAAGGTTTACAGTGATCTCTCGCTAGATAAAATATCTTAACGATTAAGTCGGTGACAAAATATCACTGTTTATCTTTCAGGAGGTTTTTTGTCATCGGATTTTTACAAACGATGAGTCATTTTGTTCAAAATAAAGCGCTTTATAAATTTTGTAGCAAGTAAAAATTTGATCAAACAAATACAAAGATATTGAGGATTAAAGAGATAAAATGGCCGCCATTTTGAAATATTTTAACATGACGTTTTCAAATTTTTTTATTTCGTAGAACAAGACGCTAGTCAGATTTGCCAAATTTAATTAAAGTAGGTTTACCCGTTTCTCAGAAATAGTCTTTTTGTTGAAAATTACAAAAAAGCGTCCAGAAGGAAAACAAAGCAAAGTAGGACTTATGCCGTCTATATGAACATTTTGCTCATTTTTGTGTCCTGAATCATTTCCTGAACTTCGGCTAATACGTACCGGAACACTTTGTATAGAGGCAATGTACGAGGTGTGTGAGAAAATTAATGAGACTGAATTTCTACTTACCAAAGTTTTTACTTTTTTCAAACAATAAAAGTAAAAGCCCTTCAAAGTAGTTCCGTTGGGCAGCTATACACCGGTAGAGTCGTTGTTCCCACTCCTGGTAGCAGCGCTGGAAGGATTCAACCGGTAGGTCTTTTAACTGGTCGGTCACAGTCTTTTGAATGTTCTCCAGAGTTCTAAAATAACGTCCTTTTAAGACACGTTTCGATTTTGAGAAAAGGAAAAGTCACAAGGACTCAAATCAGGCGAATAGGGGGATTGAGGAACCGTAGGAATGCGTTTTGAGGTCAAAATTTCCCTGATGGAAACGGTCGTGTGACACGGGGCATTTTCATGATGAAGCATCCACTTGTCTGCAATGTCTGGTCTCACGCGAATCACTCTTTTCCTGAATCTTTCAAGAACACCTTTGTAAAACACTTGGTTGACGGTTTGTCCTGGAGAAACAAATTCTTTATGCGCGATATCCCTACTGTCAAAAAAGCAAATCGGCACGATTTTGATCTTTGATTTGCTCATTCGACATTTTTTCAGTCGAGGAGATGACGGAGCGTGCCACTCTTCGCTTTGCCTTTTTGTTTCAGGATCGTACTCAAATATCCAGGATTCATCACCTGTGATCACACGATTGAAGAATTCTTGGTCGTTGTCAATCCTTTCAAGAAGATCAACGCACACGATTGTCCTTCTGTTCCGTTGTGAAGTTTTTCAGCACCAAATTCGCACAAACCTTTCGCATGTCCAAATCCTCTGTCAAATTTGATGCAGGTGAAAGCGTTTAAATTTAACTGTTCACTCATCATTCTTATTTTTAAACGGCGGTCTGATCTCACAAGAATCCCCACACCCTCAACGTTTTAGTCAGATTTTGAAGTCGAAGGTCTCCCTGAGCGAGGTCGATCTCCAACATGTTCTTGACCTTCCAAAAATGATTTGTGGCAGCGGAAAACGTGTGCTCTTGATAAACAATGTTCCCCGTTGGCCTGATTCAACTTTTCAAAGGTCACGCTCGCGGATTCTCCAAGTTTAACACAAAACTTGATCGCACAACGTCGCTCTAAATTCCGATGCTCCGTTTTCGTAACGCACAACAAAAACAAAACTTCACTGATGGCGCTGTCAAAAATAATGTGTTGGCTGAACGGAGTTGAAATTCGTACTGAGCATGTGGAAGAGATGAACAAACCGGTCTAGCACAAACCGGTAGACACAGCGTTGCCTGATCGCTCGCAGTGTTACCAATCTCATTACTTTTCTCACACACCTCGTATAATTAATTAATTATAAATAAAATGTTATCATTTTTCTTCTTTTTAAGAAAATAAGTACCTGATTTATCTCGATTAATTACGATTTCAACAAATTTATAATCTTTACGTATGATTGTATCAAAATAATGAATAACAATTAAGTTCTTTTTTGAAGAGAAAAATAGTAATTCATTACGCTCGGCTATATAATTTTTTTTATTTATTTATTTTTTTTTTCGGTAACATATTTGTCCTGTATGCAGTGTAATACGTTAGGAAACTTACTTTTATTCGAATCATATTTTGGATTTCGAAGTTCTTGCAGATCATCCACGTTTCGTGATCTCCTCTATCCAGAAAACACAATTTTAGCATTAAAAAATTCCGAAAAGATTGTGTGCAAACATGTTCGAGCCGATGATTTCCGGGTACAAGGCGCTGATGTCATCTAATTTTGATAATAATTGGTCAAGCGGTTGGGAAAGTATATCCCATACCTCAACATTTTTTTCAAAGGATAGATAAATATTTTTACATAATTCAATGCTCTTTATTTATTTTATTAAAATATTAAGGAAATTTAATGCCCTTTAAGTAGTTAGGATGGTCTTATTCAAATCTCCATAAAGGGTGAGGGCAAAACACTTTTTTTTGTCGTTTTTGGACTCACTTGTACTAATTAGATGAAACTATTATTCAGTACGTCGGGAAAAAATTACGTAGTGCATTCTGTTCTTTCGGTAGGTCGGTTGCCCGGTGCGATCGTTGGGCGTTACTCAGTAATAAATCAAGACGTCAGTTGTTGAGTTGCGATTGAACGCACTTCTTTCGTTTACCGGAATCAACAGTTGCGGGGAACGTAATGGTTCTTTCGGTACAGGAACGCACTTTTCTCGCTGAACACGTCTTTCACGAAGGTGACAAGTATACTGATTTAGCGAAGCCCAAGCTTTCTGAAAAACTTCCAAATACTTCTGTTCCTCAACTCAATGCAGTTCTAACTCTTATCGAAAAATTTCGGGCGACAAGATCTGTTGACGACGCTGATCTAAGTAGAAGACCACCTAACTAAACGAACAGAAGCCGCTTGATATTTCGGATGCTATGGCCGAAAGTCCGTTGCGAAAGTCGATGCGAAAGGTAGCTCAGCAAGAAAATATCCTACTTGCTACCGCACTTAAAGCTATAAAAAAAGAAATGAAACTTTTCCCCTAAAAAGTAATGTATTTTCAAGAAGTGAAACCTTACAGATCCCTCTAAAAGACTAAATTATTGTTAACGGTTTAAACGATTTATCTATCAAAATTCCGTAGGTATCCCGACATTACGTTTTTTTTTTTACAAATGAAGGGTGGCTTCATCCAGGAAGGTATATTAATTCACAAAATACCGAAATATGCGAAACCTGCCGGGTTAGTCCAGCGATTAAACTCGTCATCGCAAAATCAGCTGATTTTCAATGTCGGGAGTTCTAAACTTCAAGTCCTCGTAAAACCAGTTGCTTTTATATGGATATGAATGCTAGACTGTGGATAGCAGTGTTCTTTGGCGATCGGATTTTAATAAATCGCCCGTATCAGGAGCGGTCAACCTGAATCTATTCAGGATTACATGTTTAACAGTACACACACACACACACACACACACACACGCACACAAACCCCAACCCCGTAGGGGAAGACGCCCACCTTGTGGCGATTTCGATCGCCACACCAACCCCTTCGTTTTGAGCCCTGAGGGGCTTTACCGGAGGTCATCTTTAGACCTTCTAACTTATTACATCTCACAGTCATCAGCCAGGTCTCAGTCGGGATGCCACAGATGCAAATGCCTCGGCAGACATTTACAACAGTAAAATTTATTATCTCGGTCAACGTCTTCGCTTTAAGCTTCTTTCTGACATCTTCACTATTCTTTTCCTACAATATCACCCTCTGAACTAGCTAACCGAGTCCACGGAAGCGCGAACCCCGCGCCTAGTCCGATTTATACCGACGCTTGTGATTGTAAATTCCTCAACCGTTGACTAAGTAACGAGTCAATACGATGCTATAAAGTGTGTTATACGTAACAACGAAATTCAGACTTACATCCCATCACCCATTATAAATATCACACCTGAAGACTACCCTTGGCAAGACAGTGTAACACCTCACGGCTGCACGGACTACCATGCCCTCGGTAGCGCAGACATCCCCCCCCCCCCACCGACGACAGTGTTTCCGCCACCCGACTTTAACTATTGCTCTAAATTAACCGCGTGACATTTACTCCATCACATTCGAATCCCGCTCTCGGCAAGACAGTGCCATACCTCACGGCTGCATGAAAACCATACCCTCGGTAGCGCAGTTACCCACCCCGGACAGTGGCTCCGCCATTCGACTTCAACAATCACTGCTTTTGAATTAACCGAGGCTCGGATAGGCCAAAAGGCCTATCCCCGGCCAATCAAATGTCGCGGGCGAAGCCCTAGCCGCCGAGATCCTACTCCGTTTTAACACCTTCAGCCGATGTACATAATGCAAGGAAACGGAGGAAACCGGCCACTATCGACCATTTCCTACGGACTTTCCAGTTAACTCGGAGATCCAGAAAGGAATTCACTCTCTCAAGTTCTCTAACTACTCGGGTACGTTCAGCCTCGTACCGGGGACAAACATGGAGGATGTGGTCCACCGTGCCATCAACCCCGCAATCCGGGCATAGACCTGAATCTACTAAACGAAACCTAGCCATTCTCTCCCAAAAAGCACCGGAAACGAATTGCGTAATATATCGATTCGGGGAAAAGATCCACCTAACCGCGCGCAAATCAGACACAAATAGAAATATGTCATGCTTGTAAAAATCAACAGAGGAGTCATCCATATACCCATACCTATACCGGCAGTAGCTGGAAAACTGGTTGGAGAAAACATCTTAAAAATCCATAAACAAAAAACTGAAATTTGGCACAAATGTTTGGTTATACAAATCCCAGCTTTAGCCTAATTTTTTATCCCTCTGGACAAGGGGGAATTATGATACTATAAGTACAATTTGTTTAGCCTTGTTGAATTATACCGAATCGGACTGACTTAAAATTTTCATTAACTTCTTCTGAATTATGAATTATTTTATAGTTATTTTTTTTATATTGGAAGCATCATAATAATAATAATATTTATCTTTTGTCTTTAGTCATGTGACTAGTTTGATCCAGCTCTCCAAGATTCCTTATCTAGTGCTAGTCGTTTCATTTCGGTATACCCCCTACATCCTACATCCCTAACAATTTGTTTTACATATTTCAAACGTTGCCTGGCTACACAATTTTTCCTTCTACCTGTCCCTCCATTATTAAAGTGACTATTCCAGGATGCCTTAATATGTGGCCTATAAGTCAGTCTCTTCTTTTAGTTATATTTTTCCAAATGCTGCTTTCTTCATCTACTTGCCGCAACACCTCTTCATTTCTCGCTTTATCCACCCATTTGACTTTTAACATTCTCCTATAGCACCGCATTTCAAAAGCTTCTAATCTTTTCTTCTCAGCTACTCCGATCCTCCAAGTTTCACTTCCATATAAAGCGACACTCCAAACATATACTTTCAAAAATCTTTTCCTGATATTTAAATTAATTTTTGATGTAAACAAATTATATTTCTGACTGAAGGCTCGTTTTGCCTGTGCTATTCGGCATTTTATATCGCTCCTGCTTCGTCCATCTTTAGTAATTCTACTTCCCAAATAACAAAATTCATCTACCTCCATAATTTTTTCTCCTTCTATTTTCACATTCAGTGGTCCATCTTCGTTATTTCTACCACATTTCATTACTTTCGTTTTGTTATTGTTTATTTTCATGCGGTAGTTCTCGCGTAGGACTTCATCCGTGCCGTTCATTGTTTCTTCTAAATCCTTTTTACTCTCGGCTAGAATTACTATATCATCAGCAAATCGTAGCATCATTATCTTTTCACGTTGTACTGTTACTCCGAATCTAAATTGTTCTTTAACATCATTAACTGCAAGTTCTATGCAAAGATTAAAAAGTAACGGGGATAGGGAACATCCTCGTCTGACTCCCTTTCTTATTACGGCTTCTTTCTTATGTTCTTCAATTATTACTGTTGCTGTTTGGTTCCTATAAATGTTAGCAGTCGTTCTTCTATCTCTCTATTTGAACCCTATTTTTTTTTAAAATGCTGAACATTTTATTCCAGTCTACGTTATCGAATGCCTTTTCTAGGTCTATAAATGCCAAGTATGTAGGTTTGTTTTTCTTTAATCTTCCTTCTACTATTAATCTGAGGAATAAAATTGCTTTTCTTGTCCCTATACTTTTCCTGAAACCAAATTGGTCTTCTCCTAACACTTCTTCCACTCTCCTCTCAATTCTTCTGTATATAATTCTAGTTAAGAATTTTTATGCATGCGTAGTTAAACTAATTGTTCTGTATTCTTCACATTTATCTGCCCCTGCTTTCTTTGGTATCATGACTATAACACTTTTTTTAAAGTCTGACGGAACTTCCCCTTTTTCGTAAATATTACACACCAGTTTGTATAATCTATCAATCGCTTCCTCACCTGCACTTCGCAGTAATTGTACAGGTATTCCGTCTATTCCAGGAGCCTTTCTGCCATTTAAATCTTTTAATGTTCTCTTAAATTCAGATCTCAGTATTGTTTCTCCCATTTCATCCTCCTCAACTTCCTCTTCTTCCTCTATAACACCATCTTCTAATTCATTACCTCCGTATAACTCTTCAATATATTACACCCACCTATCGACTTTACCTTTCGTATTATAAATCGGTGTACCATCTTTATTTAACACATTATTGGATTTTAATTTATCTACCCCAAAAGTTTCCTTAACTTTCCTGTACGCTCCGTCTATTTTACCAATGTTGATTTTTCTTTCCACTTCTGAACACTTTTATTTAATCCACTCTTCTTTTGCTAGTTTGCACTTTCTGTTTATAGTATTTCTTAATTGTCGATAGTTCCTTTTACTTTCTTCATCACTAGCATTCTTATATTTTCTACGCTCATCCATCAGCTGCAATATATAGTCTGAAACCCAAGGTTTTCTACCAGTTCTCTTTGTTCCGCCTAAGTTCGCTTATGCTGATTTAAGAATTTCCTTTCTAACATTCTCCCATTCTTCTTCTACATTTTCTATCTTATCTTTTTTTTTCTTCTTCGCGCCGAACCTCACTAATTCCTGCAACATCTACATTTATCCTATCCATTTCCTTTTTTAAATTTTCTAACCTACCAACCTTTTTTAAACTTCTAACTTTCCACGCTCCGACTCGTAGAATGTTATTTTTTAATTTTCTGGTGACCACTTCCTTAGTAGTCCTCAACCGGAGATCCGAACGGGGGACTAGTTTACCTCTGGAATATTTTACCAAGGAAGGCACTTCCATCATTGCTATATGAAAATGCAGATCGCTGCCTTTTCTTGGAAAAAAAGGCAACTGTAGTTTTTCATTGCTTTCAGCTGCGCGGTACTCAGAGGACTGAGTGATGTTGATATGGCCGTTTAAGCCAACCTGACCTACATCCTTAACAACCACTGAAAGAGCTGCTGCCCTCTTTCAGGAATCATTCCTTAGTCTGGCCCTCAACAGATACCTCTCCGATATGGTTGCACCTTAGGTCCAGCTACTCTGTATCACTGAGCACTCAAGCCCCCTCACCAACGGCAAGGTCTCATAATTCATAGAGGGAGAATAATAATAATAATAATAATAATAATCTTTTTATTGAGTACAAAAAACAATAAAAAATTGCATCTCAATCTTTAACAATTAATAATTAGAAAATTTGGATAAAAGTCTACAGAAATGATTAGAATTTTAAAGTCCACTTTATCCATTCAGTCGCCCCATTCAAACATACAAAACGCATCCTTTATGCACAATTCACATCTTTGGACATCAGGCTCTATCCTTATAAAATTTTGATTAATTATTCCAGCGACCATCCATGAACTCGTTAACAGAATAGAACGCCTTAAACACCAAAAGGCGTCTCAGTCGAGATTTAAACCGGTTCAGAACGGGAATTTGTTTAAAATCCTCTGGGAGCCTATTAATTAATCTGACACCAACTTGCGACGGCAAACGTTCGAAAGCCACTGTTCATGTATTCACAAAAATTATATAGCGTTTCAATTTTAAACGATCGATATACGCTTTAATCACCTCTACGTTTTATTTTATAATTGTGTATTTTGTTTAGATATTGCTCTGATAAAGGTCTTTATCACCGGTTTCCCTTAATCCATCCAGGATAATACTGGGAAACAATTCCTTTTTTTATCCTGAGTTACGAATATACCGTTCCCAAGTTATTCTGATATCGTGTTATCTAATAATCAGAATAAACGATTTTTAAATTAATTTATGACTTAATAAGTTCTTTCATTTTTCTTTTTAGATTTTCGCCCGAGTAAAAGAAGTTAACAAACTCTTTATTTTCACCGGCTCGAGAAGAATATAGTCCCTAAGAAAATAATTGGTCTAATTCTGTTTTAGGCTTCTCGTTAAACTATTGATTGGCCAATCCCCTTTTTCGTACAAAACCGTCCGCCAAATGACACCAATAGAATTATATATAATTTTTTTTTTAAATTCTTTGTTTTGTTTTTCTACTTATTTGTTGTGTTCATCTATTCTTTTTCATCAAACTGTTACAAACTCATAATCTGGTATCTCTTGGATACATCATTTAATCGTGAAAAAGGAAAAAAGTATATTTATATTATTGTATATTTCCTACAAACACTTTTTAAAAGCCATTCGTAAAATTATAATTTCTAACAAAGACTTCAATAAGAACGACTAAGAAATAAACTATCAGAATCCGTTTGATTTATTCCAAAACAAATTTTTATTCCTTCCTAAAAATAAATAATAAAGTACTTGTTACGACTCCTTTAAGGATGAATCCTGGACCCAAATCGTTTACATTTTAAATAAATACAAGCAATTACAAAAATTACAAATGTAACATTTAATTATTAAAAAAAGGAGCGCATTTCAAATCTATATTTTTCTGACGACTATAAAAGATAGAAACAACGAAACTTTTACGTAAAAAATATTTACAATAAAAAAGTTTTTCTATAAATGCAAAGTAATCTTGTACGGCATAGAAACTACAAATATAACCGGAATAAAAAATCCAATAAAACTAGAAAGAAGAATTTAAAAAGGATTTACGGTCCAAGAAGAGCACAGACTGAGATCAACACAAGGGATATACGATAAAGTTGAAGACCTGGAAGTAACAGTAGCAAAACGATCGCTAAAAGTATATGGATGCATCCGAATGAACCGATCAAGGCTAAACAAATAGATTTTTACTAAACTCTGGAATTATAAAGGTCAAGGTGGCTATGTTAAACGGATGAAAGAAGAGCTCAAAATGACGAGCTCAAAAGAAAAGCTCAAAGTCAAAGACGTTTTGTGTGATATAATTTGCGAGGAATGAACGCGTACTTCAAGCGTAATTAAATTCTGCCGTCGGTTCAAAGAATTCTGTTGTCTCTCTATAAACAGATATAGCGGCATAAAAAGTTTGTAGAAGATAGTCGCAAATGAAAACGGAAAAGCACCGGTTGTACTTGAATTTTCATACTTCAGGTGAAAATGTTAATAGTATCCGAACTGCGTTCGAACTTAAGAATTCTACGAACAGGCGAGCGTTGGAGTCGAAATTCTTGAAACAACGGTATGGCGTATTCTTAAAAGACATCTGCAGGTGAAGCCGCATAAATTGCAGTTATTTAGAGGCGTTACATTCTGACGACCGTAACAGAACATACGAATTTAGCGCTTCTGGAGATTATAGAAAGAGATAGTTTCTACAAACTATTAATTTTTTCAGATAAAGCGACCGTTTCAAATTTCTAGTAAACTAAATCGGCATAATGTTACAATTTTGGGAAGAGAAAATCCTGAAAAAGACACATTCATAGCCGATAGATTTTTGTGCCGTTCCTTATCCAAAATTTAGGACCCTTTCTTTTTTCCAAGCAAAATTTGATTGGAATTTCGTATCTTTACGTACTACAGAACCGGTTGTTTCTCAGACTTCAAGAAGATTCGAATGACTTCATTTTTTTTTAACTTTGCTTTACTCTCACTTCCATTTGGAGGTCCGGCTTTATCTGAACGACATCGTTCTACTATGATGAATCGTTAAGAGATCGGACCAGAACATCTTTGTTCATCATATGCGGCTCCCCAGATAACCGAACCTTATCTCCTACGATTTTTAACTGGGTCGGTTCATAAAGAAGAGGTGTTTTTACCGCCTACGTCTACAAGATCTGACCTAAGAACCTTCAAGATTTGAGATATCGAATCGTTAAAGATGTCAATTCAATAACTAGGTATCAATTAATTCTGTCATTTTTATATTTTTCGCGTAACACCCGGTGCTCGTGTTGAGTGCAGCCTAAATCAAGGCCAATAAAGTTTTCAATTTTCCAATATCTAGTGATGTGCGACATGTGTATCCGTCTTTTTAAGTTTGTTAGAAATAAATATTTTAAACCGGCTACATCTTCTTGAAAAACAACGTATTAGATTTTAGCTAATTTAACCGTACGCCAATCATTTTTCTATAGGTTTACAAATGTAAATAAATGAAGAAGAGAATTAAAACGGGAGAAATTGTCTACAGGCAGATCGATCTCCTCGGAGTAGTTTTTAAAAATCTATTAAATAAATATTACTATAGAAATAATCCTAAAATTTATTAATAATTTAACACATATCAATCGACATTTAAATGAAAAAATCTACGATAAAAGTAAAAATTTCAACGCGTATAGATAAAATAAATTAAAATGTAAAATGTTGGATGTAGGTCGACATTCGAACGCAAAATCTTACGGATATCCCTCAAGATTTTTATAATATAATAACTATACAAATAACATTGATTTAAATGTTATTTTTTGCCCTTCGTAGCCCTGTCGGTCT
The DNA here is from genome assembly GCF_047948215.1 of Lycorma delicatula. Taxonomy (NCBI): domain Eukaryota; kingdom Metazoa; phylum Arthropoda; class Insecta; order Hemiptera; family Fulgoridae; genus Lycorma; species Lycorma delicatula. The sequence goes on along the minus strand of NC_134457.1, from coordinate 2,906,550 downwards.
AACGTTCGTAGTCGACGCGTTTCGGAGTATCTCCATTCTCAAAAATACTTGAAGCACTGAGTCTTCCTCAGTCGGGATAGTCTAATAAATTGCGATGTAAGCTCCTCCCACTTCCCGTCCCTAGCAAGGAGCTTAATATCGCTATTTATTCGACCGTCTTACTTCAGGAAGATTCAGTGCTGGAAGTAATTTTGAGAATGGAGGTAGTCCGAAACGCATCGATTACGAACGTTAGAGTGACAAAGGTTGGAAGGGCAGAAAGTAGCACTCGAATCGATTATGATAAGCCAAGCGGAAATATAAAACATTACAAAATGTTTTACTGTAAAACGGCAATTATTCTTTTTAATTTCGAAAGTTTATCCGAGAAACTAACCCGTTTCGTTCACCGTAAACGAGCTCATTTCAATTGTGAATAATCCTTCCTGAGGACTTATAATATTTGCAAGGGTAGATTTGAAAGTAAATAACAAAATTCTGTACACGACTGAAGGAGTTAATTTAGGTCGAGATGCTACGCAAGAGTGCAACCTCTCACCGACACGATAAGGAATGTATCACAAGAAAAGGTTTGCATAGGAGGACAAAAATAAGCGCTTAAGTTTTTCTGAATATATGATAATTCTACTCGATGCCGTATACGAACTTCAGAAATCGTTAACAGCACGGCGAAAGGAATGAAAATAAATATAGGAAAAACTAAAGCGATGGAAGTAAACAAGACGATTTAGCGATAAGGACAAGCGAAGGAAGATTAAAAAAAGTTAAGATTACAGATATTTGGGACTACGGTGGTCCGGTGGACTAAAGCGCAAGGAAAATAAAAGGAGGCTTCCTTTGCCGTCGCAAAAGAAGCCTTAGTAACAAAAGTCGGTAAGAATGTTCTATGCGGTAAACGTGTGGACTTTAGTACTAACCCTCTGAGTTAACGAAGAGGTTGGCCGAACGGTATATATGCGTCTTGTTGCACGGGAGTGAAGTACGAACGATAAGGGAGAAGAACTGGAATGAGGCTATAGACAAGGATGGAGAAAGTAACCTACCCAGGTAAACTGAGGTTTAAGGAGGTAATCGGCAGGGTTAAAAAGCGAGCGCTTATGCAAAAGTATAAAAAGAAAAGTAAAATTGTTATGAGATGCGGTTGGTGTAAGTGAACTCTTGATAACCGCATCGGAAGGGCCGGCAGAAAGAGAAAGGAAGAAGAAAAATGAAGAATCGAATCAGAAACCTCATTAATAGGAAATCAAATTTAATAATGTCCGTCAAATCCCGGAATCTGCTTCTTTTTTTAAAAAATGTCGAGTTTTAAAAATTGTTTAATCGAACCGGTTCTTAATAGGACAAACGGGCAATAACATATAAGAATATCAATTTTTATCGCCTTCGATTATTTTTTATAGCTTTCTAAATGCTACACTTTTGAAAGTTCTTGGAAAAAGGTTTTTTTCTATTTCTACGTCGATACACATAAAAAAGAATACGAAGATTGACGGTTCTAATAATATAACAGGCGGCTAAACTGTAATGAACATTGGAACGTAACTGCAGAAAAAAATATCGATTTTTTTCCTGGGCGCTCAAGAAAGCGTCGTTATCTGCGCTCGAATACGATATGTCTATACTACGTAAATTAATATTAAAAATTAAATAAAAAATAAAAAAGCCAAAAAGTGAAATAAAACCTCAAAGAAATATTACATCGATAATATAAAGTAAAACAACAATATTACCGTCTGTTATACGCCAAATAGTATAAGTAGCTGAAAGCTACTCCTGAATACTCAAATATTTGAATACAAAGGGACGGCTCTGAGAAGCGGTAAAAGATCTGGTAAAATCGTTTCATTGCTCTCCGACGAATTTTGCATGTCAGTCTCGACTTTAGACTTGCGAAGTAATACAACAGAAATAATCCACAAGGATGTGGTGCACACAGTTAGTCGGCAGTCGCAGCGAGCACAAACGGCTGCATCTGTTTCTGTCATCAGACATCCATGAGAGAGCCTGGTGTCCCCTATTCGCAAACGGTAAATAATAACCTCCTCTCGACGGTTATTTCTGCAGGAGGAGCTCCAGGGTAACACAGTGTTTTTAACCGGATAGTTGATTGTTGAGTAGCATTCCGTTCACTTTGTCGTTCTTCACGAACCATTCTCTTCAGAAAACAGATAAGATCGTTCGAGATAATGCGATTTGCGAAAGAAGACTAGAAACAAACCTCTTTTGCGACACTATCATCGCGCTCGCCGCCTGAAATTCCAATATGCAGTCGGGATCCGGCAGAAGCTAACAGATGCGATGTTAAGTCGTTTGAGAAATATCACTCTGAATCTCACAAACAATAGGGTGTCTGGAATACATGTCACTAATCGCCTGTAAGGCACTCGTGGAATCTGATCAAATTAGTATCGAAATGTCGGGTTAATTATATGTAAGGCCTTATTAATAGCGTAAAATTCTGCAACGAAAATACTGTCGATGGTGGGAAGGCCAAACATGTATGTTTTGCTTCCGACCGCAAAAACACGACTGAGAGAATTAATGTTTTTAGAGCCGTCCGTATAAACTACAGCATCAGGATTAATTCTATTTATAATATTTTAAAACTCGTTTTTGAGATAACGGGTTTGGTGTTCTTCTTATGATATCGACAAAGATTAAAGCAATAATTTATGAGATAAGGCCGCCAACGGGAGGGGGGGTAATGACAGGAAGCAACAATAAGAACCGAAGGTAATGTACATTTAGAGCTAAGAAAAGACGCTGAGCACTGATGCCTACCGGAGCAGTAGATCTCGACTGTTCCTGATACCGTTTCAGATGTAGCTTAGAGAACACCGCATCTACCTAGATGATTTCGTTGAGCTTTAATAAGAGCTACGTAAAAGCAGATCGTTTGATCTATTTCAAAGGGAGGAACACCGGTTTCCACCGGTAAACTTACCACAGGGCTTGAAAAAAAATGCACCTGTAGCAAGACGGATGAATGAATAATGGACTGCATCTAGCATTCTAGGAACGGTGGATCGAGCGGACGAATAAGCAACGTAGCCGTAGTCTAAACGGGAACGGTCCAGAGCTCGGTAGAAGCGTAATATGCATACTCGATCGAGACCCACCGGGTTGGTCTAGCCAACGCGTCTTCCCAAATCAGCTGATTTGGAAGTCGAGAGTTGCAGCGTTCAAGTCATAGTAAAGGCATTTACTTTTATACGGATTTGAATACTAGATCGTGGATACCGGTGTTCTTTGGCGGTTGAGTTTCAATTAACCACACGTCTCAGAAATGATCGACCTGAGACTACACTTTAGTACACTTTTTGTATAAGACTGCACTTAATTTACACTAGTACATATCAAATTCTGAAGTATTATCTGAAAGGTAATTACCAGAGACTAAATAGGGAAAAAAGAATGCTTCCGATCGAGTATTAAATAAACCTCTTATTTTTAAACGTATTACCTTCAGCTTCTTTAAATACGTTACCCACGTTAGTCTTTGGTCAAACCGCATTCTAAAAAATCTAAGCCGTACGAATGGTTCAACCGGTTCACCGTGCAAAAACAGTTGAGGGTCAAAATCTTCCCTCAAACGTGAAAAGTAAAGCGGATGCATTTAGTTTTTTTCCGGAGACCACGTAAATCTAATCGTTTTACACCACGATTCTAAACGGGTTATTGTATTTTTCGACAAAATTTTGAACGAATCTACAGGTACCGTATTTTAGTTCCGTTGCCTTATCGCTAATATTCCAAAACTCGTTGGAAAATTCGACTAAAAATGGAAGTTAACGGTATTCATATCGTTACGGATGTTAAATTGAAAGATACAGAAAGGTTATGGATCAAGGAAATACCGCCGGCATTCTTCATTAACGGATTGAGAAATCGTGTTCACCGTTAGAGAGAAGTGTAATTGTGAACGGTGACTAGACGGTAAAATAAATGTAAGTTTTTGTAGGATATAAAATTTTCTTTTTATGCCGTATTTGTTTCATTCGATTATTTCTTTTCATTTTCGAGTTATGAGCGAACGAGCGTTACATTCCAGACATCCCTCGTGTAATTACATTTCTACTAGCGGCGGGTCGCACATCGGCACTGCGGAAGTGCAGCACCCCCTATTTCCAGTTGATATTATCGATAACATTTAATATAATGAGTCCTGTTTTCTTTAACTCGTTCTTTTTAGTCGTACAATATATAATCCTTCGGCTTAATTACAGCAGACATCCCTCAGTTTATGAGAAAATACCAAAATCTTTGTATGAAACTGTGCGCTTTACAGTTCCAGCGGCGTGGTGTTTGGTCGTTGTGCGCATGCGCACATGGTAAGCTGCACGCGAGGCTGTGAGGGAGACAGAGAACTGTCGCTCCGCAGTTCCGACCCTGGCGTGCTGGTGGAAGGTAGTTTTTTTTACTCCGCGTGTGTATAGAACGTTCCTTGTTCGTTCCCTTTTCTATTTTAGTCGTGAAAGCAATTTAGTTGTTTTTTCAGTAGTGCTCAAGAAGATGGCGGAAAGCACGGGCTCTTTGATCGCCAAATCCGTCCAAAATACACGCCGCAAGAGCGAAACAGAAGGTAATTACTAAAAACTAATTACGTATTTGTTTCTATGTATATAGAAATTTAAATTAAGCCCCGTTGGACTACAGTGTTTTAAGCAGACATTTAATTAAGTTATTATCTAATAATATTAAAAGATATTATCTGTATTGACATTTTATTATTTATTCGGTTAAACCGTGTACCGTATTCTTGAATGCGATAATGCGTAGAATTAGATTATTATCCTGCTTCCGGCTATTCTATTCGATTCATTTTTTGCTGTTCTTATATTTTACAGAAAACTTTAACCGTGACCTTCAAAAGGCTCAGAAATTGAATTCTACGATATTCTTTTTTGGCGATACATTAACGCGCAAAGTTACCGGCCAAGGTAAATAGCGCTTAATGTAGTTCTCTGTAATAAACCTTTGTTATTATTTTGAACCGAGATTTAATTTAATTAATAAAAATTAAAATAAAGTACAAAATGTAATGGCCGATCGCATTTATTGCAGGAAGTTTATACATATGCTAAAGCCAGCTAGATCATAGCATCGTCAATCCGATTAGTTTCGGTACTAGCACCGAGTACTACCGATGTCGCCCAAGGAAGAGTTCGCGACAGTCAAGGTCACCGTGATACAAGCGGAAGGGTGGCCGTGTGTTCAGTCTAAAGTTCGACGATGGAAACTAACTATTCCTCCACTTCACTCATCCAATCCTTCCCAACCGGTATATGAAAAATAGGACGTCCGCCACTTTAAAAAAAAATTAATCTATCGTTTCGTTTAATAGCAAAAAAAATTACTGAAAATTTCATAAAAATCAGAAATGTTTCGCTATAATCGCGTTAGAAACATTTAGATGAAATACCAAAAGTTTGGATTAAATCGACAGAACTGCTTTTTTTATAAAACGGGTAGTACAACTTAAATTACATTTATAAGCAAATTTTAATTTTATGACGCATCGATGAATCAAATGATTTATTTCATAATGCGATTAAAAAAAAGGGGGAAAATTAGTTAATGAACTTTGAAATTACTGAATCGTAATTGCGATTAGAATATAAAGGTCGATTTTTGGTTACAATATTAATAAAAAAAGGGTTAATTAAGTAACTGATGTTGTCAAATTCAAACAAGTAAACAGATTAAATGTAAACGATGATCATCGATAAAATAAATAACCCTATTAGTAACTATTATAAACCTAATTATAATTAAGAAGTGCATTTTATTCTACAAAAACTAATTTTTGATAACGCTTAAAAAAATAGCGTTAATAAATAGGTTTCGTCTACGCACAAAAAATGATATTATAAAAAAATATACGTTCTGTCGTTAAGGTACTGAAATCATTATTTGAATTATTCCGATCGATTGAAATATCATAACTCTGAAATTACTTTAATTAAATTAAAATACGAATAATTCGATTAATAACTAAATACTGTGTATGTACGTCGATCGGTTCAATTAACCTTAATCGGCGAAGGAATTATCGATCGCTTTGCTTTCCCGGTAAAGTAAATTCGATCGGGTATTATTATTTTCGTTTAATAAAATACCTGTTTCTGTAGTTAATTCTAAAAATTGTCACCGGCAATTACGAACCCGGTCGCACAAGTACCGAATAAAACAGAATATTCATTAACTATTAAAAATAAAATGAAAAATCGATTTGATAAAATAAATGGAACCGTTTATAAAAACGGCGTCGTGCAATTTATACCGACTTAATATTTCCGATTTCCCAGGCGATCGACGATGATTTTTCTCGTTATTCTTCCTTAATACAATTCAATATAGAAAAAATTTAATTTAACGATTAATTTTTTTTAATCCGCAAAACCGGATATAAATTTGAAGATTTTAAAATTATTATAACCGCATAAAAAAGACGAGAAAGAGTTGCAACCGCAACTCTGCCTGTAGATTTAATAATTTTTTCTACTTCTGTTTTATAAAGTTTGAATTACGCGGCTGCAACCTGTATCAGATTTTCATTACGATACAGGTGTCAACCGATCCGAAGCCTTCTCTTTTCAACCGCTGACCGATTATAAGCGGGTACTCTTTAATGTATTAGCTGTTTTTTTACTTTGATTTAAATCCGATTTAGTATTTACCGACCGAAAGTTAATTTGAAAGTGCAGCGATAAGGTAACTAAGTTTCTATATTACACTATTTAACCTTTTCTTACTTATGCCGGATTGTGAGGAAAAAGCACCCACAAGGTACCTTTACGTTTTACGCTCCCCCCCACCCTCCCCGCTTTTTCGCATTTTTCACATAAAAATTACTTAATATAGGATGTTTTATAGAATTGATGAATAAAGCATTAGCGAAATACCGTTTTTTTTTTGTCTTCAGTCATTTGACTGGTTTGATGCAGCTCTCCAAGATTCCCTATCTAGTGCTAGTCGTTTCATTTCAGTATACCCTCTACATCCTACATCCCCAACAATTTGTTTTACATACTCCAAACGTGGCCTGCCTACACAATAGACAAGGACTACCTGTCCTTCCAATATTAAAGCGATTATTCCAGGATGCCTTAGTATGTGGCCTATAAGTCTGTCTCTTCTTTTAACTATATTTTTCCAAATGCTTCTTTCTTCATCTATTTGCCGCAACACCTCTTCATTTGTCACTTTATCCACCCATCTGATTTTTAACATTCTCCTATAGCACCGCATTTCAAAAGCTTCTAATCTTTTCTTCTCAGATACTCCGATCGTCCAAGTTTCACTTCCATATAAAGCGACACTCCAAACATACACTTTCAAAAATCTTTTCTTGACATTTAAATTAATTTTTGATGTAAACTACTTATTTTTCTTACTGAAGGCTCGTTTAGCTTGTGCTATTTGGCATTTTATATCGTTCCTGCTTCGTCCATCTTTAGTAATTCTACTTCCCAATTAACAAAATTCTTCTACCTCCGTAATCTTTTCTCCTCCTATTTTCACATTCAGTGGCCCATCTTTGTTATTTCTACTACATTTCATTACTTTTGTTTTGTTCTTGTTTATTTTCATGCGATAGTTCTTGCGTAGAATTTCATCTATGCCGTTCATTGTTTCTTCTAAATCCTTTTTATTCTCGGCTAGAATTACTATATCATCGGCAAATCGTAGCATCTTTATCTTTTCACCTTGTACTATTACTCCGAATCTAAATTGTTCTTTAACATCATTAACTGCTAGTTCCATGTAAAGATTAAAAAGTAACGGAGATAGGGAACATCCTTGTCGGACTCCCTTTCTTATTAGGGCTTCTTTCTTTTGTTCTTCAATTATTACTGCTGCTGTTTGGTTCCTGTACATGTTAGCAATTGTTCTTCTATCTCTGTATTTGAACTCTAATTTTTTTAAAATGCTGAACATTTTATTCCAGTCTAGAAATACCGTAGTAACCCTATAACTCAATAAAAATAACCCGATAATACGTTAGAGAAACACACTAAAATTGCTGTTTTATACCGGTCGTTTTAAATATTCTTCGTATTAACATATTTTACATATTAAAAATATAACCATTGTTGATTATAATTATAAATATAATTTAACCAAACTTAACCTACGCTCGCTTTGCTCGCTAACCTCGACTAATTAACAGTGATGTTTTGATTATTTAAATAATACGATGTAATTTAATAGCCGTACAAGGCAGTCTGATGTGGTGTCCACATCGTATTTGGTGAAACATCTGATTATTCGTCTTTGTTTTCATTTTGTTAACGGTTACATCATAATAATTAAAAAAAACGTAGTTTTAGATAGATATAAAACATACATTCATTTAAAGAGTAGTGAAGGGACTTTTACTCTATCCTAATATTTCAGGCAAGATTGATATTAATAACTAATATTTTAGCGATTGTGCAATTGTTTTCTTTATTAAAGAATCGGAAGGTAGTATCTCTCTTTCAAATGAAAGGCAGCAAAAAATGTGTATATGTAATTTAATAGGCGTATAAGGAAGTCATGCGGTGTCCACATCAGATTTTTACAATTGTACTACAAATACATTTGTTGATGAAAACGTCATTTTGTTATAGAGGTCTCTTTTTACTAATTTTTTTTATTTTTTTATTTGCCGTGGTAGTGATATTTTTTCTCGTACCCGATCAGCCGGACCAAATACATACACTATTTCCATTATTAATAATATCCACGAATATTTATTTTCATTCGATTTATTTAACGAAACTATTAACTTCGCGCACTAAATGCCGTTTTGTTTTTCCATTCGTAAAAGCTAAATAATAATCTGAACTCGAAAAAGAAGGAATTAAAATTACGGTTTGTAGATTGAAAACGGTTTATAGATAGACAGAGAATGTTTACAATGACATTTTTAACCTATAAAGCTAAACCGGGGTGCTACAAAACAGTATTTGTCCAGCAGCGTTATAAGCAAGCGAGCGTTTACGAAAGTTTAACGTAAGAAATCTTTTAGAATAAGAATATTAAGGAAGATTTTTGGACCCGAAAGAACAGCGGAAGGTTATAGGCTAAAATCTAACAAAGAAATTTACGAAGAAATATAAAAATTAGAAACGGAAATCCGGAAAAGGAGAAAGAGAATTTTTTGACCGTATTTATAGATTAAGTGACGATAGACTTATAAAACGATTATTTAACTTTTATAAAAATAGAAAAACAGAAATAGGGTGGCTCCGGGAAGTAAACCAAGACTAGAAAAAGTAAATAAAAATCGGAAAAAATAATAACAAATAGAGTAGAGTTTCGAAAAACAGTTGAGGATTTCAGACTAGACTAATAATAAAAACCAAAGTACAGGTCCGGAAAATTTAAAAAAGAGCGAAAACAAGCGCTCTCGGAAAGAATGGAAAAGTTCTGGAAACAACTGAAGCAGAGGAAAATAAAAAAGAAAATTCAACAAGATCTAAAAAGGTTTAATCGAAAGAAGAAATCGTTTACATTTTTTATTTAAAGTTAAATAAATGTTAATAAAGTAATTTATTGAATCATTTCTACTTTAAAATGTTGAACATGTGGAAAAAATTTGCAGTTGTTTGCAAATTTCTTTGTGTGTAATCTTTATACCTGCTGAAATTTTCATCTCATTAATTATTAATTAATTGTAATTTAATTAATTATTACATTTTTGACTTTCGGTGGAATTAAATTCTCGTATTATTAATAAATATTTTTTTAAACGACTTTAGAGAAATATATTTTGAATATATTCTTCCCGAATTCACTCTTTCTCCTTATTTCTCGCTCTCTCTGGAGAATGTAGTAAATAATAACCAATATTTGTAGCTTAACTTTTTGCAGAGTGGAACGCGTATGGACGGCATTATATTGTATAAAAGGTTTTACGGTCGACTTCCATTTACTAACAACGAGTAATAAACCGTAATAGTTTTTTAGTTTAACCTTCTAATATACGAAGGTAATGTACGCCAACTTGTATATCTTTTTATATTTTATCAAAAACAAAAAAACATCCGAGGGTATTCACAGAATCGAGATCCAAAAATCCGTAGCAGAATATTTAGAGGGGGATGCGTGTGCGTCTTTAGGCATCACGCATATGAAAAAAATTGGGAAAAGCATCAAATTTTTAATTTGAAGCTGTGACTTACCGTACTTTTCCTTAAGTAAACTACTGATGTCGGTTGAACGTAGCAACCGCACGGAACTCCCACACGGTCCGTCAATGCGGCCAATTTTCCCCTTGACCTCTAAGTTCCAACATGGCCTGGTCACTGCCCCCCCCCCCCCCCAGGGCAGGGCAGTCAAACATCAGATGTTCATTTGATGGACCTCCCCGCAGACACACAGCTCATCGGCTGCTAGGCGGAACCGAAACAATGCCATATGCTATGTATATATGTTTAAATAAATTAAAAAAAAATTATACCATATAAAAACACTACGTAAAAAATTGTCACCCGCATGCTCTTTAATTTTCCTACATTAAAGAGCAACGTTTGTCGGTAATGTTTTTTCTCAGTCGTGATTTTTAATTTCTAATATTTATTCTTCTGTCTTTCTGCACCCCTTTTTTCGCCGGCTATGAATTGTAGCCTGCTTAACGTTTTGATGGTTTTAGAAACGTATGATTCCACGTATTTCACAGTCGGCGGCAAAGTCGATTTTCCTATTAATTTTATTTCGTAAGAACTCGCACTTAATCGAAGCGACTTACAGACCGCATTGTAGTGCGGCCGTGAACGACACAGGTTCGCCAATCTTAAGGAGAGAAGTTTCCCGGCGGTCTTTACTTTAGAGATATCCCTCGTACATTATCCCCGCATAATTTTTCCCCGTTTCCGATTGCACTAAATGAGATATTCACTAAATTTGGGCTCGCAAATAATCTTCAGATAAACATCTGAAAATCATTTTCGGGGTTTTTTGAATTTGGAATTTTTAATCGATCGACTCTGACGGCGCAGCGGCTCAACCGACACAGTCTTTGCCGCTGTTATTGTAGGTGCGACGCGACCTCCTCCTAAAAATTAAACCAAAATGAGAAACGAACTACGATCATCTTCTATCGGGGTTTTCGGGTAACAACAAGAACCGGGAAAAGTACGGGTAACCGGTTACACCTAATATTTTTAACACGGAGGCCGACATTTTTGAAACCCGTATACTTCAGATCGCTTCGGGTCCTGTACTTACTAAGCTGTTGCTCTGGAGAAATTACAGTACGCCGATAGTTTGTGTAAATTGAACAGGCTTGAATTTTTATTTATCATTATTGTTCTCACAATCACGAGTTTACTGAATCCCTCTGCTAGACGGGAAGAGCGAGCGAAGCGAGCGCCCTGACCGGTTAAATACCATCTGACCGTGCCGGGAAACGCAAATAATCTTATAGCGCGGGCGAAGCCTCGACGGGGAAGGTAGTATATATACTTTGAAGTTTACGTAAATAAAAAAGAATCTTCGTTTTGCGTGCGCTTTAATAACCGAAAAACTACTTAACCTATTTCGCTGAACATTTCACAATTTATTATTATTTGTCCCGGGAATGTTAACACGTCATTATTTCTATAGTAGAAGACCGTGTAGGTTGCATGCTCCCGTATAGGAAAACCTAGAGATTTATTTACATAAGCGCCAAATGGAATTACCAAAAACATCGTATATTCCAGAGCATTGCAGTGACTTCGATTTATTTAATTAATATTGAATTGATATTACACATTTTATTATTTTCGTAATATAATTTGTCAAATCTAATACAAAATTTATTTTATTCGTACACTGAAATTTAGCAATAGCGAAGCATTGCCGGGCACTAGTATATATACACACAAACTTCAGTCTGATGTGATATGAGGGTATCTAAAAATTTGTATCTACTATATGACGGTATACAAATTTATAAAGCGTCTTCCTTGCGTTATTATTCCTTATATTTTTGCCGATGACGTTTTTGTAAATTATCCTATTGTTCTACTAGCCGACTGCAAATTTATATTAAACGATGCGTATTACAGACGTATTCGGTTTGTTTTATATATAAATACTTGGACTACTTAACTTATATCTAATATGGAACAGCTATTTTCAGTTTTCCTTTGGGAGAACGACTCACCGATTCCAATTTCCACCAGGTCGATTTTTGTACTATTTCTAATATCAAACATTTCTTTCCTTTTTTTTCAACTTCATTTCGTTATTTGATGTTATTTTTCTACGCCAATTCTTTCGTTACGTCCTAGTTTTTTTTTTATACGTTATTCTCAAATACATATATCGATTTATACGTAAAGGAACGTTTAATTCCTTTAAATTAAGTATTTAGATCGTACGGTTTTGCTTAAATAGAATTCATCGGAAAAAATTATATAATTTAGGAAAGACCTAAACGCCTAAAGTTTTTAGTCGCTTTGCGATTCGTACATTTAGATTAACGGCTGTCCATCTATTTAAAATCTCTCAGTATAATCCGATTTTTCAAACGCTGCGAAATAAAGAGTTGTTTCAGGACCTCGTAATTTGAAGTGAACCTTCATCCGGCGAGCCGTTTCTTCATGTTTGGGAAGAGGAAGTTATCTCTCGAAGCCAAATCCGACGAATGACGCATTTGGAAACATTTCGAAGCGTAGGACGTAGAGCTATCGCATCGACGATCCGAAAAGCGTGTACAGCCGAATTATCGTGTTGAAAGAGAACTTTCTTTTCGACCGGTCGTGAATGTTTGCAGGAGAGATGGATCAGTCGACGAAAAGCAGATGGACCTGCAGATTGATTTCGGACCTCCAGAGATGGCTGTGCTGAAAACGCTTGGAACTAGGGTACGACCTAACCCGGTTCCTTACCGGTCATGAGTGTTTCAAGGCGTACTTGTAGACGCGGAGGAAAATACCGCGGAACACACGGTGTTCGTGTGAGATCGGTTCCTGCAGCATATGGAAGCATGCACGGGAGAATTCGGCAGGTGTACCCAGGAGAATATTATCGGGACTGTGCTTCATACCGAACGATCCTGGCACGCGGTATCCACGTTGCCGGTTAAGATCATCCACACCGAGTTAGCGGAAGATCTCCTGCGCATGTGAGGCGATCACGGGGCTGAGCGATGCAGATAGGGTCGTAGGGTTGATTCTCGCCAGCGCATCGAACTATACAACAATAGCAGGCTTCATAACGGGGATTATGTAGCAGAAGGACAGGGAAGCAAGGGAGTAGAGACGTCCTCGGGTGGAGCCGCCTCTTGTCCGCGTTTACATGGGTGAGGGTGGTGAGGAAGCCCGAGGGACTCCTGATCCTCTGCGCTGAGAAGACGAGTCCCGACGGGGCTTCTCCTCGGGGTAGCCCCGCTTGAGACCAGGTAAAGAAGACCGAGTCCCGGTTACAGGATGGGGTGGTCGGAAACGGCGTAGGCGGGCCCGACTCTGCCCCTACCCCATGACTTGAGGCGAAGGCACCTTTCGGAGCTGTGGTTTGCTTAACTGCAGATCCAGCTCCGGGAGGCGGGAGAGGAAAAATAAATTTGGCGGAAGATGTCCAGGGATAAATAACTACATATGAATCTCCTTTGGGGCACGTTCCCGATACCAAGAGATCGAAGTTTAAAAAAAAAAGCAGGATCTCGACAAGTTCGAGGCGTGTGGCCAGCAATGGAGGCGCGGATGGAGAGAAGACACACGTTTGCTGTGATAATACAAACGGAATGCATCTATGATGTGTGATTTTTAAAAGGAAAAACTTTTCGGTACGCAAAAGAAAAACTTAATTTCACAGTTAAATAAACATTAATTTCTACAAAATAAAAGTAACGAAATTTAAATTTTGTATATATATTTCACTTTTGAAACGATCGATATCTTCGATTAAAAAGTAATCGTCTTTATTATAATATACAATTTATGTAACAAGAAAATCATAAAATTAAAACTTTCCTGTTATTTTTTAAGGGGCATAACTAAAACTCTAAAGATGAAAAAAAAATAATTTGATTTAAAGATTCAACATAAAACGGTTGCAAGTTGACCTATTTATATCGATTCCAAATTTTTTCTTTTAATTTCTAGAACATCGTTATAGTACAACTTGTAGGGTCTAAAAATTGTAAGAGAAGAAAAAGATTAAAATGAAAATTTAGGATAAAATGAAGGCAAGCCGTCTAATATTTGAAAAGTGGATGTTCTCGGCTAAGGGAAGAAAATCCTCATAGAAACTCCTCGATCACTCAGATGGGAAGTATGCAATCTATTCTTTATGGAATAATCATATACACTTGGAATTTGTATAAGAACTGCTATTTTAAATAAATTTAAAATTCACAAGCAGATAGACACTAATGGCATCAAGAAAACAGAAAACCATTAGCAGGCTGTAACACCTATGTGATAAGGTGAGTTGTAAGGTAATTAAAGGTGTAATTTCTAGACGGTTTGTTGTTATAAAACATTATCACAGAACGGAAAGCAATGGAAAAATGCTTGAAACTAGAAGAGGAATTAAAAAAAAAAACATAAAAAATTATCCAACCGAAGTGCAGCGATAATTATGACACCGTAATGTGAACAACAGTGAAGACAGAATTATTGAGGAGCTCTGACATTTACGTACCTAAGAAAATAAATATTTACGTCGATTGAAAAATGAAAATAAAATCTTGAATTGAATTGTAGAAGATAAACATTTGAAGTATAGTGCGTTCGGAAAGACTCTGTGCAGTATTCCTTAGAATTATGTAGTACATTCTGTTCTTCTGGCGTTAGGTTGGTTGTCCTGTAGGTTCGTTGGGCATTGTCTCAGTAATAAACCAAGACGCCAATTATTGAGTTGTGATCGAACGATCTTCGTTTCGTTACGTTTATCGGAATCAATAGTTGCGAGAAACGTAACGGTTCTTTCCGTAGAGGAACGCATTTTTCTCTTTGAATACATCTTTCGTGAAGGTGAGAAGTATACTGATTTAGCGAAGCACAAGTTTTCCGATAAAGTTTCCAAATACTCCTGTTCCTTACCGCGATGCAGTTCAAACAGTTATCGAAAATTTTCGGGCAACAGGCTATGTTGAAGACGGTGATCAAGCGGAAGACCACATAAACTAAACGAACAAAAGTCGCTTGATATTTCGGATGCTATGGCCGAAAGTCGATGCATACGTTACCGCAGCAGCAAGATATCGGACTTGCTACCGCGCTGTAAGAAAAGAACTGAAATTTTTTCCTACAAAGTAATGTGCGTTCATGAACTGAAACTTACAGATCATGCAGTTGTTGAATCTGTAAACTCGAAAAAATGCGTATGGGAAAAGAAAAATTAGGATAAATAAAGACAATTATGAATAAATGTTCGATTCTAATAGGTAAATAATAATACATTATACGAGGTGCGATCAAAAAATATCCAAACGTATTTTTTTATATAAGCATTAAAATTTTCAAAAAAGTAAGAAATCTGGATTAAATTTTATCAGAAAATCGGTGACACAAAAGCAGGGACAGTGAGGAAGATTCAGAAAGCTTTCGGTGATCACAGAATTCAGGGCGCTATCACCGTTTCCACGATGTTCTGCCATCTTTCAAAAGTGACAAATATTCTACTGTGGCAGACCTTCCGCCGAGAAAAATCGAACGAGTTCGGCAGATTGTGATGAATGATCGTCGAATAACAATTAGAAATCTAGTTTATAATAATTAGAACACGGGTGTGAAGTTATGATCCTCAGTTAAAGGTACATTCATCCCGTCGGAAAACTTACAAGTTCTCCGCGACAAAAGAAAGCGAGGCGATCACAAAGTGATGTGACGGTTACACTGGTAGATTTTTTTGATTATGAACGCACGGTTCATTACGAGAACGCTCAAGAACAAACTGTCAATAAAGAATACCGCAAAACTGCCTACTTCGTCGGCTAAGAGATTCTGTTTCTACGCTTTAGACCGCAGTTTTGAAAAAACGGTGATCGGAAAATTCATCGCAACACTTCGGTCCGTACATTACAACTTAAACAGAGATTGTACAAAACACGAGCTCAAACGACTTCAGCAGGCTTCTCAGTCATCAGATAAGGTTCCCTGAGATTTTTAGCTCTTTCCTGAGCGTAAAATTCTGCGTAAAGGAAAGAGATTTGAAGACAGAGAAGAGATGAAAAGAAATTCGATAGTACGACTTATAGTTCTCACTAAAAATGACTTTTTAAAACTCTTCCGACTACGGAAACATCGCTGAGCTAAGTGTGTCCCCTCAGAAGGGGCCTAATAAAGATTACACCCTCATTGAAGTAAATAGGTGAAACATTTTTGCTTTATGAGCCGAGGTCGGATACCTTTCGATCAAGCCTCATATATACGTATTACATCAGGAATGAGTAGTTATGCTAATACATAAAAAAAGGAATTGTCCCAGCATTTCGCTGAAACCGTGACCACAATCGAAGCGCAATCAAAAAATACGCAAGTAATTATAAAATACAATATACGACGTCTGTAAATAAAGTAATGAGACTAGTTTTTTTGCAGCCAAAGTGGGAACACTGTAAAGTTAATAGTAAACGTATAGTTATATGAACAGCTGATTTATATTAGGTACTAATATTTTAAGTCTATTGTTACCGCACGAGAAGTAAACAAACTCTTCGTGAAACGAGTTAGTTTTTGTTGCGCGTTACAAAAATGAGTGATACTAATTATAAGCAGCGTTGTGAAATCAAGTCTTGTTAAACTCTGTGAGAATGCTACTTAAACTTTTTAAAATTGAAAAGGTCGTATAGAGATGACGCTCTGTCACGAGCCCAAGTTTTTAGGTGGTTTAAAGCATTTCCTGATGCCGGGAATCAGTTGCGGACGATCACGCTCTGGAAGTCCGTTAACCTTAAAAAGTGACGACAATGTTGAGCGAATCGGAGATTTGATACGGTACGACCGGTGAATAACTGTCAGAATGATTGCAGAACAATCGAATTTGAAACGTACCACAGTTCATAAAATTTTGATAAAGGAATTGGACATGAAAAAACGTTTGTGCAAAATCGGTCCCAAAAAACTTCCGATCTTCTAGGGCGAATCGAAACTGTTCCTGATTTTCTAAAAAATGTTATTACTGGTGATGAATCTTGAATATTTGAGCAGGACCCAGAAACAAAACGCTAGAGCAAGGAGTGGGGCACACTTCAAACTTACCACTTGCCAAAAAAGCAAAAATGAGTAAATCAAAACCGCACTAATTTCTTTCTTTTACAGGAATGGCATTGTCCATAAGAAGTTTTTGCTTACAGGAGAGACTGTAAATCAATATGTTTATGAAGAAATTCTTGAAAAACTGAGGAAAAGAGTTGCCCGCGTGAGACCAGTCATCTTAGACAACTGTATGCTGCATAATGACAATGCACCTTGTCACACTGTACTCTCAGTTAATGAGTTTTTGGCAAAGATAAACAATCCTGTAGTTCCTCAACCGCCTTATTCACCTGACTTTCACCCTGCGACGTTTTCTTGTACCCGACTTTAAAAATACCCCTCGAAGGTACAATTTTGGAACAGTAGAAGACATAAAAAAAATATAACATACCATCTTAAGGATATTCCGATTTCTGAGGTCCAGCACTGCTGTGAAGAGTAGAAACACCGTTTGAAGCGTTGCGTGGATTCCCAAGGGAACTATTTCGAAGGTGATAGAGCCATTTATAATTGGATTGTAAAGAAAACGTTTTTCTGAACCGGTCTCATTATTTTATTTACAGACTCGTAAATGTGATTAAAGTTCATATTAATTATTTAAAATATTAAAGAAATGCAAACACATAATGTTACTCAAATACATACACGCCCACCGGGCCGGTCTAGTGGTTAACTCGTCGTTGCAAATCGATCCTTTAACGACTGATTTTCAAAGTCGAACGTTCTAAATTTCAAATCCTAGTAAAAGTTAGTCGCTTTTATACGGATTTGAATACTAGACAGTGGATACCTGTGTAAGTTGGTAGTTGGGGTTCAATTAACCACACATCTTAGGAATGGTAGGCCTGAGTCTGTCTACATCTCATTTGTATGTCGTACATATCATCCTAATCGCATTGCGTTCATCTCATTGTGCGGGGAGGAGAGTCGCTTATCGTTCAGTGTTTGACCAGACTCCAAAGTACGCATTAGGAAAATAAACAAATAGGATACGTGAAAATATTTGTTATAAAAAATACCTGCAAAATAATTCACTATTCAGGAGACATTAATTAAAATTATTTTTAAAAGATGACAGAGAAATATTTCTGTAAAATGCAGTCTTTTAATTGTTTTTCTAAACATATTTAACGAAAGGTTTTTTAATTATTTGGTATTTTATTAAAAGCGACAGTAGAAACTTAACAATACCTTTCTCTTAAGCCGAAATTCAGTATTGAGCTACTCGAAATATTCTGTCGTCTAGTTTGATTTTCTTTTTTCTTTTGAGATTAAAAGATTAGCGCACAACATGAATAGAGAATAATATTTTTAATCGATTAGCCTTAAAAAAGTCGCATCAGGATCGTTTCATAAATCGATTCTAAATCAGATTGATAATTGTAAATATGTCTTAAAATTACTTATTATTTCGCTATAATTAATACAAATTGTATACTAGGGTTCTAAATGTGTAATTTATCCGCCTAGAGATTAGTATTACTTGTAATATTAGTTTAGTAATAAATTGTAAAGTAATTCAGTAATAAGGTCCTAATTTATATTGAAGGCGATTGCGCTGTTACACCGTGAAAAATTCGTATATGAGACGGTCAGGTAGATGAAACGCGAAGGAATGTAATTTTATTATGACGTTTGAACGTATATTTCTGTGTCATTCATCCGGTTTTTGTAACAGTGTTTTTTGAAAAGAATTTCTTTCGTAATAGCTTATTTTTATCGCTTATAGAGCTAAGTAGTAAGAGCGTTTTAACCGCTTAAATAAAATCACTGTATCATATTAGAAAATGTTGTTGGAAAAATCGCTTTTATTTTTAATATTTTATATTAATTCATACTCGATTGATTAAGACCGAATGAAAGCACGAAAGATTTTTTTCCCTTTTCTTAAGATTTATGATTAATCGTAATCCCAAACTTATAATTTATTATAATATTTTTAATTATATTTATTTCCTTGAAATAACAGCGCCATAATTTTATCGCACACCACGTGCATTACTTGAAAAGTCTACAAGGAAAGGTTTTGTGTAAATTACCATCGCAGACAGGAATATCTTACGGGAGTGCACAAAAGGCAATAATGAAATTATATCTACATGCATACAGATTACATCGCGTACAAGATTGAAACCCTCCCCCCCCCCACGCTGTTAAAAGAATAAGGTTCTGCCAGCGATTTATGAACCAGATGGAAAGTAATGGGATGGGGGCGTACTGGATAATGTGGTGTTTTTTTAGAGATGAGGGGCATATCGTCACCTTAGCGGTTATATCAATAGTCAGAATAACAGATATTTATCGACGCAAAATTCACATCGTACATGAATATCCGTTGTACTCACAAAACGTAGGGGTTTGGAGTGCGAGTTCTGGATGACGAATAGCAAGACCGATTTTTTAAGAAAACCTTCACATTCCGGCATATCAGGATATAATTATCCAATTTGCAGCTCTTTTCCAGCCAGGTGAACGCTATTGTTACCTGCAACAAAACGGGGCAATGCGCCGTACATCCAAAAACACCGTTGAATTTTTGGAAGAAACGTTTGGTGATCGTATGATCTCAAAAAGTCTGCGCCTTCTCGCCCCCTCGTTACCGGACTTCTTTTTTGGGTTTTTTTTTTTAAGAATGTGTATATCGAGCAAATCGACACACTCTACAATACCAGGAGCGAGCCGTTACTGCAGAAATGAATTCCATTAGCGCTGATGTCCTACGAAGGATGTCAAAAAATATGGTGAGAAGGGTTCCGAACGGCCTTTAGGAAAACGGTGGACAATTCCAGCATTTGCTGTGGTTACCGATTGTGCGTAACTACTTTCAACGAATCAAATGCGAGTATCTCTGTATTATAGTCCGTAGTGGAATTATAGTGTATAGTGTCATGATGTGCGGGATATAACGATCGCACTGTAATATACGATGTCATTCTGACATTCAATTCGTTCTAAAAATGGGCGATAACGCCCCTTTTTGGGGGCTGAAGGCCTTCAGGGCGGGCAGTAGAAGGCCCACCGAAAATTGGGGGGCGTTCAGGCGGTCTAGGAAGGCGAAGACTGAATACAAAAAAAGGCAAAATTTTATGTTTTCCTGATATTTTAAACTAAAATTAAATTCCTACTACACTAGTAAATAAAATTAAAGGGATACCTATATTTTATGATAAAAAATGATTCTATTCAAACCGCTTTAACTTTGCAGCCGAGAGGCTTAGAGAGACAAATTAAAAAAAAATTAAAGCTTGAATGCATGATTTCAAAAATCATCAAATTAAAAAAGAAATCAGCGAGAAGAAAAGTTTTAAAATTTGAACGTTTTTCTTCGTGTCGGATCGAGCGCACGGGGAAACAAATTTTTTCGGTAAACTGCATTAAAATCGTTTAGAAGCTTAAGAATTTAGTTTTAATTTATTTTTTTGTATGTTTGTCTACGATTTTTCTGAACCGAAATATTTCTCTTTAAAGAAAAAAGACCACTTTGACTTTAATGCTGCATATCTGCCGATCTAAGCGACGTATTGATACAAATAAGTACGGAAATTAAAGGGTTTTGATCTAGCTATAATGACAAACTGTGAAGTCTTTAATGTAGCGTTGCATTTTTTGGCTTTTGTTCATTTTGTGCCGGGGTACTGAAATCTTTGAAGATTGAGACTGCAACATGTATCACACCCGCTCTCAGTTTAGTTGAGAACTAATGTTAATTAAATAATTAAAAATCAACCCGATAGAATAATTAAAAATTGTATCGTTATATTGAATATTCTATCAGATTTGTTATATAACTAAATAGAAACAATTGTAATCGTTTTGAAAGCAATTTTAATAGAAATACTTCCAAATATGATTAAATATGCGTCTTAATCGCTCTCATTTAAATAGTAAATTTCAACTCAGAAATAGGATATGCCACGTTTAAAAACAATAATTGCAATTGTGTTTAAAAGCCCATCTTAAAAACAGCAATTGAATTATTATTTTTTAACAGACGGTAAGTTTAATAAATTTCGGGGACGTTAGAAAATTTTTGATTCTTAATGCGGACGGCGGGCGAAAACGTTTGAGAATCAATGTGACATTCAAAGAATTTAACGCGTAAATTCAAGAAAAATTATTTTAAAAAGTTAGGTAAAAAAGATTTCTAATTCCAAAACACTTATCTCATTTTCTTTAGCGATTTATTTACATCGATTGAATGCGACACCGATTTGTTGCCTTTTTTTTCTACCGGTTTTTATTAAATATTTGGCCATTTTATAAACCGATCTCCGTGGCGGAGTGATGGCGTCTCGATCTTTTATCCGGAGGTACCGGGTTCGAATCCCGGTCAGGCGTGGTATTTTTCACACGCTATAAGTTTCTATTTCATAAACCACGCACAAATTTCGAGCTTATATGGCGAGATCATCAAACAAAAAAATTAATAAAAAAAACCTATAAACCATCTATATTTAAAAAAAATTAAACTATTCTAAAAATTAAACGTAATACTTTTTAATATTTTTAAATTTTGTAAATTATTAATCAAAATAAAATTAAATTCTAAATTATTATTCTTAATATTTCTAAATTTTTTTTCGAATTCGGTAACAACATAAGGGCCATTTAATTTTGTTGTCGCTAAATTTAAAAACTCGAAATTTAATAATACAAAACGTTAAAAATATTATTTTTTAGTCCGTCATGTTTTTGAAATCGATTTTATTTATTTATTTTGATTATTATCATTTTGCATTATAAAATAAGCCGATATCTGGATCGGTCATTCCTAATGTAACACGCAAATGAAATTATTATAATTATTTAGGTGCGTTTGTGTATCTTCGTTCTCAAGCTTATAAAATAACATTTGTTTTGGAAAAGCTCCATCCGTTAAATGCGTTCCCTCCGATTCTTTTGGCTTTTGCTTAGATTATTACACGTTTATTTCTTTTGTATTTAGCTATTTTCTGACGGCTTCGTTTCTTTTTTTCTTTTACATAATGTCATTTACAGAGAATATAATCTCCTGAGAAACCTCATTTCCGTAGATTTTAGGTAACGAACTTCTTTTTACTCGTTCTAATATTAATACTGACCGTAACGTTTTTATATATAAAAGATTAAACCGAAAGATAAAAACAAGTTTTTAAAATTTAAATACAGTTTACCGACCGTTATACGAACATTTTTAACGATTAAAATGTTGGGTTTAGTACTTTGTATTCCTTTGGAAAATTTAATTTAATTTAATAATAACAAATTTTATTTCAAAATCGAATTTTTGCTTTCTCTTGAGTAACAGCTTCGTAAGAAGTAATTTTATACTTAAAAAATTACTTTCCGGATTAAGGCGAACATCGAAACGCCTATTATCCGGATTGACCGTTAAAAGACCGATTCCGGATAAATAGAAAATTAAAAAGGCTTCATCATACGCCTTGAACATGCCATTATAATATTTAACGGGTATCGCATGTAATAAAAAAACAAAAATATTAAAAATAAATCTATTTCTGTGAAATTAAAAGGTTACTCAAGACTACGTACAGTAGTTAAAAGTCAGATAAAATAGCGTACTGATTTACGAATTTGTAATCGAGCATCAGCATTAAACCATTATCGATAATAATAAAACTTACATTTACCGCTTTTTCTTTTTTATATTATATGAGCGCTTTCGTAACGATCACTTTTCATCATATATTAAACAAAATGTTTATTAAATATAAAAAAGAACAGGCTGTTTCGTCTTCTGCTTAGAAGATGAAAGCGTTGCAAAAGCGCTTTGTATTGTATAATACAAAAAATTAAAAACAGTAAGTGTAACTTTTATTATTATCGATAATACAATGAGTAAAAAAAATACGAGTAGAAATTTACTAATAAAGGAATCTGAATTTATAAAAATTATATATGTATATATAATCGGTCAATTTTTTTTTATTTTATATTTTGTAGTCAAGTAACCGGAGCCGATGCAGCCAGTCGCGTCGCACATACAGTAACAATGACATTGGCATACAGTGCAACAAATGACGGTTGGTTGATCCGCCGCGCCTTACACTATCGCATCCCTTAAAAATCGAAATTCAAAAAACCCGAAAATGGTTTTTAAATATTGATCTGAGAGTAATTTCAGGCCCTAATCTACTGCATATTTCGTCTAATATAGTTGGAAATAGGGAAAATTTGCAATTATCGTTCAAAATTCTTTAACCTTTCTTCATCCTTTTCAAAAAATCTAGAAATTAATATTTGGATATTCATATGAAGTTTACACATACCAAAAATCAGGTTGATATCTTCATTTGAAAAAAATTCAAAGAATTAAAAAAAAAAAAAGGTTTCAAAAAAAAAGTTAAATCCATCACAACCCTTTAAACCAGGAATTTCAAAAATCGTTTCTTAGTGGTACGCTTACACCGTAAGAACATGTAAAATTTATTTAAAATAAATTTTCATAAATTTATTTTTAATAGTTTATGCTGGACGTTGATTATGTTCTTTTATATATATATATATATATATATACATAGAGGTGTGCATTGTGGGTAAATTAATAAACAGGGTCCCAAAAGTTCTTACATGATTTTAAAAATTAATAACTTTTAATTTTCTTTCTTTTTCTGTTAAGCCTCGGGAACCACCGTAAGGTATTACTTCAGTGGATGATATGTAAGAATGTAAATGATGTGTAATCTTGTATAATCTCAGGTCGACCGTTCCCGAGAAGTGTGGTTAATTGAAACCCAACCGCCAAAGAATACCGGTATCTACGATCTGAAAAGATAAAAAATATTTTATCTTAGTTAAAGCTACTGCCTGTACTAGGATTTGAACCGTAGAACTCCCGACTTCGAAATCAGCTGATTTGTGAAGACGCGTTCACCACTATACCAAACCCGTGGGTTAGTAAATTTTAATTTAACTTAACTCACAGACAGTCTGTTGTCCGACAGATACAGTCTTGTAATTTCTGAAACGACTCGGCGTAACATAAGAGTAACCTTATTCCGCTGGATCTCCAGCCATGTTGGAATTTCAGGAAATGAACGCTCTGATAGTGCGGGCAAGGAGGCATCCTCTTTTTGCAAATCGCGTTGTTTCAGACGATTTAGTCTGTTTTCTGAAGAGGGTGATTCGTGATGAGCGGCAAAGCGAACGGAATGCTACCGTCAGCGATAAACTTTGTCGAGTTAAAAACACTGTTTCACCGTGGAGCTCTTGGTGCAGGATATACGCCGAGAGGAGGTTATAAATAGGGCATACTAGGCTCACTCACGGATAGATGTCTGATGAAACAAACAGATACACCGCATCCTCGTGGACTACGTTTTTTATGCAGTATCGCGTCGGAAATATAAATTAGGAGCTAACATCCAAAATACGCTCGGTAAAAATACGATGATGTTATCAAACGTCTTGTTTCTTAAGCCAGTGCATTTGTATTCTAACATTATAATTAATGTAATTATCCTACCCTTGTAAACGGCACTTGCCTGTGTGTGCGTCTCTCTTAGCTTAGCACCGGAATGTACCGATCAGTAGCGGAAAATCCCGATTCGTTAGTAAATGTCTCGCGGTGGTCTGGCGTATACTTGTTATAATATTATATATCGATATACCCTAAATATATCTATATACGTGCGAAATATATATAGAAGCTTTGGAAAATTTAGTACCTTTTAACAAGATCCGAATTTTCGGATGAAAATCGCAAATATCTCGAAAACGGTCGATCCTAGCGTTCTGAAATTTTTTTCGCCCGTCTAGTTTTATCCTATCCGCTCCCAGCGGTACCCATCGGATGATAATATTTTCAAGCGCCCCTAGGGCGGCGTTCAGAAATTGTGGAGGTGGTACGAAGGGGTATCTCGGCAACCGCTGATCCGATTTTCACGACTCAAACGGCGTCTGTATCGGCAGATTGAGCGCCAACTTTTTAACGCACCGGGTACACTCTTGATCGACCGGATCTTAGTTATCCGGAAATTAAATCGTTTAGCTCTATGTTTTGATCGCACTCACCCGCCGTAAAACGATCCGATATTTCGCTAAATACGCTGAAACCTGTGCGCTAGCGCAACTGTAAAGTATAAAATTATAAAAACTAAAAGGTAGAATATAAAAAATATATAAAAAAGCTTTTAGAAACGGTCTTAAATTAAACGCACAAAAACTAGCTTTGATGGTGATATGTAAATTTACGCGAAGTCATAGCTTCAATTTAAAAATTTGATGAGAGTGAGGTGCCGTCGGTGCCCTTGAACTAGTCTTATTTATTTTAAAAGCACTGCGTCCGAGCGCTAATAACGATCTTCGTTGTGCGCCCCAAAACGCAAACCAATAAAATTGATACAGCGTTTTTATTGTGCAGGTATCCGATTAAATGATACCCTATTTTCATTTTTTGAACGCCAGCTTTCTTTCTTCTTTTTTTCTAATCCGGTTAGGGGTTTTATTGTTTCTCATAAATATTTGAATTTATTATCGCTTTTGATCGTTTAACCTTTTGATACTTTAATTTTTTTGCTTTTAATTTGAGTGTTTGGCAGCCGGTATGTTTTCGAATGAAATTCGTAAATCGGTTTTATTTGCGTGTTTTTCTAAGATTTGGAGTTTTGTTTTGCTTCTTCTGTCTTTTCTAAAAGCACTAAATCATCTCCAAAACCTAAAACATCAATTCTAAGCCCTTTATTGATATTATATATATATATATATATATATAATATTAATGTATATATATATACATTATATATTAATTAATATATATATATATATACCATACCAAATACCAAATTTTCAGAGTTTTTTGGATAGTTTTTTTTTTTTTATTTCAAGCATTTTAAAATACAAGTTTTAATAATAATTTTATTTTTATGAAATTTTTGCCGATAACTAAAATACTACAAAAATTATTTCTGCGTGATTTATTAATAGAAAAGACCATAAAAAATATTTCACGATTTTACCCTTAAATATTTTCATTTTTTTCTGTACAAATAAAAGATCACAGTTTTCATCTTGTTACGCATCGTATATGGAATTGTACGAGTAGACATGTACTAATCGTATATGAAACTTTAGAGGGAAATACCTCGGATTTCCTGTAAACATTATCTGCACAAAATTTTTGTAACTATAAATTCATATAGAAAAAGAGAGAGCACGCGGGCGCGTGGTCTGTGTGTGATGAATAGCAGACTAATAAATCAATAGAGATGTGAGCGGCATTCTATTTCTGATTAATCGATAACATTTTTATTTAAAAAAATTATTTTTGAGATAATAATGATGTACGACTAGGCTTAGACGTATCATTAATAGTAAAAATGTATTTGCTACGATTCATTTTTGATTTTAGCTCTTGTTTTCCGGCGATTCTTATGTTTATCCTCATCACCGCGTTTCAAAGGAAGCAAAAGTGTCCCGATATCATGAGAGATTCAAAGTAAAAGTACATTCTCGTACAAAATCGATGAGCTTTAAAAACACGAACAAGCATTATATTATTTAGATATAACTGTATCTTTTTTCATAATATTTCATTTAAAAAAACCGTTTTGAACTAAATAATATTTCTGTACAGGATTTTTACTCGCTTTTTAGATTAACTGAGTTCTAGAAATATTTTAATCTACCTAAACTTTATTTTCCACTATTCCAAAACGGGTTCTAGTACGATTCAAATCAAGGGGAATAAACTGGTGTTCACTGTAGACAACCCCAAAATAGGAATTACCTACAAAAAAACCAATTATTGATAAGTTGACAAATATTTACGTTTTCGGATTTTAAAGACGACTACTTTTTTTAGTACATATCTATTTGCAAAAATCTATAAAAATAAATAAATCTTTCACCGATCCGTACATAATGATACATTATTTATTCGTAGATCGCTTGAGGAACCGTTAGATTTCTACTCCGTAGATTAAAAAAAAACCGCCTCAGCGTTTACCTGGATAGTAAAACCTTGATCGGAGCGGCCAATTAATTAATTATAAAATAAAGCGATAAATGGCCGCATAACTTTTCCGGCTTTATCCTTGACAGACCTTTTTAACAAATACGCCAAAGAGGTTTTTAGACATTAATGACTTAATTATTCGGTATTTGAACTAAGATGGCGAAAAATATTAAATTTAAAAAAAATCATCGATCATAATTTTTACTAAAACACCGTTTGGGTTCTATTTGCCTCCCTTGCTCAACAGGTACCTCATATGTAGTTTTAGTTCTAATAACAACTACAACTTGGAAAACGTATTAAGTATCAGAATTAATAATTTTAAAAAAATTAATTAAAAAATCTGATCCACGGGACCCTTTTTTTTAAAAAAAAGGTTCCTCCCATCATTCTACAGTAATAAAAAGATACAGTTGAATTTTCAATTTTGATAAGTTCAGCCAAATTTCAACTTTTTTGGTCGACGGATTTTCAAGATAAAAATCTATATAGGTGTTGAATATCCCTCGCCCGTAAATTCGATCGAAGTAAAAGTTTGAAATTTTAAATATTGCGGTTGGAATTATCGGAATAATTGGAATTTTAAATAATTTCTTTAACGGGGTTTCCGCAAATGTAGACGTTTCGAAATTTCCTTAGTCCAAAAAACGTAGAAAATTACATCGAACTAAACTCTATTTTCTACGACTGCTTTAAAAAAAGTGAAAAGTAGAAAATGGTGATAACTACCCCCTCCGTTTTTTAATTTTTCTAAAATTGAATGCCATCGATTCTCAAAATTTATGTCGACCCAATATTAGGATATTAATTCACAATACAGGCCGAACTCATGTATACGTATGAACAAAAATTTCTATAACTTTTTGTGTATTTTTGGACTAAGGGAGTTTTAAAATGTTTGCGTTTGCATAAACCCCGAAAAGTAAAATTTTGCCCGATCGTTAAAATTTATTTTCGTAACTTTGCTGTTGCAACAGCGATAGAGAAATAGCTGGGAAAATGAAACTATAGATTAACTTCATTTAACATGGCTCGTTGGTGTATATATATTATATAAACGATTATAAATATAAATTATACACCCGCTTACCAACAAATATTTGTCTAGTTTTACATCCTAGCGCTTTAGGAAAATTATTTCCATCTTCAGGGATGTATCGTAACTAATTATACATATAATAATAATAATACTTCGCATATTAAATGAGTTAGATGAATGAAACCGTGTAATAAATTTAATCTAAACCGGGTGTATACAGTTTGGGATGTGCAAGCTGTGTTTTCAAATACGTCGGCATGACAAATCGATCCTTCCCAATCAGAATTAAAGAATACATAAATTGTATAAAAAAGGATACATAGAAAAATCTAACATCCTGGATCTAGATCATAATTATGACCCTAACAAATTTTATTAATATCTTTGATTACTCTAATAATATATAATATATATAAGCAGGAACAGATAAATGTGAAGAATGCAGAACAATTAGCTTAACTAGTAATGCAACAAAAATCTTAACTAGAATTCTGTACAGAAGAATTGAGAGGAAAGTGAAATAAGTGTTGGGAGAAGACCGATTTGGTTTCAGGAAAAGTAAAGGGACAAAGGAAGCAATTTTAGGCCTCAGATTAATAGTAGAAGGAAGATTAAAGAAAAACAAACCGACATACTTGGCATTTACAGACCTAGTAAATACATTCGGTAACGTAGACTGGAATAAAATGTTCAACATTTAAAAAAAATCAGGGTTCAAATACACAGATAGAAAAACGATTGCTAACATTTACAGGAACCAAATAGCAACAGTAGTAATTGAAGAACATAAGAAAGGGAGTCCGGTAGGGAACAAGGATGTTCCCTATCCCCGTTACTTTTTAATCTTTACATAGAACTAGCAGTTAATGATTACAGGACAATTTAGATCCGGAGTAAATGTACAAGGTGAAAAGATAAAGATGCTACGATTTGCTGATGATATAGTAATTCTAGCCGAGGGTAAAAAGGATTTAGAAGAAACAATGAACGGCATAGATGAAGTCCTACGCAAGAACTACCGCATAAAAATAAACAAGAACAAAACGAAAGTAACGAAATGTAATAGAATGACGAAGATGGACAACTGAATGTGAAAATAGGAAGAGAAAAGATTATGGAGGTAGAAGAATTTTGTTATTTGGGAAGTAAAATTACTAAAGATGGACGAAGCAGGAGCGATATAAAATGCCGAATAGCACAGTCTTTCGGCATTTCGGCAAATCGATGAAGAAAGAAGGATTTGGAAAAATATAGTTAAAAGAGAGACAGACTTATAGGCCACATATTAAGGTATCCTGGAATAGTCGGTTTAATATTAGAGCGTCAGGTAGAAGGAAAAAATTGTACAGGCATGTAACGTTTGGAATATGTAAAACAAATTGTTAGGGATGTAGGATGTAGGAGGTATACCGAAACGAAACGACTAGCACTAGATAGAGAATCTTGTACAGCTGCATCAAACCAGTCAAATGACTGAAGACAAAAAAAAAATAATAATATATAATATAATATAATAATATAAATAAAACAAATATTTTAGAAAGATTTCATATATATTTTAATTACAACAAACTGAAAAAGCAAACCGTGTTTGAAAATGATATTTTATTCAGACAAGTTTTAAACGATAATTATTAATTCTTATGTTGATCAAACTGATTTCCTTATAATAAACAACAATTATGATTACCGTACTGACAAGACGCATTTGGTACGATTTTATTTTAATAATTGACGTTCAGTTGTTATTTTTTTTATTAACTAACTCATTTAATATGTGAAGTATTATTATTATTTATTATATTTATAATTAGTTACGATAAGTCCCTCAAGAGAAAAATAATTTTCCGAAAGGGCTACGATGTAAATTTATACAAATGTTTGTTGGTAAGCGGATTTATAATTCTATATAAAATGAAAATAACTGCAAAATAATTCGGAATTAGAAATATTAAGTAAAATTGTTTCAGCACCTATTTAACGTTGCAAATTTAAATATTTTTAATAGTAATGTATTATTTAAAAATTCACTGACAGTGATAGTGTATTTAAAAAAAATAAAAATTTTATTTTAATTAAATCGATGAGAAGATTTTTTAAACGGTTCGGTAATTATTAATGATGTAAACGAAAGCATTCGACCCTTTCCGAGTAAGCCCAAGTTCTGTGTTGAGTTGCACCTAAACAGTACTGTTTCTGTCTAGGTTGATAAAAGTAATTATGGTTTTTTTTTGGTTAAGGGATTATTTTTGATTTTTGTTATAGTTAGAATTAAATAACAAAACATTTGTCTTAAAAACTGTAGGATGATCAAATTTATTTCGTTTACAACAATCAAACCGTATTGTTTTGATGCTCCTTAATAAAATGCTACTGAATTTTTCATTATTACTAAATATTTATATATATATATACACTAGCCACTATATACGCTATACGTCCAGCTAAAACCTGGATCCTCAGGACCCAGGCGAACCCCGGAGCCAACTCAGGGGCTCCTCGGAGCCTACCAGGGCCGCAGAGCTCGCTTCGCTCGCCATTCCCGTTTGCAGGGAGACGGCGCTTTGGTCCGCAAACCTCGTTTCGGTCGCCATTCCCCTCTACCCAGAGGATTCCACCCCCTGGACCCCCACACCGTTCGTTATCCTCTTGATTGCGAGAATAATACTGATAAATAACAAAGTATTCAGGCTTCATAAAATCCAGAAAAAGAAACTAAATTACAACGGCAGAATAACTGAAGTACTCACATCTTTTACTACGAAAAATTCTTTGCCGTGGTGGCAGAAATATATTAATGAAGTTAATATATTAACTTCATCTTTATCTTTTAACTTTATCTTTTATTTTGTTTTTTTTTGTTTGTTTGTTTGTTTGTTTTACCACCGGGTCCACAGTCAAGCAATTCATTCCGCAGAGGATGAGATGAATGTTTTGTAGCGTGTGTGAAAAATGCCATGCCTGACCGGGATTCGAACCCAGGACCACCGGGTGAAAGGCCGAGAAGCTATCTTTTTTTAATGAATAATCTTAATCTTTTTTCCTTAATGAAGAATATCTTTAGTTTAAAATTTCATCCTCCTTGGGTAGTGAAGAAAGAATGAATATTTTTAATATTTTAACCTTCAAGGGAGCTAGGGCCTCCCTCGGTTTGCGGCTTAAAACCTTCCACGGTATAATACGAATGTATCCTGAAAATTTGAAAGCGATCGATCGGTTGGTTCTTCGAGATTTTTCGATATGAAATATATCTAAAAACCTTCTAGGTTTTGCCAAGATACGCGGATAAAAATTTGTTTGCGATTGATCGAGTAGTTTTTTTATTTTTCCCGAACAAACCTAAAACCCTCTTCGTCTTTCAGTTATAGTATAGATATTTTCACATCTGAAGTATATCGTATTTTAACACTCTCTCAAAGAGATGAGTAAGGATAATGATCATACGCTTAGAGTCATTAGTTTTATTAAAGCGTTTAATAAAATTAACGCTTATTAAAATTGAATTAAAGAAGAATATCCTAATAATGACGTAAGAAGCGATAAATTAAAATTTGAATTTACATTTTCGATTTTTTATCCGGTAGAGAAGTAATACAAGTTACTGGTTATTTTTAACGAGGAAGCGGTCTGAAAATATTAGTTGTTTTAAGGAAAACGATCGACCGGTCATAAGGCGAAGGATGGTGCGGCAAGGGTGCAGAAAAAGTCTGAGCTTGGTGCGATGCAGATGTAAGTTACAATAGAGAAAGCATCGGATACAGAAATTGTACAACACACAGCTGAGGAGCCTGCAAAAGCCAAGAGAGTATCTGCAGAGAGGACGAGTACTTCAGTCGCCCAAAATATTCCATCGGAGAGCGCATAAAGTTTGGACTTAACAACCGTGCTCACCGTTGACCATCTAGATCGGCATCGGCTGATGCCAGCCGCAGAACATCACCGGTATCTGAAAAGGAAGAAGTCTGAGGCCTCAGACAACCTGGATCAGAGATGGAGGCCGTAAGGAGGATGGAAAGAAGATGTAAGAAAGGATGTCGGAAAGGAAAGCCTAGACGATAAACAAATGCCATATGTTTAGGAATCAAGATTTTCGAGTGTGTAATTTTTTTATTTTTTATCAAGAATGATATAAAATAATCTTCAATTTTTAATGTCAAAATGCGAAAGAATTTAAGTCCCTTTCTTTCGTTTTTGTTTGGGAAAAGGGCTAATGACTAAAGTAGCCGATGCCTATACCCTCGAAGTAAAAAAAAATAATCGCTTCAAAATTACAATTTTGTTTTATTTCTTTTTCAATAAACCGGTACAAATATTTTTATTATTCAAATGTTTTTTCAAAAGAGCAATTAAAATAGTAGTATATTTGACGGAGCTTAATTTACGAATACGTAAAATTAGCAAAAAAAGTCTACAATTACACACTAATATTTACATGAAATTTAGAATTTTAATATAAAAAATAATTGTTTCAGTTTTCTCATCCAATTTTGGCGTTTTTGAATGCGTTTGAGAATTGTACACGATATATATTTCACCTTAAATAACTGAGTTTTACGAGTTTAAAAGCGAAGGAAATTAAAGAAACCTACATTTTTTGCTTTCTCATTTACGTTAACCGTGTAGACGTAATTAAATACTTTCAACTAATCTCTGAAAACTGTTATTTTGTTCTATACTCATATCGTACCGTATGTTAATAAATATTCTAGCAAATCGCATCCTAGTGGAAGAATCTAATTATCTATAAAAATAAATTTATGCGAAAGCATTCAATGTAGAGGAAAAGTAGGAAAAAATATGCAGTAATTAAATGAAAGGTTATTTTTATAAAAGTTTCACGATAGTTTATCTATTATTTTACACGATATTTTTTTTATTAAGTTGGATTTTAACCGGTTTTAATTATTTTTTTTTTTAACGTTGAAGATAAAAATGCTGAACAGGTCCGTTTTTGTGGAACGGCATATGTACTCGTTCTTGTTATGCGATTTTAGTAAAATATTCTTTTATTTTATTGATATGTGAACCGTAAGCCTAATTTTAAAATTTTAATTTTATTTCGCTCGTTTAAATGGAGTTGAAAGAAGATAATTTTTTTTAATCGCTTTTGAAAATGAAATTTATTTATGAATACGAGGTTACAGAGTAACAGCACGGTAACATGATGTCAACAGTACTCAGCAGATATGCCAAGGAATCTGCGCGCAGTCAACAAGTGTAAGCGCAAATGAACCGGTTAAGGTGTAGTCTTGAACAGACTCAGGCCGACCACTCCTAAGTCGTGTGGTTAATTGAAAACCGACCGCCAAAGAACACCGGTATTCGTAATTTAGTATTCAAATCCATATAAAAGCAACTGCCTTTACAAGAACTCGTACCTCAGAACTCTCGATTTCGAAAATCAGCTGATTCTGCGATGACGAGTTTAAACACTAGACCGGTGATTCCCAAACTTTTCCGAGTCGCGGCGCCCTTTTTCAATTAAAATTTTTCCACGGCGCCCTACCCTAAATAAAAGTATGATTATTCTAAGTAAGAGATAAATATAAATAAAACTCGTGTAATTCATAATTTTTTATACTTTATTTACATTATATTAATAATTATTAATGTCTTATTATTGTCTTGGTTCAATTAATTATGAAGCTTTTACAATATTTCGCGGCGCCCTATGAAGAGGCCGCGGCGCACAGTTTGGGAATCACTGCTATATATTTTATACGGAGTATTAGGCAGTATTATTTTTAAAAACAGCACCTATTGAGATTTGATCGCGTGTGTATATCGCATCAAAAGAGAGAGCTACTGTACGTGCATATACGAGTATATATATATACCGTAAAAATTAAATATAGAAAAATGAGATGTAGCAAATACAAAAGCCAATATATTTTTAAATAAATTTGAAAAGATTTCTTCGGTATGAGATCTATCTGCAGAGTATGAAATTTCGTTTAAATGGCGCAAAAGATTTGAACCAAAAACCCTTTGGCTACAATACTCCAACCAAAATGGCAACCGTTTAATGTTTTTCACAACCGGTTTAAAAGTAGTCTACTGTACTTTTAAAACGGCAACCTAGCGAACTGAATAATTTTTTTTTTTTTTAATTAGCAAACGCTCCTTAATGGAAACGATCTATTTATCGATATGAGACGATTACTTGGGGTGTACTATAGCTGTCAAATTGCCGGCAAAGGATCGCAAAATGTTTCTCGCATTCGCTTTCCCTCAGTCCGTTCTGTTCAAGAAAATTTTAAAACGGAAGTAATATAATAAAATTAAGTTTATTTGATTTAATTTATTATTTTTAAAACCGTATATATTATTATTACTTGCGGCCGTTAACAGTAGAAAAATCAAAAATTATTTACCGCTATAACGTTAATAATTTTATTTTAAAAAATAAATAAAAATATGAATTTAGAATATTATTATTAAATATAAGTTTTGGTTATTTTTCTTAACGGTGAAAATAGTGTTTTTATTGATTTAGCCGACCGGGTACAGGAACCAGATTTAACCAAAAATAGTAAAAAAAATCGAAATGTTAAGTAACAAAATTTTGGTCCAGTTTGATCTCATTCATCAAATGATATTTTTACCTTTAAAGTTATGCTGTGTTAAATGTAGAATTGAGAAAAAATTTGGATCTACTTCACATACTTTGACCAAACGACGTTTTTATCATCGAAATTATATTTTTGTATTTAGAATAAAATCTTTATTTAAAAAAAGGCAATGAACTGCACAGTTTTCTCGGATACGCCAGTCTAGTTACTTAATTAATTTTTGGAAAAAAAAACGTTCTGGCTACTCAAGAAAGGGTTTTTTTAACGATTCAAATATTCATTAAAATTGATTTTAAATAAATTAAAAACGAATTGTAAAAAAAGGTTTTTTTTTTGTCTTCAGTCATTTGACTGGTTTGATGCAGCTCTCCAAGATTCCCTATCTAGTGCTAGTCGTTTCATTTCAGTATACCCTCTACATCCTACATCCCCAACAATTTGTTTTACATACTCCAAACGTGGCCTGCCTACACAATTTTTCCCTTCTACCTGTCCTTCCAATATTAAAGCGATTATTCCAGGATGCCTTAGTATGTGGCCTATAAGTCTGTCTCTTCTTTTAACTATAGTTTTCCAAATGCTTCTTTCTTCATCTATTTGCCGCAATACCTCTTCATTTGTCACTTCATCCACCCATCAGATTTTTAACATTCTTCTATAGCACCTCATTTCAAAAGCTTCTAATCTTTTCTTGTCAGATACTCCGATCGTCCAAGTTTCACTTCCATATAAAGCGACACTCCAAACATACACTTTCAAAAATCTTTTCCTGAGATTTAAATTAATTTTTGATGTAAACAAATTATATTTCTTACTGAAGGCTCGTTTAGCTTGTGCTATTCGGCATTTTATATCGCTCCTGCTTCGTCCATCTTTAGTAATTTTACTTCCCAAATAACAAAATTCTTCTATCTCCATAATCTTTTCTCCTCCTATTTTCACATTCAGCGGTCCATCTTTGTTATTTCTACTACATTTCGTTACTTTCGTTTGTTCTTGTTTATTTTCATGCGATAGTTCTTACGTAGGACTTCATCTATGCCGTTCATTGTTTCTTCTAAATCCTTTTTACTCTCGGCTAGAATTACTATATCATCAGCAAATCGTAGCATCTTTATGTTTTCACCTTGTACTGTTACTCCGAATCTAAATTTTTCTTTAACATCATTAACTGCTAGTTCCATGTAAAGATTAAAAGTAACGGAGATAGGGAACATCCTTGTCGGACTGCCTTTCTTATTAGGGCTTCTTTCTTATGTTCTTCAATTGTTATTTTTGCTGTTTGGTTCCTGTACATGTTAGCAATTGTTCTTCTATCTCTGTATTTGAACCCTAATTTTTTTAAAATGCTGAACATTTTATTCCAGTCTACGTTATCGAAAGCCTTTTCTAGGTCTATAAACGCCAAGTATGTCGGTTTGTTTTTCTTTAATCTTCCTTCTACTATTAATCTGAGGCCTAAAATTGCTTCCCTTGTCCCTATACTTTTCCTGAAACCAAATCGGTCTTCTCCTAACACTTCTTCCACTCTCCTCTCAATTCTTCTGTATAAAATTCTAGTTAAGATTTTTGATGCATGGCTAGTTAAACTAATTGTTCTGTATTCTTCACATTTATCTGCCCCTACTTTCTTTGGTATCATAACTATAACACTTTTTTTGAAGTCTGATGGAAATTCCCCATTTTCATAAATATTACACACCAGTTTGTATAATCTATCAATCGCTTCCTCACCTGCACTGCGCAGTAATTCTACAGGTATTCCGTCTATTCCAGGAGCCTTTCTGCCATTTAAAAAAAGGTTATTGATTTTTTTTCTAAATTTGGGAGCTTCCCGTCGGGGGAGGGTTGTTAATTTACTTTAGTGACTTCCTTGTTTAACGAAGTTTGAGTATTAAAAATTTGAAACTGCGAAAATTATTTTTTTTTTTATGGACTCCAATACTCAAGGGGAAGCACTCGGGTAAAATTACTTTTTAAGAAAACGATCGCTAATTCCTAGCGTGTACGATGCAATCTGTTCGACCGGTGAACATAAGCGACCCTCCCGATGGCCCAATAAGGTGAGGCTTATTTTTATGACGTGTAAATGAAGCGTAGTCTTGTATAGACTCAGGCCGACCGTTCCTGAGATATATGAATAATCGAACCCCGACCGCTAGGGTATCCGCTGTCTAGTATTCAGACCTTTACAAAACTAATTTATCTTGGATTTGAACCTCAGAAACCTTCGACTTCGAAAACCACTTTTTAAACGGTTTGTGACGACGACTTTACCACTAGACCGGCCCGGTAGGGTATAATAATAGATTTTAAAAAGAACTATTTAAAATCGTTTAATAAATACAAAGATAGTAAATTCTAAGTAACCGATGTTGCGATTTTCGAGGTCGGGGTGAAAACTTTTGTTAATTTTTTTTGTTCGAGAAATTAGAGAGTAAAGTGAAAATTGATATGACGAAAGTTAAATTAGAAATTTAACATTAGAAATTGATAATAACGATCGGGATTTCCCGCTAGTCATCGGTACATTCCGGTGCCTACCTTCTGGTTATAGTTCATTATTTTATGAAGAAAAAAAATCACATAAATAAATAAAAAAATATGTAAAAAAGATTTTTAAAACACCACTATTAAATTAAACGCACGTAAATTTATAAAATAATTCTTAGGATGGTATCTCAGAACGGATTTGACAACAAGGTTTGATGGTGATAGTAACGTTATGTGAAAGTCATAGCATCAAATTAGAAATTGATTTTTTTTTGCCAATTTTTTCTTATGCGTATTTGCACCCCAGTCTAAGCCATTCATAACATCAAATTTTTAATTTGAAGCTATGACTTTCACATAATCTTACGTATCACCATCAAAGCTTAGATACCGTCCTAAAGTTATTTTTTACCTTTTCGTGCGTTTAATTTAAGAGTGGTGTTTTAAAAATTTCTTTATATAGTTTTTATTTTCCAATTTTTATATTAAGTTTATACTTGCGCTAGCGCACAGGTTTGAGCGTATTTAGCGAAAGATCGGATCATTACGTTATCCGGTGGGTGAGTGCAATTAAAAACCCACCGGGTTGGTCTAGCGGTGAACGCGTCTTCCAAAATCAGCCGATTTGGAAGTCGAGAGTTCCAGCGTTCAAGTCCTAGTAAAGTCGATTATTTTTACAAGGATATGAATACTAGGTCGTGAATGCCGGTGTTCTTTGGCGGTTGGGTTTCAAATAACCACATATCTCAGGAACGGTGGAACTTTTCTTTCTTTTCCTGTTTAGCCTCCGGTAACTACCGTTTAGATAATTCTTCAGAGAATGAACGAGGATGATATGTATGAGTGTAGATGAAGTGTAGTCTTGTACATTCTCAGTTCGACCGTTCCTGAGATGTGTGGTTAATTGAAACCCAACCGCCAAAGAACACCGGTATCCACGATCTAGTATTCAAATCCGTGTAAAAATAACTGTCTTTACTTGGACTTGAACGCTGTAACTCTCGACTTCCAAATCAGCTGATTTGGGAAGACGCGTTAACCGCTAGACCAACCCGGCGGGTTAGGAACGGTCGAACTGAGAATGTACAAGACCACGCTTCATTTACGCTCATACATATCATCCTCATTCATTCTCTGAACTTTAATTACCGGAGGCTAAACAGAAAAAAATAAAGAGAAGAGTGCAATCAAAACATAGGGCTAAACGATTTAATTTCCGGATATCCAAGATCCGGTCGATCAAGACTGTACCCGATAGTTAAACAGTTAGCGCTCGACCTGCTGATACATACGCCGTTTGAATCGTGAAAATCAGACGAGTGGTTGCCGAGATGTTACGGTGGAACCCCATCGCACCCTCTCACCAATATCCTAACGGCGCCCCGGGGTCACTTGTCACTTGAAAATATTATCATCCAACGGGTATCACTGGGAGCGGATGGAATTTTCGTGGAGAGGGGTCGAAACAATTTTTCAGAGCGCTAGGACCGACCGTTTTCGAGATATTTGCGATTTTCGTCCTGAAATTCAATCCGGTTAAAAAGTACTAAATTTTCCCAAAACTTCGATATATATATTATATCCATATAATTTCGTATATATATGATATATGTGGTATATCAGTATATTATAACATAAAAAGTATACCCCTGACCACCACGAGACATGTACTAACGAATCGGGATTTTCCGCTAGTGATCGGTACACTCCGATGCTACGCTAAGGCGGATGAACATACAGACACACACACAAATGCCGTTTAATTGTAAGATAGCATAGTCTGACATTTTTCACATCAAAATATATTTTTTCAATGATGTATCCAATCCTACTCTTTTCATTTATATATTTTGAATTATTTGTAACGATGATCCCCTGTGTGTTGAGGTTGTGTAATACCGAAAAATATATTGAATTGTAGTCGGAGCAGTTGTTACATTTTATATTTTTAAGGTTGAAAAGATATTTAAGTGTCTGTATTTTATCACTATTTGTGTAAACAAGTGTCCGGTTTTTTATTCTTTTTTTCTACGTTTTCTACGAGTTCGAGTTTTCTACGTTTTCAAGTAAGTTTTCGTTTCATGCGACCCAAATATTATTGCCCGAATCAACTCAAAATTACTCTAAAGTAATAATTACGGTTAAAAAAGCAATTTTTTATTTTTAGGCGAAAAAAGGTAATTTTTTTTTTAATTTTTGAAAAACTTTTTTTGTCAAAAACATTTTTGACCAAAATGCAAAGAGCATTATCGCTTATAATTATATATATAAATTAACAAAACTTAACGTACGTTCGCTTCGCTCGCTAACCTCGAGTAATTAACAGTAATGTTTTGATTATTTAAATAATAAATAATCGCAATAATTACTGAATTTATTATTTAAATACTCAAAACATTACTGTGTTAATTAGTCAAGGTTAGCGAGCGAAGCGAGGTACGTTAAGTTTGGTTAAATTATTTTATAAAATAAATAAAATTGGTTATAATAAATAAATGTTTATGTCGAATGAACGAGTTCCTAACGTGTTCACAACTTGATTTGGAGAAGAAAAATGATTTTTTTCAATTTTTTTTGATTTAAAAATTTTTTTATGCCCAAAATCAAGTAAATGAAACGATTGTTCTGAGGGAGGTCTGGGGGTGGACCCTTCCTCCAATTGTTACAATATACGTTTCATAAAAGTAAAATTTTAATTTTACATTACTATAATTTTACTTTGAAATCTCAAAGTGAATTCCTAAAATTATGAAAACTCATGCGTTTCACCTAGTCATATTGTTAGAATCTCAGGTATAATTGAAATTCTGAATTAATAGTAAATACGTTCAGTAGTTGATCGACCGTTTTCAATCGCTCGAGAACTTAGTCGCAAAGAAAACGCCGTAAAATTCTTACAAGATAAAAATATATTACGTAGGATTCGAAAGTGTAGAAACAAACATCTAACGGCATTGAATTTAAACGGACGTGATAGACGGCTATGCAAAAACGAACTCGTCGACCAGAAATCTGTTTACGCAATAATATACGGTTACAAGATACGTAATTATCATTTGATACTATTATTATTAAGTTTATTTACCGCCGGTCAAAGGAATGTAGAGCTACAAAATTTTGTAAATATGAATCGGGAATGGCATCAGAGGCGACCACAGATTGGAAAAACTATTTACGGGAAGTATGTGCCGATGATATATTGAAGAATCCCCCCCAAAAAAAATAACTGGTGGACCAGGAATGGCGGTAAGAATAGACGATTCTAGTTTTACAAAATGAAATATAATACGGGTCATTTGTTGCCAAATCATTGGAGGAATGTATCGTGAAACGCGTGAGTGTATTACGTATGCGGTGCCAGATAGGAAAGAAGAAACGTTGCTTAGCACCACAACATATCGCGTTTAGAAAGGTTGAACAAAAACGTCTGATAAGTGAAAAGCCTGCGATCGTATTCCTTTATTACAAGGTTACGATTTCCAACATTATACAGTGAAAATTTTGTCGATCCCAGAGAGTGGTGCTCACACATAAAATAGTGAAAATTTACGGGCATGTGCAACAAGAAAGAAAATAGTACCGCTAGAATTACGATTGATTTTTATTTATATGAATTTTTGTGGCGTCATCGGCACAGGGAAGAAGATCTGTTTGTAATAATATTAGGAAATATTTCAAATTTCTCTAGAGCTTAAATCAATCTGTTGTTACGTTATTTGCTTTTTTCGTTTACTATGTTCACATATTGTACGCGTATGTATGATGCTATGTATCATAATGTACGTGTACGTTAACCATTGTTACCGCATTTTCAAATCGACGATTTCTATTGTTTTATATTAATCAAGAAATAAAATTTATTTTTTTTGTTATTTGATGTTATATTTCTTTGATTCAAGGCGAATTCCCTTGATTTAGCACAAAAAAAAAAATCGAAAAAAAATTTTTTTTTTTACCATTTTCCCGCCTAGAAATTATTTTTTTTCAACATAATAATTATTTTTCAGTCGATTTGGGCAACAATTTTTGGGTGGAATAAAACGAAAAAGTACCTCTTTTTTTAAATCTGTTAAAAACTGACTTCGGAAAAAATTGAAGAAATCCGGTGAAGGAAATCGGTATTTACGAACGTTTTCGAAAATTTAGTTATAAAATTTAATAAACATTAATATAGTTATACAGCGACGACAGGATGACGTCCAAAAAATAGTTACTAAGCCAGATGAACTGTGTAAGTAGTACCGATGCCATCCCGGTACAGGACTCGAATGAAACTTGCAAATGAAAGGCTACTGCTCTACCGTCGAGTTATTTTTAAATAGACATAAGAAAATCATCTGTACAGCTGTCAGAAGATGAAGAAAAAATTTTCGAACTTAAAAATTAGTAGTACATATTAAAATATTATAAAAAAATGTAGAAACCGTTTTTGAGAAATATTCTTTGAAACTTTACAAAATACCGGATATAAACCTATCGTGTAAAGTAATTTGGTGTCTTACGTTAAAATTAAATGATATTTATAAATAACAGCGATTTATAATTCGATATTTACATTTTGCCGTCCGCAAGAGACGATGTAAATTTTGGAATCGTTCGGTGATAAATTATTATCGTTATATAACGTTACGTTAAAAAAAAAGCGGATAATAAAAATGTTTATAGCGTTTTTAATGTTAAGTTTGTTTATTAGTGCGAGGAACCTGTTGCACGTAATACTGTTATTGTTAACGCAAGAAATAGGGTTGTTGGAAGAGCGATATTTAAGTACTGTACTCGACAGCGGAGTGAAATCGTGCTATTGAATAATTACCTTCGGTTAAGGAAGGACACTTGTTTGATTCAGGTGTACTCTCCTCTCTCCGCTCTTTCACCGACACGACTCGACCGGCGCGAGCGTAGTAAGTAGCGTGCGCACAACTGTATGCGCAGTATCCTTTACTAGTGACGTCACGCATCAGCTGTGTTGTTTCTTAGCATAGCGTAGCTAACTGCGTCGGTTTAAATTCAGAAGGCTGTCGGCCGTCGTGGAGTACGTTTCGTTTGTAATTTGGCCAGGACGATTTTATTTCTCCGTTTTTTAAGACGTAGTTGTTTGAAACGGGGTTTCGCTGTATTTTTTTCGAGTTTTGTTTTTGTTAATATACAGTTATAGTTGTCAGTGGCTCTGTTTGTACTTTTACGATATACACACGTGTTACGTCTTATCAGAACTGCCGTTTTTATTTATTAGAAATGTGCGATACTAAGATTAACCGATGTATTATCTACGAATCGTTGTTTATTTATTTACGCGATGCTGCTGCTGCGTGTCATTGACGGTACGTCGTTGTAGTCGTTAACTTTTAGTCGTATTTTGTAATATATTATTGTACTTGTACGTTTCTTTTAAATCTAATAATAGTTACGAACCAGAACCTTTTTTGAAGTGTTGTTTGTGGAAAAGTGTTTTAGCGGACGGTGTTCGCTATATTAAAATATGTCTACATCGAGGTTTCTATATTCGTTTTAGTCGATCGAACTGTTTTTTCTTTTTTTTTTATAATTTTTTGTTTTTAAATTTGTGCGGTGTGTAAAAAAAGTTTAATTATAAAAGATCGAATCGCGTAATATGGAGCCGCTGACAGAATTGGATTTGGGCTTTGAACCTCAACAGCGCGCTAGGTCCAACACGTGGCCGCTGCCTCGACCCGACGACGTTGCGGGCGGGGAAGTCGCGCCTTCAGGACTAATAGGCGCTGTCGGTCAACCGGCTTCGGCTCAATTAAAGAAAAATTCGAGTCGTCGAAACGCTTGGGGAAACCTGTCGTACGCCGATCTCATCACTCAAGCGATCGGATCCGCACCCGAAAAGAGGCTTACGTTATCGCAGATCTACGAATGGATGGTTCAGAACGTACCTTATTTTAAAGATAAGGGCGATAGCAACAGCTCTGCCGGATGGAAGGTAAGACGCATTTAATGAAATAAATTATTATATAAATATTTCTTTCTACAGTAGTTAAGATTGCGTAACCGAACTGGCAAGCGTTCAAGTGTATTGTAGTCGTGAAACTCTTTTAGATGCGATCATACCTGGCGTAAATATTTACATTCTTGGTACATTATCACGAGCCCAAGGTCCTTCTAATCAAGAACGGCAAACACATCTTTTATCTTTTCTGACGTAAATTATTTTGTTAGTATTATTATAATAATACTCTTTTAAAAAAAATAATTTTAATGTTTATTCGATTTATATCGCACGATTTAACAGTCGGAAAACTTATTAAATATAGTTTTTGCGTTTACGAAGTTTTACCGAATACTTAATGTTCGCGTATGTTTTCGTAAAGCGATTGTTAAAAAATAATTAAAACGTAATTTTTATTTTAATAATCGATTCTTAAGTTAACTTTACCCCGCGTCTTCGTTTAATTTATTTGTATTATATTATTTAAATGTACTCTACAGGAACGCGTTAAGTTAGTTTTACGATAATCGATTGATCTGAAGTATCTTTTTTGTTTACTTATATTTGACCTTTGATTTACGTATTGGCCTTTTTTATTACACGGCTTTAATTTACATATTTAAATTTGCTATTCATTATTTTTCTAGTTAACTAAATACGATTATTACTAAAAAGTATTTAAATTATTCGGATTTTTTTTTTTTTTTTTTTTTTTAACGATGACTAGATAAGAATAATTTACAATACGAGAAGAGATAATTTATATATTTTTAAAATGCCGTTTTTTATTTATGAAATTAAAATCTTTTGGCCGTTCTGTAATTTAATGTAAGGTAGTTTTATTATTTTTTCAAGCGACTTTTTTACGTTAAAAAGTCATTCGTACTCTTAGTCTATCTAGAAGATCCGTACTAATTTAAAGTGTTTGTAATCGTAACTGGATTTCAGGATTTAACCGATTCCAGGAAAATTATAACAAATAAATTTATATTAAAAGTAAACAGATGTTTATTACGAAGTTATACTATTTTATTTATTCGTCAAACACCGCGTGACATTTCTAGTTGCCGTGGATGTAAGATAATCTTACTCTTTTTCTCGATATAAATTTTTTCGTGTTTCCATTTAGTGAATCGCGAATTCATATATTCGTTTATAAAATCAACGGCATTTGTGCGCTCTTTTATTTAATAAAATACAGAAATATTTCGCGAACTCGTATTTTTTTTTCGAATTTTTATAATCGTTCTATTTTCACCGTTTATAACGTTAAGTAAGCCGATTATTAACTTAGGGAATCGTAGCGTAGACGACATCGTAAACGAACAATAATTATACTATTAATTGTGAAATCTGTAAACAAATTAACGCTTGACAAACTAACTACCGACATTATATACTACCGCATTTTGTTTTATTTGTATGAAAGAGAAATAACCGATTGTTTTTTGTTCCGC
Source organism: Lycorma delicatula (assembly GCF_047948215.1). Taxonomy (NCBI): domain Eukaryota; kingdom Metazoa; phylum Arthropoda; class Insecta; order Hemiptera; family Fulgoridae; genus Lycorma; species Lycorma delicatula. Next base: position 2,861,901 of record NC_134457.1, on the reverse strand, counting down.
TATATTTACACGTCGAACGGGACGCTGAGATTTCAGTTAAAAAAAAAAAGATTAATAGCTATTATTTTAAAATCTATTAACAGAATATAAAAGGAAATATTTTAATTGTATTTTAAATAAATCGTCGGGGAAGATTCTTTAAACGGTTCGGCAATTACTTAAAATATTAATAAAACCTTTCTACCGCAAGCTGAAGTTTATGTTTTCGCTGGGATTATCATAATCGATTTCAGTAATATTCCGCTCTTCCTAGCATCGTCGCTCTTAACGTTCGTAGTTAACGCGTTTCGAAGTTCTTCCGTTCTCAAAAGTACAAAGTATTTTAGGAATGGAACCTCAAAAATTCAATTTTGAGAATGGAATAGAGCAAAAAGTATTTTTAAGAAGGGAAGCTCCCCGAAACGCGTCGGTTACGAATTTTAGAGCGGTAATGCTAGGAACGGCAATTACACAAAAACACAGTCGGAAGTTTTAATTTTCTAAATATCGTTTTACACGATTTACGTACACTTACGACCGGCAAAAGACGATCTGAAGCCAAATTTTTGTACCTTGAAATCATAACGACTTTTCGGGCGACCCAAAGAGATAATGTCCGTATACGTAAGTATAGTAAATGTTTAATTAATGACCGCACGTTTAGCGTTTTATTAAGGCGCTGAAAAGCGAAACTTTGATGTTGTTACAAACGAAATCGGTTTATCTTATTGTTTTTTAGAAAAACATTTTTATTTGATATAATTTTAGTAAATAAATTGAAATTCAGTAAAGATTTATACGAATTGAATTATTGAGCTGAAGTGTCACAGAAAAGATATAATATTAGCGGTAAGATTATCAATTATCACCGAAGCTCGGCGACCGATTATCTGTTTAATCAAGGTTCTTCATATTTAACGGACGGAATATTCTTTTAATTGTTTAAATTTATTTGTCATATTATAAGATTTTATTTTCGATTAAATAAAATAAAATTATAATTGCCTTGTTTTAATTTGAAATATTATTAAGCATTTGCCTTTTGTAGAGTGTAGAAAAATTCCCTGTAATACGAAAGATGTTATTTTATTTATTATTATTATTGTAGTATTTATTTTATTCGGAACATAATGTAAAGATTACTAAGGTCAGTTCATTGTGCTATTGTTATTGTTATCCTTATGATAAAATTTTAAATTTATCGAATTTCGTTCATTATTTTTCAGAGCCTGACTAATGAAATCAAACTTTATTTCATCTATTCCAATTTACGCTTAAGTAGTAGTATTTGCTAATAATACATGGATTTGTTTTGCGTGTATTTCGAACGACGCTCTTTTAATTCAGTACAAAATAATTAAACGATTTCGCACGTAGTAATTAGTTTTTCAATGGATTTTTTAAATAAAAATTTGTATATAGGTAAGTTGTTATTTATTATATTTTCAATTAAAATTTATTTTTCGGTTTCTAACTACATTAACTTAAAATGTTTCTGTTGTATTGCGATTTAAAGAATAAAGTAAACCGTTTATTGGTCATCGCATCTTTACATTTTGTCGTTAAAAAAAAATAATTGTGATCGTTTATTTTTATTTTTAAATTATGTCAAATATTTAATCGGTAATTCTTTCAAAATTAAATTAATTTATATATATATTTTTTTTCATTACTCATTAAAATATGGAAAATTATTGTTTAATAAATTAATAATAATTGTAATAATAATAATAATAATAAAAACCCGCCGGGTTAGTCTAGCGGTTAAACTCGTCATCGCGAAATCAGCGATTTTCGAACAAATTTCAAGAGTTTATTCAAAATAAAATCGTTGCAACCCACCGGATTTGTCTAGCGGTAAACTCGTCATCAGCCGATTTCGAATAGAGAGTTCTCAGGTTCAAATCCCAATAATGGTAGTCGCTTTTATTCGAATTTGAATGCTAGACTGCGGTCACAGGTGTTCGTTGACGGTCGGGTTTCAATTAACCACACGTCTCAGAAACGGTCGACTTGAATCTGTTCAAGAGTACATGTTTACAGGTACATTTTACACTTACAATCCAGTATGTTTCCGGCTACATCAGTCGTGGCAACCCGATAGCGGTAATTGCATTTGCCTATAAACACACACTCTTACCCTGCAGTAGCTGGAAAATTGGTTTGAGAAAACAAATAACAACAACAATAATAATAATAAATAAAATGATGAATGGAAAAAAATTACAAACAATTTTCATCGGTTGCAAACATGTTTACCAAACAAACGTCAAAACTTTTTATTTATTTTAATACTTTTATTTATAGTCTCAACACCAGTTACAATCATTAGCGACTTATGTTTTATTTTTCCTGTTTAGCTTCCGGGAATTACCGTTCAGATATTACTTCGCGTCTTCCCAAGTCAGCCGATTTCGAAGTCGAGAGTTCCAGCGTTCAAATCCCAGTTAAGTCGGTTATTTTTACACGGATTTAAATACTAGATCGTGGATACCGGTGTTCTTTGGCGGTCGGGTTTCAATTAACCACACGTCTCAGGAACGGTCGAACTGAGAATGTACAAGACTAACACTTCATTTGCACTCGTACATATCATCCTCATTCATCCTCTGAAATATTATCTGAACGGTAATTACCGGAGGCTAAACAGGAAAGAGAAAGATATTACGCTTTAGAAATATTAAAAATTTACAGATATATTGTTATGTAACTGTTTCGGTAAATTTTTTACTCAGGCCTACCGTTCCTGAGACGTGTTGTTAATTGAAACCCGACACCGTCAAAGAACACCGCGGTCGAGTATTCAAATCTGAATAAAATAACTTTTATTAGGAGCTCAACCTGAGAACTTCTACTTCACAATCGGCTTATTTACTACAATGAGTTTACCGTTAGACCGATCCTTACAACATTGCTTTAGAACATCGGTTAAAAGTATTTTCAAAGACTGTGTTTTGCTGTTAACCGATTTTATTGTTAATTAAATGATATGTCATCAATTCCGATAATAAAGCAATTTTTTCCGTTAGAAAAAAAATAAAAAGTCCATTTACGCTTGCATTGTCGTTTTTTAACAAATTATCGAACCGTTTAAAAATCTTATTTAAAATTTTCATTTACTGAAAAAATATTGCTCGGTCGATGAATTTTTAAGAATAACCTGAATTTATCGCACCGCTGTTTAACTTGTACGTAAATATGTGCACAAATAATTTTCTTAAGGTCTTTTGACTTGTGATTTATTTTTTATATTTAATATCTTCACGGGTTTATTTTAATATTAATTACTGTGTTTACGCTTTGCAATATGGACTTTAAATCGCGTCTGTGTTTTTATTTTATAATTAATTTTACGTATATTTTGTGATACCACTCTGATCAAGATTTTACCGCGGTTACCGTTGATTCATCGGGGGAAATCCTGGGCTAGTTAAACCGGTAAAATATCTACCGGTTTCTGAGGTGACCTATATTATGTTACGTTTATGTAAGTCTATATTGTACAGATTAAGAGTACTGCATTACTGTAAATATATTATTTTAAAATCGTTTTATTAAAAGAATCGAAACATTTTTTGTCCGTTTCTGATGAACGATTTCGACGTAAAAGTTTGTCGTAAAAAATAAATTAAAGCGTAAATATTTTTAATTTATTGTTGTAAACCGCTGCTGGCTATTCGGTCGTAATAAGGTGCAACTTTTTACGTTTACAATTTTATACGCGACGACACAAATATCCATAGCCATCTGTTCTCAGTCTCTGTTACAGATCCAAAATAGAATCGCTATATGAGCCGGTGGAGTTTTCCCGTCGTCAGTTGCCGTATTTATTTACGGAAGCGCTATTCAAATTTTATCTCGTGTAACCGTCAAATTCTATGACGTTTATACGACCTACTCTGTATTCATATCGTAATTTGTCGCAAATATATTTTTTACGCGATTATCGATCCGTAAGCGGTAAATTTAACAATTTTTACAACCCGGGTTTGTTAGAATAATCTTATTGGAGTATTTTATCGTTACGTAACTAGAAGTATTTTTTTGAAACTTATTCAAAGATCATATAAACATACAAGGGCGACGCGTTAAGAATCTTCCGCTAAAAAATCTCGCTTTCTACCGCAAAAGCTGTCGAGTGTTCTTAAAATACATGTGACATTTTCAAGGGCGACCGGTTGTCTAATATTAGTACAGAATGATTAAGTATTAACGTAACGTAATATAAATTAAATTTATCATTATAGCTTGTATATATATACTTTGCTTATTAATGTGACAATGTCGGAAAAAATTACCTGAAGCGCAGAAAATTATTTTTGTAAAACTTTAGTAAATTAAAAGAAATAAAACACGAACTTGATTTCCAAATGTAATATTTGGAAAAAAATACTGTGACCCTAACATTCACCAGATCCCAATATAGGGTCAACCGGAAAACTTTAAATTAAAAGGTTCGGGGTTGACACATCATTTTAAATCGCAGTAAATAATAAAACTGTGACGTAATAAACTTCGAGTTACAACAGTCCTAACCAAAATAGCAGCCATTTTATTCTTTCACAGTTAGTTTCAAAAGTATTCTGCAGTACATCTTGAATAACCCACCGGGCTGGTCTAACGGTGAACGCGTCTTCCAAAATCAGCTGATTTGGAAGTCGAGAATTCTAGCGTTCACAAGTCCTAGTAAAGTCAGTTATTTTTAAACGGATTTGACTACTAGGTCGTGGATACCGGTGTTCTTTGTCGGTCGGGTTTCGATTAACCACATATCTCAGTAACGGCCGACCTGAGAATGTGCAAGACTACACTTCATTTACACTCATACATATCATCCTCTGTAGTATTATCTGAAAAGTAATTACCGGAGGCTAAACGGGAAAAAGAAAGTACATCTTGAATAAATTTTCAACAGATTAACGCTAAAAAAATGAAATATAATATCGATACGATCTGTTTTTCGATAAGCGATCGTTACTAGAGATTTATTTTTTTTAATCTTTCCTCGTGGTGGCTTACGGGTACGGTGACTGTACCGCAAAATAGATCGTTTCCATTTAGGAGCATTTAATAAATTTAATTTTTCTACGTTTAACTGTTGAAAAGTTATTTAAGGGTACCCGTATTTTATTAACGTTGTATAATGTAATTACTTTCTTTATAATATTAATTCAGCGATCTGCGTGGGGAAGTGGGTAGCGCCTCGGCCTTTTATCCGGAGGTCCCGGGTTCAAATCCCGGTCAGGCGGTGGAATCTTTCATACGCTACAATATTCCATTTCCATATCTCGCGCATAAGCTTCAAGCCTTAAGTGTCAATATCACCCGACAAAAGAACAAAAATAAATTTTGTTTATTTAAATTAATAAATAAATAAGATTTTGTCAGTTTCGAAATTATAGATAAAATGTACAATATTCATTGTTAGATGATACTAACTAATAAAGACAATTTTATATATTATCGATTGGACAATTAATTTTTAACATCTGTTTTAGTTCATTCGGGTTGTACAGGCTGAGCAACTTAATCGGACGGAGTCGATTTGTTTTTTTTTTTCAGTCGGTTCGAGCTGCAGTTTTTGTTGTCGTTTGTAAACTATTCATGGTTTATTGTAGTATAGTTTCGTTCTTTGCACATGTGTTTTTCTAAAACGCTTTATTCGTTCGAGGAATGAACGGGTCGCTACTGTGAAACGCATTTTGGATCTTTCGAGAACGCATCAAATATTGGCGGAAAAATTTTCCGGTGCCAGTATGTCAGCAGAGTAGCGAAAACGATCGATTGAAAAATGGCGTGCTACAGGGGTCGGTTTTAAACGCAAAAAGAAATAAAACGTTCTTTCGTTTTATCGTTTGACTCAGAGGCCGTAGCCGATACTCGTAGATGAACTTCTTCCGGTTCGGAAAAAATGTCTTCCTTAGTTATCACAACAATGCGGTGTAAAATATGTTACTGTACGTAACATTCTTCGTTATTTAAGTTGAAACCTTTTAACAATTACGCAATAACTTATGAAAAAAGACAAACCGGAACGTGTTAATTATACGAGGGTAAGTCGGTTATTATACGCAATGTAGTTATAAATTTTATTACAATACAAATAGGAAACTTACATGTACATCATTTTTCAACGTAGTCCCCTTGCATCTCAACGCACTTAGTTCGTCGTTGCACAAGCTCCTGATGCTCTCATAAAAGAAGGTTGTCGGTTGAGCTGCGAGCCAGGAATGCACCGCTTCTTTCAATGTTTCGTCCGAGGTAAATCGACGGCCCCTTAATGCCTCTTTGAGTGGACCAAACAACCGGTAGCCAGAAGGGACAACATTAAGACTATACGGACGATGAGCCGGTACTTCAAAGTCGATTTTCTGGAGCGTTTCAGCAGTATGTGGACGGAAATTGTCGTGCAACAACACAACATCTTTCGACGGCAGTCCTCGGCATTTGCTTCGAATTGCAGGCTTCAGCTTGGCAGTAAGCGTCTCACTGTAACGCGCATTGTTTATCGTCCTGCCCCTTTCTTCATAATGTTCCAGTACCGGGCCTTGTGAGTCCCAAAAAACCGTAAGCGTCAGTTTTCCTGCGGACGGTTGGGTCTTGAACCGTTTTTTGCAGGGCGAATTTGGATGTTTCCATTCCGTACTCTGCCGTTTACTCTCCGGCTTGTAACGACGGATCCGTGTTTCGTCACCGGTGATGAGTCTGTCTAACAAGATGTCCCGTTCGTTACCGTAGAGATCCAAATGTTTTCGGCAGATGTCCAAGCGCGTTTGTTTATGCGACTGTGCGAGTTGTTTTGTGACCCGTCTTGCACATACTTTATGAAACCCAAGTCTGTTGTGGATGATTTAGTAGGTAAAAACGTGATTAATTTGCAGACGACGTGCCGCTTCATCGATAGTTACTCGTCTGTCTAAGAAAACCGTGTCGCGTGAACGCTCAGTTTTTTCCTCATTTGTGGCGCGGTAAACGGTCGACCGGCTCCTTCGTCGTGCGTAACACTTGTGCGACCGTTTTTGAATTTTTCAATCCGTTCGTAGACACTCCGTTGCGGCAACACACTGTTCCCGTACTGTACCTAAAGTCTTCGATGCATTTTGGCCCCTGCCCTGATACACCTTCCACTGCAAAAAACGGATCGCTGAACGTCTTTCTTCTTTGGTGCAAACAGAAAGCGGAGCAGCTACTGTTAACGGCAGGGCAGCGATAATGGAACTAACCTAGCAGCATCAAACCTGCACAGACATAACAACAGCTAAACCACGCATGCGTCATCACGCAACACGACAGTACTACCGACATAAACAAAAATATAACTAAATTGCGGATAATAATTGACTTACCCTCATATATTGAAACCGTATTCCCAAAATCATTGTCGATAGGCAAGTAGACCCGAAGCTGTGTATCCTAATAGACGACGTACAATTTCATTTATCCGGCCGTATTAATTCGCAACCTACAGACGAAACTACAGAACAATTAGTTTAACTAGTCATGCATCAAAAATCTTAACTAGAATTCTATACAGAAGAATTGAGAGGAGAGTGGAAGAAGTGTTAGGAGAAGACCAATTTGGTTTCAGGAAAAGTATAGGGACAAGGGAAGCAATTTTAGGCCTTAGATTAATAGTAGAAGGAAGATTAAAGAAAAACAAACCAACATACTTGGCGTTTATAGACCTAGAAAAGGCATTCGATAACGTAGACTGGAATAAAATGTTGAGCATTTTAAAAAAATTAGGGTTCAAATACAGAGATAGAAGAACAATTGCTAACATATACAGGAACCAAACAGCAACAGTAACAATTGAAGAACAGAAGAAAGAAGCCGTAATAAGAAATGGAGTCCGACAAGGATGTTCCCTATCTCCGTTACTTTTTAATCTTTACACGGAACTAGCAGTTAATGATGTTAAAGAACAATTTAGATTCGGAGTAACAGTACAAGGTGAAAAGATAAAGACGCTACGATTTGCTGATGATATAGTAATTCTAGCCGAGAGTAAAAAGGATTTAGAAGAAACAATGAACGGCATAGATGAAGTCCTACGCAAGAACTATCGCGTGAAAATAAACAAGAACAAAACAAAAGTAATGAAATGTAGTAGAAATAACAAAGATGGAGCGCTGAATGTGAAAATAGGAGGAGAAAAGATTACGGAGGTAGAAGAATTTTGTTATTAGGGAAGTAGAATTACTAAAGATGGACGAAGCAGGAGCGATATAAAATGCCGAATAGCACAAGCTAAACGAGCCTTCAGTAAGAAATATAAGTTGTTTACATCAAAAATTAATTTAAATGTCAGGAAAAGATTTTTGAAAGTGTATGTTTGGAGTGTCGCTTTATATGGAAGTGAAACTTGGACGATCGGAGTATCTGAGAAGAAAAGGTTAGAAGCTTTTGAAATGTGGTGCTACAGGAGAATGTTAAAAATCAGATGGGTGGATAAAGTGACAAATGAGGAGGTATTGCGGCAAATAGATGAAGAAAGAAGCATTTGGAAAAATATAGTTAAAAGAAGAGACAGACTTATAGGCCACATACTAAGGCATCCTGGAATAGTCGCTTTAATTTTGGAAGGACAGGTAGAAGGGAAAAATTGTGTAGGCAGGCCACGTTTGGAATATGTAAAACAAATTGTTAGGGATGTAGGATGTAGAGGGTATACTGAAATGAAACGACTAGCACTAGATAGGGAATCTTGGAGAGCTGCATCAAACCAGTCAAATGAATGAAGACAAAAAAAAAATTAATTCGCACGATACCAAGCATCGGATGACCTTTTTACGATGAAAAGATCGTTGTACGGTGTTTTACCTGATGCTGACAGTCGTATAGCGGAATCAATTTTTTTTTATCGGAACGTACAATTTCCGAAGAATTCTACGCTCAGTTAACGTGGAAAAGAGTACGGCTTCTTCCAACGTTACTTAAACGATTCACTAGCATGCGTTTATAAGGCTTGCACAGAACGAACTGTCAACAGAGGGCGTTGGCCTCCGCGTTCCCCAGTTTTGTTTCTTTTGGGGCTATTTGAAGGATATAGGTTACAAATGAAATCCTCCACACTTGTTGATGAATTGCAAACTTGTATTCAACAAGAGATCAACAAGTATTTTGCGTCAGGTGATTCTTAATTTGATCGGTCGCGCACAAAAGTGTATCGCCGGGCAGGGTGCTCGCTTAGAACATCTTTCCCGTAAATATAATAAATATGTAAACGTTTGCTAAAGGTTTAGTTTAAATCGCTCACCCTGCAGAAGGATATTTAAATCCTGTCGAGGAAGAGAAAAAAATGATTCTATTAGTCGAGTGTACAGAATATAAAAATTATTTTAATTTATTTGATCGTTTTTCAGTTTTTCTTTTAATTTGCGAAAAATAGCAGTAGATTTAAAAATCACAACCTGTTATATAATTATTCGTTTACATTTTAAATCCGCTGCGAATAAGTGCATTTATTTGTACGTATAAATATTTTTTCGTTTACTAATAAAATATTTAAGGTGTGAACTTGATAAATACCAGTTACTCCTTTTTATTCTGCGGTTTGATGTCTTACTTATTTATTTTATAGAAGATGAACGGCGGTGTTATTAAACCGTTTATTTATTTTATTTTATTTATATTTTTATTGTATTTTATTTTTAAAATCTCTCTTTCAAATGGAGGATTTTTTGTAACGTTTAGAAATCAATTGATAAAGGGGTTGAAAAATATATTATTTATCTTAGAAATGTATGAAGCATTCGAACGTATCGGTTGCCTTTATTTGAATTTTTATTATATGTTTTTTTCATATTCTAAAAGTAAAATAATGATTCGTATTTACCACCATCTTGTAAGAAGCTTAAAATAAATATAGTCTGTATAAATTTGATGTATTTTCAAAAGAACTGCATTTTTTTTTCTAATGAAAAGGTAGAATTATAATTCCGTTCTATATAAGTTAGTCTTATTTAGTGAGAAAATAAAAAGTTATTTCGCTCTTCATATACTGTTCTATTCGTTTTTGTATATGTTATTTTCTGTTGAAATATTGTTTTGAAATTTTAAAGGATGAATACATTAGTTTCTGGTTGTATTATCAATTTTTATCGAGTTACCGATACGTATTTACTTTTCTTTATATTAATTTACGCGTATTCTAGACCTATTTCAATAAATATGTGCACCTGCATTAAATTAAATTTTTGAACATCACCCGAGTCCGCCTAGAGGTGAACTCGTCATCGGAGATTAACTGATTTCGAAGTCGAGATTTCTAAGGTTCAAATCTTAATAAAGGTACTTGATTTTATTCGGTTCGAAATAGTAGATCGTAGATACCGGTGTTCTTTGGTGATTTTTTTTTTTTTTTTTTTAACCTCCGGGACCACCGTTAGGTATTACTTCAGAGGATGAAGTAGGCGAATGAGAATTTTTTGCGGAGTGTGAAAATACCATGTCTGATCGGGATTCGAATCCGGGTTTATCGGATTGAATACCGAGACGCTACCGCTCGCGCCACGGAGGCCGGCCGTTCTTTGGCGATTGGGTTTCAATTAACTACGCGTCTCAGGATCGGTCGGCCAAAGTTTGTTCTACAGTACACGTCTACCAGTACGGTTACGTTACACTGACAAGTCGCTAATGACTTCAGTTGTTGATGCGATTATAAATAAAAGAATTTTTTTTTAAATTGTTGCGATGAAAAATAAACATTTTTTTAAAAATTCGCAAGATATATTCTTCCTTTATTCGGTCTTACCGTAGTTTATTTCTTTAATAACTTTGTTTCGTGACCTTAAAAAAACGACGTACAATATGATAAATCGCATACTCTACTTTTCAAGGTAGGGTTAAGAATATTTTTGAATAAAAATTAAAATTATTATGTAGAATTTATTTATTATTTAATTATTATCATCGGCAAAGTAATTAATTTATTTACTAGTAATTTGTTATGACGAGTAGAAAAGATCGACCTATTTATGACGCAGTTAGGCCCTCCGGGCGGGTTGCCCTGGTGGGCGGCGTCTCCGAACGGGATTATTAGGTGTCCAAAATTGATTACCTTATGTATAAAAATATTTTTTTTGAATGATGAAAATCGATGTAACGAAGATAAATTAAAAATTTAACTGTAGAAATTGATACTAACTGATCGGGATTTTCCGCTAGTGGTCGTTACATTCCGGTGCTTACCGTTTGGTTACAGTTCATTATTTAATGAAGAAAAACCATCGCATAAATAAATAAAAAATATGTAAAAAAGAATTATAAAACACAACTCTTAAATTAAACGCACTAAAATGTAAAAAGTAACTTTAGGACGGTATCTCAGAATGGATTGGACAACAAGCTTTGATGGTGATCTAATATTTTGTGAAAGTCGTAGCTTCAAATTAAAAGTTTTGCCACTTTTTTGATACGGGTGCTGCAGCACCCCACTCTTTAGGTCATCCATCACGGTTATGAAAAAATTGGCAAAACATAAAAATTTTAATTTGAAGCTACGACTTTCACAAAATATTACATATCACCATCAAAGCTTGTTGTCAAATCGGTTCTGAGATACCGTCCTAAAATTTTTCTTACCTTTCAGTGCGTTTAATTTAAAAGTGGTGTTCTAAAACTTTTTTTGCGTATTTTATTTGATTATTTTTAGTGCGTTTAATATAAGAGTGGTTTTTAAAAAGTTTTTTGTATATTTCTTATTTTCTAATTTTTAGTCTTCATACGTTTATGCTTTAGAGCTGCGCTAGCGCACAGGTTTGGGCGTATTTAGCGAAAGATCGGATCGATACGTTTTACGGTGGATGAGTGCAATCAGAACATAGGACTGATTTAATTTCCGGATACCAAGATCCGGTCGATCAAGATTGTACCCGATGGTTAAACAGTTAGCGCTCGACCTGTTGATACACACGCCGTTTGAATCGTGAAAATCGGACGAGCGGTTGCCGAGGTATTACGCTGGCACCTGATCACACCCCCTCCCCAATTTCCGACCGCCCCGAGGGCATTGAAAGTATTATCGTCCGACGGGTACCACTGGGAGCGAATGGATTTGATGTCAAGGGGGGGGGGGGGTCAACAAAATTTTTCAGAGCGTTTTCGCGTTTTCGACCGTTTTCGAGATATTTCAGATTTTTGTCCTGAAATTCGGATCCGGTTAAAAAGAACTAAATTTTCTCAAAACTTCAGTATATACAGGGTCATTCACGGGAACCGGATGTTTTTAAAATAATCATAAAAAATTGAATATTTACTTTAAAAAAGTTTTACTGGTACTGAAACACCAGTTAAATCAAAGCATTTGTTACTTACTCGTAAACGAAAAATTATGTCCGGCAAGTGATGTCCATTTTGGGCAATACATTGTTGTAGCCTTTCACTCTAACCGGCCTCAATTCTTTGCAGCATGTCTACATCAATCGGGTGACGTGATGACGAATTGCGATCTTTAGGTCCTCCAATGTACGCGGTTTATTGCCGTACACACGCGATTTCAGAAACCCCCGCAGAAACAAAATCACAACTACTCAAGTCGGGGGACCGAGGGGGCCAAGGAATATCGCCGAATCTGGAAACGATCCGTCCCGGAAACAAGTTACGGAGAACAGCCATCGTTGCCCTCGCTGTGTGCGCTGTAGCTCCATCCTGCTGGAATAACACATTTTGAAAATCGATTCCCCGGTTTCGTAACTCGGGGATGAAAAACGTATTCAACATCGCAATGTAAGGATCAGCTGTTACAGTTACGGCGGCGTCATTTTCTTCCAAAAAATATGGTCCAATAACATCCACCTTTCCTATTGCACACCAGACAGTCACCTTTGGGCTATGAAGTGGTCTCTCGTGAAGCCGTTGTGGGTTTCTTTCTGCCCGGTACCGGCAATTCTGTTTGTTGACGAAGCCATTCAGATGAAAACGGGCTTCGTCACTCATTAACAGTAACAAACTTTCATTTTCTTCAAAAACTGTAAGCATTTGTCGACAAAATTGTAATCGCTGCGTGAAATCTTGCTCGTTTAACTGCTGCACGACGGCTATCTTGTAAGGATGTAAATGCAGGTCTGTATGCAGAATTCGTCTTACCTTACTTGTGCTCATTTGAAGCGCTGCTGACTCCCTTTGAATAGAGCGGCGTGGGCTTCTGACAACGGCTTCCCTTACTCGTTCGATGTTCTCCGGAGTGCTAGCGGTTCGTCGGGGACCCGGTGGTTTTTTCTTCAATATTGAACCGCTTGTTCGAAGGTTGTTTACCCGTCGCAATATTGTGTTACGAGAAGGGAGGCTTGCATTAGGACGGATATTAAACTGACGGCGGAAATCTCGCTGAACAGCAGTTACGGATTCGTCATTTCGCACAAAACTGTCTTACGCGTACAGGCGTTGGTCTAGCGTCCACGGCTCCATCTCAACGACTAAAATGTAAATGCTATGTACAAAGGAAACGTCAAACACCAGCCACATGCCCCTCCCACCACAAACGCCCGAGTACAACCCACTTCAAAAACATCCGGTTCCCGTGAATGACTCTGTATATATCGATATATCGATTTTGATAGTAATATAACAAGTTTATACGTGACCACCGGGAGACGTGTACTAACGAATCTGAACGTTCCGCAAGTAATCTGTACATTCAAGTGCTAAGCCAAGGGGACGCACACACAGACACACATACAAATGCCGTTTAGTAGGATAAGATAAGCACCAGTCGAATACACGAAAAAGTAAACGGAAACCAACGACATAGAACTACTATCTGCTTTCATTACGTTCATATCGCTGTTTGTCTTAAATGTAAACGAACTTCCGACAAGTCTCGCGAACAATTTTAAACAGTTTATGTGAGAGGTCGAATGTCATAGTGAGAGACGAATTTGTCTCTCACGGGTAAATGTACATTTGGACACTGTTATTTTATTAACGTTATTAGGAATAGATGAAAATGAAAAAGCGAGAAACGCGTTTAGTTTTTAATAAGTTGACAAAATTTTATACGATTATTTATTCCTTACAGATTTTCTAGAAATCTAATTTTTCGAATAAACCGACATTTTCTAGTCGATAATAATTAAATTTTGTAAATCGCTTGTGATTTTTGGAAACTTTTATCGATAGTGGTGACACGTTATCATTTTTAACGTAATAAGTAAACTCGATTGAATTACCCGGCCTTTTCTGTAGCGATCTGTTCTTATCTATTATGTGACGAGAACACTCCAACAATTTTATCGAAAAATTCTTCCTAAAATAAATGTTTATATATTAAATTCTCAGTACGCTTACAAGTAAACGAAGTACGAGAACCTTGTTAAACTTAGAAAAATTTAATTCTTCTACCTCTAAACTACGTAATTTTTCGATATGACACCACCTCACCGCAAGTTCCTAGGACGCTCTCATGGGGGAGGATACTTGAAACATTTAAAATCCTATTCTTTAAATCGTGACACGTTAAGGACGTGTAAGGAGGACATCGTAAGGACGTTAAAAAAACAAAAATTAAAAAATCGGGCTACGACCCCGTGATCAAAACGGCATTCGTTTAATGTTTTCCACGGTCAGTTTCAAAACTAGTTAATAATTCCTCTTAAATAACTACAAAACAAAACTTAACGAATGCTCTTACCTCAAAACGATCTATCTTTCGATAGACCCCAAGATCTACGGGAGAGGGCAGCTCAAACATTTTTAATGAAAGAGTAGGGTTATGACATATTTTTAACGGTTACTGAAAAACAAAAATTTTGATGTTAAAAAAACTTCAGGCTGCATAAACTCTAACCAAATTTTATAATCGTTCAGTATTTTTCGTAGCTAGTTTTAAAAGCGTTTTACAATACACCTGAAGTACCGGTCTCTTGCGGTGCATTAATAAAATACGTCTTTTGGATAAAATCATTTGGTTAATTAATGCAGAAGATTTGCTTGTAATTCTATAAATGGCGGACTTCATTTATTGTCTTTTGAATTTGAGTTTTAAAATAAACTGAAAACCGCTGAATTTTTAATCTTTATTCATTGTGAAACATTTATTTGGTGCAAAAAAGGACGATCTCGGAGACAAAATCACCTATCTAACCGGTAGCCGTTGAAAAACGTCTAGAAATAATGTGTCTTGTTTGGTACGGATAGCGTCAGGAAGTATTAATTAACATACAACGTAATTAATCTTGACATCGACCTCTTGGTAACAAAAACGTCACTTCTAGTATATCTTTATTATTTATATATAATTTTGAAATAGAAAATTAAAAAAAAATCTGATAGGGACATCACATGACTTCTTTGTACCCCTATAAATTACATATAAATATTTTTTTAAAAGTAAAAGTACATAAAATTTTATTTCATTAATAACTTCCGATATTTTTTTATTTATTACTATTATTTATTGTAAAAATCTTTTTAAAATCGGAGATTAATAATTATTAATAAATCAATATATTTAAATTAAAAAAAAAGAAATGAAATCTTTCGAACCGATGTGCCTTCCCCTTGTAAGATACAAATATTTCATTAATTAAAATTTTATTTGGCAGTAACTCTAGAACCGAATAAAATAAGTACCGCGTATGATATATCATTGAAAATCTCTCGATGAGAGCTTACTGCGATTAAGAAAAAGTCCAAAATCCACATTTCTTGGATTTTGGTTTTTTTTTGGATATTTTTACAATCAATATGGGAGGTGCACGACTAGTTGTTACAACAGTCCTAAATCCAAAATTTCAACATTCTACGGCTAATCGTTTTTTAGTTATGCGAGATACAGACGTCACGCCGAACTAGTCAAAATGAATATTTCGGTTGAAATTTGACAACCTTTTAGTTTTCGTGATCGCAATACTTCCTTTACTTCGTACAAAGAAATAAACGTAGGTACTTCGTTCTGCTTAATATCAAGAAATGCGATTGAAAAATTTAATCAAAAAATTGGAAATACGTGTGCGATTGTAATCGTGTCGGGATTTCCGGATGAAAGGCCGAAACGCTACCGCTCCGGTGATTTATTTAATTTTAATTAATTTTTTTATTTATTTAATCTCGTTTTATAAATAATAATTTACTAGTCTTTGTTTTAATATTAATAAAAAATTCTAACTAAAATATGAAATTTGGGTAAACCGAGATAATTGAATAGTTCTGTCAAAAAATAAAAAAAGACGTTACAATTGTCGAGATTTTCATCCGGGTATTGTTCTCGTTTATTGCCTGTTCATTCCGTCGTTCTTTTGGAAATACTTAAAAGAATAAATTGCACAATTGCCTGAACGGTCTCCCTAAAAACCTTTAGATGTTAAAATGTATATATATTGTTCTGACCTGACCTTAACTTTTCTTACCGTAAAATCTTCAAAAAAAACCTCTATGACTATTTTTTATCTTATTATCGCCTTTAATATTCTTTTCTCTTTAATATCTTACGTTCACTATTCTATTGTTGGGTTCTAATTAACAACACATTCTCTTCTGATCATTCCAGGGTGTAAAAAACGCTGCAGGTAGCGAGAAAGAATCAAGCTGTCTTCTTTATTTGAGAAATATCATTAAGAGTCGATCGGTTGTATAATATAAGAATAAACATTTAATGCGGTTTTTGTATAAGAAAAGAAATTTATGATTTTAATAAAATTCATTACCGATTAATTAATTTGTTATTAGGTTATATTTTGTAATGATATTTCATTTATACATTTTTTACTGTATTTTAAAGTTACCGTTTTAATTTTAATACAATTTTTTGCCTAGGGATGTAATTAAAATACATTTAATTATATTCAAACTGAAATATATGTAATTAATTTTGCCCGTAGCTTCGCTCTCGTGGATTTTGGATTTATATCTAGAATAAGTTTTTAAAAGAAACATTAGATCGTTGTTAAAATTTTACAGTAGAATTTTAGTATACTTTCTGACAAATCGATGTGTTTTGCTATTGTCAAATTGTTTCTTGTGTCGGCTTTATCCTGGGAATGTTCTTATCTATGATCATCTATATTTAGCGTGCACGGACGACGCCTTCTTTTATGCCGGTAGAAAACGATAAAAAAAATCTGTTCGAGGACTTATTTGTAAACTAAATTAACGGCCTCCCTTCAGGTGGGGCAAGGTGGGATCGCTCAGCAACAGGCTACGTAAAACTGTTCATGAGAGAAACAATTTTGCCGTTTGTCAATTCTTGCCGCCTTCGGAGACAGCTCCGGGACTAGTCGATAGTCGTGGCGAAATACAGTTTTAGGGTGAATCGGTATTTATTACGTATTTTTAAGATGTAGAAAATGCATGCATCAAAAATCTTACTAGAATTCTATACAGAAGAATTGAGAGGAGAGTGGAGGAAGTGTTAGGAGAAGACCAATTTGGTTTCAGGAAAAGTATAGGGACAAGGGAAGCAATTTTAAGCCTCAGATTAATAGTAGAAGGAAGATTAAAGAAAAACAAACCAACATACTTGGCGTTTATAGACCTAGAAAAGGCATTCGATAACGTAGACTGGAATAAAATGTTCAGCATTTAAAAAAAATTAGGGTTCAAATACAGAGATAGAAGAACAATTGCTAACATGTACAGGAACCAAACAGCAACAGTAGCAATTGAAGAACATAAGAAAGAAGCCACAATAAGAAAGGAAGTCCGACAAGGATGTTCTCTATCTCCGTTACTTTTTAATCTTTACATGGAACTAGCGGTTAATGATGTTAAAGAACAATTTAGATTCGGAGTAACAGTACAAGGTGAAAAGATAAAGATGCTACGATTTGCTGATGATATAGTAATTCTAGCCGAGAGTAAAAAGGATTTAGAAGAAACAATGAACGGCATAGATGAAGTCCTACGCAAGAACTATCGCGTGAAAATAAACAAGAACAAAACAAATGTAATGAAATGTAGTAGAAATAACAAAGATGGACCACTGAATGTGAAAATAGGAGGAGAAAAGATTATGGAGGTAGAAGAATTTTGTTATTTGGGAAGTAGAATTACTAAAGATGGACGAAGCAGGAGCGATATAAAATGCCGAATAGCACAAGCTAAACGAGCCTTCAGTAAGAAATATAATTTGTTTACATCAAAAATTAATTTAAATATCAGGAAAAGATTTTTGAAAGTGTATGTTTGGAGTGTCGCTTTGTATGGAAGTGAAACTTGGACAATCGGAGTATCTGAGAAGAAAAGGTTAGAAGCTTTTGAAATGTGGTGCTATAGGAGAATGTTAAAACTCAGACAGATGGATAAAGTGACAATTGAAGAGGTGTTGCGGCAAATAGATGAAGAAAGAAGCATTTGGAAAAATATAGTTAAAAGAAGAGACAGACTTATAGGCCACATACTAAGGCATCCTGGAATAGTCGCTTTAATTTTGGAAGGACAGGTAGAAGGGAAAAATTGTGTAGGCAGGCCACGTTTGGAATATGTAAAACAAATTGTTAGTGATGTAGGATGTAGAGGGTATACTGAAATGAAACGACTAGCACTAGATAGGGAATCTTGGAGAGCTGCATCAAACCAGTCAAATGACTGAAGACAAAAAAAAAAAAAAAAAAAGATGTAGAATTTTCATTCAAAATTTTGGTCCACCAAAATCGGGGTTTTAAAAACGGTGAAACACGTTCCTTTTTTTGTTTTCAAAGAAAAGTCTAAATGCTAATTTTTACGATATAACATCTTAATTACCCGAGATATAAAATTTCGTTAAAAAATTTGCTTTCCCCAAATCGGATTTTTCAAAAGTGAACAAGTAAGTGTCCGTTTTATTTTTAAAGAATAGTCTAAATACCGTTTTTCATACCTGTAACATCTTGGGATTCTGAGATTACATTTTTTTAATTAAAACTTTCTTCTCCTTTTCATCCTTTTCCAGAATCCTTGAGTTTTTGAGCGCCTACGTTATTAAAACAACTCATCCTTCAGAATTCACCTATCTAGGATAAGCGGTTTGATCGGGCTGTGCCTTGATCAGTAGGTCCATTCGTTCTCAAAGTGGGCGATAACGCCCCCCTTGTGGACGTTGGAGGCCTTCAAGGAGGGGCGGTAGAAGGCCCACAGAAAATTGTGGGCATTCAGGCGGTCTAGGAAGGCGATGGCTGATTAAAAGGAAAGGCAAAAATGATGTTTTCCTGATATTTCAAACTAAAATTAAATACGTACTGCACCGGTACAAAAAATTAAAGGGACACCTATATTTTATGGTAAAAATGATCGTATTCAAACTACTTTAACTTTGCATCCGACAGGCTTAGAGAGACGAATAAAAAAAAAATTGAAGCTTGAATACTCTACTTTTTGATAGTATACTTCAGATTTCAAAAATCATCATATTAAAAAAAAAATAAGCAAGAAATTTCCCTCGTTTAAAATTTTAAGTTTCAAATCAAAACTAAAATATTCCACGTTTAAAAACAATAATTGCAATCGCTGTGTTTAAGAGCGCATCCTAAAAACAGCAATTGCAATTACTATTTTTAACAGATGATAACTTTAAAAATTTTGGGGGCGCTAGAAAATGTTTGATTCTCAATGCGGGCGGTGGGGAAAAAGTTTGAGAATCAATGAGTCAGTCGCTCAGGACATTTTGTTTTACATTTATATTTATCAATCGCATTAGGAAGTGTTAGACGTACTATTTTTACGGTTAAACAAACGGTACGTACCTGCATATCTTTTGAAAATAAGGAAAGATGAAATGCCTATTCCTGACTATCGGTTGTATATTTAACAGCGATCGATTAACGCTTTTACATTAAAAGGTTTTTTGAAAATTAAAACGGCGAGGAAACAAAACAAATTTCCTAATTTAATTTATATATTTTCTCCGACCGGTTTTTCAGCATACTGTCGGGTTTGGGTGTCTACGTATAGGCGAATGCATTACTGCTAGGCCTGCTGTAGCTGCAGATATAGTCAAATCTAAGTTTAAATGTACCGGTAAACATGCAGTCTTGAACAGACTCAGGTCGACGCACCTGAGACGTGTACTTAATTGAAACCCGACCGCCAAAGAACACCGGTATCCGCGGTCTAGCATTGAAATCCGTAAAAAAGCGATTGTCTTTACGAGGATTCGAACCTTAGAACTCTCGACTTAGAAAATGAACTGATTTGGCGTCGACGAGTTTAACCGCTAGACTAACCCGGAGGGTTCATTTCCTAATTTCATTTCGCTAAAATGAATTTGAAAATATAGCAAGTAGTATCCGATAATACCGGTTTCAAGTAATATCCTTTTGATATTTACATTAGTAGAAGTAAAATAAGTTCTTGTGCTATTTATAGAAATCGAGTACAAAATATAAATTTTCTGCGCAAGTAAATTGTATTTTATAAATTAAACGAACTGTCATCCGTTCAACGGATCCGACTGCAGTTTGATTTGTTTTGTGTAACAGACTGTACTTGTTCCTACCTGTTATTTTATTTATTCTGTTAAAATAATTTAATAATAAAATATAAATACTATTTTTTCCTTTATTACGGATGTGCGATCGTAGTGACGTGTTCCCGAGAAAAATTAATGAAATATTTATTTTAATGTTTACATTTTTTGATCGCATTTCACAATTTTAGTTCTATTTCTTTAAGCGTAGGATAATCGGACCTGTAAAATACAAAAATTAAAATCTTTTCAAAACCGTCAGAACTAAAAAGATTCCATCGATTTTTATTAAAAGATAAAAATATATACGAGCAGGAAAAAATTTATTTCCCGATGCGTACTTTGCGAAGCGTTCAATTAGCGAACGATAAGCAACATCACTCAAGGCCCGATGAGATGAGGATGATATTTACGGCATGTAAATGAGGTGTAGTCCGACCGTGTCTGAGACGTGTGATTAATTTAATCTTAACCGATATTCAATTAACCGCCCTTCTCAGGAACGGTCGACCTGACGCGAATGGCCGACCATTCCTGAGACGTGTTTCAACCGATAAAGTACGCCGGCCACCTTGGCGCAAGCGGTAGCTTCTCGGCCTTTCATCTGGAGGTCCCGGGTTCGAATCCCGGTCGGGCATGGCGTTTTCACACGCTACAAAAATTGTCATTCGTTACGTTCTCTGATGTAATACCTCACGGTGGTCCCGGAGGTTAAAAAAAAACCGACAAAGTACACCGATATCTGCCGTCTAGAATTTAAATCCTTATAAAAGCAACTGACCTTTACTAGGATATGAACCTCAGAACTTTCGACTTATAAAAACAGCTGTTAATCGGCCGATTTGAGAAAACGAATTAACCGCTAGATCGGCACGGTGGGCTAGAAATATATTTGAATTACGAAATTGTTGATCGGTATAAATTTAGGATATTAGTTTTTTAGGTACAAGTTTTTTCAGTGTTCTACGCCAAAAAAGAAGATTTTTGTAATCGATATTAAATAGCAAATTTAGAAGTAGGTTTTTATAGACTGTTGCTAGAGGGGTTGCCTAGCGATACTTTACTAGCTGTTACCGAAAGTAGCAATGTCACCCCGTGTAAAAATTAATAACCTGTTGTATATTTCCCGTATAAGGAAATATTTTAATTAAATCTTGCACCCTTATTTGTAGGGATGCAGACTGGAAATTATATAATCTGATATCTTTATGCCTGTTTTCATCCATCATTTTTGCGTCCCGCTTTAAAGCGGTTTATCAATCGACTTGAATAAATGAGGTGTCATTTTGTTCACAATAAAAGACTTAAAAATTTATTTAATAAAACATTATCCGTTAAAGCTAATATTAACGAAGCCATTAATGATTAAACAATTAAAATTGCAGCCCTTTTTGAATTTTTAAAGGTAAAATTTTGAAACTTATTTATTTTGTAGATGTTATCGGTATTGCGCGCGCGCACACACCCTCCATTTCCCACACGTAAAATTCGGTGAAAGACGGATATTAAGGAAAATTTTAGGGCCCAGAAAAACTAACGATGGTGGGAAATTAAGGATTAACGACGGCCTTTACCGACAGTTAGATAGAATCCCGGAAGCAATACGTAAGCAAAGATTGGCTTCTACGGACATCTGAAAATAATGGATTCAAACAGAGTTACGAAGGGAATTTTTGAGACGAGTAGTGGTGACAAGACGAACGTTAAATGGTTCAAGCGTGTTAAAGAGGACCTAAGGATAGCAAAGATAAATGTGACGGATTTAAAAGGTAGAAGGGTGCTTAGGAAAACATTTTTAGAATTCCAAGCGATCCAGAAGGAGAAGAAAGATTGCGCTGACCTAAGGTGATCGGATGAAACAAGAAAGCGGCACAGTGTAAAAATGAAGTAATCGGACAGAATTAACTATTCGATGCGGTCCTACAGCGAACGGTGTAGAAAGAAAAATACAAAGTTTCATTTAGATATTTTATTCTGTTCTTACGTTATACATTTTTATTAAAACACACAGAAAACGGGGAAGTTTTGTTTTATATTAATCCCTTAAATTTCCCGGGAGGAATATACAAAATCTGGGTTTCGTGATGCACCCTTGTCCGATATTTTCTAAATTCCGGTTGGAGCACAAACTTAAAAGAATTGAATTAGACTGTGACCTGTGAGTCTCTAAAACTGTGCGAGCTGGGTGTAAACTGAACGATTTGAATGAATAATATTACAAAAATAATAGAATTAAATTTAAAGAAAAAAAAATTATATAAATTTAAAAAAATTGAAAAACGGGCTTCCCATGGGGACTGCGTGTGAGACTAGAGTGGTGAAGTACGCGAACACCTCGTGGGAGTCTAGACAAATCATCACCATCAACCGGTAACAAATGGGGTGCTCCTGCGGCGCGGGTTTGGGAGGTGGAAAGGGGTACTCTTACAATATCTCTGCAAATAATCGTCCGATTTAAATAATTCAAACGGGGTATTTGTAAGTAGGTTGAAGGCTAACTTCTGCACGTATCAGATACGCTGTCGATGTAATAGATCACGGTTATTCGGAAATGTATATACAATATATATAAAAAGTTTGATTGTTTGTTGTCGCATCACGCGAGAACCGACCGACGGATTACTTTCAAATTTGCAGGACGCATGCTTATCGTGCTTGTTGTTAGGGAAGGTTTTAAGCCATCGACCGAGGTCCTAGTCCCTTGAAGGTTAAGATATTAAAAATATTCATTATTTCTTTGCCTCCCGTGGAGGTGGAATTGCGAGTTAAAGATACTCGTTAACGGAAGAGTAGATTCTTTTTACTTCGTCGTTATATTTCTGCCACCGCGGCAAAGAAGTAAGTTATGAATTTTTCGTCGTCAAAGGTGTCCGTACTTTAGTTAGCGTAGTCTACTATTGTCTTTTGTAATTTAGTTTCTTTTTCGGGTTTCTATAAAGCCTGAATATTATAATTATTATTTATCAGTAGTATTCTCAGAACCACGAGGAAGACGTACAGTGCGAAGTTCCAGGGAGTGAAGCTATCTGGGTAGATGGGAATGGCGACCGAAACAAGTTCTGCGGGTGTCCAGGGCGCCGGTTCCCCTACCAATTTTGAAATGGCGAGCGAAGCGAACCCTGTGACCACGGGGTAGGCCCCTTGGCTCCAGGAGGCCCCGAGGAGCACCTGAGATGGCTCCGGGATTCTTCTGGGCTGACCTGAGCCCTGAGGGTCCAGGTTCTGGCTAGAATGGCGTGTAAATATATATATATATATATATACGTTGACGTTTTATATATATATATATAATTCGAAATTTGAATCAAAAACCGTTTAGAAATAGTATAGAATATCCCGCAGTCCAAAATCCGATCGATTTAAACGCCTTTGGAAATTTAAATAACTTATTAATTACTTTTATCGCATTAAAGCTCAATTTCCTACGACCATTATAGAAATACTCAAAAATTCTAAATGACGAAATTACCCCTCCCCTGTTGTAATTTCTCCCACGTCTCCAACGCATCATATATAGACAATTTTTGAGCCGTTTTCGTAGAATTTATGTTGAGCCGGTCTGATAATAATCAAAATACAGGCATCGCGTGTGTGTAAGTATGTAAATCGGACTCGCAGGTCGGGAAACGTCGACATTCCCAATCAAAACCCGCGTAGAAAATTTTTTTAATATCGTTACAGTTGTACGTTCGGGAAAGTAAAAAGTTCTTAAATCGTGAAAACGTTCGAATTATTTCGTTCGTTTAACTTCAATTCGTTTTGAAAAGTATATATGTGCTTACGTTTACGCGTATATTTATCTACACACCCGTGCATGAGTATGTGAAAGAGCATTCGACTTCGTGAAATTAATATAAACTCTTAATTAATATAAAATATTAATTAATAATATTTTATAAGCTTTATATTAAGTTAATATAAACTTCTAATTTTCGGTTATAACAATACCAGAACGAACTTTTGTATCGTTTATACATAATTTTAATTAATATTAAACTACGTACGTTTTGTCATTCATTTCGAGAAGTAGTGGCCTCATTCGATAACAAAAACATCGACACGATTATTAATCAAGTGAAATTTCTGTTACATCCATCACGTTCTTTATATATATATATATATATATATAAAAGATAATGGTTTTCAGTTTCTTTCAGAGATTGAAACGTTAATTAATTGATAGAATATATAAATATCGCTCGTTAAAAAAAGTTCCTCGCCTTAAGAAAACGACGGTACAAGCAAAACTTTTTATTTAATAGTTGATACGTCGAATTCGGTGAACCGAATTAAATAAATTAATTCGGCATTTATCCTAAAATTTTAATAGCGAGAAGTACAGAAGATTTTTTCTGATCTAGCTTGATATATTTATCGTCTTAGAAATACAAGAAATGACGCTGTTGTAAAATGATTTTCCCTCTCGACTTAAGCTTTAACTGAACGCTAATTATTGAAAAAAATCTGGAGAATTTAAGTTACGTAATTGTAAATTAAAAATATAAACGCTTCTTTTACCTTTAAAATTAATAAATTTTCTAAATGTTGAACTATAAACCGACGATACATTTTCTGTTACTGATAAAATGAAAACCCGTATTCTGATACTGTTTGAATATATATAAATTTTATTTTTATAAATTAATACGTGAAAATTACAATAAATTTTTCTTCTCTCTCTCTCTCTGTGTGTGTGTGTGTGCGCGCGTGTGTGTGCGTGTGTTTGTGGGCGCGCGCATATGAGAGAGAAAGAAATGTTTTCACGTTATCCTATGACCTTCCTGACCTACGAGTTTTTACTATTTCGCATAGAGAATGTAATAATTTTTTATACTACGATAAACGTTTTTCTTTTTTTTTATTAAATTGTATGTAACGGTTAAAAGATATAGATATAAATTAAAAGTATATTTATTGACAGAAAATAGAAAATTTTTAAGAAGCGAGTTTAGAAATCTCCTTTGAAAAACAGGATTTACGACCGATTATAAGAATTGTGTGTAAAAAATAATCTTTGAAAAGGGATGAAAAATACACAAAGTAAGTAAATTTAAGTATCTTGGGGAGATAATAACTCCAGCTGTATTCGAAAAAGAAGGAATTAAAAGAAATTTCTTAAAATGGAAACGGCTTATAGACCGACAGCGGATATTTACAATAACAAATTCTCAAGCTATAAAGCTAAACTAGGACGCTATAAAACACTAATTTTCCCAGAAGACTTATATGCAAGAGAGCGTTTAGGAAAGTTTAACGTAAGAAATCTTTTAAAAGAAAAATTTTAAGGAAACTTTTTAGACAGAGAAAGAACAGAGGAAGGTTATAGGCTAAAATCTAACAAAGGAATTTACCGAGAAATAAAAGATTTAGAAACGGAAATGCGGAAAAGAAGGATGAAGTTTTTTGGCCGTATTTATAGAACGAGTTACTTACAGAACGATTATTTAACTTTTACAAAAATAGAAAGACGAAAAATAGGGTGACATTGAAAATTAAACTGATCCTAGAAAAAGTAAATTAAAATGTATAAAAACATGACAGGTTGAGGGTTTTAAACTAGATGAAAAAGAAAAATCTTTTTAAAAATCCAGAAAATTTACAGAAGAGCAAAAATAAGCACTCTCTGGTGAAAAAGTACTGGAAATAAGGGAAAAAGAAGAAAGAGATCTAATCGAAAGAAGTTAATGTATTTATACTGAAAAACGTTTCAATAAAGGAAAGAAAAATGGATATTGTGCGTGTCTGTGGGCTCGCTTCGTTCGCCAGAACGTCTAGCCAGGGAACTCCGTCCCCTCAACGCGCTCGTATCCTTATGTTTGTGAGACTGTTAACTATTTTTATTCGTTATAGAAAAAAAGATAAGTAATTTTACTTAATTATATTTCTGTTGCAGCGGTTACAGAAAATAAAAATACGAGCGCATATAACAAACAAACCAAACGCCCCGTGCTTTTTCATCAGAAGGATTCCTGTTACCGACTGTCGACTTCTTAAATGAAATGTTACTCCGCATTTCAAAGTAAAAAATATACGGTATACGTGCGGTTGCGTATGACTTTCTTAAAAAATATTAACGGATATATCAATTAACTAATTTGTCGAGTGGATGGACGGGAGGGATGAGAGTTTTCAAGAGGAGGATTACTAAAAGCGGGTGAGCTTTAAACTTTTTATTATCTACCAGGATTTAAGTAATAAGATTTCAACGTGTTACGTCGGTACTGAAATGTTTTTAACCGTATAAAATCGGTAATAAGTTCACTACCGACGTTTTTCTGTTTTTAAAAGTTTTCTCCCGCGGTAAGTTTTTTTTTAAATCTTTTTTTGAGAGGTAATAATTAAATTTATAAACGAGTTAGTGAGAAAGAACTAAATTGTATTTGGATCCCGCTCGTTATTTCACGATTCACGACTGTAAAATTTCCCTATAAACTTTTTAAATAGTAAAACTTAACCGGATTAACGTAGAATTCATTCAAAAGTATCGATGCGGATAATATACATAAGATAAAGATTTTGTTTATGTCTTTCATTTGAATAAGGTTTATTAGTTATAAAATTAATTTTTAAAAATCTCCAGATTAAAATTATTTATTGAAGTCTTTATATCGTTCGAGTGAATTTTACATTTATTTAAGTAGATTTACGTAACAAAAAATAAGATTTATTACAGTTTTTATTGGTATTTATTATGATTTTAATTACTTACATGTCTAGATAGTACTATAACAGAGCTGTAGCTCTAGAAGGCGATGTATTTTAATCGGTTGAATTTGGGAATATGCGGTTTTCACCGGATCTTGACGTTTTGACACCTAAGGAACCAAAAAACACCGGATGAAAATTTTCCAGATATTAATGTTGGTGTGCGCTTGTGTGTGTTCGGTGTCGGTCTCTAATACTCCTTATCTTTCCTTCTTTCGTTCTTTTTCCTGTTTAGCCTCCGGTAGTTACCGTTCAAATAACGCTTCAGAGGACGATTAAGGATGATATGTACGAGTGTAAATGAAGTGTAGTCTTGTACGGTCTCAGTTCGACCGTTACTGAGACGTGTGGTTAATTGAAACCCGACCGCCTAAGACACCGGTATCTACGATCTGGTATTCAAATCCGTGTAAAAATAACCGGCTTTACTAGTACTTGAACGCTGGCACTCTCGACTTCCAAATCGGCTGATTTGGGAAGACGCGTTCACCGGTAGACCGACCGGTCGGTTCTCTTTATATTTCCGGAAATGACGGACCGATTTTGACCAAACTCTGTCAGATAACTTATTTATATGAGGCATTGATGCCGTTAAATTTTCAACTTAAAAGGTGAAGGTGGTGAGGCTATAGAGCAACATCACCCTCAGTATCTAGAGATTTCGCCTAATTAAGGTCGTATTTTTATTGGGCGCATTTGTTAACGATTAAAAAATAACAATATCTGCAAAAAAAGTTTACAAAATCGCACCCCCTTCCTAAAAATGCTCTAAACTAGCGGCTAAGCGGGCATACTACGTTAATTGGACTACCTATCACCACAAGGGTCGCTAGTTCCGCAGTCCGCCATCTTGCAATTTTCTTTTTTCCTGTGGGGAATTCCCTTTTCCCACATCTTCTTGTACTGGAAATTTGAAATTCCACAGGGTACCGACCAAATTACTTTTTACACGCTAAATACTAATTATTTATTTCATTTAATTTAGTTAATATTTAAAAGGATGGTCGCACTGGTGTACAGCTATTGTAGTCTTCTGCTATGTTGTGACGTCACAGGTGAGCGGTAGAATTAAATAAGTAAATAATATTTAAAGGGTAAGAAAGTAACTCGGTGCGGTCGGGTCTCTAACTCGATCGCCTGGTGGATTAGGTACCTGGTGCGTTAAGCCTTGCGGCTCCACCGATCTTCCGACCGTACAAGCGAATTTTGTTCTACGTAAGTTGTGAAATTACATTAGTTTGGTTAGTGCCGACCGTCGCCGCTAGTACCGCCACACCCGTGCGAATTAAATACGATATGCGTGTTCGCTTTAGTTAGAATCATTCAATTTTTTACACGCCGGGTCGGTTTAGCGGTGAACGCGTCTTCCCGAATCAGCCGATCTGGAAGTCAAGAGTTCCAGCTTTCAAGTCCTAGTAAATGCAGTTATTTTTATACGGATTTGAATACTAGATCGTGGATACCGGTGTTCTTTGGCGGTCGGGTTTCAATTAGCCACACGTCACGAACGGTCGAAGTGAGACTGTACAAGAGTACACTTCATTTACACTCGTACATTTAATCCTCTGAAGTAATACTTGAACGGTAATTCCCAGAAGCGAAACAGGAAAAAGAAAGAAAAGAATCGTGAAATGAAATAGTAATAAAAAATGTTTCAGTATTTATGACAAAGAAGATAATTTCCATTTTCTTTAAAGTCCAGCGCGTATTATATATTTGATGGAATTGAATTCTTTGTAAATCGTGAGACATCTCGGTTAATTACATTCTAAGAATCTGCTAATTCATCAGATAAATCGAGGCGTATATTGTAAGTTATACGAGATATTTTTAAAACTTTACAAATAAATACAAAAAGAAACAAAAAATCAGTTTTGAGAAGATAAAAACCGGACTCGTTATTATTAGTCGGTGACTTTTTGAACTCCGTTTTTTCTTCTCGTATTTTCTATACCGATAGATGTTGCCCAGTTATTTCAACTGTTCCACTGATATTTTTTCAACGGAGCACCGGTTTATTCCAAAAGGTTTATTTTTCTTAGAAGTAGCTGCATTTTTACGGATCTTTTTGGCAACTTTTTCCTGGTTTTCCAAGGTTTCAGTTTTTCGCCGATTTATTTATATCATTACTGTTTTATTACGGTAAATTGACCTTACTAGTGCCGATATCTTTACGTAATCTTTATTCTTATTTTCCGGCCTTCGTGGCACGAGCGGTAGCGTCTCGGCCTTTCATCTGGAGGTCCCGCATTCGAATCCCAGACAGGCATGGCATTTTCACACGCTACATTTGTCACTCATCCCGTCCATTGAAGCAATACCTAACGCGGTCCCGGAGGTAAAAATAAAAAAAAATCTTCATTCAGATCATTTTTGTTTTAGTCGAACCGAACTGTCGTAGGTAGAAAGCAAGGTATAAATGTCGTATCGACACAAAATTTTGAAGCTTATCTTCCCAAGATTTTTACGCTGAATATCAACCGATTTAAAAACATTATCTCGAATCATTCCCGTTCTACAAAACGAAATAAAATTAGAACGGATTAAAATTGAAAATCTATACGAAGTACGAATTTATCTTTAAATACGTGTTTACCGTATACAAAATATGCAAGTACGTATTGTTTTCTTTTACTATTTACATACCGTCCAAGAAATTGTTTTCTCGATTGGTGTGGCGTAATATTATATAGTAATGTACAGGGGTCATCGTAAACTGTGGCGGGATTTAGGGCGTGAATTAAAAAAAAAAAACAATTTATATTGTTTTATTTGTCAAATCGTTTTGTCAATAGTTTTATTACGAGATCAATTAATATAAAATATTTATGCCTTTCGTCGTTCGACAAACATCCAATCGATATTCAGTTTCTGCTTATACGCGATGTAGGTGCATATCTTCTGTTGCGATTACAATTGATACTTTAAATCTTTCTTTTAGATGACTTGGGTCATTCAGTTTTGCTAGTAAAAGCTGTTTTTAACGCGTGTAGGCGCGCGGTCTATGCATGATGCAACCTACTGACTACGCATATTGGCGTATTGACACAGCGGTGTACAGCGGCTTTTTTATTTCTGTTGGCGGGGATCAGCATGGTACTGTTGACTCGGTATCATGTAATAGCGCATCAGAAACGTTTATGTACTGTTACCGAGCGGTCCGTTCTTGGTTACAATGAATCGGCTTATTCGGTGAAATTTTAAATTTGCGTGAAATTTAATCGCTTTTGAATTAGGATAAATTTATTTTGTAAATTATTATCGATAAACGATTACGTTTTACTTTTATTTTATAATTATTTATTTTCTTTTAATTTTAATTTAATATTTTATGGCGATTATTTATATAATTTGTAATAAAATGTTCGTTTCATAAATATTTTTAATTTTATTTTTATTTTATTAAATAAAACCGTTAAAATATTCAATTTATTATTTCTTCATTAAGCGTTTAAAACATAAATAGTGCATACAGCGCTTTAATTATTGGTCCGATCCATTCTAAAACGTTCAGAGGAATTTACGTAAAAACTAATCTTCAACCGTAAACGAGTCAGATAATAGATGATATCAAATCAAAATAAACTAAATTAATTTAACTGTTACAAAAGTAAAATAAAAAAATCTGATGTGGACAACACATGACTTCCTTGTACGCCTATTAAAATACAAATATTTTTTATTACATTTTTTCATTTTTTTTTTTTGTTATTTATTGTAATTTTTTTAGAGTCGGAGGTTAATAATTATTAATAAATCAGTATATTAAATTAACAAAAAAAGTTTAAAAAAGTAGGAGATAAAGTCGAATTCGAACCGATATATTTAATTAATATACAAATATTTCATTAATTAAAATTTCATTTGGTTATAAAACTGTGGAACCGATGAAAATAAGTACCGTTAATGATATATCGTTGAAAAGCTCTCGATGAGGGCTTATTACTGCGGTTAAGAAAGTCCAAATCCAAGTTTTTTTTTTAATTTTGTGCTTTTTTTGTACACTTTTGGTCCGGTCGAATGCAATCAAAAGAGGAGGTGCACAACTAGATGTTAACAGTCAGTCCTAAATCCAAACTTTCAACGTCCTACGGCTAATCGTTTTTGAGTTATGCGAGATACAGACGTCACGCCGAAACTAGCCAGAGTGGATATTTCTGTTGAAATCTGAAAACCGAAATTTTTCGCGATTACAATATTTTCTTGTCGTACAAGGAAATAAAAATTGTAAGTCGGTTTCTGATATAAGGAGTAAATTAAGGATTTATCGCGCGTAAATTCAACACAGACTTTTTTATAAGTAAAATACACAAACTCGGTGTATTTTTTTAAAAATATTTTTTAATAAAAACGTTTTCCTTTTTCATAAAACGAAGAAATATATTATTTTTATCTAATTAAAAAACTAATATAAATTGCCAGCAAGAGCGTGTACGAAATTTACGAATACACTTGACCGAGCGCGATCGAATGTTCAGCACGGACGGTTTAAATGCAGTGCTTTTTCGTTTCCCGTGATCACTACGCGTTCGCGCGTGGTCGTGCTTTTTTGGGTTTTTTCATAAGTTTTATATTCCAAGACATATGTAAATACCAATAACCGGTATGCTTAAGCTACTTAAAAACAAAAAAATGATTCGGCACGGAGGGATGGAAAGCGAGTAGTGAATGTTTAATGTATCCATACGAGAAAAAAGTCGTACGTGATTATGTCCGGAGTCTATAGTATAGGTATTTATTCTCCTTCTACCCAGCTACTTGCACATTTTTAATTCTACGCTTGGCCGACTAATGTACGTATGGGAGTTGTACATACACCTTGTTGGAAATAAATTCAATGTGCATTTTTGAGCTCAAATTTTATTTTTTCAGAACAAATTTATATTTGATTTCAAACGAGAAAATATCGATTGAAATCGAAGACGATAAATATTTTCATTAATGGTCTTTTCAGCAAAGAAAAAAAGGCCCGATCGCACGATTTTTCATTCTATCACACCAAATATTAATTTTAGGTGTGCCGAGTTTTATAAAACATTACGTGTCTATTTTCATTCCCCCGTACTCGTGAATCGTGTTTATTACCGCATCTATTAACGAGAAAAGGTGCTTCAGTCGTAAAAATTACATCGATTAAAAAAATTTATTTTCATTAATATTTTTCTAAAATTTCAACAGCGATCTGGAATCCTTTTTCTGTATCGATTGTTTTAATTTAATTCTTGAAACAGATGAATCTTGTAAGTATACAAGCGCAACCTTTTACGTAGAACTTTACGAACGGTTATTTTTATAATATGTAACTGGAGGCTTCGACGAGCGAGGAATTTTTAAGGACTTCTGATTCCTGAGGGATTTTTTAGGACCTAATGTATTCACATAAGTACTTCTGATACATTAGCCGTTACGTTACCCGATTACCATAATTATGGTATATTAAGTACCGGGTGGTCTTAAAGGCGATTTCTGTTTCGCAGTACATTGTGTTTCTTTTAACCGATTGAACTGGCGTCTTATATTGTTTTCATGCGATGATTCCTTTTCATATGGACGTCGAAACGCGCATGGAACTAAAATTATAGACTTTAGTTCGACGTATGATAAATACACGCTGTGCTTTTGCTTGAAAACAAAACACAGTAACACACCTCGGGTACAATACAGAGACCGTTGCAGCGATTAAAATGGCTGGTACACAAAGTTATCGGGCGGAGACTTTCAGTATTATTTTCTGTCCTTCCTAGCACTGCGTTGCGTTTCGGAGTACCACCGTTCAGTGCTAGGAAGGGCAGGAAATAACACTCAAATCTATTATGATAATCCTACCGGAAATATAAAATTTTATGAAGATTTTAACTTTCGGTTCTTCAGCATATTTTTCCGAAATATTCCTAATGTTTTGAGCTAAAATCATTCTGTATTTGTTACGTTATTAGTAAATAAAATTGAATACAAATAATCGCTAAGGCGTAGACAAAAGTAATCGTATAATTGTAAAATGTATTACTGATTATAAATTATTTCCAAATTAAAATTGGATTTTGTTGAAATTTGGTGATGATTACTGAGAATACAGTTTATTACAACACAGTATTAGAAAAAAAAACTCGTATGTTGAGAAAAAAGTGATCGTAAATAAGTTCATTTTCTTTCAATAAATTCTATTTCTTTTACTTGACAAAGGTCCACGATAAATAGTTTCACTTACTGTCATCTCTTTTGTTCCCAGTAGTTTATTATTTTCCGTGAGTATTCTTCTCGTCTTTGCTAGGTTCAGTTGTTCTTATTCTTCATTCACATTTTGTGTCTGTGTGTGATTCATATGTTTCTGTCTGCTTATTTTACATCTTTGATCTGCTTGAACGACTTAATAGATGTTTTTCTGTTGTTTCCTTGGTTATTCCATTCTAATCAAGTGTACGTAGGAGGCGAGTTTGTAATTTCATAATTTAGCGTTTGCTAATTTGTCTACCTTCTAGTAAAGTTCATCGTTTTTCGTGATTTCCAAACACCTCCTTTTTTGGATCATAGGATTTTTACAGTACGATTCTTTGTATGCGTTCACGTTTTTTTATTTCTCCATAGTCTAAAGTTGTGCGTTCGGCAGCGTATAGTAACCTCTGGTCTTACCACTGTACGTGTAATATCTCAGTCCTCAATCTTGAGATTTATTTCTTGTTTTATATATATATATAATCATTCCGTAGGATTTTGTGAGTTTTGTGATCCTGGAATTATTGACTTATTTGTCTAGATCATTCGTTCTCAAGTGGGCGATGAAGCCCCCTTGTGGTGGCTGGAGGCCTTCAGGGGGTCGGTAGAAGAACCAAAAAAAATTGGGGGTGTTCAGGCGGTCTAGATAGGCGATTATATATTTAAAAAAGCCAAAAATTATGTTTTCCTGATGTTTAACAAATGTAAAGTAAAATGTAAATTTCAACTCAGAAATAGGTTATGCCACTTTTAAAAAACAATAATTGCAATTGCTGTTTTTAAGAGCGCATGTTAAAAACGGCAATCGCAGTTATTATTTTTAATAAATGGTAAATTTAAAAGTTTTGATTCTGAATTTGGGTGGAGGGCGAAATACTTTGAGAATAAATGGTCTAGACCAGAGGTCGGCAAACTTTTTGTTAGTAACGGCGTAAAATAAATTTATAAGTTATTGGTGGCGCACGAAAAGTTTTTGGGGTTTACACAATAAGCAGATACATTTGCTTCTAAAGTCAATAAAACAAAATTAATCTTCCCGGTCAACATTAAAACAATAAATCCTTTTTCTTTTACAGTTATTCGCGATGAGTTATTTATAAAATACGTTTAACCAATACGATACGTCGTATTTGATAGTGAAAAGCGTGTTATAATGGTTACTAATAACACGTAAATAATAAAATATAGTCGATAATAATAGCACTCGGAATACGGTAACAATATCAGATTTATTAGAAGCGAGAATATTCCTACGTGCTAAGTAGCAAATGTATCAGTGTATGACCTTGAATGCTATTTGCTGACACTGAGCTTGCGCAATTATATTGTCTTATATACGCGCGACGCCGATATAGTGAGGGCGTATAAAAATCTCATCGAGGGCGCCATGGCACCCGCGGGCGCTGCGTTGCCGACCCCTGGTCTAGACCATTAGACTTTATTACTTTTCCAAGAACTTGAAGCCGTCAGTTATCTTGATTTTTCCTTATCTTATGCTGAGATGTTTGGATGCATTTTTGATGTTTGCTTTGAACTCCTTTTTTTTTGCAAGATATTCGTACGCCCGTTTTTGTTCTTTAATCGTTTTTTCAATATTTTGATCTATTCTTCAGTTATTTGTAAATATCCTGCTTGGAAGCAATCGCCGAGCATCTAACGTGAGACCTTCTCTTTTGAACCGTAATTTTTTTTTTTTTAATTTTTCGTTTCTTTTCAGTGTTTTAGCTGTTCCCTAATTACCTTTCTAATAATCTATTAAACAAAACCGGCGATAGTCCATCTCCATCTCTTATTCCTGTTTCCGGTTTTGAATGCTTTTGACGTATCCCCTTTGAAATTTTTCCTTTTTTTTTGCGCTTGATGACATCGCCGTATAAGTTTGATGCTTGCGGGTGGAATATGGAAACGGAAGTTTAGCAGCGCCTGAACAATGCCAATCCTGGTTGGGATTCGAACCGGGAACCTAATGATGAAAGACCGACACGCTACCGCTACGCCGCTGAGATTTGTTTTCTTTATGAGTTGATCAGTTTGTTGTCTACTCCAAATTCTAAAAGATCTTTAAATGTTAATATACAGATTAATTTTCAAAAAAATTAGATAAATCGTAAACCGATTTTATTTGACGATTATTTTTTTTATGAAAACAGGCTTAATTTGTTTACCTTTTTTTTTGTATTACTCAAAATTTAAATCTCGCTAAAACGATTCTGATTTAAAATAAAAATACAAATCAGTGGGATGGAAGTAATAATTTAACTTTACGTAAAAAAAATTTGGAAACGGTTGGCCGTTACATCTGATTTGAGTTCGTGTTTATCAATATTGTGGAGTCTTTATCGTTTTTTACTTTCTTGTACGAAGTAAAGGAAGAATCGCGATCGCGAAAAATTTGCGTTTTCATAGTTCAACGGAAATATCCATTTTGACTAGTTTCGGCGTGACGTCTGTACGTACGTATGTATCTTGCATAACTCAAAAACGATTACCCGTAGGATGTTGAAATTTTGGATTTAGGACTGTTGTGACATCTAGTTGTGTACCTCCCCTTTCGATTGCACTCGACTGAACCAAAAATATCCAAAACAGTTTGGATTTTGGACTCTTTCTTAGCTGCGGTAGTTATTTTCATCGGTTCCGGAGTTGTACTCCAATAAAATTTTAATTAATGAAATATTTGCATCTTACAAGGGGGTGATATATCGGTTCGAATCAGACTTCATCTCCTTTTTTTTTAATTTAAATATATTGATTTATTCATAACCTCTGATCGCAAAAAAAAATTACGATAAATAATAATTCAATAACAAAAAAAATTATAAAAAAATATCAGAAGTTATTAATGAAATAAAATGTTACGTACTTTTCATTTTAAAAAACGTGTATATGTAATTTAATAGGCGTACAAGGAAGTAATGTGGTGTCCACGTAGATTTTTCTTAAAATGATAAATCGGAACTAAGATTTTATTTACTTGTTTGATAACATTCTGCCGTTATATTTTTAATTTACATTTATTTTTTTAAATGTATATAGCGTCATATTTTTTAAAAAAGTAAAATTATTGTTTTATTTAATTAAAAGTATTATTACAATTAATTGGATGATGATGGGTGCAATAATCTAATTAAATAAACGGAAGATTTCTTAATAATGTAAATATATATATATATATATATATATCGCATTATTCTATTTCTAAATGACATATGATTGTCATTATTTATCAGAAGAATGCATTTATTATTAACAGTAAATGACGTCAACATTTTTTATATTTACGCGATCATAAAAATATAATTCATCTTTATATGAAATTATAAATGATAAATTAAATGTAATTGTTTAAATTAATTATTAAAAAAAAAAAAAAACATTTGTTTTTAATTACATTTAAATTTTAGTGAAAATAAATTTATTCGGTTAACAAATAAATATAAAGCTTAAGTTATGCTGAAACGGATAGAAGGAAATTGATTTCAGTTCGCGCAGAAGCCTTCGATACGTTTTGATTGATGTAATTGTGTGTACGCGTCTCGGTTGCGATGTTCATAATACTAATCGTACTTGGTTTTTATAACATTACGATACTTTACTATTTTAACTGCAGCTGTACTATGTGAATCTTTGTTTCAAGTAATTTTAAGTGTAATTCATTCGCAGTAGTAAAAATCGCTGTTGTACTTTAACAGCTACAGCTCGATTGCTGCTGCTACGCGGCAGACTGTAGATAGGTCCGAAATTTCCACGTCGGATTTTTTGTTTTGTGAAAGTCGGTGTTTCAGGAAAACCCCTCGGTTAAAAAATAAACTTTAAGTTACAGAGATTTCCAGCAGATGCATCTAGATAAGTGCTCGTTTTGATCTGTATTTTGATTATTATCTGATCCGTTCGACATAAATTCTTCGAAAATATCTCATGCCTCCGTATCGGGCTTTTTTACCGGCTTAAATTTCTAAAAACTAAAGAAGGGGAAAGGAATAGTTTTTGCCGTTTTTATTTTTATTTATTTATTCGTATAACAGCCGTAAATAAATTGAGCTTTTGTACGATAAAATTATTTATTTCGTGGTTTAAAATTCCAAAATTTTAAGTCGTTTGAATTTAGCGGCGGGGTATATTCAACTTTATTTTTCCCTTTATTTTTCCCTTTAACTTTATTTGTCCCCGTATCTCAAAAACCCCAAAAAAGTTTAATATAAAATTTAATACACATGTTTGATATACGTATTCCGCTCTTAACCAAGTTTTCTTCCTCGACGGATAAGGATACACGACACGGTATCCGGTACCGGATTAAGCCTCTTCCGGGCCTTAGACAAAATTTAAATTCGGGACTCCATTTAAATAAGTTGCGGACAACTTCAAAGAAAAATTGAAAGGTAGTCGCCAAGTCCCTTTTGCTGCATCAAAAAAAAAAAAAAACCAGAAAGACCGCGTCTCATTTTTATTTGATTTAAAAAAAAATTTGTTTTTACATTTTTTTAAGGTGTTACTTATTTTTTATCTTTTCAAGAAAATAACCACTTTAATCTGCATGTTTATTTTAATGTCCCCCTTTGAATCCGGCTCAACGCAATTCAGAGATTAAAGTTATTTCAGAAATTTATATTTAATTTTGGTCCCCTCTTGGATCCGCCGCGGCGTTAATATGATTTTATTACTTTGTAAATTATTATTTTGACATTTGTTTGATCTATTTAAAAATAATATTCCGTATTATTAAAATATATCTTTTATTTAAAAAATTGTTTCCCAGTACTGAAGCCGACCCCCTAGAGATTTGTCTTATTTTTCGATCGTTAATCTGGCCCTGACGGTACCCGTATATTTTTTATATTCGCCCCCTAACAAGTTGCTATATAGAGTGTTCCGAGTTGTCGGCCAGACTTAAGGATCTAATTCAGGACTTCAAAATGTTCGTGTGGACCATTGCCCTATCTTGCTTTATTTTTCCTCTGTTCACCGTTTTCTACATTTTTAATAAACGTTTATAACTTCTTAAGAACGGATCGAGATAATTTAATGAAATTTACTATTTACGTGGCCCAAAAACATCTACAAAATAAATACGTTTGAAAATTTTATCTTTGGAAATTAAACATGGCGGCCGTTAGACCTTTTTAAACATTAATAGATTCGTTATTATTAATTTTATCGTGTAACGGATTTTTGAAGATAAAACGTTAGGCCTTTCAACGTGAATAAAAAATTACACATTTTTTTTTACCCGATTGTCAAACATTTTTATACTCCATCTACCGACCTAGATATACTCAATACCAGTATTATAATTTTTTTTCTGCATTGTTTTATTTATAGTCGGTTTCCTGCACGGTGAAAATATAAGTAAATCCTACAGCGCAGTAATGACGTGAATAGGAGACATCTAAGATAATACAAAGGTTTAAAAAAATACAGTACAATAAAAAGTGTAACGATTAAAAAAATATAACTAAGCGTAACAAAGCACAAACAATTTGAAAATTAATCGTTAAGAACCAAAAAAA
Source organism: Lycorma delicatula (assembly GCF_047948215.1). NCBI lineage: Eukaryota > Metazoa > Arthropoda > Insecta > Hemiptera > Fulgoridae > Lycorma > Lycorma delicatula. The sequence continues at coordinate 2,823,114 of NC_134457.1, read as the reverse complement.
AGTTAAACGGTAACGTAACTTAACATAGGTATTGTGAACGATAAATTAAACAGAAAAACAATTAATTATAAAAAAGAAAGAAAAAAAAGATATATATAAGAAACAGTCAAAACCACGAGACTTAAAAACAGTTCAAAAAACGAAACGACAAAAAAATTCGTATTACTAAATTAAAATTATTCATAAATATTATCGGCAAAAATTTCAGTAACAAATAGATGATATTCAACGCACAACAGCCTCTAGATGCAATACGTGCAGCGTCTTCAGTCGTTTCACATTTTCACTATTATCCAAAAGGTTAACAGCCAGACGGTTTTATATTATTATTATTTATTTTTAGATAACAAGTTACAAAGTAACAGCACAGTGATATGTTGTCAACATTACTCAGAGATGTCAAGCCATCTGTAGCGCAGTCTAGCGTGTAAGTGTAAATGTACCGGTAAACGTGTAGTCTTAAACAGTCTCAGGCTGACCGCTCCTGAGACGTGCGGTTAATTGAAACCCGACCGCCAAAGAACACCGGTATCCTCAGTATATCATTCAAATTCATATAGAAGCAACTACCTTTACGAGGACTCGAAAATCAGCTGATTTTGCGATGACGAGTAATAACCGCTAGACTCACCCGGCGATAATAGTTTTAATTCCCATGATAAAAACGTAGTTCGGTCAAGACGATCAACTAGGACCTAAAATACCTTACTAGGATTTATTTAATATTATTATTTTACATCGATCGTCGCGTAATATTTAATTTATAAACGTCGTTTGATCAAGGGAATCAAATCGGGCCAAAATCTTTTTAATGAATATTTTGATGTTTCATCAGTCGTATTCTAAATATTACATCATGAAGTCGGTAATATATAAAACCTTACGGTGGATTTGAAATAAAAGCAAAGCCGAGAAACGTGTGCGGTATTTTGCCACCTTTTTTATATTTTGGGATATCCTTTTTTAAAACAAAAAAAAAAAATATTAATTTTGGATAACTCTAAAGAATTTTGACGTTTTTTTTTATTATTATTTTTAGTAAATAATAATCTCTCTTTTAACCGATGTAGTGTTATTATGTAGAAATCGATGTGTAAAACAGGTTCTTAAAGAGAGAGGTAGTTTGTGTCTTTTGAAAAGCCCACCCGATCGGGCTCGCTACCTAAATTCATAATAACTTTTTCACGTATTCCCTTTTATGAAATGCCTTCTGCTATTAGGGACGATTGTATTCTCTTTTTCCGGTCAGTCCGAGAATCTTTTTTTCTAATAACTATAAAATAGACAACAGATGGCGTCTTCAACGTCGTAGTTACGAACCGAAGTGTAAGTATATCGTTATAACATATCATATATGAAATGAAAAGCGGTGGTAAATAGTCTTGGGAATTTAAAAAAAAAAAAAAAAATATTAATAAATTCCAAAGCGCTTTTTAAACTCTGTTTAAGGTTTAGTTTAAACAATTTTAGCTTTTAATTCTTCACTTACATTTATTACGAAGCATCGTTGGCCAGCATCTGCGCATAAATCACTTCAGAATTAAAACTTTTTCTGTTGTAATACAGATAAAGATCTGAGAAAAATCCTAAAAAAAAAAAAAAATTAAAGTGTATTTAGCATGAAAAAGATATAAAATATAAATTAATTGGTAGTCGACGTGCTTATTAAAGGAAAAACATGATTATCATGTCAAAAATGGGGTGTCGGAGTTATTTTTATTTTATTTTTTTGCAAATTTTTACCTTTTACGGTCCAGCTAGTTCGCCTAGACCAAAAAATATACTATGTACATGCAAGTATATGCGTCGCACTGGTTTTGGCTTTATATCTCAGGATTGATCGAACCGATTTTCTTCAAATTCGGCTCGGGATGGGACGTTTACCGTTGTAGTAATTTTTTCAAAATTCTTTTTAACGGTGGGAGAATATCAGGAACAAACTATTTCGATTTATACGGAGGTATTTTAGAGAAATTTTATTAAAGAAAAATTGTTACCTACAGTGCATAAATATATAAATAATACAATTTTTTTTTTTTAAATCAACTCCCGCTTCTAAAAATATAAATATATGTTGTTTTTTTTTGCTCCATCTTCTTTCGGTTTAAATGCGCTTCAAAACTTTTAAAAGTTTATATGACATAAATTGAGCTGTCAAATAATGTCAACTTTCAAAACTATTTTTGTTATAAGTGTATTTTTACTTTACCGTCTAGATAGCTATGTGCCAGAGCTATACCTCCAAAAGGGAAAGTATTGTAATCGGTCCGATTTGGTCATATGCGGTTTTTACCGGATCTTGAAGTTTTGGCATACAAGAAACCCCAAAAAACCGGATGGAAATTTTCTTTATGTTAATGTTCGTATGTACGTGTGTTTGTGTGTTCGGCCTCTAAATAGCCTTATATATTAGTCAGATTACTTCAGTTTATGGAGCATTGATGCCATTAAATTTTCAACTTTTAAGGTCAAGGAGGCTGTAGAGGAGACCTTCTTCTATAGCCTCATCTCGAGGGTGACCTACCCTCGAGATTTCTCCTCATTAAGGTCGTATATTTCTTATCCGTATTTGTTAACGATTAAAGAATAACAATATACGCAAAAAAAAAGGTTTTTGCAAAATCGCACCCCCACCCCAAAAAATGTTGTTATAGTCGTCTTCTGTGTTGTGACGTCACAGGTGAGCGGTAGAATTAAATAAATGAATAATATTTAGCGGAAGAAAGTAACTCGATCTGGCCGGGTCTTGAACTCGATCGCCCGGTCGACTCCAGTACCTGGTGCGTTAAGTCTCGCGGCTACATTGGTCTACCGACCGTACAAGTGAAATTTGTTCTATGTAAGCTGGGAAATTACATTAGTTTAGTTAGGGCCGGCCGTAGCCACTAGTACCGCCGCACCGGCGCGAATTAAATACGGTACGCGCGCGTGCTTTATTTAGAATCGTTGAATTAACGAAAAAAATTATATTTAAATATAACGATAAAAATTTTCAATTAATTGCGTGTAAACCTTGCATCAAAAACAATCTAAAGTTGTAGGACTTTTTTATCGAGAGCCCTCTATAACTCTGTTATCAGCTTGTTTTTATAATGTCTTATTGAGAAAGTTTTCTAATCGTGATTTTGTTTTTTAAATCTAAATACGATATCTAATAAAATAAACTCTTTATTAGATAATTAAGTCGTTTTCTAAACATATTTTATCTCGTATAAGATCGTCTGTTTAGTTAATTTGTTTCGTATTTGTTAAAAGAATAATCTACTATTAACATTTGTGTTGATTTTGTTTAATACACACGGAAAGGTGTTACGAACTCAGAAATTGTTAACGACACAAATTTCTCTCTTTCAAGATAAGACGATTTTTATTAATACAGAATTTCTATTTTTTATCGATTACCGACGAAAAACGCAAGATATCAGCATCGTACGCAATCTGCCATTTATTACAGGTAATTAATTAACGTTTTAATCTATATTTTGTAATTTCATTTTATCGACTGCTCTTCTATGTATTTTATAACTTTATCGGTGTAAATCTGTCGATATCAATCGGTGTATGCGGATGGATATTATGTATGTGTTCAGTATGTAACTCTGTATATTCATTCTGTTGACATCTATTTCTGTATGCAGGTGTTCTGTGCATATTTAACCTAAGCCGAATCGTGCAGCTACTCGAGTTATGTGCCAAAATTGTATCAAGGCATTCGGACTATGAATAGATGTTTACTCTTATTATTATTATTATTATTACTATTGTAATTACTATTTAATTTCTGTTAATATTGTTTAATTCGCCTGTATGTCTGTTAGTGTAGACAGATTATTACAGAATACTACGTTTATATTCAAGAATTTGTTGAATCGTTTCCTATTGCAAAAATATTAAATTAAAGGAAATCGGCGGTGATTATTTCTAAATTTTAGTTAAAATTAATTACGTGTTACACGGTGGAGTTAAATCTTTTATACCTAAGGGAGAAAGTAAATAAATATTCGTATTTTCTAAAACGACTTCAGATCTGGAACGTTTAAGAAGTAGATTCTTTTTAATTTTTCTCGTTAAAACTTTTATTTCTGGATATTAGTTTCGCGTCGCATCGGGAATGTAGCGATTAATAACCTTCTACCCTATGAGGAACTTAAAGACGAATCGCTACAGACCGAACACGCTTGCGATTTGTAACATTTTACGAATAAAAAAAAATGAAAATGAAGAATTAATTCTGTACTTACATCGGCAAAAGTTTACGTATTAATGATACCTTTAGAAAAGATGTTCGAAGTAAACATCGCATGAGTTATCGTAACTCACGGTGTTAATGCTGACGATTTCTTGTCGAATTTGCCATCGGCTCGTCGATATAGCGGGGATTAGATTCGTGAACTGTTTTCTTCAAACCGTTCGAATAAAAAAATCGCAAATCGGGGGAACCCGGAGACCACCTCCCGATACTGACGGTTCATTCTTCTGTAAAAGTCGCACGAACGGTGCTAGTGAATATTTTGTTGCGCGACACGTCTTTTTGGAATAAGCGGTATTTTTTCCCACGATCTGTTAATCGCGCGTAGAATTCTTTGAAAATTGTGCCGTACACTTCTGTATCGACAGTGCGGTCAAAACAAATAAGCTCCGCTATACGATTACCAGAAACGGCGCACCGTATACTAATTTTGTCGTTGTGAAGTGAATTTTCAGTCGTCCGATATCGGATACCGTCCGAATTAATACGCCCAAATAAATGAAATCGTGCCTCGCCTGATGTGAAATACAGAACGGGATCTATTTTCGGCAATATTTTTTAGAATCCGGTCGCAATAATTAAGACGTTTCGGTTTGTCTGTTACTTTTGATACGGTTTCAAATTTAGATAGTGAAGAATCTTACCTCAAGAAATGCTGTATTTCATAGCTCTTTGTTGCGATAACTTAGATGTAGATTTTTTACGAACCGGTAGAAATTATTCTTCTAATATCGGCTACGGCCTCTACAGTCCTAACGGAAGGTCACCGTTTTGGTTTTGTTTTTGAAACTGATCGGTATTCCTGAAATTTTTATTTAAAAGATCGGATGAACACGTTAGATCGGTATCACAGTTCTATCACCTTCGGTTGTTTTTTACGGCTGTGTAAATTTTACTTCACTGAAAATCTCCAGAAAATTTTATTTATTTTTGTTTTTTTTTTCACCTCGGAGGGGAAAGGTAATTTAATACATATTGTTGTCTAATTAATTTAAAGCCGAAGAGGATCGACGATTCTAATCGTCTATTAATTTTTTTTTCGGATTTTGTTACGGCAAATATAACAAATTATATACGGTTTAGTGTAGACTAAACACCTCAGGTTTAGCTGCGCTAACGAGGACCTAGCTGCGGAGGCGTGCGTAGGCACGCTGCGGGGCGTGCCTATGGTACGATTCCGCAGCTTGGCCCTCCAGGCGGGTTGCCCTGGCGGGTGGCGTCTCGGAATGCGATTATTAGGTGTTCAAAATGATTTTCTCTTGTGTAACATTTTTTTTTTTTTGATTGATGAAAATTAATATAACGAAAGTTAAATTAGAAATTTAACTCTATAAATGTATGTTAACCGATCGGGATTCTCCGCGATCGGTACATCCCGGTGCCTATTTGTTGGTTATAGTTCATTATTTTATGAAGAAAAACCATCGCATAAATAAAAAAAACTATGTAAAAAAGATTTTTAAAACACCACTTTTAAATTAAACGCACTAAAATGTAAAAAATAATTTTAGGGTATCTCACAATGGATTTGACGATAAGCTCTTATGGTGGTATGTAAGATTATGTGATACGTAGCTTCAAATTAAAAATTTTATGTTTTGCCAATTTTTTTCATATGCGTAATGAATGACCTAAAGAATAGGGTGCCGCGGCATCCCTTTCTTGAGGGGGCTCGAAAAAAACTTTTCAGAGCGAGAGAACCGCTCTGAAAAGATATTTTTCAGATAGTTTTCGAGATATTTGCAATTTTCGTCCGAAAATTCGGATCCGGTTAAAAAGTACTAAATTTTCACAAAACTTCGATAAATATTTTGCATATATATGCGGTATATCGATATTATAATATAATAACGTAACAAGTGCCTGATCACTACGAGACATGTACTAACGATTCGGGCTTTTCCGCTAGTAATCGGTATATTCCGGTGCTAAGTTAGGGGGACGCGCACACAGACACATACAAATGCCATTTAGTAGGGTAGGATAAGTTGTATTTAAGTTATGCTGTTGTAGCGGCTGTACCTATATCAGGAAAGTAATATAATTCGCCAAAAAATACATTTTTTTAAATTCCGTCTTTAAGGAGTCATCGAAAAAAATGTTGACGACGGATTTTTGTCGGACGAATGTTTGTGCGTACTACGTACGTATGTCGGCGTGTATTCGGTCTTATTACTCAGAACCCCGTCGACTGTGTTTTTAAAACGGTATACGGGTGTACTACCTTCATGGGGAAATACGTATTAAATTAAAAATTTTTATTTAATTATTCAAAAAAGACGTTGTATAATTTTCTTTTTTTTATCCGTATCTTGCTTCAGAAAAAGAATTAACAAGAGTTTTTTGCATTTATATCTTCAAACCGGTATAAAAATTGTTTACCAGTTCCTTTCCGATGAGCTGCGGTAACGAAGAAATATTTTGTTTTATTAAAAAAAATGACAGCTTTGTTTATTTAGAAGTACGCCTTATAATTTTGTTATTTAGGATTTATTTCTTTTAAACGATTTAAAAGGTTCTTTTTTGAAATGTATTTTCACCGCTTAGGGTTTACTTTTTAAAAGTCAATTTTACCTGAATCCTTCCCGTTGAATATAGGAGCCTTCAAAATGAAAACAAATTCTTTCCGGGATGTCAAATTTTTAACGCTCAAAAGTATTTTGTTAACGATAAAATCGTTAAAATAACTTAATGTCTCCTACACTGTTGAGGAAAATTTAGTTTAAATTTCACTTTTAATTTATTTAAAATCATTTTAACGATTAAAAATCCCTGATGCATGAGCTTCTAAATTTTCAAAAACAATTTAAAAAAATTGTGAACCTGGCTATTAATGTTCCCGGCTGAGCCGGGAAAGTTATGCGATTCATCAGGGGTTTTTTTTATACGACTTTCGAAGCGAGCTTTATTACCGGGTTTATAATGTAAACAATAAAAAATTGTGTTTTAACTCCTTTTGAAATGTACAAAAATATGTTCTACCAACTACGTAATAATGAACCTATTATCATCGTTTTTGCCCAATTAGGGCGTTTTTTGACCAAAGATTTTCAAATTATTGACCACATTCCAAGAAGTAGCTGTTCGGTTGGTAAAAAAAAACTTTGTCTTGGTAACATGATAAAAATGTGTATGTAAGAGTAAAAAAAAATCATTATAAAAAAACTTTGTAAAAAAAAAAAAAAAACATTATTTCGTTGGAGATAAATTCTCAATAAAATCTGTTATTATGTGATCGTTACACCACTTTTCCCTCTTCGCAGCAGTTAATGTTTTAAGCATTTTTTTTTTTGCAAAATTCTTGTCATATTCTATAAATATTTACTGTAGTGAAATTTTGTGTAATATTCCCTATATTAAAATAGGTACTTTAATAACTGTAAGGTATTCCACCCGCGATCTTATTTTTTTTTTTTTTTTTTTGTATTCAGTCATTTGACTGGTTTGATGCAGCTCTCCAAGATTCCGTGTCTAGTGCTAGTCGTTTCATTTCAGTATACCCTCTACATCCTACATCCCTAACAATTTGTTTTACATATTCCAAACGTGGCCTGCCTACACAATTTTTCCCTTCTACCTGTCCTTCCAAAATTAAAGCGACTATTCCAGGACGCCTTAGTATGTGGCCTATAAGTCTGTCTCTTCTTTTAACTATATTTTTCCAAATGCTTCTTTCTTCATCTATTTGCCGCAATACCTCCTCATTTGTCACTTTATCCACCCATCTGATTTTTAACATTCTCCTATAGCACCGCATTTCAAAAGCTTCTAACCTTTTCTTCTCAGATACTCCGATCGTCCAAGTTTCACTTCCATATAAAGCGACACTCCAAACATACACTTTCAAAAATCTTTTCCTGACATTTAAATTAATTTTTGATGTAAACAACTTATATTTCTTACTGAAGGCTCGTTTAGCTTGTGCTATTCGGCATTTTATATCGCTCCTGCTTCGTCCATCTTTAGTAATTCTACTTCCCTAATAACAAAATTCTTCTACCTCCATAATCTTTTCTCCTCCTATTTTCACATTCAGCGGTCCATCTTTGTTATTTCTACTACATTTCATTACTTTTGTTTTGTTCTTGTTTATTTTCACGCGATAGTTTTTGCGTAGGACTTCATCTATGCCGTTCATTGTTTCTTCTAAATCCTTTTTACTCTCGGCTAGAATTACTATATCATCGGCAAATCGTAGCATCTTTATCTTTTCACCTTGTACTGTTACTCCGAATCTAAATTGTTCTTTAACATCATTAACTGCTAGTTCCATGTAAAGATTAAAAAGTAACGGAGATAGAGAACATCCTTGTCGGACTCCCTTTCTTATTAGGGCTTCTTTCTTATGTTCTTCAATTGCTACTGTTGCTGTTTGGTTCCTGTACATGTTAGCAATTGTTCTTCTATCTCTGTATTTGAACCCTAATTTTTTTAAAATGCTTATTTAACTTCTTATCTTATTTAACTTCTCAAAATGAATATAACCGCATTTTTAAAATATCTTTTCTAAGTGAAATAATTTTCACCGATAACATAGTGCGATCAGAAAATTGCTGTGTTCCGTAATTATGGAAGCGTAATGACGAAACTTTCTTAATTATTACTTTTTTTTTAGTTCGTTATTTTATAGAAAAGGATAATACAATAAACGGAATAGTTTGTAAAAGGTATTGAAATTGACCACCTCCGACATCGGTAGAACATCGCACACGTTTCAGTTTATTTTCAAACACTTTAACCGACTGATGTATTTGAATGCCTCGTACGTACGCCGTTATTACGGTTGTTCGCAATCGTGGGCGATCTGTTGCGATACACCTTATCGATACGCTTACGATACTTACGCTTATTTCGCTGCCCCAAGTACAACGTAACCTTGGGGAAATCGGATCGGGCGATCATGCAGGTCACAAACCCCTCTAAATGATTCGTTCACCGAAGACATTTCGTTAAAAAATAATCATCGACCTGTTAGCTGTGTGCGTTTTGATGCCGTCTAGTTGGAACCGGCCGTGATTGATTTCCACTTCTGTTAACAGACCGGTAAAGTTTGTTAAGTACAATAACGATCACTATTAACTGTATTTTCAAAAAAGATCTGATCCGTATCACTTTCATCTGTAAAAATGTAATGCGATGGATACCTACGGAATTTCGGTCGAAAAAAGGTTTAAACCGTCGACGATAATATTTCAGTCTTTCGGCACGATCTGTAGGCTTTAATTCTTAAACACACACGTTATTTTGTAGGGGAAGATTTTCAGTTCTTACAGGTTTATCTGCGGTAACGAGTCCGATATCTTGCTGTTGTGCTAACTTACGCGTCGACTTTGATGGATTTTCGGCCGTAGCATCCGAAATATTAAGCGGTTTCTGTCCGTTTAGTTTATGTTATCTTCCGCTTCGACAGATCATGTTGCTCGAAATTTATCGTTAAGAGTTCGAACCCCATCGGAAAGCTTTCAGAAAACGTGTGCTTTACAATATCGGTATACTTGTATCGCCTTAATGAAACACGTGTTCGACGAGAAAAATTCAAAAGAACCGTTACCTTTTTCGCGACTATTGAACGAGACAAAACAAATGAAGCGCGTTCGATCGCTACTCGACGATTGACGCTTTGGTTTATTACCGGTTCGCTCGACGAACCTACAGACCGATCGACCTAACGCCGAAAGAACAGAACGATTGAACGATGAATCGCAGAACGACGATGAAAGAACGAATCGTAATTTTATACGATAAGAAAAATTCTACGACTCTGGTTCGAACCCCGATCAGAATGGCCGGGATTTGAACACGGGGCCTTCAGGATAAAAGTCTGAGTGTTACATCTCCTCCGCGGAGGTAAAAAAATTAAATATTCTTCTTATTATTCGGCAATACTGCATTTTAATTATCTTTTGAAAAATGTTTCTTACCTTTTAACGATTCCTTTCGCTAATTAAAGAGAACCCGTATCCAGAGACGGGCGTGAAATATCTAAAATTACTACTGTAAAAGAAACACTCAAAAAAATAACTATCATCTAGTTTCCGTTAGATTTTTTTTTTTGCGGTTACGGCAAAATAACGTACATATATAAATAAAATAACATATTTTAATAGCTTTTCTTTGTATAATCGATTATTTTTTCATATAAAAAAAAGTAAATAAAAGTATCAATTTATCATGAAATATCCTAAAACGTTTATGAAGTTGAATTTATCTAATTTAATTTAGCCAATCGTGAATATTAGTGCCGTGTGAAAGATGAGATCCACCTTTTTACCAGAATATTTTGCTGAAGTGGGCTCTAATATCGTGTTTTCTTTTTATTTCCGATGATATTCCGTCATAACCCTTATTTACTTTTATGAATAAATAATGATGATTGCAAAAAATAAAAGAAAACATTTTATTTGTTAATATTATGTTATTTTAATGTGTTAATTTTTTTTTTTTTAAATAATTGTTTTCTTATTCGTATAAACTGCGAAAACAGAGACGTATCGTATGATGCTTGTTTATGAAGATAGTGTGAGTATGTATTGTTATTAATAATGTATATCAAATTCCAATTATGCGATAAGGAGTGGCTCATGAAGGGGTCTCTTATCTAATCATTGAAGAGGTGAACTTGATATGTGCGTTCTCTTCTAACATTTTTTTTCGGTTATAAAAAAAAAGTTTTAATGCATTATTCAGCCCGTGTCGCCTTGTCACGTTACAACTACGACTGTATGTTTTTTTCGTTCAAAGATTTTAGAATTAAAAATGATTTATTTTGAATTAAAATCTATCGTCGTTTATTTAGAATCCGTTGAACATTAACCTCTTGTCTTCCCCTACGGGGGTTGGGGTGTACATTAACCTCTCCATTCCCGAGTTAGTTTTATTTATACGACAAATCTTAGACGATAAACCTCGTTATCGAGAAGAAAATTATTCTATCGTATTAATCGATCGAGTATATTTAACGTTAGTTACGTCGTAAGCGATCGGTTTCCGGCGACCGAGTTGACAGCAACTACTAAACGCAAAGATTAATTCGAGTATTTGCGCACACGTTCACGGCAAGCGAGATAACATGTGTGACGCGCAGAGCCATACAGGCCGGCTGCGTCGCTTATTTTTCTTCAAAAGTGCAAGATTTTAAAAATCGTATCCCTTCATTTATCGATTATCTCAAAGCATTTAAAAAATCATCAAACGATTTTATTGACGTTCTTACAAAATCAAAAAAAAATTTCACGTTTTTCGGTTGGAAAAAAAAATTGTGACACTCCTTTGACTGCATATATTATGCGGCTTTACGTCACAAATCTAAATTACCGAGGAACATTCAGCGCATCCTAGGAAATTATAAGAATTACTAGACTAGACCGGATATTGTTACTTCTGAGAAGAATCAATATTCTTAATAAGATTTAATGATAATCGATTATAAATTTTATTTTGTTTTTCGTGTACGCATTTTATCCTAACGGTTACGCTTATTTTATTATTTTAATTTTAATCTTGCTGATATCTCAGTTTTCACCTTAGTTTTAATCTTATTTTATTAATAATTTTAATATCCGAGCTGGAGCTTTTTTGTTATTTTTTGACCCGGGCGATGATAACGCGAAATCGTTTTCGCCCGTCCTCCCCAAAAAAAAATCAAACGACGCCTCCGATATGCTTTAACTTTCAGTACTCTGAATAATATAGGGGAAAAAAATTTGTTAATGAATATAAAATATATGCGGATCATAACGATAGTTCTTTCGTTTAAGAACGTACAATTTCAACTGAACTTCTGCCGCAAGCTATGATGTACGAATTTTCCTTTCTTATTTCGTAAAATTATCGCTTAATAATACGTTATTTTATTAGCGGATTTAAATATATACTAGGAGGCTGAGCCCCCTGGCCGCTTCGCGTCCCAACCCCGCTACTGCGGGACAGAAAATTGAAAACGATAAAATTAATGTTTCTGGTAGGAAAATAACATCGCTAAAAATTGAAATTATTCACTTCCCTTGAAGTACGTCCTTGTTTAACGCAGTTAGAATTTGAATTGGATCTATGAAGATACCGACCGAGACCGATTTCGCTGCAAAAAAATTACCGCCTAAAAAAAATTCAGCAAACTCTATTAGCCGTGACCGTAATTTTATTTTGTTATCCTTATTAACTGCCCCAGGAACAACCGGCAATGCTTTTCAGCATTACCTTCTGGCTACTCCTGTAGCGACGCGGAAGCAGATTGCCCTACCCTAGCTTAGCCCAGTTCTGGGGCCCCATCGGGGTCTTCCGCGCCTCATCAAGACGATCTAACCTTCTCTTCTGGACGGTCAAAACGCCTCTCCACAGGGAATCTTTGCAGCTTAAACTTAAAACTTACATGTAAAAATCCGCGATCGAACTGTAGGAAAGCAACATCACGACCGAACGGATTGTTCTAAACTAGCGTTTAAAGTGTTGTATGCTACCACCTCATCGGTCAGTTTCCTCGACCGATAACAAAGCAGCAAAATACCGTTGTTTATCACACTACCATCATATCGGTCAGTTTGGTCAAATGTAATAGATTACCTTTTTTTTCTTTCCTTTGTTTGTTCTAATTCTTTACATTTTATTATCTTCGTTATTCCCGCCCGGGTAAATCATTTAAATTTAATTTGCTAATCCTCGCGTTATTGGAATTTTCAGAACTTTTAAATGTGTAATATTTATTTATAAATACGATTTAAAAGTTAACCGCAAATTCCTGTTACATATTACTTTGTAACCGGACTTACTTGAACGAGAGAACTGCCGTTTCGCGTATGCCCTTTTAATTCACAAAATATTTTGAAATCTACGACTATGGCGTGTCGTCATCATTTTAATTCGATTTCACTTTGTTATAATCAAATTTGTGTTGTATTGACTATTCTTACGATATCAGATACACGGCAAAACGCTCTTTTGATCCCTAATGTACTTCTATTACAAAAATTATCATAGGCGTTTTAAAAATATTCTAATCGAGTTCGTATTTGGCGGAGTGATAAATAAAGGTTAAATAAACAATATATAACATCAACTTTTTATCGCTATTGATTTTTTTTAATTTCCCGTATAGAATTACTTTTCAGAAAATTTCCTGAAAAATCGTGTTTAATTTTTTTTATTTTCACGCGGTAAAAAAGGAAACTGAAAACGAAAGCGAGTGTCGTTTTATAAATTTTATGCAGAGTAGATCGATTACTGAAACGGTGTAATAATTTCTTTATTTTACGACATATTTACACGAAAAATTCAGTTGTCGTTATATGGCGTATGTATAAGAGATACGGTTGAAGGTTAAATACTTATCGTAGAAATAAAAACTCGGAAGGGAAGTATAAAATGACGACTAAAACTGATTTGACGTCCCGTACGCTACTAACGGCAACAATATTACGTTAACTTATTGTATATGAGTCACACGTGCGGAGAGGTCTTCGTATAAAATACTATGATTTCCGAAGATTTATTTTAAAGCGCTAAACTGCAAGTATTTCGTTACTAAATATTGCAATATATTTCACACTTTTACGATTATAGAACGAACGAGTATACGATGTATTCTCGCCTTACATCGGGATGAAAATATTTTATCGCGTGAAAAAAATCCCAGATGGAACGGTGACGTCAGGTTTTATAAACGATCGGGTTTGTTACAGACTAATCGAGTGTTATTATTCGTATTTACTGTATTCTTTTCGATTAAAAACCTTCTTGTTTTGCGCTTATTTTTATAAGACCTGTAAATGACTTACCGTAGATCGAAACCTTTTCCTCACCGGTTCCGGATCTTTTCCTTATTTTCATCCCGCTTCTGCCTCTAAACGCTAAGGCCAGGGACACCGGGCCCTGCCCCAGCAGCCGAGGAGTCCCGGTCGTTATGTTTTTTCTTTTCTTTAAGTAATTCCTCTCGCTTTTTGTAATTCTCTTCCTTTGCTCGTATAACCTCGGCTACGAATCTCTCTATTTTCAGCCGTTCCTCTTTACCTCTCGGCATATACTTTGTTGTAGTTCCTTTGTGTCCGGAGTATCCTGCTTTTAGATCCTTTCAACGTGTACATTCAAAAAAGGTGTGGCAGGGAGTGTCCTCTTGACCGCAGTACACTTAATTTGGGAGCTCCCTTTTTTTAAACCTGTGTAAGTGTAAACCAAATCCTCCGTGAAGAAGAATTGCGACAGGTTGCACCCTAGTGACCCACCGGGTTGGTCTACTGGTGAACGCGTCTTCCCAAATCAGCCGATTTGGAAGCCGAGAGTTCCAGCGTTCAAGTCCTAGTAAAGCCGGTTATTTTTACACGGATTTGAATACTAGATCGTGGATACCGGTGTTCTTTGGCGGTTAGGTTTCGATTAACCACACATCTCAGGAACGGTCGAACTGAGAATGTACAAGACTACACTTCATTTACACTCATACATATCATCCTCTGAAGAATTATCTAAACGGTAGTTACCGGAGGCTAAACAGGAAAAAGAGAGAAAAGAGAGGTTGCACCCTAGTCGCCAAGTTTCTTCCCTAGCGGCGGTCCTATCTTAGGATTAAGATTCTTCGTCCACGCCCGTTGTAGCGGCGTTCCGCTTCTTTTGTCATTCGTGTAGCAAGAGATAAGTGGCATCTTCCCTGTCCATCCCGTCACAGATCCGTTTCATTTGGGTAGCTCGTAACTGGATGAAGCTGGTATAGCCGAACGGATTAAGGCGACAGCCCGTAACTGGATCGGCGGTACCCTGGCCGGGATTCCGCCGCATCCGCCGATACCGTTCGGCATGGCCTCACGATCCTTAAATTCATTTTTCTCTACAGTGACGTCATCACCTTCACATTCCTCTTGCTGTTAAGTGCCGAAAACCACTCTCTCCAGTCTTAGAACGTTATAATCGTGTAGGCACATTTGATGCGTTGTAGAACCTGTCCGCTTGACGCTATTGTGTTCTTTTTTTTTAAATATCGGCTTAACCGTTCACACGTAGAATAAACAAATCTTGTTATCCTATTTTATGTACAAATTCGAAATAATAAATCGTGGACCGTTTTGTTATATTTATTCGTTAATTTATTTCATATTTATTTTGTTAGTGTTTCGAATTTTGCGTATATTAACTTTTCGTTTTGTCTCGTTAAGTAAGTCGCCTTTTGTTTTACGATTTTCGTTGTATTGTGCAAGTCTTCATTCATTTTGCTCTCGAAGCGTATACATGTACATGTCGGCGTAAAACGAAGAAGTACGTCTGTTACGGTGACAGACCGCAATTTAAAAAAAAGGTCACCCGATACCAATCTCTAATAGATCATGAGAAACCCTCGTAAAAAGGGTGATATCTATATCAGGGATGCCGACTTGAACATCAGACATTTCATTTTATTCTATTAAATACAGGATGATTCAGGGAAACGGGAATGAGGATTAAATATTCTTATGAAAAAACTACACTAAACATATTTAAATAGAAAAAACCATGCCGTTTATGATGTATAAAAAATTAATTTTTTGTAGCTCATATTTAACAGGTGATCTCTGCGTCTACATGTACATTCCTCAGGTCCCATAGTGAAATTCTGGACGCTTCTTTGCGTTGGAAGAAATCGCACACAGACAAATCAGAATCGGGATGCCGTTTAACGTTACCGTTTCTCAAAATTACACGGTTGCAAAACGATTGGCCTACAACAGCCACCGAAATTTGTGCTACCTGTACTGTCGATTCATCTGTTTACGATGACACAAAACACTACGCTGTAATCTTGTTGCTGTGTAGCGGGTGCCGATGTAGTCGTGTAGGATTTCTTTTGCTCAAAAACTAAAATTTCGTTTATTAACAAATCCGTTAGGTGGAAACGGGCTTTGTTCGACATCTACAGTTTGCTAACAAAATAGTTGTTCTCATTTATCTTTACGAGCGTTCGTTGACAATTATTATGCGATCGTTTTGTTTCAGTTTCTAGACGATGTGGAACTTGTACGGTCGGTGAAGTAAGTTCTGCAACGGTATTCTTCGAACGCTTAAACTATACGACTACAATGAAACTGCATGACGACGAACTGAACTGTGCGGGCTTCTTATGACGCCAGCTCGAACAGTTTCGATAATGTCTGGCGTATGAACGGTCCGCATACCGCTTGGAGTTTTCTTTTTCATTGTCGAACTTGTTTCCGTAAAATTATTTACCCGTATGTTAACTGGATGCGTTGACGGTACACGATCATGAGGTCCTACATTAAAATGGCGGCGAAATTCCCTACGCGTAAGCCTCCACACTAAGTTATTTTTATAAAAAGTATGGTCGGGGCCTTTTCTGTTTCTGCCCAAAAGTTTTTGATTTTTTTGAGAATAACTATTTAAACCGATTAAGAAAATAATAATTGGGAAATGGGAAAACAGAAAAGACCCAAAGTTTGGATGACAAAAGCACGTTACGCACCGCTCCAAAATCTATTATTACTAAACGGCAAGACTGTGTGAGCTGGCTTCAAGGGCTACTATTACAGATTTCAAATTTTTCCGTTTCATTGAATCGCGCGTACTTTGGTTGATCCCATTCACCTGTACATATGTAAATCGATGGTGTTGTATTAAATCACCGGGAAAGAGCATAAGCAATTAAGAAAACATTTATGATTAATTAAAAAAAATATCTATTTTAAACAAATTTAAATAAAACAAACTAACGGGTATTTTTTTATGAGAAATAATATTTGGGTTATAGGTTATTGGTTTGCTTGACATTTCTCCCGCCACCACCCCGTTCGGTCGCTCTAAAGCATACGTACAAAAATGTTTGCACAAACGGCTACTGAGCCTCGAACAGTTTCCTAGAGCTTACCTAACGTTGTGAGCGGACTAAGCGCGGTGCCATACACCACCGGCTTACGTGTCCCAACCGCTCACTTGTCATATATTTACTGAAATGGGTAGGCGTACTCCGTCAACTACTAAAAATATATATGACATCCATAAATTAAAATTCATTTAGTAATTCGCTGCCACGCATAGGTCGCTGAATGCCAGCAAGTATCTGTCCACCATATTGAAGCGTTTCCCACAGCATTGCGGTAAGAGTCTTTTCCCTTAGGTAAACTACTGATTTCGGTTGAACATAGCAACCGTATCAAGAAACTCCCACACGGTCCGACAATGCGGCTCTCGCCGCTTGTGAGTAGCCAATTTTCCCCTCGACCTCTAAGTTCCAGCGTGGCCCGATCTCTGCCCCCCCCCCCCCCCCAAGAGCACGGCAGTCAAACATCAGGTGTTCATTTGACTGGACCTCCCCACAGATGCACAGCTCATCAGCTGCCAGGCGGAACCGAAACAAAGGACTTATAGGTTATGTAAATAATTTTCTTTTACCTATATTGTAAAAAGTATGCTGATAAAATACGTGTAGTGGAAAGTAACTACTATTTTCTACTAATCGCTATATTTTTTTTCTAATAATAATAATAGTTTAATTATTATCACAGAGAAGATTGTTTATATTTATCTTTTTTCTTAGGGGATATGTACGCGTTAATATGCGATAAGTAGCGCTGAAAATTCTTTTTATCTGGACGAGTTTCTTATCAGTTCGGGTGTTATCCACTTATCACTCTGTAAGATATGTTTTAAAAATTGACAAAAAAAAAATTATTATTCTTTTTGGATGTTAGCGATCCAATTTTCTTTTCATTTTGGAATCTCTACCGCTTAACGGTATATCTACACCTTCTGTGGTATTTTTCTCTTTGCTTTGATAATCGCTTTACGTTTTAAAGAGCGTTAATAAAGTACGTCGACCTTTAAATAACTTTTAAATAGTTAAAGATTAAAAATAAAATTTAACGAATGTTTTTATTTCGAAACGATCTATTTTCCATTATATGACCACCACACTGTAAGCACCTACTGGGCTTCCATGAGGAAGATGCAACTCAACAATTTTAAATGGAAAGGGTAAGTTTGGACTCGTCATTTTTGAGGAATTTAAAAACAACAAAAAAATCGTAAAGTACATCAGGTTATGATAACTGTAATCAAATCGGGAACAGTAATATTTTTTTCAGCTAGTTTCAAAAGCGGCTTATAATACCTCTTAAATAACCGCTCGATATTGAAATATTAAAAAAAATTACAAAACGCTTCAACCTCGAAATCATCTATTTTAACGATTTTCGCATTTAACGATTTCGAAATCGTTTACGTCTAATCATAACTTAATCTAAATTACATAAATTTTCCTCTCACAGCCCGAACGCATTTTGATCGCCGTGTAACTCAGCATCTTAATGAAACATTCCCGAATAGGCGGATCGGCCGAGGAAGGCAGATAGCGTGGTCGGTCTCAGATCCCCTGATCTGAACCCGTTACATTTCTTTGTACGGGGACACACGAAGTGATTAGTTAGTGTATGCTCAAAAATCCAATGATGAACGTGAACTTTTACAAAGAATCGTGGTTGCCGCCCAAAAAAAGAAACAGCCTATGAATGTTGGAGGAGGCAGCGGCGTCCTGCTGAAGTGTGTATTGTCAATGGTGGTGGACATTTTGAGCAGATAACGTAATATTCTCTGTAAATTTATCAAATTAAATAATTTAAATGAACAATACTGTGGAATACTTAAATTAACATTTGGTTAAAATTTTTTTGAGAGAAATAGGCCTATAATTTAAATTTTCGTTTGCGGCGTTCGGTTTTCGTAACCGTGTTCTTTTAATTTGGTTTTCAATAAAAACGAATTTGAAAACATTGTGTTCGGTGTTCATAGAGGTCGATTACATAATTTTTTTAAGAATTAAATTCTGTACAAGTTTTGTAGAAAACGTTTACGCATTTATTACTGAAGAAAGTTATTTTAAACTAAACATTAAATGTTGTTTTTTGGACCCCAAATTTTGGGTTTTAAGTCGGATATCTTAAAAACTAAAGGAGATAAAGAGTTTTTATTTCATTTTTCAGCTCAGAAATCATAGAAAACCATTAATGTCGCATATACATTAATATCCAAAATCTTTCAGTAAGACCTCATTTCACCGGGGCAGCTGAGATCCAGGTAAAATCTTTCGCTAGATGTAACTCGCTAACGAAACGTTTTCAGACCTCTATTTATATGAACTTTTTTCATCGTTTTGATAAGCGGGATATGTCTGTAAAGTATTGCAAGATTCTTCGTGAAACGCTCTGTATATATAATATCGACTAGTCAAAAAAACCTCTTAAGGCTGTAGAAATAATCGATTGTATTTCTTGTGTAGCATTAACTCTCCGTGCCGTTAAATGTGTACAATACGTTAGCGGTTTCCGATTACATCTGGTTTTGTTCCGTATTACGTTTCCAGGTCTTAAAACTGATTTTGTAGAAGGAAATATTTAAAATATCAATAAAACCAGTGTTTTTGTGTTTTCTTTATTACGTCTCTTTCGTTATGTAATAAATTCCTATCTTTGTATGTTATTTTCCAATTTTGAGATCTTTTTATAGATTCATTCGCTACTAGTTATTTTTATTTTGTAATTTATTATATAACATCTCGGATTGTATACGATTTAAATATATTATTCACCGGTAAAATTATTTTTTGACGATCTAATTTTAAATTTATCTATAAAAAAAAAGTTTGAATTTAAAATTTTATTATTGTAGTTCACAATAATTTATTTAAAAAAATATAAATTACTTGTTTTGTTTTATAACTCATACATAAGCAATATTACGTTTTGAATTATTTTATTTTTTATTTTACGAATAAATATTTTTGTTTCTACTAAAACAGATTCAAAACGCCTCTGTTTATTTATAGTATCAATAGTGCTGTAAATAAAAAATAAAAAAAATAAATAAAAATAAAAAACGTAAAAAATTTAAAGGAATATTTTAGAGAGAAAGAGACAGAAAAAAACATTTTAATTTTGTAGAAAATGATTCAAATCGTATAAGAAACTGGATGTTTTATTCATAAAGACAAACGTTGTTATAATTCGACCTAGCTTATATATTAACAACAGATTTCCTTTTTAAAAAGGTTTGTCGTCGGTAGTACTATGTAAACTAAAAACTATTAACTTTCTTAAATAGTAAGAAAAAGTTAAAAATCCCAACGAAATCTTAAATTTATTTTTATGACTTATCTTTTTTATTTTCGTCTTCTACCTATTAACTCTAAAAAGCGATATTTAATATTTTAATTACTTTTTTAAAAAGTTAATACGTTCGCGTTTAAGTTACTCTTTATTCGTTTTACGTTTTAGCTATTTAAAGTAATTAACCTTGAAATTAAAAAAAAGAAAAAGTAATACTGGAAGAAAACAATTTATCAGTATTAACCGGTTGTAATTCTGTTAATTGATTTGTATTATTTTAATCGATTAGTGTCGACGCTATGACACTATTTTAAAGAATATCTACACCTCTGTTCGGAGATATACAGTAGTAATTAAAATAGATGACAAAATCTGTAGCCGTGTAATTTATTTGTTGTAATATTAGTTAATTAAATTGCTTATATATATATATATATATATATATATAGGTTATGAAACCTATAACAAAAAGATTATATATATATATATATATATATATATATATATATATATATATATATATATATAATCTTTTTGTTTTAATTAATAACTGTCATGAATCACTGTATGTTTACTATTTTTTTTTTATTCTGTAAATCATATTTTAAATTTAATTACCTATGATTTAAAAGAGCTGTGTATTACTTTCCTATCTACAGTTCTAATGCTGCTTTATAGCTATAAATGGAATTACATACAGTGGCGAACAAATTAATCCGAACAGTAATTTTATCATAAAGTTTTACCTTTAAAAGAAAAGATGTTTAATAGTAAAACCTACTCAAATTTAATAGTTTACGTGTCCGCCTTTGTTTTTGATTATTTCATTAATCCTCTTTGGAATCGGTTACACTAACGTAGAACAATGATTTTTGATTTCTTCATCTTAAAATCAAACCGGTATCGCTGAACTAATAAGGTCGCTTTTTGTGCTACAATTTATTTTCCCAAGTCTTCTTTTTAGTGCGGCCCGTAAATTTTCAATAGGATTCAGGTGGGGGAAGTTCCCTGGCCGCGAGAGCACTCAATTTTTTGGGTTTTTCAAGAACTCTTTTGCTTTTTTTGACATGTGACGCGGTGCAAAGTCCTATTGGAAAATAAGTTCCGGGTTCTTCTGCAAAAGTGAAACTGTTTTTCTTCGGGGTGTGTTAACGGATCGGTCCGATTTCATCATTCCATCCGCAGACATAAGTGCTCCTGGCCCTTCATGTTTAAAACATCTTTTTGGCCGGGTGTTTGGGAGCTTGTTGCAGGTGTGCCGGCATAGTATTCTTCTCATCTGCCGACTTACGAATGCAGGCTACTTTCTCCCCTTTGGACAAACTAACGAGTCTCGTCTGAAAAATAACCTTTTTCAACGTCTCAATAGTCCATTCTTTTTGTCTTCATACCTGTGTCAGTAACCGCTTCTTTTTAGGTTTCCGAGCGATCCTTCCCGCTACCGACAACTTGTACGAACCGTCGTATCAGAAACATTAGACCCGCTGGTTCTCAAGTTCCTGTTAACGTCAGCGGCACGATCGTGCTTTAATTTCGCTTTTTCTTATTAGTAATCTTTCCTGTGTAGACGTGGTTTTCTTTTTCCATCCGCATTTTCCTTTTCGCTTTGGAGTTACGGAACGTTTTTCCCTAAACTTTTTCGCGATTTTATTTACAGTACCTGTTCCCACAGTACATTCACCGGCAATGTGTCTTTGACTTGTTTGTGTGTATCGGGGCAGAGCAACAATTTTTGACCGCTTTCGTGAGATTATATCCATTGTATTAACTAGAAACGAATAACACGCCTACAAAAGAAACTCACAAGGTCGCCGAAAACTAATCGACGAAGAATTATAAAAGCAAAAACCGCTAACTCTGTTTTTATATGAAGTAACAACATAACCTGAAACACAGGCAAGCGGTCTGCCGCAGAATGAAAATTCCCTACGAAAACCAAAGACTCCCTTTGTTCGGATTAATTTATTCGCTACTGTAAATCGGTCCAAAACGTTGAGGTTTTTTTTCAAATGTCGGCGTTTCATGACCCGCTGAGTTCATAAAACCTAAAAAAATAAACGTAATACTTTCCGCTAAATGTACGTGCATAAGTACGTCTGTACATACCCGTTGGCTTGATCTAGTGGTGAACGCGTCTTCCCAAACAAGTTGATTTGGATGTTGAGAGTTCCAGCCTTGTAGAACTAGTAAAGTCAGTTATTTTTATACGGATTTGAATATTAGATCGTGGATACCGGTGTTCCTTGGCGGTCGGGTTTCAATTAACCACAATGTCAGGAACGGTCGAACTGAGACCGTACAAGACCGCACTTCATTTGCACTCGTACATATCATCCTCATTCATCCTCTGAAGTAATACCTGAACGGTAATTCCCGGAGGCTAAACAGGAAAAAAGTACGTCTTACGCGTGTCGGCCTGTATTTTTAATAGTATCTGTGTACCGGCTCGATATAAATTCTTCGAAAACGGCGTAAAGCATTTTTACGTATCGGTCAAAGAGACTTAAATCGAAAGTTCTTGAACTTTAATCGTGAAGAGTGCGACGTAGATTTTTTTAAAACTTTGCAGAAAACTATTTGAGAAAATATTTGAGGGGTTCAACACGTAACATGTAGAGCAAAAAAGGTTTTGAACAAAGGATGAAAAGATGTCAAAATTTGTTCTTTATGATATTTTCTACAAGACAGCGTATTTTTGAAATCAAAAATTTATTTGTAGCTAGTGTATTCACGGCGAAAACCTTAAAAAAAAAATGGATAAAGAATAAAACTAATTTGAGGTAGTTATTATTTATATTTGAAATCGGTTAAAATAATATTGTATTTTGAGTTTTGTGTACTAGAATCGAATTAAAATCCACTAAAATCGAATTAGAATCGCAGTATCCTACTAATTTAAAAAAACCGGTTGAATAGTTTTTAAATAATGAATTCGTTAATTAAGGGTGGATTTTAATTACGAGTACATGGGAAGGGCGAATAGAAGAAGAAAGGACGCGAGGAAGAAAAATAATAAAGTTAATAAATGAGATGAAGATTGGAAATTACATGACGAAAGAAAAACCTTGGTTGTGGTAGCGTGAGAGACCTGCCGCCAGGCAGAACACCAGATGATGTTTGCAATTATAATTTTTTTTTTAATAAACATTCTCAGGAGCAAACGGAAATTTTTGCGGCAAATCTTTTTTCATGCGGTTTTGGAGATAAACTAAGATTATTTTTTCATTTTTAACGTTTTGAATTTTTTGAAAAATCGAGCAAATAAATACATTTTCCACCTTATAAATAAATTTCCGCCTTATAAATACATTTTCTACGGCGTTTTCCTCTGAAATTTACTGATAAATTCATACATTTTCCAAATATTTAAAAAAAAAATTCGCGTTTTTTGCACCGTTTGTTTGTAACCGTTTTGTCTGTGCTTTTTACGCGTTCAGACCCTTCCGATAGTATTTTTAATCGTATTCTGCAGGGTTTACAGAAACAAAATCTACGGTTACGCCTCTTCATATCCGTCCCAACTCGTAATTCCCCCGGATTGTACGGGGTAGTGCCGGTATTAAATTTTGAGAAAAATTTAAAAAAAGGGAAGGGGGTTTTTTCGCCATTTTGAATCTTTGGGTTGTGTTTAGTAGTTGTAGAAATTAAGTTATTTAAAATTCCAAAAGTTAAACGGAATTAGAAGTTTAGAACGTAATTTATAAACGGTTTTCACTTCTTATATCAAAAACTCGTAAAAGTTGAAATTCGGCTGTTTTGTCCTGATTTTCGCCCTCACCCGACAAGGGAGTATCATGATAAATATTTTTTGGGGGTATTGTTTACCAAACAGCACGTCTGGAGGTGTTGGCCGGACGTAAGGGATTGATTCAGGACATCAAACCAAACAAAAACTTCATACGGACAAATCCGCTATTTCGCTTTACTTTCCCTCATCCGTTATTTTTCCCCCGGCAATACATGGAATGTCCTGGGAGGTGTTTCTGTACTTAAGGGACTGATTCAGCGGGTCTGAATGAACAAACGGTTTCGCGAAGACCTTATCTCGATCTGTTTTTCTTCTGTTCATCGGTTTGTATTTTTACTTTCCCGGCTACATAGCGCTAAAGCTGTAGAAGGTAAAGTATTGTAATCGGTCTGATTTGTGCGTTTGCGGTTTTGATCTTGACGTTTTAACACCTAATTAACCGAAAAAACCAAAAAACCGGATGAACATTTTCCAGATGTTAATGTCGGTATGTACGTGTACATCTTCGGTGTTGGCCTCTAAATCATCTTATATCTCCAGAACTACCGGCCGATTTTGACCAAACTCGGTCAGATAACTTCTATATATGGAGCATTGGTGCCGTTAAAATTTCAACCTAAAAGATCGAGGGTCTGAGGGTGTAGAGCAAGGTTACCCTCAGTATCTCGAGATTTCGCCTAATTAGGGTCGTATTTTTCTTAGGCAAATTTTTTAACGATTAAAAAATAACTATATTTGCAGAAACGCATCCTCATCCCAAAAAATGCTCTTAACTTTGAAGCTTTTTTGCGATCCCTACGATGGTTGTTTTTCATTTTGGTTTCTTCTGTTGTCGTCTAATTACTCATATAAATTAATCTTTACTAAATTGAGAGCCCTAAACCTCACCGAGCGGCCGGACCCGATCAGAAGTCATGCCGTGCATTTTTAACGTTTTTCTTCTTTCTCTTTTTTATCGTAACCAAAACCTGTAAAAATTTTTTTTTTATAAAATTTAATTTTGGCTCCCGCTTTGGGAGCAAAAAGTAATTAACATGGTCGTGTGAGGTATCAATTTATACATTTTCGAGCGCGCTGAAAACGATTTTAATATTTAAAGTTGTTGAAATAGAATATTTTTTAGTAATACCGTGTTTGAAAGTTGCGGTTATTATTATACTATAATTATAACGTGGGATTTTTTCAATATGTCATTCGTATATTAATTATGTTTTTTGTATAAATAGCCGCAAAGTCGTAGGGAAAGTCCTACAACTGTGTCGTCAGTTTTTTTTATTAGTTTATATCTTAATAACAGGTTGATTTATTTTAGTAAAATTTGACGTTAATGTTATTTAATACTCGTAAAATTTTCTGTGAGATATTTGAACGTGTTTACGTTTTAAATATAAATTAAAAATTTTTATTATTTTTTTTTTACGAGATAAATTTTTAATTTGTTACTTAGTAAATTCCAAAATGGCGGTAAAATATTTTAATCGTTAGTAGTTCCATAAATATTAATTTTTTCGATTCACGTTTTATTAGGTAAATTGTTAAATCTTTCGTAGGAAACAAAATGACACCTAATTTATTAAAATCGATCGACAAACTGCTGAGATAAGACTCGGCATTTTTGAACTTACTTATATTATAAAAGAAATTGTACGTACATTCCGTACGTTGAATTTCGTTAAAATGTATTTACTCGTTCTTAAGATATAGATTTTTTTATTGAAAAGAATTCAAAACGGCAGACAGAAGGAAAGTGAAGGGAAATAGTATGTCTGTTCTGATGAACTTATTTTGTTTATTTTAACATCCTTAAAGTTTTTCCAACATCTCCCGGGACGCTTCTGGAATAGAAAGCGGGTAGGTAATTAAGGGATGAAATGTTATGAAAGATAATGTTGAGAGAAAAAAACGATTTACCCTCCACGGAAATATCAGTATGAGGCGAACAGACCTACTGTCGTCTTACAGTACTGTCGGAAATGTTCCTATCGCTATCCTAATAAGCAGATCGCGTTATGATCAGCGGTTTTGCATTAGCAAACTTAAATATACACCGCATCAAAAAATACTTTTCCTTCAGACTTCATATAAGTTATAGGTTTTTAATGAAACGATCTCGTTCGTCTCTAATAACTCAAATCGTTGCTCGTTCGTATAAAAAGCAATCGATTTTAATATCGACAAATAATTTAATCGTTAAACAATCAAAACTTATGAAAATAAATTCACAACCGTCCGTGAACATCTAGGCAGGTTTACTTTTTGAAAATGGTGTAACACTGTGTTACATTGTCGATAAGTACAACTGGAGGTGAGGGATAGCTCCAGAACCGATTCGTGTAGAGGAAGGAGTCCGATAAAAATTTATTCGAATTATACCGGGTGTCCGAGAAAGAACTCCGCGGTTTTATATTAAAATTACTTTATTGTACTTAGAATTACAAACGTACGTATTTTTATTATATGAAAGTACAAAGACTTTTCTTAAGTCTTTTTTTATCTGTAACTAATGAGTTACATACATTATCAGTATCGTTTACATCCCTTCAGACAACAACCCATAATCTACCTCGGTCCACATTCTGCCGAATATGTCTGCGGGAGTCGCTTCCACGCCTGTTATTACTCTTTGACGCAGGTGGTCAAGCGATTGGATTTTTTATTTTTATACGTGCCCAAAAATTACGATCGATCGTTCTTTTACGTAGCCCCAAGAGAAAAAATACATCGTGGTCAAATCAGGAAGTCGCGGTGTCCAAGCTGTGGGAGCTTTTCTGTCTAACGGTTTTTTGGGAGCCTGTCGTTGAGCGCAATCCGTACAGCTTCTGCGTGATATCCATCTTGATTTTATCCAATTCGAAAATTAGGGCTTCCATATTTCCACTCGGCGGAAAGTTCTCTACATATCCGAATACAGTATCCCACGCCCTTAATGATCTGCATGTAGATAAAAATCGTTCCGAAAATTCCATTTTGCATGATACCGCACTAATCGTTCGCTTTCGGACGGTTGTGGATCGGCAATTCGCGTGGATTTTCTGATTCCGATAGTCGACAATTATATCGATTCACGAGTCCGCGAGTATGAAATACAGTTTCACTAGAAAATAATATGTACTGCATACAGTTTTAATCGGTAGGAATGACGATTCGTCTAGCATGGCGATTAAAAATTGAACTCTTTCCGGCATAACTTTTAATTTCACGGATTAGTTGCAGTTTATAAGCACGAAGTTTCAATCGCTTTCGAACAACAATGAATAATGCTTTTAGGGATGTTTAGTTAAAGATTAATTGTAAAAACTGTACGTTTTGGATTTCGTCGAATTTTTCGGTTTTTGCGTTACTTGTTTAGGCTTACCCACCGAATTTCTTTTCAAAACGTTTCCGGTTTTCAAAAAACCCTTCGGCACGCCGGAAGGCGGGAGGTAGATTTCACCGGTGCTAAGTAGGGGATAAAAATGATTTCCACCTTAAAGTTAAGAAAAATTTGAAATTTACTCGATACGACAACGGTTGCATGTGAAAAATAGTTTTACGTCTTTAGCGTACGACAAGCCTCATCTTCTTGCAATTCCAGTAACATTTTGGTCATCCCTTGCCGTAAGGGTTGGTCATATCAAAAATTGTTTCGGACAAAAGTTTTAGGTGATGTTTAGAGGACCGACGATCACTTTAAACCGATTCGATACTGTGTCTATTAAGGGAAGTATACTTTTTTTTTGTCTTTGAAACCCCATTTTTTCCACCCGCTGGACCAACGGTTGGTGATATCAAAAAACTTTTTTTTTACTAAGTTTTAGGCCGTTATCCGAAGAAGAGTAGGAACTTTAAACGAGTTCGATATTTTGCTTAATAAAAAATTTATAGCGATATTTTGATTTTTCGCAAAAGCCCCCCGTTTCCACCCGCACGGTCCGATTTTGCCCATTAACAAACACGACCGAGATTTCGGGTCGTTATATTTTATTATCAATTTTAAAGTGATTGGCACAAAATTACGGCAGTTATCGTGCCCGCAAGAAAATGAAATATATGTATATAAATGTATATAAAATTTTAAGCTGACGGTTGTTTTTTGGGGCCTGGGAGATGTGAAACGCAAAGATATGTCAAAATTTTCCGGAAATCGAATCGTGGTACCCGTTACAATAGGTATCTTTATTATGAAATCTATCTAAATAACTGTTCACACCACTCGCTACGCTTCTGTCACTCGAAGAACTACGATTTACCGGCATATAATTATTTTGTTCGATATTCACCGATTTTATTTCTGCGATCAGTACACCCCGTAGTATTGAAGCCCCCGGTTTCATACCTCGGCGTCTGCAACAATCTAACGGTGAATTTGTAAACTGAAACTTAATTGTTGTCGTTTTAAGATTGCGCATACAGCTTATCGAGTGCTGTAAAATAAAAACTACATTTTTTCGTGAAATCCCGGTGTTCTTTTTCGGAAATTCGGTATTTTGTATTTGAAAATGTTGTAAAATTTGAGAGCTTTCCTTTTAACAAAATGAAGCTGACCTTATTGGAAATATGGCGATTATTTTAAACATTCAATAGGGTATTTTTAATGTACTCAAACATCGAGGAAAAGTTGCCGATTTAATCTTCTTTCTTGCTTTTATTGTTTCCTTATTCTGATAATGTCGCGATTAAAAAAACATCCTTTTGAAACTTTTTGATTACGGGTATGTTTTTATTTTATTTTTATTTTGTTTAGATGAACACAGTATATATTTCATTAAT
The DNA here is from genome assembly GCF_047948215.1 of Lycorma delicatula. Taxonomy (NCBI): domain Eukaryota; kingdom Metazoa; phylum Arthropoda; class Insecta; order Hemiptera; family Fulgoridae; genus Lycorma; species Lycorma delicatula. The sequence goes on along the minus strand of NC_134457.1, from coordinate 2,794,298 downwards.
TACCCGGGTATTTATTGTTAAATTTAAATCTGTTGGCACGAGTTCGATAGAAAATAGAATTTTTTAATCCGAGTTTGTCGGCAAATGTTAACGTCGAGGACGTACTATTACTATGGAGACGGTGTATTATTACAAACGGAAGATGATACTTTCCCACGTCAGACTAAAGTCAGAGAAGGTATACCGATGTAATATATATATGTTATACGTTAGAACGTGCCGACATGACGTAATGCTCTGAAGCAACTTTAGCATTTAATAAACGACCAGCTGATGGAACTTGCATATACAGCTTTACGTATTCTTTGAAAATAGTTCTTTATTCGTAAAAAATATAAAATCGTATGTTGTTTATCGTGTTGAATTATATCGCATAGGTCGTACGTTGTGAGAACTAATCCATCATCTGTTTTATTTTGCGATAACTGATTTTTCTTCATCGTACACCGGTAAAATAATAAACATCGCCTAGTTATCTGTATTAATTTTTTCCCCCCCCCGTAATAATGAACGTATATGTTATTACGAGTAACTTATTCGTGTTTAAAAGTTGTAAAATTTCTGTGTATTGTATGATGGTTTTGTACCCGTTTAAAAATCAACGACAGGTTCAGCTTTTTTTTTTTTTTTTAAATTCGCAGATGTAAAGCGGTTTTAGGCTATTTTTACAACAGCGGCTGTGGAGCCTAAAGGTCAAGTTTGTATCTGAAACAGTCTCTGTTGGATACCGGGAAGGCCAGTTACATTATCGGATTTTGATTATTCGCATAACGGTACGAAAAATTAGTAAATAATATCCGCTTTGAAATAATTGAATCCGAAATAATTGTCCTGTATTAAAACAACATATAATTAATTTATTTATAACCTGAAAATGACACGACTTTACCTATTTTATCTTTGAAGCTTATTAAATCGCTTCGTAATAATATTAAATCCAGGATTGGGTACCGGTGGGCAGCTTGTCGCTAAAATCAGAGGAGATGCTGCTCCAGAAAATTTATTTGTGGACCTTTTTCAAGGCTACGGTTTAAGTTTTCTGTAAAATAAAGGAACCGAAAACAGGAAAATAATTTAATTCTACGCTTTATCAAATTCAAGAATATCAAACACGTATTTAAGCGCATTGTGCTTAAAACCCGTATTCGGTTTAACCGAATAAATAATAAAATGCCAATACAGATATTATTTTTTAGTATTATTAGATAATAAGTTAATAAAATGTCCGCTTAAAAATACTATAGTCCGATCTTGCTTAATTTAAATTTCTACGTACACAGAAACAAATACGTAATTAGTTTTTTCCAGTTACCTTCTCTTTCGCCCAATTTTGAAAAAAAATTATTAGTCTTAAGGATACTTAAAAATCACTTTAATAATTAACCCTTAAACGTAGAATTACATTTTTTTTAAATAATTTTTATCTGTTGTGAATAAAACAATCGACGTAACATTTCTAAAAGTAAAAAGTTTATACGAAAAATGTATATTTATAATTAAGATTTATAAATGAAGCAATATACGTACAGTAATGAATCGCTACTTATGTTTATTAATTTAAAACGACGAATTAAATGCGTTTCCTTTTCTGTGTTACCTTTTGAATGACGCGTTTAATTGAACCGGTATTTAGTAAAAAATGAATTATTTATCGCTTTGACGTAAGTTTTACTCAAACAGAGTTGATTAATAGCGATGCTTTTTTTTCTTAATAAAGCTTTGATCGTTTTTTTTTTATTGTAATATATCATAAATAGTCTCAAAAATAATTATATTATCATTTTTAACTGTTAAATTTCTTCTTATTATTTTAAATAAAACTGTTTTATTTTAAGTGAATATTTTCTATTATTTTCACGCGGTAAAATATTTAAATAAAAAGTTTAAGTTAACTTTAATACAGTAAACAGAAAACGCAATGATAAGAATGTACTAGACCGTATATTGTTACTTCTAAGAAGTATTAACGCGCTTCATAATATTTAATGTTAATCGACCGTAAATATTTTGTTATACGTGTTATATATATTATCTTAACGGTTACGTTTTTTATTTTAGTTTTAAACTTGCTATTTTCGTAGTTTTTATCTTAGTTTCAATCTTATTTCATTAATATTTTTGATATCCTAGAGCCGGTTTTGTTTCGGGCGATGATAACGCGAACGGGTTTTTCGCAAACAAAAAAAAAACGCAGGTAATCTTGCGCTAGAATGCGCTCAGTCTCGAATGCGCTGTTGGTTTTCTATACTACACCGATTAATGTAATCCGGGTTTGGTAATACAATAGTATATACTCGTATTATTCTATATTTTCACCTTAATTCTAAAAAGCTAAACGATAGATAATATTATCGACGTGAGAATTGACTTTGAGGATTTTAGAAGTCGGCAAAGCTATGCGCTTCAGTAATGGGATAAATTTATTTATATATAATGGATCGCCTTCGCTAGTCGTATTATACACAGGTAACAACAAATCGTATTACACCACGAATTGACAACTAGAGGTCAAAAGATGTTTTGCCCAATATAGTTCAAAAATGTTGGCCAATTTTTAACTTCCCACGTGCGCGCGTGCACACACATACACAAACGCAGAAAAAAAAATCGTTGCAGTGTTCCTATAGTCACGCACATGTAAAACAAACAATATTTATTTAACGATATGGTCGATTTAACTATACGTTACAACACACCAAGTACTACATTTTTTTCCTCGCATTCGCGATCGATAGTGAAAATGTCCACCGTGAGCCCTGATGCCGGTACGAACTCTTTTCTTCAAGTTCTTTGCGACTTTCCTTAGAGTTGCCGTACTGTTATTAGAAGTGCTATCCTCAGTATTTTCTTTCGATTCGCCCAAAACGTGTTAACGGACTGGAGTCCGGAACAGAGCCCAGCAAAGATGCGTCCTGAAGGGCAGCCATACCAGAAGCGGAAGAGCTTCTACACAACCTCTCCTATTTCAAAACTTACAGTAAGACAAAATAACCCAGCAATAGCGACTCCTCCGGAAAAGGGGACGCATTGCTCCCTCCTTATAGGTAGTGTCCCGTTGTGGAGTATTCCTGCTAGCCTATTAAAGAGTTAGCACCGAAAGGACTTCAGTGGACGGTCTGAAGGGGAATTACGTCGGGAGGACAGGCTTTATAAGCGTAGCCTTCCGCGGTCGGCCCATGAAATGGGTTCGATAACGCCGGTTTAACAACGGATTGGAATGCAATTAAATCCGTCTTAAATTCACTAAAATAATAATAGACAAAACTTGAAAAATTAGATCCGAGATTAAAAAATAACCTTTTAAAAAACAAGCCCGATTAGAATGATCCAGCAGCAAGGGACTCTGTCCAGGTTCTGCGATAAAGTAGGGAGTAATAGACTCCTGCTAACTTTGCATTCCATTCCAAAACGTGTTAGTTCTCGAAAATAGTACTTTTCGAATAATCCCGTACATAAATATACGAGTTATACTTAAAAAGGTAATCGGCGGGAAATTACGTTGTCGTCAAAAGATTTACGTAACACAACTCCGTAATCGAACCTGGAAAAAAAAAATACTTTGAGAGCGATTTTCGGGGTCGGGGAGCCGATCAAATTTTAACGTTTTTCGTTTCTATCATGAGTACTGTTTTTCTTCTTTAGCTTTCATTGCTATTCGTATATTCGACGTCGTGCCTTATCTCACGTCAAGTATGGGCCTTCGCTAAACGACACGTAAAGATTAACGATTAACAGAAATTAAAAGTACTAGTACAATAAGTTTTGACAATGTAGCGGTTCCGAAACGCGTAAACAAGTGATAAATGAATGAAGTTAAGAAATGTAAGCAGTACTAAACATAGAAAGTACAATGGTATTAGCAGGAAAGTTATTATCTTAACAACCTTTTTGGTTTATTTAATCTTTTAATAATAATATAATAAAATATCATCATAATTCACCTCCCCTGAAAAACCTTTTTTTCTTGTCATTTATCATCGTTATGGTTAGTAACCTTTTATCGGTTGTACATTTTTCAGTGGAATTTTTTTTAGTTTCTTTTATTTAACATATTAAGCAAAAAAAAATCCAAAAACTTTCTTGGGAGGTGATTTTGGAAGCGAGGAAACAGAAAAGAATTTTTTTTAAATATTGATTTTTTGATTATTTTAAACTTTTGGTTTATTTAAACGTATAATGATAATTCTACCGTAAAACTTAATCGTAAATTACTCCCACCGAAAAAAAAAATCACAGATAACTTTTTCATGCATCATTATTTTTCCACTATATATGAATAAATAACCAATGCCGGGAAATTATTACAACTTTGTTGTCAGATTTTACTTTGTTGTCAGTTCATAGATCTGTTCAGAAAATATCTAACTTTATTATTTAATCTTTATTATTAATTTTACAGATTATTGAACCTTGTCCCCTTCAAAGTACTCTCTTTCCCTATTCAAGCATATTTCCGAGCGGCATTTTCCGCTTCGCGAAGCAATCCTGGATAGTTTCATTTTAATCGACCTTTAAGGTCCGTGACGAATTTCCTTTAATGCCATCAACGGTCTCAAAACGGCGTCCTTTCATCGCCGATTTTAATTTCGGAAATAAGAAAAAATCGCAAGGAGCCAGGTCTGGTGAATACAAAGATCGAAGAAGAACAGTCGTTTGATTTTCGGTACAAAACTGACGAATTGACAAAGCCGAATGTGCGGGCGCATCGTCGTGTTGAAGGAACCGTGAGTTACCCCGCAACTCCGATCTCCTTTGGTGGATATTTTACGTAACCGTTGTAAAACGCCTTGATAGTACGCACGGCTCTGTTTCATTTTGAGGCGAGAATTTAAAATGTACAGTTCCGTTAAAATTGAAAATAATAGAGAGCATCACTGGTATATCGAGACTGATGCGCTTTCTTGGGGCGTGAAGTTCCTCTGCCGGCCCGTTATGATGAACTTTTGTCTCCATATCGTAGCCGCAAACTTGGCTTTCCCAGCGTCTCCCGTTACGATCCTTTGCGTGAACGTTCATCGTCATCGGTTTGTTCAAGAAGTCGCCGACAAACGTCCACTCGATGTTCTTTCTGCTGTTCGGCGTCAAACGAAGAACAGACTTTGCTGCGACTCGATGGGTCTCCGGTTTTTCAGTCAAAATGTCACGGCATGAAGCGATCGAGATGCTGACCTCTTTTGCAAGTTCTCTGACAGTCATTCGGTCATTTGCATGCACAAGATAGTAGATTTTCTGAACGAGGGTATTATCAGTTGAAATGGCAGGCCTTCCTGGTCGAGGATCATCTTCGATCGACTGACGACCGCTTTTAAATCGTGAAAACCATTCGTAACATTGCATACGACCCAGAGCGTCGTTTCCGTAACATTGTTTCAAAAGTTGAAAAGTTTCTGTGAAAATTTGCCCTGATTTTTAAGTTGTATCGCGGCTCTCAAAAATCGCTACTAACATTTAAACAGGTCGCACTCGAATAACAATAACACGAAAACTAAACGAGATATCTACAATCCAAGAACATTTAATTACAGAGGAGGTTATGCGGAATACAATGCTGCCAACCGCATGTCACTTATATTTCGTTGGCGCGTAGATAAAAATGTTCGGTTATTTTCTGAAGAGACTTCGTGTGTTATGTATAATGTACGTATGTATTTTACGTTACGTTATGCAATGTGCGTTTATATGTATGTCCATCGGTATTGAATATATCTGTTAATGTTATGTCTATATTAATTTATTATACCGTGATTGTTAATACCCGATTCGCTTACTTATAAAGAAATGTAACTTAATTTATTCAAATTGTATTTAATTACTGCTGTAATTCGTTACTTTAATTTGGACATTATTTATAGAACAGAAATGAATTATAAATATGTACACACAAACATGTTTTCCCTTGAATCCAACCTGATTGACGATTTAAAAAGTAATTCCATAGCTGTGAAATGCAGAGTAATATTATCTTAGCTAGCTGATTGCTTTATATTATTAACTCTTTTAGGAATTATTTTTCTTTGTAATATTATGATTTTATTATTATTGTAAATAAACATAAATTTATAATAAGAATTATTATATTATATCCGCTGATTCCTGGTATTTTATCCGGAGGTCCCGAGTTCGAATACCGGTTAAGCATGGCATTTTTTGCACCTTGCAAAATTCATTGATCATCCATAGGTAACTGCAAGTAAACGTAAGCCTGTTTTACTGTATAAATAAATAAATTATTAATTTGTTATAATTTAACATTACTGATCTATTATTTTCGCATCTACAGTTTGCTTTGTTTCATCTTACATTATAATTTTATTCGGTAAGTCATTAAGAAAAAGGCTCTGAAAAATTTAAGTTCAGCTGCGTGAAATATTTTATTAAGATATTTTTGATATTATTAAAAAAAAAATCAAAAATTATTTGAACCGGTTTAATCTATTTAAATCAGTATCAGAACTTCCATTTTTATTTTCTAAAAATTAGGAATTTTTCTTGGTATAAGCACTGGTCTTATTATATAATTTATTGCAGTCTGTATAATTATATTATCTTACGTAAGTTATTATCGGTTTGCTTGGCATTTCTCCCGCCACCGCCCCATTCGGTCGCCCTAAAGAATAAGACCGAATGTCTCTACCACAAACGGCTACTGAGACTCAAAACAGTTTAGCGACCAGTGTCCTAACTAGCTCCTAGAGCTTACCTAAAAGCGCGGTACCATACACCACTCGCTTGCGTGTCCCACCACCCGCTTGTCATATATCACTGAAACGGGTAGGCGCTCTCCGCCAACTACTAAAACATATATGACTATCATTAATTAAATTTATCTCGTCAAAGACAGCAATTCGCTGCCACGCCTAGGCCGCTGAATGCCAGCAAGTACCTGTCCACCATTAAAGCGCTTGGAGCCTTAATCTGGCTGGTAGCCGGCTATCTCTCGATCAGCTTCTTCCAGCAGCCCGGTAGGAGTCTTTTCTCTTGGGTAAACTACTGTTGTCGGTTAAACGAAGCAACCGCACCGAGGAACTCCCACGGTCCGACAATGCGGCTCTCCCACATTGACTCGCCGCTTGTGAGTGGCCATTTTTCCCTTGACCTCTAGTCAAGTTCCAGGGTGGCCTGAGTTCTGGGCCCCCTAACAGCTGGGTAGTCGAATGACCTCTAAGTTCCTGGGTGGCCTGAGTTCTGGGCCCCCTAAGAGCTGGGCAGTCGAACATCATGTGTTTGTACGATTGGATCTCCCCGCAGACGCACAGCTCATAAATATTGGTGTCAATTTTATGGTCGGAGAGCACTCGGGCTCTCGTTGCCCTTGTAAACGAATCTTACGTAAGTTAATATTTCTGCTTATCTTGTACATACGTTTTATTTATACGTCTTATTTGTAATACACAGATCGATTATTAAAATAAAATAAGAACAACTCCAAAACGGTTTACCTGAAGTAAAAAATTTACTCGAATGTGGATTTTTCTTGTTATACAATTTATCAGAACAAATTAATATAAAAAAAAACCCGTCGAAGTGTTGCATAACTTTATCCGGCTGTATAAGCCATATTTTCATTTCAAGAGTTGAAACTTTTATTTCAAATACGCCATACGATCTTTAAATATTAACGACTTAATTACGCAATTTTAGAGTTCAATCGTTAAAAGGACCAAAATATTCAGTAAAGTATTTCGGGCCATTTTTTTTCTTGATGAATTAATTCGCCAAAGAAGCTTAGAGAGAGAAGTTTGTGTTTGGAAATACGGAAATGGAATTTTGTAGGGTATGAAAAACTCCATGTCTGATCCGGATTCGAACCCGGAATCCCCGGATGAAAGGCCGAGACTCTACCGTTCCGCCACAGAGATCGGCATCAATCGACTCCCTTGATCAAATAACATATTTACGTTAAACATTATGTAGTATTATTATAATTAAAACCAGCGAAGCGATATCCCCTCCGGGGAGGAGGGGACAGGCGACCATCGATGACATATCTAGTGGTCATAGGCTTTCATCTAAAACGAATTTTGGGGAAATCGGGTCCAGTTGTTGGGGCTGGGGAACTCTGCCAATGTTTTTGCCAATCGTTTTAAATATATAGCGTGTGAGAAAAAAATTTAATTTCTTAGTAAAACATATTGGGTCTCGGTCAACTCCTTTGACAAAATGCCATTTTTATGATCAATATTATACTGTACTAAGAATAAACTGTTAAAAAATAAAAATTAAAATTTTTTGTCAAAAAATGTGGGTCCCATTTGATCCCCTTACTTGTCAGCTATCTCATATACCATTTTTAATAAGAGCAACAACTTGAAAAACAGATTAACTATCAAAAATTATAAACAATTTTTAAAATTCTTAAACGGATCCTTTTTTTTTTGTCTTCAGTCATTTGACTGGTTTGATGCAGCTCTCCAAGATTCCCTATCTAGTGCTAGGAAACGGATCCGTGGATCCTTTTTTTTTTTAAAAAAAGGAATGTTTTTAAAGTTCCAGTGTTTATATCGATAGTAGATGTAGTTGTTATTTTTTTTTCAATTTTGAAAATTAAGGTTTAAAATAATTTATATTTTAATTATGGGATTTAGCCCATTGTTTTTTTTTGGACTTTATTTATTAGTATAATTATTTACGTCAATAAGTCGGTCCGATTTGGTGCAGCCTTATTCAGCAAGGCTAAAAAGAACTTGTAAAAAATTAATTTACGACGGTACCGTGATACTTTCTTGTACAGCGGGTTCAAAAATCAGGTCAATTATGGGATATATATAGCCAAAAATTTGTGCCAAATTTCACCTATTTTGGCGAATGGGTTTTCGAGATATAAAGCAAAAACTCTTTATAAATAATGTTTGATTTCCCCCCCACCCGTAAATCCAATCGACATAAAACTTTGCGGTTGTAAATAGCCAATAATTGTTTTGATAAAATTAAAATTTCTCATCCGTTATCCAATAGCCACCGGGCGGTTAACTCGTTGTCGTAAATCGGTTGTTTAACAGGCGTTTTTGAAGACGAAGGTTCTAACATTCAAATCCAAGTTAAATTTAGTTACTTTTAAATGGATTTCAATACGGACAGCGGATACTTGTGTACTTTGGTGCTTTGGGTTATATTAACTGAGGGATTTCGGCCTGAACCTGTACAAGACTATACCTGAATTACACATCATCCATACCTTATCGGGTGTGCTTATTGTTCCTTAGTTAACAGATTGCATGTACACATTAGGAAATTATATTATAAAAAAAAAAAAACAATTCAAAATGGCATAAACTACCCCTCTTTTTTTAATTTTTTCCAAAATTTAACATAAACAGGTCGATTCTTTGAGCTCTTTTCGAAGTATTTACACGGGGTTTCTAAAGTAAAGACGGCTGGGAAATTAATTTTTTTAAGGTTGGCAAACCTGTGTTGTTCACGGCCACGCTAGTAATGTACATACTGCATTGTTGTCTGTAAGTTGTCGCGTTGCAATATCTTTGAGTACGTTATAAAACGAATAGGAAAGTCGATGTTGCCGTCGACTGTGAAATACGTGGAGTCATACGTTTTTAAACCGTCAAAACGTTAAGCCGGCTGAAATTCATAGACAATTGGTTGCTGTGTACGGTGATAATGTAACGAATGAAAGAAACGTCCAAAAACGGTGTGAAAGGTTTAGAAATAACAGAATCGATGCGCTCGGTGAAGAACGTTCGGAGAGGCCCTCGATAATCACCGGACTTGTTGAAACGCGTCGATGATGAAATCAGAAGAGATCGTCGCTCAACGATTTCCCACTCGGCCCTTCTTTTTCCTGATGTTTCAAAAGTTGTTATCTGTCGCATTGTTTGTGACCATTTAGGCTTCAGAAAGGTTTGTGCACGTTGGCTGCCGCACGTCTAAATGGAACGTCACAAACAAATCCGAATGGGATTTTACACGAAGTGAAAAGAAAAAAAAACTCGTTTATTTTGACTCTTTTAGTAGATGAATATACAAACTACACCGGAAATAAAGATCGATGATATTTTATGTTATTGTCATTTAATAATTATCACGCATTTTTGTGCGCAGATGTGGGTAGCCTAATTGATTTTCACGTGAAAGGAAAACATATATTTTTTACGCCGGGTAACACGAAATTTAACAATAATTTTTATCGCATTATTTATTGTTATTATTTGTTATTGATATTATTATTATTATTAGTATTAGTATTTAAAAACCTACTATTAAAATATAATAAACTCTTTGAGATTATTATTATTATTAATTAGATACGATGTGTTTCTGTTGGATGATGCAATCCGCGTGTCACTTTTATAGTGATGTATTTAAAAATCTATATTTATCGAACTAACAATAATAATATTATGTTATCTTTTTATTATTTAGGTCTGATTTTATTTTATTTAATATATAAAGCTTTGTTATAGTTATTAAAAAAATTGTTGTGGACACCACATGACTTCCTTGTACGCCTATAAAATTACATATACACATATTTTTAAATGAAACGTACGTAAAATTTTATTTCATTAATAACTTGTGACATTTTTTCACTTTTTTAATGTTATTATCGAGTTATTTTTTATTGTAAACATTCTTTTTTTTACGATCGGAGGTTAATAATTATTAATAAATCAATATATTTAAATTAAAAAACAAAAGTTAAAAAGAATGAAAAAGATGAAGTCAGAATCGAACCGATGCGCCTTCCCCTTGTAAGATCCAAATATTTCATAAGTCAAAATTTTATTTGATTATAACTGTGGAACCGATGAAAATAAGTATCACTTATAGTGTATTGTTGAAAAGATCTCGATGAGGAGTTATTACTACAATTAAGAAAAAAGGTTATTTTTGATACTTTTAGTCCAATCGATTCCAATCAGAAGAGGAGTAAAAACCAGTTCTAAAGGAATGAATCGATAACGATTTGTCCGATCGATATAATCGCATAATTTGAAGAAGCGTGATAATTTCGCTCATATATCTTAACAGAATGAACGATCAGTTTTTATTTACCGGATTTATAATTCTTCTTTTCATTTTTTTTACGCTAATTTTTACTTCCTTGTACGAAATAAAAGAAGTATTGTGATCGCGAAAAATTTCGGTTTTCAGATTTCAACGGAAATAACATTTTTACCATCCCTAAATCCATTTCGACTAATTTCGGCGTGACCTGTGTACGTACGTATGTATCTCGCATAGCTGAAAAAACGATTAGCCGAAGGATATTGAAATTTTGGATTTAGAACTGTTGTAACATCTAGTTGTGCACCTCCCTTTTTGTTTGCGATTGAAGTGTCCAAAAAATTGCATAAACCAAAAGAATTTTGATTTTGGAATTTTTCTTAACTGCTGTAATAAGCCCTCGTTGAGAGCTTTTCACCGATGTATCATAAGCGGTACTTCGGTTTCATCGGTTCCAGAGTTATAACCAAATGAAATTTTAATTAATGAAATGTTTGGATCAAGGGGAGAAGGCACATCCCTTTGAATCAGACTTCATCTCCTTTTTTTTAATTTAAATATTGATTTATTTATAATTAGTAACTTCTGATTGTATTTTTTTTTTTTTTTGACTTCTGTCATTTGACTGGTTTGATGCAGCCCTCCAAGATTCCCTTTCTAGTGCTAGTCGTTTCATTTCAGTATACCCTCTACATCCTACATCCCTAACAATTTGTTTTACATATTCCAAACGTGGCCTGCCTACACAATTTTTCCCTTCTACCTGTCCTTCCAATATTAAAGCGACTATTCCAGGATGCCTTAGTATGTGGCCTACAAGTCTGTCTCTTCTTTTAACTATATTTTTCCAAATGCTTCTTTCTTCATCTATTTGCCGCAATACCTCTTCATTTGTCACTTTATCCACCCATCTGATTTTTAACATTCTCCTATAGCACCGCATTTCAAAAGCGTCTAATCTTTTCTTCTCAGATACTCCGATCGTCCAAGTTTCACTTCCATATAAAGCGACACTCCAAATATACACTTTCAAAAATATTTTCCTGACATTTAAATTAATTTTTGATGTAAACAAATTATATTTCTTACTGAAAGCTCGTTTCCCTTGTGCTATTCGGCATTTTATATCGCTCCTGCTTCGTCCATCTTTAGTAATTCTACTTCCCAAATAACAAAATTCTTCTACCTCCATAATCTTTTCTCCTCCTATTTTCACATTCAGCGGTCCATCTTTGTTATTTCTACTACATTTCATTACTTTTCTTTTGTTCTTGTTTATTTTCACGCGATAGTTCTTGCGTAGGACTTCATTGTTTCTTATTCTCGGCTAGAATTACTATATCATCAGCAAATCGTAGCATCTTTATCTTTTCACCTTGTACTGTTACTCCGAATCTAAATTGTTTGTAAAATTTTTTGTAAATCACATCTGATTGTAAAAAAAAAAAAATTACGATAAATAATAATTCAATAATGACAATAAAAAAAAAAACTGTGAAAAAATATCAGAAGTTATTAGTGAAATAAAATTTTATGTAATTTAATAGGTTAGGTGTACATTGAAGTTATGTGGTGTCCACCTATTTTTTTTTTTTTAAATTATGACAGGTTTTTTAAAAGAAATAATAATAAAAACTTAAGAAATATGGTAAAAGCATAATTTTTTTTTTCTTTATGCCTGTTTTCCAGGTTTTTTATTTTGTCCAGTTTTACGTCATGCTTTACGTACTATACAAAGGACGGCAGTTATATACATTGTAAATTAAATATATCGACCGTTACTTTACTTATAATGATGTTTTATTAAACTTTGATAGAGTCTATGCTGAAGGCGATTAACTTCATCGATATAATTTCCTTTTTTTTAATTCAAATCGATCGACCGATCGAGCTGAAATTTTAACTGTGGCATCACCTACCCGTAGCGGGGTTATTCAGGTTCATATTCAGATTTAGATCTATCTACCTTGTTATATTTTAGTAACGGCTCATCCATAATATTGCTCTGGATTAATTACTTTATAGATATATCTTTTTTTGTTGGTGATGTATTTTTAATTTTGAGTGTTGGTATTTTTTTTTTTTTTAATTTTGGTTTTTTCATTATCTTTTATCTTTTTTTAATGATATTATTATTTTATTGATTTTATTTTCTTGTTTTCTAAGAGACCTGACTGGGTTTATCTACTGCAGCTTCTATTATATTTTTCGGTTGAAAATCTTAGTAAATTATAATGAATGTAAACGTTCAGAAGTATGTGCGATTGTTCGTTATAAAATATTCGGCGCTGTGACTAATCTCGACATACAGGACAGGAACATATTACGGCTGCGGGAAATCAACATCCGCTGGAACGTAAACAAACAAAGCCGTTATACGACGTATACTTAGAAACAGTCGCGATTTTGCAACAGTTTTTTGATGGAGCATCCTTCATGTGCGAAGGATCAGAACTCGCGAAGCAAACCGAGTCTGATTTTTTCTTTTATTAACCGGTTTTGGTATGATCACAGCCATTCGGTGTTTTCTGTTCAAGTAATAAATTTCGAGATGCAGAGAACGTTCAGAAAATGAACAAAAAACACCGAACGGCTGTGATTATGCCGATGTCAGTTAATACAAATAATAAAATAAATCTAACACAAAATTGATAAAAATAAATAAAAAGGAAAAGAATCGATAAAAGCGATTCTCCTCTAACCTAAAAACGGTAGAAATTAAAATAGAGAGCAAAATATTGCTGAAAAACAATTTTCTTCTGACTTGATAACTATAAAAATAAAAATTATTTACTTAGCGATCTGCAACAGAAGGATTTCAAGTCGAGAGAAATTGGGAAACCGATTAATATTTATTTCACACGATATACTAAAATTCAAAAAGCGTACGTACAAGTATTTAGGAAAATTTTGAAAATCAAAGAACATATTTCTATCGGATGATCAAAATTTTCCAATTTTTGTTAGACTCGCACTTATTCTTATTAGACTTTTATCCGTTCAGTTACGGTTTATCATGTAAAATATTCATAAATTTTTTCACGGCTAGAATCTTTCGCGTTTCAGTATCGCAAGTTTTTTTGGAATTTTATTTAATTTTTTTTTTTTTTTTATGGGAATCCACGTCTAAGGTCATTAGCCCTCGTCACATTCGTTAAAATAAATATTCAGTCGCTATCAGGTTCGTCAGATGTAAGGGTGTAAAGGGCCCTTACATTTAAATACATTTACAACAGACACTAATAACACTTACAGGGTTTAAAGGGTCCTGAAACTTAATAAAATGCAAAAATAAACACGTTAAAAATAAATAAACAAAAATCGCACGTCTTGACAGTACCGAGTAGATTAAATAACATCCGTGTAATTACTTCGTATAGAGAATCCTTATGTGACAATTTATACTCGCTTACAGACTTGTTAATAATTCGCTGGTGTGCGGATAAGCGACAATCATTCCTTCTTTGCTATTTTACTAATCGGCAGCAATATTATTTATTAGATCGTACCTCTTTCTGTGGTTCTCATATACGGTACAGTCTTCCGGTAGATACTTAACAGTAAATGGTATATCACATACCGTGATATACCAACAGCACATACCGTGATGTTATGTGCTGTACCGTGATGTGCAGCCCATACCGCGCTGCACATCGGTCTTTCTTTGCCGGTTAACAAATATGAATTCGTTATTCGAGTGTGACCGATTCTGAGTCTGATCGCTGCTACTTGTTCTCGGCCGGTCGGTTTCACGTCGCTCTCCCGTTCATATTGAAAAGTTTAATTTCGTATTTAGGGAGCTGCTGTACCTGCGCGAGCTAGAGTTATTTTTCAGTTTTTATAGGGAGTCCGTAAAGTCTTTCCACGATTACAAAAAACCTATTGCAGTTACAGCTGTGCGGTTTGGGGCAAAATAAAGAAAATGTTATCGAGTTTGTTTTTACCGCGTCAATAAACTTCAACATGCGCCTCTTTTGTCGCTCGTAGAATGTCCAACCGATAGTCAATTTCACACCACGAATCGGTTAACGTTTCTTCGGTAACACTAGCAACATTTTCAGTTATTTTCCGTCTCAATATGTCCAGATCGGGTTTTGTATAGACTCTGTCTATAACATAACCTCCAGAGAAAAAAATTTAAGGGAGTTTCGTCTGGTAATCGTGGTGGCCAGAGAGTGGAACCGTCGCGCCCAATCCATCTCGTACTAGTAATCCCCGATGTGGTGGTGCGCCATCCTGCGGGAAAACCACCCTAGGTAGTTGAGGTATAGCAAAGTGTTGCAACATATCCGTGTATATGTTAGCTGTTATCGATCGCTCGATGAAAAAGATGTAACCGATGTTTCGTCGTGCAACAAATCGCACCGCACGTTCTCTTTAGGGGAATTTCTCATTTTTTTCCCCGGTAAAGTACGGACTTTCTGAGTCCTATATTCTCACATTATGCCTGTTTACTTTCCCTGACTTGTAGAAAGTAGCCTTGTCTGAAAAACACGCTCGCTGCAGATATTCATCGTCGTCGATCCGTTTCAAAATCTCGGTGCAAAGGCAGCACGATGAGGGCCGTCATCTGGCTGTAGATATTGTAATATCTTTCTTTTTCATGTTTAACCCCCGGGAATAACCGTTCAGGTATTACTTCAGAGGATGATACGTACGAGTGTAAGTGAAGTATAGTCTTGAACAGTCTCAGTTCGACCGTTCCTGAGACGTGTGGTTAATTGAAACCCGACCGCCAAAGAACACCGGTTATCCGCGATCTAGTATTCAAATCTTAAACATTGCATTCCACGCGACGATACTCTTCTATCGCGTGCCGGTCGTCCGTATTCCCTTCAAAAATTTCGCCGCACAGTAATAGGTGATTTCGACTCGCGGTAACACAACACACATCGGGCTTTTTCCTGGATTGACGCCATTTTATAAATAAATTGATCACAGTGACCTTTACTCTACCTCTACCTGCAACAAACCAATATAAAAAAGCTTGATAATTTTTTTTTTGCCACAAACCGCACAGCTGTAACTGTAATAATTTTTTTGTAATAAATGTTTGTAATCGTGAAAAGAGTTTATGGACACCCGCGATTTAGATCGGAAAAAATTGTTTTTCAGCATTTTTTTTCTCTTTCATTTTTATATTATTTTTCAATGTACCTATTATTATATAAATTGTCGTTAAATGACTTCAGTGTATATAACTAAAATTCGAAATGGTATTCGTATATTCTGCGAAGATTCCTGAAAAATTCGACCGTAGTATTTAAATTTAATTTGGTTTATACAAAGGGAACGAACACGAAATTTGTTCAATCTGCAGTTCACATGGCCATTTTTCTGAAAGTTTTTGAATGTAAATAACTAAATTCATAAAAATTATTATTTTTTTACTTATTGATTTAATAGATGTTTTTTTTTATTCAGTGTTAGATTAACCTATCTAAATATCAAATTTAAATATCATGAATCTAGACATTACATTTTTTATCCGTTTAATCAGTCGAAAAGAAACGAAAAAATTTATCTCGACTAAACTTTTTTAGGATTTTTCTTTGAACCTAGATAGGATATAAGTTCGTCGAAAGAGAAAATTGCTTTAGGAATTTTATTGTAATATAGGAAAACGGTTGATAGACCCTTATCGTTTCTTGTTTCCTGCAAGTACTTTTTTAAAATTCATTTCGTAGAAAAATATTTTACATTTGAATCAAATTATAGTTGTCAGAATTTTTTTCTAAATATCTTTTTTAACAGCAACAGATTTCAGCGTTTTATTTTGTTCCTAAAAATAAAACTTAAATAAAAAAAAACGTTTTTTTGAAGAAATTTGTGTCCGTTTCTTTAATTTTATTGAAATATTTTTATTCGTTCTTTTTCTTCAAAATTCCATTTAATTTAATTTGTGACGTATAAAAATTTTACTCGAATAATTAACTTAAAATATAATAAATATCTGTAAATATTTGATTTATTTGAACCCAAAATTAATAGAGAAGGATTTGGTAGTGAAAGGATGTCAAAACGAATTATTATGCCGGCTCCCTAATCACGTGGAAGTGTAGTGCCTTCGTCGCTTACAGTTCGTCTTTACCTCCTGCATAATGCGCCACGGCTTGGCCGGCGATTGACCCCTGTGTCACCTCATCTTCACCCATGTCTGCCTGTTGGCAACATATAACATAGTAAAGGTTGGGGGGGGGGGGGGGGATATATATCGCATCGGATCGTTCTGATTCAAGACGGATCACTTCATCTCTACCTGGCAACCAGCCTTTTGACGCCATTATCTAATTTTCATGATAACCTTGTTATAAGGTGTATATATATATATATATATATATATATATATATATATATATATATATATATATAAAATAATTTACTTTTTAATAGGTCTATAAATATATAGTAGTAAAAATATTACGATTTGCTCCACTATTCATTATATTGTTTGTGTTAATCTGGAGAAGGAAAATGCTTTAAATCTGCATTTATTAGGAATCGTAAAAGAAAACCAATTATTTAAAATTATTTTTCTAATTAATTAGTAATTAATAGACTTCGCGTTATACATACAAATTATAGTAACGATATCGAGTCGATTTAAGTTCTACACGCTAAATAAGTTTTATATACTTATGTTATTTTAAATTAAAACAGTTTTTACAATAAATTTTTTTTTTGTTTTTCCTAATATGTACATTGCAATCTGTTACACTAGTGAACGATAAACGATTCCCACACGGACCCTGTCTGAGATGAGGATCTGATGTACGACATGTAAATGAGGTGTAGTCTCGTATATACCGGTCCATTCCTGAAACGTGTGGTTAATTGAAATCCAACCACCAAAATCCGTCGGTATCCACTTTCTAGTTTTTAAATCCGTATAAAAGTACGTACTTTTACTACGATTTGATCCTTCGACTTCGAAAATTAGCTGTTGATCAACCGATTTGCGATAAAGTTAACCGCTAGAACAGCCCGGTGGGCTAAAATTAAATATGGACTTCGTAGAGACTACTTTTATGCGACAGTACTTTGATCGGCGAAAGACTATGATTCGTGTAAAGATTGAGCTAAATTTCATTTAAAAATTTTTAACAGTTAAAAAAGTGTCATCGAACGCGACAGATAGTCTGAAACGATTTAATAAATCGTTGTTGTTCCTGATTCACTCGGTTATGAAACTATTGTATTTATTCCGATAAATTATAGTAATAATTTATTCCGACTAATCTTTAAATAAAAATGTAATATTTTAATACGTTAATCTAAGCCGGAAGAGTTTTCATTAAAAAAAAAAAAATAATTGTTATCTAACATAAACTTGGCAATAAAATCTTAAATATGTTATAACTAAAAAAGACACATCCTACAAACAATTAGACACAAAATTCAAGCGATTCTTTTGGCTTTGCGGATGGCATTTTAAGTTAACCCGACAATAAAATTTTAATGTACAGATCACTACTAAATCCACCATTAACGTATTTCGTCCACTTATGAAGTTCACTGTGTCGTTCAAGCCCGAGTGCAATTTTAATTTGGTCGTGAATTACGATAATAAGAAGAGAAATTTAGCGGTACTATACTACGGAAGATAATTTTTGTTAATTTTGAGAATAGATTAATTACGTTTAAACTTAAAACGAATGGAATCGGTTAAGTGATTGTACGTAAAATCCTACCCTATTAAACGGCATATGCGTGTCTGTGTATGCGTTCCTCTTAGCTTAGAACCGAAATGTACCGAGCACTAGCTCGGAAAATCCCGATTCGTTTGTACATGTTTCGTGGTGGTCTGGTGTATACTTTTTCTTTTTCCTGTTTAACCTCCGGGAATTACGTTCAGGTATTACTTTAGAGGATGATATGTACGAGTGTAAATGAAGTGTAATCTTGTACGATCTCAGTTCGACCGTTCTGAGACGTGTGGTTAATTGAAACCCAACCACCAGAGAGCACCGGTAGTATTACACCGATCTAGTATTCAAATCCGTATAAAAATAACCGGCTTTACTAGGACTAGAACGCTGGAACTCTCGACTTCCAAATCAGCTGATTTGGGAAGACGCGTTCGCAACTAGACCAACTCGATATGTTAGGTGTATACTTGTTATATTATATACCGTATATATATATATATATCGAAGTTTTGGGGGTAATTTACTACTTTTTAAACGGATCCGAATTTTCGTTCGAAATCGCAAATATCTCGAAAGCGGTCAGTCGCAGCTCTGAAAACCTTCCGGTGGTACCTGTCGGATGATAATATTTTCAAGTGACCCCCAGGCCGCCGTTCGGAAATTGAAAAGGGGAGTACCGGCGGCACCCCACTCGCTTTAGTCCATTCATCACGCATAAGGAAAAACTGGTAAAAACATCAGATTTTAAATTTGAAGATATGACTTTTACATAATCTTACATATCTTACAAAGCTTGTTGTCAAATCCATTCTGAGATACCATCCTAAAATTATTTTTTACCTTTTAGTGCGTCTAATTTAATAGTGTTATTTAAAAAAATCTCTTTTACACGCTTTTTATTTATTTATGTGATCGCTTTTCTTCATAAAATAGTCAACTATAAGCAGATAGTAGGCACCGGAATGTACCGATCGTTAGCGGAGAATCCCGATTCGTTAGTATCAATTTCTATTTTAACTTTCGTTATATCGATTTTCATCTTTCAAAAAAAAATATTTTTACACAAGAGGTAGTCGTTTTTGGACAACTAATAATCCCGTTCCGAGACGCCGCCCGCCAGGGCAACCCGCTTGGAGGGCCTAACTGTGGAGGCGTGCCTACGGCACGCCCTGCAACAACTAGTAATAATAGTAATAACCGTGCTATTAAGGATGTTTGTATTATCCCAGAATATTTTATCGTTAATTAATAAATTTTTTTTAAATTTTGTTATTTATGAAAAACAATTATTATTTCTAAATGACGTAAAAAAAATGTTCATTTTACTAGATTATATTCAAAATTTTTATAGCCATTAAAATTTCTATAACCTCATTAAAAAGTTTCATTTGAACAAGTTTTATAAAGTGAAGTTTTTAGAAGTTTTTTTTATCGATTTTCTATACTGAAGGCCTTAAGTAACAATTTTTCTTTCCGTTTTTAATGCGTTAATTAATTCCAAAATGTTTCTTCTATAAATGTATGTACATATTTATTGTCGATAAATTTACGGTTCGTTTATTATCATATAATGCATACATTGACAATGCATTATGGTAAGTGCATTTATATATATTTTATATAGGATACATTGAATTTAAAAATTAACTTGTTATTAAATATTAACTATCGTTTGGTTAATAATTTAATACTTGGGCTTTTCTTTTTGTCATTTTTTACAAGTTAATTGGACTCGTGAAAGTATAACAACCTCTTGGAATATTATTAACTCTTTATTTTGCCACGCCTTGTTTCACTCTGTACTTATAATCCCTTGTCTTAATATTATCTATTAATCGGACCTTTAACCTTTGCGAATTATCACTTCGGTGATACGTCATGTTTGTCTTACTGTTTATACATATATGTTTGTACGTATGCGTTTCAAAGAGTTAATATGACGCAAGTCGGCGGTATAAAATCACAAATAATTAATATTATATTGTGTATATCGTATTTCTTAATTATAAATAAGTATTGAAATTTTGTGTTTTTTACTGCACGAGGGATTTTTTTAACGTATTATATTTTATTTTGCAAAGATTGAACGTGAAAAAAGGAAACGGTGTAATGGGGTTTTCCATTTCTGATACGTTTAAATATCACGGTTTTCTAATCGTGAAAACGCGCACAAATATTTTACGCTGTATATTAAGGCTTGGAAATTCCAATAGAGTAGAAACTTAAGATCGCATTTACCGTTTATACAATAAAGAGTACAACTTCGTTCGGACGCTTTGATAAAAAAAGGTTTCGTGTCCGATAACGAAAACCGTTTTACTTTGCCGTCTTTAAATCTGTTGCAGATGCAGCGATCGGCTAAATCAGCGATCAGCGATCGGTTGTTAATATTAGTTTCAAGAAATTGTATAACCGTTAGAGCGGAATGGACAAAGCAAAAGAGGCCATGAGTGTAGGCATGGGGAATGGGAGGAGCTTAGCGTCGTTATTTATTCGACGATTCCGACTCAGGAAACTTAATACTAAAAGTATTTTTGAGAATTAGGTACTCCACAGCGTATCGCCTAAGAATATTAAAACGGCGATGCTAGGAAGAGCAGAAAATAACACTGCAATCCAAAGTTTTAAGTCGGTCTAATTTAGAAGTGGGGGATATTCAGCAGTATTTCTAAACAGTTTTTTTCATATCTCGAAAACCCTTGGACAAAAAAGTTGAAATTCTGAAGAGATATTTGGTTGTATTTCTTTTACGTCCGGAAATTAAATTACGACCTATCGGAAAATGGGATCATCGATTAAGATTCACAGATTATAATTTTTTTTTTTTTAGTAAAATTATAATGAATAAGTTTAAATAGAAATTGGTATTAGAGTAAATAATTACTACAATAAACCAAATTTTAAAACTCCCAAAAAAGAAGGAGCCTAGATGAAATCCGTACTTAAAATAACAATATTTTTTAATCTTTAATTTCAAAGATTGAAAATCCAACTGTATCTATTACATGGCAACTGTTTGAAAAAGATGGTCGCTTGGGATCCGACTTACAAATTTTAAAAGCTGTTCGTAGTTTCTGATGTTTTATTTGCTTTTCAAATCGTGTCTGTTATTAAAAATTTTATATGATGTATCTATTGACGAATGGATTAACGGGGTTTTACATCTTTTTACTAAATATGTTGATGTTTTTCGTTTTTTAATTCTCAAGTTTACCTGGTCTAGCGGTTAACTTCTCGTCACAAATCGGTTGTTTAACATCTGACTTTCGAAGTCGAAGGTTCTCGGGTTTAAATCCTCGTAAAAGTTATTAGTTGCTTTTATACGGATTTGAATACTAGAAAATGGATACCGGTGTACTTTGGTGGTCGGGGTTTCTGTACAAGATTACACCTCATTTACATGTCATACATATTATTCTCATCTCGTTGGCCCGTGGGGGGGGGGGGGAGATTTTCTTATTGTTCATAAATTAAAGAGATTGCAACAATTCTGAATACAGAAATATTATTTTGATAATAAAAACGACCTTTGGTTAAGGGGATCGACTGAGACCCAGAATTGTTTCTGTGAAATTTGATTTTTTCCTCGATTACACTTCAAAGGTAGATCGGACCCAAATATTTTTATTTGTACGTTTTGATCTTCGCAATTGCGGGTCGATCTGCATTCGATATAAGTTTAACAAAACTAATAAAACGCTATTTTCACCGGTAATAATTATTATTAATAACTTACAAATAATAATATTTGTTATTTTTATTTTTTTTTTATGTAATAAAATTAACTTCGCGGCATTAAAATCGATTTTTACGTCCGTAAAACTCGAATAATAATAATATTTACATTTTTTATTTAAATAACTTTTTTTTGAGCTCATCATTTCTCATATCCCCTCCCCCGGAGTCGGACACACAACTAAGCTCCAGGGGATGCCTTCGCCACAAACCGCCTCGTCGAGAACTAATGTTCCTCCCGGGCAGTCGAGACTCGGTCTTTTGGTGATATGCCGTGCCTCACAATAAGTTATTAAGATTTTATCTAGCCGAACCCCGCGGTTGAGTAGGTAGCGGGTTCGAATCCCGGTCAGGCGTGGTTTTTTTTTCATATACTACCGATTTCCATCGGACTAAACGACCGTAGGTTTTGATGTCCGCTCTTTCATAACAAAAAAAGAGATAATTAAATAAATTTTATTTAGAATTTTAATTTATAGTATTTCCATTTAAAAATTTTGTTGAAAATAAGAGTCGGTGCCGGGAAAGTTTTACAAATCTTTGCCGGCCTTTTTTTTTTTGTTAGGTTCACGATTTATCATCTTTTTTTAACTTTTCGTTTTCTAAGCGTTAAGCTAAGCTAAAGATGCTGTGAAACACATAAGTGTACGCGATGAAAGTTCACAAACATTTTTCTGATCGTTGAGTCGAGCAGCCGAATCTGAAAATTGTTTTCTGTTTTGCGTATACTTAATAATTTTCATCGTATAAATTGTATTTCATTTATAAACAAATTAAACATTGTTATTACAAAAAAAATTATTAACTGAAAATAAATTCATTAAAAATGTGAAGTATTTATATGTGAATATTTTTGTAATAATGAAATACGTAAATGCATGCATGTATTAGGAGGGATTTGAAGACGATCTGGCTTTTTTCCCTGGTAAATCTTTTTTTTTTTTTTTTTTTTCAATATTGGATAAAAAAACAGTCCCAAAATGAACCCCTAGATGGAGCGTACAAAAAACTATATCAAAAAGTTTTCTTTCTACGTCCTTAGATTTAGCGAGCCAAAACCTAGAATACAACATCGTTATATAAAGATGAAAATTAAGAGAAAAGTCATTGTTAGAAGAGTAAAGCGTCGAACGAGGGACCGAAAAATAAAATCTCACCCGTATAAATCTCACCAGCGCTATAAAACCTCCTCCATAATTCCATTCAGAATTCCTCAGGAGTACGTGATATTTTTATTTAGAATGAGAACGTCGTATTATCGGTCATTTTATTTTTAGCAATGTGCGGGTTTGTTTTCAAAAAAATAGAGAAGTACTCGAGAACAAAATTTAAGCTTTATTTAAAAATAAAATTCGTTGCCCGATCTAAGTTAAAAGAATCGTCGTCTGGAAATATTCAGTTAAGTAATTTGTTCTTGTGTGCTCTTACTTGAAAAGTAAACTGTGTATTGAAACGATTAGAAAGGATATTTCGTACGCCTTTTAACTGATTTTTTCGTATTATAGAATTTTTATCGTCGGGTTAAATTTGTTATTTTCTTTTATTCATAAAAAAGCATAAGTCTTTTTTTTTTTTAAGTAGATAGTGTGTGAATTCATGTTATCTATTTAGTCGCTATTATTTTTTTTCTGCGAGTCGAAACCTAATTTTCGTTATATAATTAATTGAAGAAAAATACGTTTTTTTATCGACCAAAAAAGGTGTAGTTTTAATCGGGTTTGTTTAGCAGAAGGGAATTCATTTATTTTTTAAAGTTACGAAATCGTAACTTTTACTTTTTACATTATAATTTAGTCTTTCATTGCGTTGTCTTTATTTTCAGCCCTTTTTAATGCGTTCTCTTATATATGTTTTTTTAAAATTATTTTTCTATATAATTTTATTTATTAATGCTGCATCTATTAAACGCAGTGATTTTTTTTAATCGATCGTATACGGTTTCTAAACGTATCGCAAAGATTTTATTTCGGTATACGGTATAAGGTTAACGACCCGGTATGTAATATAATACGACACTGTTATGTTTCTGATTTTTGCATCGTAAGCGACCGATATTATTCAGCGAGAAGACTGAAGACTCTCTCTCGTTCGATGTGGTATTCGCTTTAGGCGCCTACTGCGTCATCGGCGACACGACGCGGCGAAAAGCGGTGGCCGGTCGGTCGGCTCGTAGTTTGCGCTTCTCTAAACTAACTGTACCGCTTTGGCCGATCTTTCGGTCGGACTGATCGAGCGTTAATCGTATATAAAAAGAAAAAACCGGTCCAGATATAACGGAAGTTCACCCGACTTTGGTGTCTTAGATTTTGTATTCCGGCAACCGGTTTCGTCTAGGAACAGCAGACTGACGCCTAGTTACGTAGTTAGAGATTTTCTATATTCGGTTTATTTTAATTACCCGGTATCGTATCGTATGTCGGGTAACACTTGTTATTTTTCATATCGATAATGTTATCGCGCAAGTTTATCGTATATTTTATCGAACGTGATTAATGCATTTTTCTGACGTAGAATTTTTGGTGCGATATAATTTATTTAACGATGTAATAATTAATTTATATCGTTCGGTTACGTACGTAAATTACGTACTTTAAGTGTTTTCCTCCGTTATAAAAAAAAAATAATTTCAACAGAATTTCGTCTTTCCATTTTGGGGTTGTAAAATTATTTACTTACATAAAAGTCGTGAATGTTATTTAGTAAAGTTAGATTACTTCATTGATGGACTAGAAAAATAATTTGTTTAGCGATTAATTAAACGTATAAGTACATGTTTAGAAGGATCGATCGAAATTTTCTTTTAACTCGTATCGAAACGATTTCACAAAATTTTATCGAAAAGTATCGCATTTGCTTATCGTGTTATGTCTATCGCTTGATTTATTTCAACAAACTAGAAACCTAATAAGAGTTAAATGCGATTTGGAATGCGAATTTTGTTTCGCAGTGAAGACCGTTAATTAATTGTATTATTTTCCCGTGTAGATAGCGCTCTAGCATTAGAAGGGAAAGTATTGTAATCGGTCCGATTTGGCCATTTGAAGTTTTGACACCTAAGAAACCCAAAAAACCGGATAAAAATTTTCCGGATGTTAATGTACGTGTGTTCGGTGTCGGCCTCTAAATCACCTTATTTCTCCGGAACTACTGGACCGATTTTGATCAAACTATGTAAGATTTCTGCTACGTACGGGGCGATGATGCCGTTAAAATTTCAACGTAAAAGGTCAAGGAGTATCAGATTTCGTCTGATTAAGGTCATATTTTTTTTAGGCGCATTTATTACGATTAAAAAATAACAATTTGCAATAAAAGTTTTGAAAAATTACACCTCCAGCCCAAAAAAATTCTGTAAACTACGTCGTAAACAAAATGCGAATGCTAAGTTGTGACGTCACAGGTGAACGGTAGAATTAAATAAACGAATAATATTTAAACTCGGTCTGGCCGGATCTCGAACTCGATCGCCCGATTGATTCGGTACTTGGTGCGTTAAGCCACACGGCTTCACCGGTCTGCCGACCGTACAAGCGAAATTTGTTCTATGTTATTTATGAAATTACATTAATTTATTTAGTGCCCACAGTCGCCGATAATACCGCCACACTCGCGCGAATTAAATTCGGTATGCGCGCGCGCTTTAGTTAGAATCATTGAATTAAATAAACGAAAAAATATTATATTTAAATAAAATGATAAATATTTTTAATTAATTAATGTGTGTGTGCGCGCGCGCGCGCGTGTGTGTGTGTGTGTGTGCCGTGCATCAGAAACAACTGTGACGGGGAAAGTCACAACTGTGTTACATTTTTTTATTGGTTAAAGAAAGGAGAATTAATTAAAACAACATATTTCCAGGAAAAATCTATTTAAATATATTTACTATGCGATCTTAAAAAGAAATAATCAAATTATTAATTTTTATTTTTAATTAAAATTTATAAAACTGTATAACCCGTTAACCTTTCTTCGAATTTAAAATAAAAAATTTTATTTTATTCCACTAAACCGAGTGGTTGCTGCGCATTTTATAATTATACGTTCGATGATTTGAAAATCTTTTCCTCATGTAAGCATTTTTTTTTCTCTTTATTTGTATTATTCCGCTAAAACTACGATAATAAAATAATATTAAAATTAGTTTAAGTATTGCACAATTTTATGAATACTATGTGACGCAAAATACAGTTGTCATGGCATTTGTAATCTATTTCTTGTTGTGTATTTTCATTTATTTATATACGTCGATACGATCTTCTTCATTAAATTAATTCTTTCTTTTTTTATTTATTACGAAATTTAAATAATATATCGACGGCATATATTACGTTTATTATTTTGTTGACGTATCATATACATGAATTTTTATCGATGGAATAATTTTTTGTGAGTAGTTAAAACTTTTGTTATAAATAATGAAAAAAAAACCGTTTTATCAGCGCGACGTAACATATATAAATATATAGTTTAGTGTGAATTTAACTTTATATATAAACATAACTATTATCAAAATAAACGGAATAATATTCTTCCAGATATTTTTTTATTAAACCCTTTTCAGAATAACTAGACCGATTGTAAAAGCCGACATCTCCTTCGTACGATATCGCTGAAGAAGCGATACATCGACTCAGAAAAAATATTCTAGAACTGGAATCGGCAACGCGACGCCCCGCGAGTGCCACCGCGCCCTCGATGAGATTTTTGCACGGTCTCACTATATTACACACCTGCTAAGCCCGATAACCGTATCGGCGTCACGCGTATATAAGACGATAAACGAAGAGCGAATCAAAAAGTAAGTTACCACCCTTGCAGTGTTCTTGAACCGAAAGGGAATGTATTAATGCGTTATAGCGGTTGTGTTATCTTCACGCTGCCGCAGCAGTAATATGTACGACATCCAGTACGTGAGTAGTATCGTTGGCGATATGGCGTGTCCGCTAGAGGTTTCGTCCGGCTTAGAAGTGGGTTCAGCGATCCGATTTTTGTGGACAAAAAATTACAATTGTGAAATCATCGTCAAATTGTCGAGGTGTACGGTGAGAATGCAATCTCACGTCTGATGATGACAAACGGTATCAAACGTTCAGAATCGGAAGAACAAATGCGAGCGACAAACTGCGGGCCGAGCGACCTTCAACTGCAAAAAACGGGTAACGCGGAACGCGTGAATAAAATCTTGAGTAACCGGCTCGTTAAAATTAGAGAGATTGCAAGTGAACTTAAAATCGGTTACGGTAATGCGTTTTCGATTATTCATTGTGGCCTTGATTACCGTAAGATGTGTGCACGACGGGTGCCGCATCTGTTGACCGACAACCACAAACATCAACGTTTTGCGTTTGCTCCTGGTCGATCGAGTTGTTGCTCTAACAAAGGATGTTGGTTTTCAGTATGTCAGTAAGTGCGGTTATGTCTATTAACTTGTCCGGTGAACTTAAAGTCGGCCTCATCAGGCCGACAGTTTTAACGGATAACTCCGGATTTTGTTTGTTCTTTAAGGATCGATTCATCAAAATCGAAGACGTCGATACGGGTCATCTGCAAGTAGCCCGCGAAGTAATCGTGGAATGTAGACGTTAAATTTTTGTTTGTGTAACGTTCTTTGTACGGACTTCACGATACTCCAGCTCAGAGGCTAATCGTCTTGTCGGTTTTCGTGGACTTTGCGTTTCCGTTAAACTTCTTGAAATTGATTTGCCTCCGGTTCGGCTGTTATCGGGCGGCCGGATCTTGGTGCATCCATAACGGATCCGTGTTGTTTAACCTTATGTCGTACGTCGTACACTGTTTGTCTAGAAGGAGGGTTGATGTAAAATGTCTACACCGCTGTACATAAGCGCAGCAGCATCGCTTTTATAAAAAGTTTTTAAGTGAAAATCCTTTCTTCTTCGGTTAACATCGTTACAACTTTTTAACACGAAAAACCAAATCCGACATTACACTCGCTTCGATACATCGAGATACAGATAAAGACAGATAATTGTGTTTGTCGTTGGATTGCCGACACGACACGGCTGTATTATCAACATTTTGTAATACCAACATCGTGGACTAAAGTTATTGTACACTACTTTTTGCTGTTGTTAATTTTTTTTTATTTAACAATTTTTTTTTGTTATTCGTCATTATTTCTTACCTAGTGTTAAGTTACTTTTGCCCCGCCTGTATATCCCGGCTTTGGCCTGATTTTCGAGCAAAGAGGTTCGTAGAACCCGTATTTTTTTTACCACCCGGCAATAGCCGTTACGGTTGACCAAGGAGTTGTCGGCCAAACTTAAGAGAGTGATTCAGGAGGGACATCAAATTAAACAAAAACGTTCAAGCGGACAAATGTCTTATCTTGCTTCGGTTTCCGTCAGTCCGCCATTTTGTATACTTTCGCAAAAAATATATATACCTTAAGGAGAGAGCGAGATATTTTAATGAAATTCAGTGTATAGGTTTATAAAACGTCTCATTATGTGAAGAAGATGAAAATATTTTTTTGTTTTTTTCCAATTATACTTTTAATATTTCATCATTTTTAAGATAAAAAAAACTAATTTGATCGTGTGGGACTTATAGTTTTACTAAACGTTTTGATCTCTTTTCCAATTCTTCTCTAAATAAATTCATAACTAAGTCGTTATTATTAAATAACCTTACGGGGTATTTAAAATAAAAAATTTGTCGAGAGCAAAGTAAGAAATGTTTTGCAACCTTTGCCGGCTTTTTTCTTTTTAAATTTATTTGTGTTTATGTTAATCGATGTAACCGTGAAGGTTATAGAAACTTCTAAAACTGTCATTTTGGAATTTCGTTTTTAAAATATCAAGCTTCTTATTCTGTCAGACTAAGTAAGGATTAAAATATTTTTAGCGCCTTCATTCTAATCACGTTTGGAACTAGTTTCATAATAGATATCATCCTTACTCTAATAGTAAGCACGACTGATATATCTTATACCTCAAGTGTTTTACTTAACGTCAATAAAGACTGTAAAATCTGGTGTAAAACTAAAAGTAAATGCATCCCTTCAATCGACAAACGGTATATTATATATTTCGCCCCTATTTAGTTACTTAATTTTAAAATTTGTTTTACGAGTACGCTACATGCAACAATGGTTTTGTGTGTGTCTGATAAGCCATTGTAGGTCGGTTATAAACGAACAGAAGTACTTCTGTTTGGACTGTTTTCTCTTTTCTCAGTAGTTTTTCATTCTTTCGCGTTTTCTCTTACTTATTTTTCATTCTGGCTCTCCTTTGTTTTCCGTTTCTTCTGTAAAGGCATCTCTTGTTTGTTTTTTCTTTTTTAATTTATAGTTTAGTTAAATATTCTTCTTTTTATTTAAACCAATTATAGATTTGAGTGTTAATCTTCTGTGCTTCCTAGCATTGTAGTCGGGATGTTTTGGAGTACCTCCAGTCTCAAACTACTTTTAGCACTAATTTTATCAATATTAGAGCGGCAATGTTAGGAAGCGCAGAAAGTAACACTTAAATCAATTTTGATAATCGTAGCGGCAATATGAAATATTGTGAAAAAAGGGTGTTTTTGGTTTTCCTACTTTCGAAAACGTCAAGGACGGTTTATGCAATTCTATTTTCTTCCAATTTAGTAGATATGATCGTAAAATTTTATTCTTATTTTCATTGTGGTTTGTAGTTTTTCGAATTTTTCGTAAAATTCTTGTCAATATAAGATGAAATTCAAAGTTACTGTTTATTTTCGTAGATCCTAGGATTTTTCTTTCTTTTTTATCTAGTTCTTCGATTAAGTTTTTCTTATTAAACGTTGAACATTCTGCTGCTTATATACTTTGCGTTCTCATTAGTGCGTTGTAATGTCTACTTTATTAATTTAAGGGTCGATTTTTAAGAAGATTCTATTTTTTCTGGATCTATCCTGTTGTTTTTCTAAATCATTTAATGTAATCCATTCTCCAAAATATTTAAATTTCTCGGTTTATTTTTTTTTAATTTTCCCATACTTATTTCTTTATTATATTAATCGGTTCTTGAATAAAAACCGATTCGTAAATACAATCAAATAATTGCTTTCCATGAATTCTGATTTTTTTTTAAGGAGATTCGTAGTCCTGTTTTTCTGACTACTACAGCCAGGATTCTCATTTGTTTAGTTACAGTGTCTAGATCATCTCAGAAAAGCACAATGTTTTCTGCAAAGAGTAAACAATCAATCGTATTTCCTTTGATTTTTAACCCGCCGGGTCGTTCTAGTGGTCAAATCGTCATCGAAAATCAGCCGATTTCTAAGTCGAGAGTCTGAAGTTCAAATCCTAGTAAAGGCAGTTACTTTTATACGGATTTGAATACTAGATCGTGGATACCGGTGTTCTTTGCCGGTCGGGTTTCAATTAACCACACATCTGAGAAACGGTCGAACTGAGACTGTACAAGGCTACACGTCGTTTGCATTCGTACATATCATCCTCTGAAGTAATACCTTACGGTGGTTTCGGAGGCTAAATAGAAAAAAAAAAGTTGCTTCGATTTGAAAAGCGAAAGGGATTGGAATATTGTTGCCGGCCTCCTGAGATTCATAGCCTTGCGGAGGATCGCTAAGAGGTTTGATGCGGTTTACGGATGTATAGTTAGAGTAGCAACCAGGCCGGCTAGGGGCCCGCCTGGGTGCTTACTTCGACAAGATAGGCGTTTTGGCATCGAGCCCTTGTTAGCTGAGATATTCGCTGTTAGGTTGAGAATGGATGTCTGGAGAAATCTGTGATGGAGCTGCGCTGCGGGACGGTATAGGTAACAATCTCGACCAGAGCAGACAGAGATAGGGATATGTTTTCATTATGTGTGAATTTGCTTCTTGATTTTTAAATAAACCAAGAAGAATTTGAGTAGGTTGAACTGTAGAACAAAGTTAACAACTTGTCTATAGCAACAATGACGTTGCGATCGACACTTCTTTTGTTGGTATGAGAGTAGCATTTTTGGTGTTTAAGAGACTCGATCAAATAACGATTTGAGCGTGTAGTTTTAATTGAAGTTATATGCGGGAATAGATTTTGTGGGAAACGTTTGGTGTTTCAGGAAGGCGCGGATATCGCCCTTCCCGAATCGGTTAATTTGATCGTCGAAGGTTGTAAGTTGTAGTAAGTAGGTGGTCGAGATCGGTTGTGTAAATACTTCGATAGAAATATCTCCGAAGGCATTTGCGTCGGCCGAACCTATGACTAATAAAGGCGTTATCAAGTTTACCTCCGGTAAAGCCCGTGACGGGTGTGACGACCGCAATCGTCGTAGGGCGGGTGTTTTCCCCTACGGGTGTCAGGACGAGTTCTTTTAATTACTTTTTCTAGGACTCGATTAAAGGGAAACGGTTAAATTTGTCCTCTTGCCTGAATCCTGTCTTGATTTTGAAAGGTCTAAAGATTTCTGCCGAGAAAGTTTCCTTAGTTATTTTTCTTTCTTTCTTTCTTTCTTTTAACGACTTTGTAATAAACAACTTAATTATTTCTATAAATAATTTATTCGCTTTGATTTACACGCCTTATTGAAATTTTAATTCCTTTGAAATAAATGCTATTATTAATCGTACTATTTGCGTATGAAATTCGGTAGTCATCTAAACTTGCGCGATTAAAAGTAATGATGTTTAATAGTAAATGTTGTAAAAATAAGTAAATTTTAACTTCTGCAAATTTAGTCTAGTTCTTTCTTTTTCAACCGACGTAGAAGAATTAAGTAACACTAAAAAATTCTTAACTCGTATTTCTAAAAATATAAATTAAATTTTATATAAATAACGATTATTAATTTTGAATATTTTTGTTATTATTGTAATATTAAATCGGTTATTGTTTAACGACTGGTCGTAGGGTGATTGTTGTGTGATGTATAGCTTAAATATTAATCTTTTGATTTTTTAAATCGATTAATCGGTGAACTGATCTGTTTATTTGTTTTGTGTGTTTCAGGTAATGGCCGATTGTTTTACGATCACTGTGTGACATAGCACTCTGGTATTGTTATTGTTTGTTTAATTTTTAAATATATTTTTACAAATTTAAGTATTTATTTTCTGTAGTTGTTTTCTGCTGTTAATATTATTAATTTTTTTTTTTTAATTTCGTTTAAAATTGTTTTTGATTTGAAGATGTATTTTATTATTATATTTTTTTCTTTTATTCCTGGCATATCTTTATTTGTGCTGCAGCAGTATATTATAAAGGGAAAGTGTAGCTATCGGCCAAAATTTTAAATATTGAAATTTTTACTAACGTCTACGTTTCAAGATCCCCTAAATCCAAAAATACAAAAAAAAAGGTAGAAACATTTCGGGAAGATTTATCTTCATAAGTACATTTGTCGGTCTGTATTTTGATTTATAACTCTGGATCGGTTCAACATAAATTTTTTGAAAATATCTAAAAATTTCTATATTATAAAGTGTTGATGGCATTAAATTTTGAAAAAAATTAAAGAAAGGGAAGGGGTAGTTTTTAGCATTCTAAATTTTTACTCTTTGTGTAGCGGTCTTAGAAAATTGTGTTCTAGTACGGTAAAAGTATTTTTGAAGTTATCTAAATTTTGAAGTTCTAAGTTTACAAATTTAAGTCGGATTTAGGGGGATATTAAAAAAATATTTTTAAATAATTTTTTCTTAAAATCTCGAAAACCCATCGACCAGAAAGGTTGAAGTTTTGCACAAACATTTGGCCCTCTCTCTCTCTCTATATATATATATATATATATCAGCTTTGGCCTGATTTCTTATCCATGTGATGAGGAGGCATCTCAGTTAACGCCCCTGTGTTTTTCAAGATCATTCAATAACTGTGGACCAAATCTGCCGATGTATTGAAGTGAATAATTACTCCAAAAAAAAAACTTTTCACCCTCCCGCTCGTAAGAAGGTGGATTAACGGGGCCGTACGTAAAATATAAATGTTTTTAAACTTTAATTTTCAAGATCGGAAATCTTACTGTATGTAGTGTTAATGTAGGCCGTGTCGGAACATTTTAAAATAAAGGTTCTGATGACACACAAAATTTTTATTATAATTTCCAATATTTTATTTGTTCTTTTCAAGTTGAGGTGTCTTATTCTGAGATACCGTCCTAAATTTATTTTTTTACATTTTAGTGCTTTTAATTTAAGACCGGTGTTTTTAACATTATTTTACATAATTTTTTATTTTCTACTTTATAGTCTGCGTAAATGTATATTTTACGGCTGCGCTAGCGCACAGGTTTGAGCGTATTTAGCGAAAGATCAGATCGGTACGTTATATGATGGGTGAGTGCGATCAAAACGTAGGGCTAAACTATTTAATTTCCGGATAACTAAGATCCGGTCGATCAAGAGCGTACCCGTTGCTTAAACAGTTAGCCCTCGACCTCCTGATACATACGCCGTTTGAATCGTGAAAGTCGGACTAACGGTTGCCGAGATATTACGGTAGCACCCCATCCCACCCCTTCCCGTATTTCCGAACGGCGCTCCGGGGGCGCTTGAAAATATTATCGTTCGACCGATAACGCTGAAACCGGGCGTGATAGCGTTGACGGAGGTCTAAAACATTTTTCAGAGCGCTAAGACCGACCTTTTTCGAGATATTTGCGATTTTCGTCCGAAAATTCGGATCCGATTATAAAGTACTAAATTTTCCAAAAACTTCGATATGCGTTTCGCATATATACATCGATAAATGTACAGTATATCGATGTATAATAATGTAACAAGTATACATCTGACCACCACGAGACATGTACTAACGAATCGGGATTCTCCGGTAGCGGTCGATACATTACGGTGCTAAGCTAAGGGGTACGCTCACACAGACAACATACAAATGCCGTGTAGTAGGGTAGGATATGTTTGTGTAAAAGTTTAGTTCTAATTTGTGTTTTTTGCTCTCGATCACCGGCTAACGGTCCGTGGTCTTAATTTTGGCGTACTTTGTTTCTATTGTATTTTTGGGATATTTACTGGCGCTTTAGTTAATTATTAATATTGTCTAGAAAATTTTATCGTGTTATTTAAGGTGATATATAAAATGTAAGACTTTTAATTAGATAGAATAGTCAACGTAGTGATTTGTGTTTACCAATTTGTAATTTAAATCTATTATATATATATTATTTTTTTTTTTTTTTACAAAAATACTGTTAAATTATCGAGTTATTATTTTTAATTTTTAATTAAATGAATTGACATACGTAAACAGACATATATGAATAATAAATAGTAGATAGAAGTTTTGTCAAAATATATGAAAATATATCAGTTTTATTATATCAATATTGGGGAAACAATTCTTCTTGTTGGGGTTAGAAAACATAGTATCTTTTTGTAACCCTTCTTCCGATTTTTTTTTTTTTTTTAAATATAGGCTACAATTTAAGGAGAGGGATAGATTCAATTTGACGGTTTAGTTAGGGTGGTGGTCCTGAACAATTTTGATTCTTCAATAAGTTCACGTACAAATGTCGGAACTGTATGCAGGTGCATCTTACTTATGTTACGAACAGTGTTGTTTTGTATAGGTCTGTAGAGTATTGATATTTTTATTCATTTCTATCTCGTTTTATTTATTTATTTGTTGTTTTTTTATAAATAAATTTGGAACGCATTTTTGTTTATTTTAGTGTAGTTTTGAGTCTACCGGATCATTATTATAATAATTAATTAATTAATGTAAAGAAAAAAATTGTATTATTACTGCATTAGAATAATTATTAAAACTCTTAAATGATACCGTTGAAAAGGTTTTCTTGCTGCTTTTTTTTAATAAGGATCCGCATCAGAGAGTTTGAAAGAAGCAAATATATACGACGAGATGATTTTATCGTGCATATCAGGATACTATACGCTATAAACTGTAATACAGAGAGAGATACTCGTTTGATTTGATTCGTGGAATGCACTTATGCACGACCGGTAATGTCTTAGAGTAAGTGTTGAAAATACCTACCGTTTTTCTGAAGGCAGGTCCGAACTCTTCGCACCGTATTTTTTTACACCCTTTGTAGGACATCAGGGCTAATGGAATTCTATCTCTGCGGTAACGACTGCTCCAGGTCTTTTAGAGTACGCGAGTTTGCTCGATGTACACGCCTTTCAAAAAATCCCCAAAAAAAAGTCTGATAATATTGATAAGTCAGAGGAGCGAGGGGACCGCAGACCTTTTCAGATCGTGTGATCGCCAAATATTTCTTTCAAAAATTTCACTTTGTTTTTGGATGTACGGCGCGTTGCTCCGTCTTGTTGCAGGTAACAATAGCGTTCATCAGGCCGTGGAAGAGATACGTATCGGTTAATTATATCCTGGTATGCCGGACCGTCGAGGATTTCATGAAAAACAATGCGACACGCTAGTCGTCGTCGAGAAATAGCACACCAAACCCCTACCTACTGCGTTTGCAGCGGCGATTCACGGTAAGATGTTTCGACAGATATCTGTTGTTCTGACTACTTGATGTAACCGCTAAGGTGAAAATACGCCTCATCGCTAAAAAAACACGTTATCCAATACCTTATTCTTTTAACAGTGTACGGGGTTTTCGATTCCTGCACGCGATGTATTCAGTATGCGTGTAGACCTAATTTCTTTACGGCCTTTTGTACACTTCCGTACGGTATTCCTGTCTGAGAAAATTTACGCAAACGCTTCCTTTGATGCCGTTCAAGTAATGCGTTTACCACGCGATAAAATGACCGCACTGTACCGTTATTATTTTCCATTAACGCGATTTGATTTATTTTCAGAAAATTTTAAACGGCAACTTGCCCCTGTCTTGCTGAAATTCTTTAATCTGTAGTCGACTGAAATTTTAAAGAAAAGAGTACTTAAAATTCATAAAACTTTCGAGAAAGAAATATTTTGATAATTTTGAAATTTTGAGTCTCATTCTTCGTTGAAAATTCGTAATTTTTACAGATATAATGCGACTAATATTTTTGTAGGTTAGCGAAGAAGAATTAATAAAAAAAAAAACGTGCGATAAAATTTATTTTGAATTATATTCTCAATTTTTAAATACACGCGACTAAAACATCCGTATCAAATAGCACTTCCATATTAACCGGTCTTGGAATGAATTCGAGCGTTCTGTAATATTTCGGCGTATCTATAAATGAGCGTTCTCAGACTTGCTTAATCTCTTTTTATCTCCTGTTGAGTACATCTTAAAAAACAAAATTATTAGCGCACCAGTCCTACCGCTGATCATTTGCTCGTTTTTACCTGAAAAATATCGGGCGATTCAAAAGGATTTCCCAACTTTAAAAGTATATAAATATTTATTTATGGAGATTATTTACAGATTCGGTTCAGATCTCATTTCGTAGGAAAACACATTAAGTTCTTACTCACGTAGTTGATTAGTACCGAATATGACCACCAGCGCTGTCACCAGCCCCCACTTTTTTCGAATTTTTTCACATAAAAATTATTTAATACAGCGTGTTTTATAATAATTGTTAAATTATACATTAGAGAAAAACGCCGTTTTATACCGGTCATTTTAAACATATTAATATATTGTACATATTAACATATTAGTCGAGGTTAGCCAGCGTAGGTTAACGTCTAGCGAAGCGATAACGATTGGAAAATGTACCTGAGAGAGGCGTGTGTGCTGATTTGGGTTTATTAAATAACCAAAACAAGGTAGTGGTCTAGGAATGACGGTAGAAATAGACCTCGTTTTCAAAAAGAAAGTATAATAGAGGCAGAATCCTTCCAAATCAGTGGGTATTTGTAGAGAAATTATAAATATAATCTTTCTTTTTCCTGTTTAGCCTCCGGTAACTACCGTTTACATAATTCTTCAGAGGATGATATGTATGAGTGTAAATCAAGTGTAGTCTTGTACGTTCTCAGTTCGACCGTTCCTTAGATGTGTGGTTAATTGAAACCCAACCGCCAAAGAACACCGGTATCCACGATCTAGTATTCATACGTGTAAAAATAACTGGCTTTACTAGGACTTGAACGCTGTAACTCTCGACTTCCAAATCGGCTGATTTGGGAAGACGCGTTAACCAATAACCCGGTGGATTAGAAATATAATGTAACCAAACTTAACCTACGCTCGCTTCGTTCAGTAATGTTTTGATTATTTAAATAATAAATTCAGTAATTATCGCTATTATTTATTATTTAAATAATCAAAACATCGCTGCTAATTAGTCAAGGTTAAGTTTGGTTAGATTATATTTTTAATTTGTAAAATAT
Source organism: Lycorma delicatula (assembly GCF_047948215.1). Classification (NCBI taxonomy): domain Eukaryota; kingdom Metazoa; phylum Arthropoda; class Insecta; order Hemiptera; family Fulgoridae; genus Lycorma; species Lycorma delicatula. Next base: position 2,756,750 of record NC_134457.1, on the reverse strand, counting down.
GTTAATACGGAGAATGTTTAAAATGACCGGGATTAAACAGCATGTTTTATTCGTCAGTTATTATAACACATTCTATATTAAGTACGAGTAATTTGTATGTGATAAAATGCGAAAAGTGTAGGGGGGACGTAATACGAAAGCGTACCAATATCTTTATCAGATATCTTCGTTATTAACATTTTCTGTGCGTACTGTTATATTCTACGCATTTTTTATTAGTTGATTTATACGGCGGCTGTATTATGAGGAATTCTAATTTTAACATTAGTAACAATTAAAATATATGTTTAATTATTCTTTTTTGCTGTTACGAAAGTATTTTAACTGGAATATTGTTATCTGTTATTAGTTTTTGATTTAACTTGACGTAGTATCTTATTGTTTTCTTAATATTGTTGTGATTATTATTATAAATGCGATTTTAATTCTTATTGATAAGTTGATAATTTTTTTTTCAATTTAATAAATGGATTACTTAATATGGTAACGGTATTGTAGATAATTAGTTTTTATTATAATTTTTTATTTTTAAATGATTATATATATATATATATATATATATATATATATAATCATTTAAATTCTACAGCACAATAAATATAAAATATTATCGACAGTATAAAAAAAATTTTTGTTAATTTTGGATACTGTGTAGGCTTGTTCCTTTTGAAGACGATTGTTATTTCGTATGATGCACTTTAAAACTGAAGGAACTCTGCGATATTGAATCTTGATTTCAGGAAGCACATACAAGTTTTGGTTCTTTACAGCCTGGAACTCATCATCACGCAGTTATGAAATTACTAGATGGAGCGACTTGTATTCAGGAACGTGATTATACCCGGAGCAATATTCCTAGCTCAAGTCTTTCCGCTCACAGACGATGCAGTCTCTTCTCTCTCCTTCTGTTTGTATTTTTATAAGTTCGGGTCCAAAAACGAGAAGGACGGGTGGAAAACAGGTTTTTTTCCTACTCGACTTCATCAAGCAAAAAAATTTTTTTTTGCTTGATGAAATTCACAACAGAAAGTCGAAGCTTGTGCGCAGGAATATGAAATTTAACTTTGTAGCGTATGAAAAATGCCGTGCCTAGCCGGGATTCGAACATGGAACCTCCAGTCGAAAGGCCTAGACGCTACTACTCGCGCCTCGGAGGTCGGCAGTGATCTGGCTTTTTTCATTTTTCGTGACGGCGGTGTTTGCCGATCAATGTCTTTTCTTCTCAGGATCGCACTGGAGTAATAAAGATTCGTCGCGACTGATTTTTATTTTGGATCAAATTGCTGCAGAATGTCGGTGATTATGTTCTTGCGGTGTTCTTTTTGTTTCGGTGTGAGAACGATACACATAATTTTGGTACAAATTTTTTTCTACGTTGAGATCCTCGCACAAAATTTTTCAACCGTCCAATTTTCACGGCTTCATCCGTGATGTACATGTTTTTCGGTCCTTAAGACTCTTCATCAATTTCTTTGGGGAGAGACTAGAGATACCGGAGAAAAAAATTGTCTTATGTTTTGCGGTATTTAAATTTTTCGATATCGGTTTACTTCCTCGTACGAAGTAAAAGAAATATTGTGATCGCGAAAAATTTCGGTTTTCAGATTTCAACGGAAATATCCATTTTGACCATCCCTGAATCCATTTTGATTAGTTTCGGCGTGCCGTCTGTACGTACGTAAGTCCGTATGTCGCATAACTCAAAACGATTAGCGGTAGGATGTTGAAATTTTGGATTTAGGACTGTTTTAACATCTAGGTGTGCACCCCCCTTTTGATTAAAATCGACTCGACGACCAAAAGTGCCCAAAAAAACCCAAAATCCAAACAGTTTGAATTTTGTACTTTTTCTTAAATGCAGTAATAAGACCTCATCGAGAGCTTTTCGAGGATATATCATAAGCGGTAATTATTTTTATCGGTTCCAGAGTTATAGCTCAATAAAACTTTAATTAATGAAATATTTGGATCTTACAAGAGGAAGACATATCGGTTCGAATCAGACGTCATCTCCTTTTACTTTCAATTTAAATATATTGATTTATTATTAATTATTAACCTCTGATTGTAAAAATATTTTTACAATAAATAATAATTCAATAATAACAATAAAAACAATATCAGAAGTTATTAATGAAATGTACTTTTAAAAATGCGTATATGTAATTTAATAGGTGTACAAGGAAGTCATGTGGTGGTCACATCAGATTCTTTCTTATGTTTCTGATGATTCCATTCTAAAAACTTGTTTGCCGTATTTGAAATATGTGTTTTTTTCATGTTTAATACATGTATGAAACTGTTTATAGATATTCTGTTATGTGTTTTTCCGGGTTTCGAGTATAGTACGGAATTTTGTCGATCGCCTTTTTAGTGATAGCAGCTTCGTGGTTGTTGGCGCCTAAAAATTAAAGACACGTAAGAGAGAAGAAAATTTCCTGTGCATGCCACTTTTATTTTACATTCGGTTATTTTCTAAGATACTTTATTTAAAATGATTCTAAGGTGTTTTGGAACCGGATTGAAAGAGTACAGTGTAACATTCCTTTATAACCTTCAACGTGATTTATAATTTTTTTTTAAGAAATTTTATAGTGTTGTAATTAATTTCAATCAGTAACACGTTTTATCATTTGTGAAATCGCAGATTAATTTAAGAAAAACGTTTACGTAACGAATTAATAAATCATGATCCTTATTGCAAAATAATAGCCTGTGCTCGTAAGTAAGGATTTTATCCTCGCAAGAAGACTGAAAACAACGGAAGTCTTCATATTATTTATTAAAGAAATACTTTTTAATCGAGTTGATTCGTTGATTTCCTAGAAAGTAATATTATTATTACTGTTATTCAGTTTAATAAGTATAATATTGAAAATAAGATATTTCATTATTTAATTTAAAAAACAATGTCTATTATCACCGGTGAATTATTTTTTATTTTTGGATTTATTGAAGTTTTTAGTTTTGACCGCTTGTAATTTTAAAAATGTTTTGTTTGGTTAAATACAGATATTACCGAGTTGGGCGTTATCGCCTTTTGGAGCATTTAGAAGACCAGAGGGCGGGATGAGATGATAAAATAAAATTTAAATAGGTTGTTTTCCAATAAAATTACCTTTCCGAGCTAATATATATATATATATTATTTAATTGAGTATTAATGATATAAGTTTGAAGAAAAAACTTACAAAATAAAATAAATGTGTATTCAGCTCTTTAAGAAATAAGTTCAAACTGTAACGTAAAACTGTGTGCATATTACTCATCAATCGGCTTACACTACAGTTACCCGTTTGATACTTTCTTGAAACGACTTTATTTAAAAGGAAATTCTCGGTTAATACATATTTGTCCTCATTTCTCATTAATTTTACAGAGGGGGTAATGAATATATTTGCTCTAAAAGTGGCAAATTTCACTAAATTTGTTCAAATGAAAAAACATTTGATAAACGGTGGTTAAGCGTATAGTTTATTCAACGGTTAGGAAGCGTTTAATATTTAGGAAGTATGAGGCTTGCATGCCACCGATTGTGCATATGTTTGTGTGCGTGCATATTCTGTACATAGTGACATCATGACTCTTATTTCAGAACTGTACGCAGATGTGTTCTCACGACATAATTCTGTTGTCGCTCTGCTCGTGTAGGGTTATTAATATCAAATGATACTCGTATATTTCGGTCCGGTCTAATACTTTTTTGTAACATTTTATTTATAACAAAGTAATATATGTATTCTCCCGTACAAGCAAGTACAATTTGTAAATAGCGTTTTTACACACCTTGTAAGTATATTTTTATCTAAATTTGGCGCGCTATGTATTTTCAGTCGGTTTTTAAAACTATATAATTCCTTTCAAAACAATGATAAAATCGGTAAGAGATTTATTTTATTCCACGGGTTTTTCGTGTTATGTGTAATTTCATTATATTACTGAGATTTTTTATTTAAAAAAATATTATAAAAAATAAGCAAACAAAATAAAAAACTCAAGAAAATTAGCGATTACAATTTTTACTTTCCCACCTGTAGCTCTTTTGCTGTTGCAACAGCAGCATAAATGTAAAGGAAAAGTATACCTGTCGGTCAAAATTTGGGTTCTCCTAAAATGTAATTTTGGCAGCTTTTGCGAATATCGACTTTTCGAGACCCTCTTACTCCAAAAAACACAAAATGTTACCGGGTGTTAGCCTGTATTTTAATATCTGCGGACCCCGACTGAAAAGAACCTTTTTTGAAAAAAAAAAATTGTTTTAGAAACGTCGATAGTATTAAATTTTTGACAAATTTAAAAAAATTTTTTTCGACATTCTGAACTTTTTACTGTTTGTGTAGCGATAGTAAAAAATTGAACTTTTGTAGTTTTCAAGTTATTTAAAATTCCAAAATTTTAAGTCCATCGGATTCAGAAGTAGAGTATATTCAACATTATTTTGTAATAGTGTTGGCCTTTTTTTCTAAAAATTCTTTGACAAAAACAAAAAACAAGAAATTAGGCGCAAATGTTTGGCTGTTTGTATATTCCAACTCTGATTTTTCTCTCGATCTGATTTTTAACTCGTCGGACAAGAGCGCATCGTAATATTGATTTTTTCTTTGTTTTTATTTTCCGGTCTAATACTATAGCAGATCTATAACGTTAGAAGGGAAAATATTGTAATCGGTCCGATTTGGACATATGCGGTTTTCTACCGGATCTTTACATTTTATCACCTAAGGAACCCAAAAAACCCAAAAACCGGGTGGAAATTTTCCGGATTTTAATGTATGTGAATGTATGAGGTATAGTCGGGGGGCGGGGGGTATTTCGGCCGCCCGCTGCTTAGCCCAACTCCAATAAAACAGGAGAGTGGTTCGAGTTGAGGTCTTCTATCGTTTCAATCATGACCGGAGTTGTTACCGCTTTCATGATTGCGAATTGCGATGTCACGTACATCAGGTCTTGATCTCCCCGTTCGATGAACGGAGGTGGGCACCTTGGGGCCTATGACGACTAACCGGCGTGCTCGTGCCCTTTCGTATAGCAATCTGCCGTTTGCACTTGTCAGATTGCTATTCCGAGACTTGTGCTTAGCGTTGAGGTCGCCCGTGAATATCACGGGCCCATCCCTATTTTTCTAGCACGACATCTAGATCTGCGCCGGGTACCGCTGAGTTTGGTTTATTATAAGCCGAAACCAGCCGATACGCCGTGCCTAGATGCTCCACATGTACACAAGTCTGCTTTATTACGTTAGTGTGGAGGTCGACCCGCGTATGTATATGGCGTTTGTGGACTAAAATTGCGATTCCGCCGCTGGCAGGGCGTCCGGGTCGTACGGGCCTATCCGTCCTATACGTAAAGCAATTCCGAACGGTCAGTTGTTTGTTCGCGTTCAGACACGTCTTGGACGACAGTTTAGTCTATTAGTAGATCCCCTCGGCCAGACGGCAAAGTTCTGCCGTCTTTCCTACTACTGAATTGGCGTTCCACTGTAGCAGTCTGAGAGTTTGCCTAACCGTACTTAGATGGCAGGTTCATGAGGCACTCTATGATGGACTGAATACAGTCCATCATAGAGTGCCTTCCAATTTCACTTCTCAACAGACACTCCCGAATTTTCAAACGAAAACCGCAAATATCTCGTGAACGGTCGGTCGTAGCGCTCTGAAAACCTTTTTCGACCCCGCTCGAAGGTACCATCCGCTTTCAGTGGTACCCGTCGGATAGTAATATTTTTAAGTGTCACCGGGGCTCGTTCGGAAATTGGTGAGGGGGTGAGTTGGAGTGCCACCGTAATATCTCGGCAACCACTCGTCCGATTTTCACGATTCAAACGGCGTATATATCAGCAGGTCGAGCGCTAACTGTTTAACGCATCGGGTACACTCTTGATCGACCGGATCTTAGTTATCCGGAAATTAAATCGTTAGCCCTATGTTTTGTTGGACACCACCCACCTTAAAACGTACCCACCCGATCTTTCGCTAAATACATTCAGATCTGTACGCTAGGGCAGCTGTAAAGTATAAATTTATGAAGACTAAAGAGTAGCAAAATAAAAAATATATTAAAAGAAACCGCAGGTACGCCCTGCAGCTTGTTATATACTAAGTACAGTATAGTTTTGATTATAAAGTCATTTGATCAAAGGGACCGATATATTTTACTAACAATTTTTACTTTTTTTGTCCGTAATTTTTAAGGTAAAACCGTCATTTGATGGAAAGTCTAATCGGACCGAAATTGGTTACTGAATATTTTTAACTTTTTCGCAGTTGCTGTGTTCGCATGCCTAATTAAGTCGGTAATCTTTTAAAACCTTTTGCCGTATTTGAAATAAAAATTCATCAAGGTCAAAGCCGGGAAAGTTATTCAACCTTTTGGCGGCTTTTATTATTCCTGTTTAGCCTCCGGGAATTACCGTTCAGGTATGAGTTCAGAGGATGAATGAGGATGATATGTAAATTTAGAGGGTAAATGAAGCGTAGTCTTGTGCAGTCTCAGTTCGACCGTTCCTGAGATATGTGGTTAATTGAAACCCGACCGCCAAAGAACACCGGTATCCACGATCAAATCCGTGTAAAATAAACTGTCTTTACTAGGATTTGAACGCTGGAACTCTCGACTTTGAAACCAGCTGATCCGGGAAGAGTCGTTCACAACTAGACCTACCTATTTTTTTTTTTATCTTCATATTAACTTGAATAAAATTAAAACTAATATGTTCCTTTGTTCTTGCTACAGTTAGAAGTTTATAAACATCTTTTTAGTTCGCCTCTATTTTATTCAAGAAATATTTTTTCGGTTTGGATTGTTTGTTTTGAATAATTTAAAATATTGTTACGACAATAATATTTTTTAATTTTTAATAAACTGAATAAATAATTGTAAATAGGAATTTAAAAAATAAACCGTTCTTACGATCTGCACGAAGTGGCACTTATAGGAAAATTATTGATTGAATATTTTCCATAAGTGGGTGATATACATATAAAATATGTTCAGCTGGCGCCTTTGTTATTATAATAACAGTTAAAAAGTTATCTTATATATTAATTGTTAAAATGCAGTAGTTAATGTAGTGGTTACTTTACAAGATGCATTTTTTACTTTTTAAATTTCTATACTATATCTCATTCAGTTAATCAATTTATTATTATTATTTTTTTTTATATATATAACTAATCACGACTGAAATAGTTATATCTTGAAAATTAATTGATACCTGGAATACTAACGATTTAAAAATTGACAAACTCAAATCGGGTGACGGCTATGAGAAAATTTCTTTTATTCCTTTACACGTTACATTTTTTCTTTTCGTTCCGACCACTGCGGATCTAGTTTACATAGTTTTGACTTCTTTTTCTTTTCCCCAAAGATTTTCATTCTTTTGCTTCTTGTCGCCTTTCTTTTGACCATCCGTTCAGGTTTATACCCTTCTATTTCCTTCTTTCAGGAAACTTAGATTCTCGAATCGCTTTTTTAAATTTACCTCTGTCTTTACACATATCCTTAGAAATGTTTAATGTTTTTAGATCTGTTTCTATTTCTTTAAACCGGTCGGTCTTTGTGGCTCCGTTTATGTAGAAGTTAAATATTTGTTCTTTGGTTGTTCGTTTTGCATAAATGTCCGTAAAACTGTAATCTTCTTTCCGGATTAAGTCCCCTATTTTTTTGTATTTTTTGTAAATTTCTTTTTCAATTTATAAATTTCGTCTTCGTATTTTGCTCCGTAAATTTTTCTTAAAATCCTTTTTTCTACTTTTACTATTTCTTGTACTGAAAAAAATTGCAGACATTCTGCTCCATACAGCTTCTGGTAGGACTACAGTTTATAGCGATTCGATTTCGAGATATGATAAGGATTTTTTATTGTAAAAGTTCTTCGTGAAAAAGAACCGGTTAGTTTCCATTTTTTTCCGTTCTATTTTCTACGGTTTCAATCTTTCATACTCTATTCTTCATTCGGTTTTTTTGAAATTATATTCGGTGTTATTATTTCTCCCAAATATATTAAAATTTTCAAACTCTACTTATTTCTTTGTTGTCGGAAATTTTAAGGGTCTGAATTCTTTTCTGCTGGAAAAACCGGTTCGTCTATAATAAGAAATTTGAAGACCGGTTTTGCTTGCGCATTCGCTTAGTTTTTTTAATTTTGATTTTAGCCTCGTCTACATCTCTTGCCAAAATTACAATATCGTCTGCAAAGGCCAGAACCTTTGCGTTTATGAATTTAGTTTTAGCGCCCGTTTTTGTTTTCGGGTACTTTTATCTTTTTCCCATACTCTTGTAACTTTTTAAAGGGCACAATTAAAAATGATCGGAGAGTTCATCTGCTTGCCTTACATCAGTTTTAATTTCGGACGGTTGTGAAAGTTCCCCCGAAAATTTTCCTTTTGATTTTCTGTTTGTTAACGATTATTTTGTAATTTTTATTATCTTAGGATCTATCTTAAATTTTTCAAGGATTTTAGGTAGCGATTCCCTGCGGATGGAATTGTAGGCTTTCTTAAAATCTATAAAATTTCTAACCGATTTTGGGTTTCTAATTTTTTGGGAATAGTAAAATTTGTTGTAGTTTAAAGATTTCCTCCGCATATCTTCTTCCAGATCTAAATCCGCGTTGAAATTCAGCGATTTATTTTTCTGTTTCGCTTCTACTTAATATAATTTTTGACAAAACTTATTATGAGACTGACAACAGTGAAATTCCTCTGTAGCTATTGTTTGTTTTACTTCCTTTTTTGTGGAGAGGATGTATTAAAGCGTTTTACCGATCGTCTGGAATTCTTTCCCGGATTTTTTTAAAGATTCTTTTTAGGATTTCCCGTCGACTATGTACCTGGTGAGTTAAGCCTCGCGGCTACACCGATCTGCCGACCGTGCAAGCCACATTTGTTCTACGTAAGTTGTGAAATTATATTAGTTTAGTTAGTGTCGACCGTCGCCAGTAGTATCGCCACACATGCGCCGAATTAAATACGTTTTGCGCGCGCGCTTTAGTCAGAATCATCGAATTAAATAAACGAAAACATATTACATTTAAATAAAATGATAAATATTTTAAATATAGTTTAGTGTAAGCTGTGCATCAGAAACAACCCTCAGTTGTAGGACTTTCAATGTCCTACAACTAAGTTATTAGCTTTTTTTTTATTTTTAAGTATTTTTTTTTAATCGTCTGCTATCTTCATATTAACAGAGTATGTATTTGTGTTGTAAAAGTTAAATATGTGCATCGATTCAAAATATTTGTTATACGTGAATTATTTAATTCAAGTGTTTATTTTCACGACTTTTTTTTTTATAAAAATAATATTTATCGAGTTGCTAATGAAAGAATTTTGTTGAAAAAGAAATTGTTACGGATTCTCGTCGGGTGATTTCTACGAAAATTTTTATTGGATTATCCTTGTTCAATACACTTAATATAAATTTATTTTATTGTAATTTTTTATTTATAAAATTCTATGAATTTCTCAGGGAAACTAATTATAAACGAAGTTAGTGGATAATAAATAGGTAATGCAATTAAAATAAGAACTGTGATTACAATTTATTATTGATTTGACTTCCTTATAAATAAATTAGGTGAAGTATTACTGAAATTTTCAGTTTTATTTCGTTTAAAAATTAAATTTGTATTATTGATTAACCCGTTTTTATAGTTAATTCAGTTTCCTCAATCGTAAAAAAACTACCGGAAAATATATATCCCCGGTCAGGAATTTTTCATTTGTTTTTATTCCGATGATATTTTCATATTATTTATAATTTTAGAGAAAACCGGATTAAAGAGATTTCCATGACTTTTCGGTAGAACTAAACGTTAGAATATTTTACGTTTAACTCTGTATAATAAATTAATTAAAGCGCGCAGACGGTCGCACAATTCTCCTTGTTTTGCCCTTGAAACGCTTTTATTTCAAAAAGTTAGGAGGTTTTAAAATTAAACAAATTGAATTAATTAATTAGCGGAAAGGTGACTGCCGACGGGTCCACCTTGACGGTATAATTCCGCAAACCGAGAGTACGAGATACCAAGGTCTACACTTCGATCGTCTACCGACGTGGAAAATTCAAATACTTGAGAAGAGAAGGCGACTTGAATTAAAGTTCAAGGAAACGTTCTGATTGTCGGGCAAACGTTCTCGTTTGTCCTTGTCTAATAAGGTGCTGGAATATTCGACTTTTCTGAAATCTTTCTGGACCTACGGGATTGAAATACGGGGCATCGCGAGCAGAAGCGATGTCCACATCTTACGGCGGTTTCAAAATAAGCTAGCGAGGTGTACATCAGCGGCACCTCGGTTTACACGAACATTGAGATACAGCATTATTTAGGACTACGGTCTGTGCGAGAAGACTTAACAACGTTTCGGTTCAAAGTACGAACTTTGGCTTAACTACCGCGCAAATGACTTCGCAGTAAATCTACTAGACGACGGGATGCCATTAGAAGGTCGAACCTACTGCACGTTCTAGACCTGTGTCCCTATCTTCTTCACGTATCTGTAGTAAACTTGGATACGACTATTGCGCGTTATTTATTCGACTTTTAATTTCAAATCGTTACGTATATTTTTATTACTTTTTTTAGTGATTCATCGTTTTTCTTTTCTTCTTCTTATATGATGATATCTTATTTTGGTTTCTACTGTTATAGTGGCGTTAAGGGGGAAATATACCCACGAAAATTAAAAAAATCTGATATGGACACCACATGACTTCCTTGTACGCCTGTTAAATTACATATAACGTTTTTTTTAAAGAAAAGTGCATAAAATTTTATTTCATTAATAACTTCTGATACTTCATATTTTTTTTATTGTTATTATTGAAATATTATTTATTATAAATTTTTTTTACAATCAGAGGTTAACAATTATTAATAAACCAATATATTTAAATTAAAAAAAAAAAGTTAAACAAAAAAAAGGAAAAAAGTCGGATTCGAACCCTTCGTTAATTAAATTTTTTATTTGGCTACAACTGTGGAACCGATGAAAATTTAAATACCGCATATGATATGTCGTTGAAAAAAACTCGATGAGGGCTTATTACTGCAATTAAGAAAAAGTCCAAAATCCAAATTTTTGGATTTGGACACATTTGGTTCAGTCGATCGCAATCAGAAGGGGAGGTGCAGAACTAGATGTTACAACAGTCATAAATCCAAAATTTCAACATCCTACGGCTAATCGTTTTTGAGCTATGCGACTTACATGCTTACGTACAGACGTCGCCTCGAAACTAGTCAAAGTGGATACTTTCGTTGAAATCTGAAAACCGACATGTTCCGCGATCACAATTCTAACTTTAGATCGTACAAGGAAGTAAAAAACAAAATAGTTTTTGACGAACAAATTTTACTTGTTCCTTTAATAGTTTATATCTTTCTCTTTTTATACCGATGTATTTTTCCTCCCAAGAATTACGGCTAGAAATATAATGAAAAAATTATTTGCGTGATATTGGCGTGGTGAAATTGTTTATTCCTCGCAAAAAACTTGAAATTTGATCGCGATTATCTCAGGAATTACATCAGCTACGGAGGTAATTTTTGTGTCGTGTGAAATCTTTCATCGCTTTTTATCGGTACATATTTTGTTCACTTGGTAGCAGCTATTCCTTATTAGAAAATAAACTGAATAATAGTTCGTGTATTTTTGTACGTACGTAACGTTTACGTTCTGAAACGTACGTTTCTTTTAGGTCATTTTGACTTTTTATTGTAATTTTTGCGTGTTTTGAATTCCTTTGTTAAATTCCTGCGACATATTCCTGTGTTGCATCAATTAATTTTAATTTATTCTTATATTTAGGGATTTTTTGTTACGTTTGTAGTTATCTTGTCGTGTGCGGCAAGAAGTTGTATGTTAGTGCTTATATTCCGTAAGAATTTAGATTATTTAGTTTGAAACATTCATGAACGTTATTTGTGTCTTTGTTATTAGTATATTCAACTTGTTATAACGTTATTAGTTTTCCGTAACGTCACCAAAATCGATCTCTAAAAAGGGGAATTCTAGGAGCGAGTAAAAGTTATAAGCTAATACTAGTTTTTTATCTTTTGTCTATTTCCCGAAAATTTTATTTTCAGGTATTTTCAATCGCTAAAAACTTCATAACTTAAAGTTCTTCTGTTTGAGTTAGAGACATCGGTTCATTTTTAACGTTCAACCCCAAATGTAGGCGTAACTTAATTCTTAACGTAAAAATGATTAAAATCATGTTTACTTTGGAATTTTTGAAAAAGCTACAAAACGTTTAACGTTTCCACGAAAGCGGTTAGAATAAAATCCACACTAGGTTGCATAGATCACCCACCGGGTTGGTCTAATGATGAACGCGTCTTCCCAAATCAGCTGATTTGGAAGAGGTCGAGAGTTCCAGCGTTTAAGTCCTAGTAAAGGTAAGTTACTTTTATTGGGATTTGAATACTAGGTCGTGGATACCGGTGTTATTCCCAGAGGCTAAACAGAAAAAAGAAAGAAAGGTCGCATAGAACAAATCTCCTCTTAATAATGGTTTATAGAGAAGATATGAAAGAATTGGGAATTTCCCTGACTGACCTACAGAATAAAACTGGAAAAATTACAAAGCTAAAAGATAAGAGCATTAGATTTAAACAAAGACAGACAAACTACAAAATACAACGAAGAGGGTGTTTACGGATGAAGAAAAGAAAGCAAGATCTGAACGGATGAAGAAATACTGGGCAGCTCGAAAGAGTAAAATAACACGCTTTTCTCAGAAAAGATCCAACTAAAATTGACTTAAGTGGTCCCATGTTGGCCGTAAAAGCATAATAATAATAATAATAATAATGGTTTATAGAATCGTTTAAAAGTATGAAATTAGTAAAATGTTAGAATATTTATCATCCCCGTCACGTTAAGGGAGGAGGGTTCGAATAGATTATAATTTTTAAAAACCTTTTCTATTGTATAAGTAAGATTACCTTTGTGTGCAAAATTTTAACTTTATAATATCAATAGAAAATAAGTTTGGAAGGTCGACTTCGCCGTTATTTTATTTATATCTGCCGATTGTATTTGCTAGGCGTAGAACGTTTTATTATATTAGCGTGTAATTTTGAGGAGTTTCGCTAAGGACTCCTTATCACGTGATTTGGGAAATGATCTGTTAAAGGTTTATATAAAAGTAACAGATTGTTAATAAGATTTGAATAAAAAGTATAGTTTTATTTAATTAATTAATAATTCTGCATTATTTCGTTATATTTTACCGCCTCAAACCGAGAATAAAGTCGCTTTTATAAATCGGGGGAAAAAATTAGTTCTGTGGTTATCATATACTGAATCCATAAGGGGCAGAAGGATGACACTTTGATACATCCTCTGATATACTTTTAACATGTATTTTATTATTATAAATAAGATAAACTGACTTTCAGGTCATCGGGTATTTACTGTTGTAATTTTGTGATCGAGCAGTCTTTTTGGAAAATGTCTGTTGAGATTGTATGATGGAATAGAATTCCATCGATTGCATCGCTTTTTGAGGAAGAATATTTTTTGTAACCGCTTATATCAGTAAAAATTTCGTATAAATTGTTATATAAAACGATCTGATTTTTATAACGTAAAACGCTTGAAATGTTTTGTAAATTTATTACAATTTTTAAATAATAAAATACAGATCTTGTTGCTTGTTAAACAGCGATGAATTCTTAAATGTTATACGCTTACAGGAATATTATAAAAATTAATTAAGGTACGACTTAACTTACGTTTAGAATTAAATAAGACAAATCGGTTCGTCGTTTTAATTTCTCGTTTTTTTTAATTTACGTTACTTGTAACTTGCTCGGCATAATGAACATTTTTTATCCGCCTAACGCCTAATAAATATATATATTAGATCGTAATTAATCTTATTATGACCGCACGTTACTCAGGAAACACTTTCCGTGTTCGCATTTCATTTAACCGAAGAAAATTTTTCTGTTTGCTCACAAATTATGTAAAAGTGATCGAGTGCGATGTTTATTTATTTACTCGTTAATGATGCCTTCTTCAAAAAAATCTGATGTGAACACCACATAACTTCCTTGTACGCCTATTAGAATACATATACACGTTTTTTTTTAAACGAAAAGTACGTAAAATTTTATTTCATTAATTACTTCTGATATTTTTTCATATTTTTTTTCTATTGTTATTATTGAATTATTATTTATTGTACATCGCTTTTACGATCAGATGTTAATAAATTATAAAATCAATATATTTAAATTAAAAAAGAAGGAGATAAAGTCGGATTTGAACCGATGTGCCTTCTCCTTGTAAGATCCCAATATTTCATTAATTAAAACTTTATTTGGCTATAACTCTGGAACCGATGAAAATAAGTACCGCTTATGATATGTCGATGAGGACTTATACTGCAGTTAAGAAATAGTTCAAAATCCAAATTTTTTTTGAGTTTAGGCTTTTTTGGACACTTTTGGTTCAGTCGATTGCAATCAAAAGGGGAGGTGCTCAACTAGATGTTACAACAATCCTAAATCCAAAATTTCAGCATTGTACGGCTAATCGTTTTTGAGTTATCCTTGATGGAATGGAATGGAATGCAAAGTTGGCAGGAGTTTATTACTCCTTACTTTATCGCAGAACCTGGACAGAGTCCCTTGCTGCTGGATGATTCTAATCGGGCTTGGTTTTTTTTAAAAGGGTTATTTTATATCTCGGGTCTAATTTTTCAAGTTTTGTGTATTATTATTTTAGTGAATTTAAGACGGATTTAATTGCATTCCAATCCGTTGTTCAACCAGCGTTATCGAACCCATTTTACGGGCCGACCGCGGAAGGCTAGGCTTATAAAGCCTGTCCTCCCGACGTAATTCCCCTTCAGACCGTCCACTGAAGTCCTTTCGGTGCTAACTCTTTAATAGGCTAGCAGGAATACGCCACAACGGGGCACTACCTGTAAGGAGGGAGCAATGGGTCCCCTTTTCCGGAGGAGTCGCAATTGCTGGGTTATTTTATCTTACTTTATCCTTGATTGATACGTAAGTATGTATATTGTACAGACGTCACGCCGAAACTTAAAATGGATAAAACGATTAAAAAACTTAAATGGTTAAAATGGATTCAGTGATGGTCAAAATGGATATTTCCGTTCAAATTCGAAAACCGAAATTTTTCGCGACACAATACTTCCTTGTACGAGTACAAGGAAGTAAAAAAATAATCCTGTTGGGTATCAGATTTCCCTTTAATTGAAACATATGATTTATCGACTCAAAATGAATTACGTTTAATAACTTTAGGAAGTCCTGTTTTAATGTAGCTAGCTTTACGTTCAGCTACCGGATAACAAATAGACTTTTTGTACGGATCCGTACGCTTAAGACTTACATCGCATCACACGAATAATGTGATATTAGTTGTAAGTTTTTGTTTAATTTTTTTAGTTTTAGGTTTTAGTTTTTTAGTTGTATATTTTATTTTTTTCTGTAAAGGTTTTATTTCGGGCGATGATAATGCGGAGGCGTTTTTCGCCAACAAAAAAATCACGAATAACAAGTACGCAGTAACTTAAATAAAGTTCTAACTATAATGACGAGAATCCGATATCCTTATTATTTATAATTGATTGAGCAGGACAGGATTAAGGAGAACAAGTCGATGAGTAATATTACGTTAGAGAGACCGATTACGTGCGAAACGAAACAAAGTTTCACGATATCCACGGTAAAACTGAAACATTCGGGAACGAAAAACACGGTGTTTTTAGGTTTAAAGTACAGTAATTTTGTTAAATGACTAATTCGTACTTAACTCTTACTATCAAAACTTGTAGAGAATTTAATTTTCCGAATGTTTATGTAATAATTCTGTGAAAAATAAAAAAACAAAACATCAACTTTTATTATTAAAAGTACAGTAAATGTAACTTTTGAAAATAAAAATACGTTTAATTTACTGTTAAAAAAACCTCATTGTGGTTTATACTGTATTAGTTTACAATACATTTTCCAATATTCTATCGTTGACATCGATGCACTTTTCATCTCTTTTCCTTACATTTTCTCTCGCCAACCTTTTTTTTCATTTTCCTGTTTAGCCTCCGGGAGTTACCGTTCAGTTATTACTTCAGAGGATGATATGTATGAGTGTAAATGAAGTGTAGTCTCAAACAGTCTCAGTTCGACCGTTCCTGAGACGTGTGGTTAATTGAAACCAACTACCAGAGAACACCGGTATCCACGATCTAGTATTCAAATCCGTATAAAAGTAACTGCCTTTACTAGGATTTGAACGCTGGAACTTTCGACTTCCAAATCAGCTGATTTGGGAAGAAGGGTTCACCACTAGACCAACCCGGTGGGTTTCTGTGCCAATCTAATGATATTTTTGCGTTCCTTGATGGGGGCAGTAGCATTGAGAATGCGAGTAATCAGTTCATCAGGTGTGTCTAATTTTTGCTTGTATATTTCGGATTTCATTTCCAAAAACAGTAATCTAAGGGAATAAAATCCGGTGATCTAGACGGTCAGTTTAACGGCCTTCTACGGCCAATCCATTTACCGCTATTAAATAAAGATTGTTCTGCATAATTGTTTAAACATTCAATTAAAGAAATTCATTGTTTAAACATTGTAGATAATTTTTCCCCGAAACGCGTTGTTCTAGTTTTGGTTTGCTTGGCATTTCTCCCGCCTCAACCCCATTCGGTCGCCCTAAAGCATAAGACCGAAAGTCTGTGCCACAAACGGCTACTGAGCCTCGAAGCAGTTTAGCTATCGGTTCCTAACTAGCTCGTAGAGCTAACCTAAAAGCGTGAGTGGAATAAGCGCGGTACCATACACCCACTCGCTTGCGTGTCCCACCGCCCGCTTGTCATATGTCACTAAAACGGGTAGGTGCACCCCGTCAACTACTAAAACATATATGGCTATCGATAATTAATTTATCTCGTCAAAGAGAGCAATTGGTTTCTACGCCTAGGCCGCCGAATGCCAGCAAGTACCTGTCCACCGTTGGACCTTGGAGCCTTATTCTGGCTGGTAGCCAGCCGTATCTCTCGGTTAGCTTCCTACAGCAGCGCGGTAGGAAATTCTTCCCTTATTTAAACTACTGATGTCGGTTGAACGAGGCAACCGCATCAAGCGACTCGCCACATTGAGTCGCCGTTTGTGAGCGGTCAATATTTTACTTGACTTCTAAGTTCCAGGATGGCCTGAGTTCTGATCCCCTCTCCCCCCAACCAGAGCTGGGCAGTCGAACATCATATGTTCGTTCGACTGGACCTCCCCCGCTGACGCACAGCTCATCAGTTGCCAGGCGGAACCGAAACAAATATCGGTTTAAATTTACATTACATTGTGCAGTACGAAATGGCGGCCTTATCTGGTTTTTGATCTTGCCACACCTAACGTTTATCGAAAACCGTTACTTGAGATTTGATTCGACTACACGACACGGGGTTTTCTTCAGACCAACGGTGTGAATTCCGTCTATCGTTTAAGTAATTACGGGTAATCCGTATATTCTGCACGAGTGAAGAGACGCAGCATTTTTTTTCAAAATAAAGAATTAAAAACGAAATTTTAATTTCCAGATTCAACTGGGAAAATGTAGGTAGAGTTTGGAGTACAACAAACACAAAACGTCGATTATAAAAAATAATTAAACGGTCCAATTACGTCAGAAACAACCAAACACTTGTCGGAAGTAGTATTCAAATTAATTCGAACCAACCTAAATTTTCAAAGGTCTAAATATATTGTACCAAAAACAGTTGTTTTTCATTTTTAGAAATTCACAATATTTTTATGTTAAGTTTGTTTTTTATAATAAAATTTGATTTTCTGATTAATTTTCGTAGTCGTTATTACGTCAAATTTCTTAGAATTAAATTTTCTACAAGTAAAACTGTAATAAAATTTACGAATTTATTAGTCGTTCAACGAATTTGTTGTACAAACGTATTTTTCGACACCCAATTTTTCTGTTTTACATTGGATATCGTGAAAAATGCGGGAAACACAGTTCTGGGACCTGTTTTATTCGACTTTTCAGCTCGGTAAACAACAAGTTTATCCTTTATATACGCCTTAAAAATTTCAATACCATCTAATTTCACCTTGCGAACTGAAGCTCGGGTGAAATTCTTCGCCGGGTAGTAATTTAATAATATGAAGTTTTCGGACATACGATGTCTCTATGTAATTCTTCCCTTATTTCAAGCGCTTGAATCGGTTCCCAAATTATTTCCTTTTCCTCCTGAATCACTTTGTATATGAATATTCCGTTGAAATTCAGAGCGCTTGAACGAGAGAACTGATGTTCCATGCGACTTTTTTCATTCATAAAATGTCTGAACTACGTTTATTACGTGTCTCCATCATTTTATTTCGATTTAAAAAAAAATTCTATAATAAAAACTAATTACAATTAAAAATGATTCATTTTATATTGTAATTTATTTTCAATAATAACTTAATTATTCATTCAACGTGTAAGTTTTATCGTAATAAAATATCAATAGTAATAATTAGAATTATAGTATAAAATGTCGTTTCGTAATAATTTTTCTTTTTTTATGATTTGCTTGTTACCGTAGTTTATAGAAATCATAACGTGTAATTTATAGTTTGACAGTTCAATGAAGACAAGTTACTTAATTTATTATTACTATTATATTGCACGTGTAATAATTATCACGTTTATTTCTAGAAAAACTGCACGTGTTTTTCAACCGCTGTTTCCGTCACTAGTACTTCAAATACTAGTCTCGTTAAAAAATTAATTTGATATCTTCTTTTAGTATTCGGTATCAACTGAAGTAAGTTTTTTTATTATCGTTTCAAAACTTATTAACAGCGGTTACGTTTACATCCCAAATCACATGATAAGGAGCCTCCAGCCAAACATCGTAAAAATTACATACTAGCATACTACAAAACTTTTTCGCCAAGTATATACAATTATCAAATACAAATGACATTTAAAACCGGTACAATAATAGAAAGCAAAAACAGATATAATAAGTAGAATTTAAAAAAAATGATGAACCAACGTAAAAAAAAGAAGTACGCGTAACAATTTGAAATTAAAATTCTAAAAAATAATTACAATACTCGCATACGAGTTAACTATAGACTACTAGTCTTGCCTATCTTGCCAGAACCTGGATCCTCGGGGATCAGGTCAGCCCAGGCGAATCGCGGAGCCAAGTCAGGGGCTCTGTGGGACATACCTCGTGGCCGCAGAGCTCGCCGTTCCCAATTCGCCAGGGGGACCGGCGCCCTGGACACCCGCAGAGCTTGTTTCTGTCACCAGTCCCGTCTACCCAGGGGGCTCCACCACCTTTGGGTCCCCGCACTGTACGTTATCCTCATAATTGTTAGAATAATAACGATAAATAATAATTAAGTATTCAGGATTTATAGAAACCTGAAAAAGAAACTTAATTACAAAAGATAGAATAACAGTAACTACGGTAAATAAAGTACACGCGACTTTGACGACGAAAAATTCATAAATTATCTCCTTGCCGCGGTATCAAAAATATAATAGTGAGGTAAAAGGATTCATTTAATTTTTCCTTAATGGATATCTTTAATTCACGACTTCACCCTCCTCGGGGGAGAAGAAATAATGCGTATTTTTAATATCTAAACCTTCAAGGGAGCTAGGACCTCGGTCTATGGCTTAAAACCTTCCCTGGGATAACTAAAATGTATCCTGCAAATTTGAAAGTAATCGGTTGGGGTTGGTTCTCGCGTAATGCGATAAAAAAAACACAGAATAAGTTTACATATATATACACACATTTCCGAAAACCGTGGTCTGTTAGATCGAGAGTCTACCTGATACATGCAAAGGTTAACCTTCGACCTACTAACGAATAGTTTGAATTTTGAAAATCAGATGATTGTTTGCAGAGATATTATAAGAGCACCCCATCGCACCTCCCAAAACAGCACCCCAGGGACAACCCGTTTGTTAACAGTCGATGGTGATGATCGGTGTAGCCTCCCACGAGATGCTCAAATACCTCACCGGTCTAGCCTCACACGCAGTGTACACGGGAAGCCCATTATTGTGAAACAGACATTTTTTAAGTCTATTTAATATTATTTTATTTAACGAAAAAATAAATAATATTAGTTTTGTTATATTATTCATTCGATCGATTCGAATCGTTCTGTTCAAACTCAGCTCACACAGCGATACAGACTCACAGTTTACAGTTCATTAATTCAATTCATTAAAGTTTGTCCTTCAACCGGCAAATCTCCCTTATGAAAATCTTCTCAGTTATGCCAAGAAACACGGGTAAAAATTTGGTTGCGATCGATCGAATTGTAGTTTTGTTTATTCCGAACAAACATAAACCCTCTTCGTCTTTGCATAATAGTATAGATGAAGACATTATAGGGACACTTAGCTCTAGAACGTTCAATCGTTTCGACTTTCTAATGTCATCTCCGTTGTCCAGTAGGTTTACTGCCCGGTGATTCGTACGGTACTTAAACCGAACTTCGTACTTAAAACCGAAACGTTTTATCTCCTCCCGCCCGGATCGTAATCCTAAATAATCCTGAATCTCTTTGTTCCTTTTAAACCAAGCTAGCTTATTCTGAAACCGCTGTAACTCGTCTACATCGCCCCGTAGTTCGAACCCGTAGGTAAATAGGTTTTAGAATTGTCGGTAGCAGCTTATTAGACATCTATAAACGAGAACATTTCTTTGAACGTTAACTCAAGTCTTCTCTTCTGTTACCGACTTTCGACTAACTTTACAGGTCAGTCGATAGTCGAGGTGTACACCGAACTAAGCGACTATAATTTTATTACTGTTAAGTTTCGTTTTACCAAAGTAAAACGAACTTATTAATTTTTTTTTTTAATTATAATTAATTTATCTTTCCTTTTTGTAAACAACCGTTTTAATTTTCGGTACTTTTTTGAAATCCGACAGCCCCTTTTTTTTCAATTTTTTTTCCAAAATCAGTCGGTGTTTGCAGGGAAATTATAGTTAACCAGACTTAACCTGTGCTCGCTAATCAAGGTTACCGAGAGTAATTTAAGTTCGGTTAGATTATATTTATAATAATAAGCATAATCCTTATATTGGATCTCTCTCGGGTACATTTGGAAGACCCGCGTTTGAGTAAATTCGACGAGTAGAAATAAAATAATAGGTTAGCGAGCGAAACGAGCGTAGGTTAAGTCTGATTAGATTATATTCATAATTTCTTTCCGATATCTCTCCAAATACCCCCTGATTTGGAAGAAAAAATTTAAAAAAGTCGCTGTCGGATTCCAAAAATGTAAGTAGTTTTCTATTAAACATTCTTTTCTCCCCGGTTGTGTTTTTGCTAAAACCAAAAATTAAAATAAATTTTTATTCGTTGACTTTTTCAGATCGGTTATAAATATTTGCATTTTATAGAAATTATATGTAAGCTGTAATTTTTTTCGTAAATTATTTAATTAATACTAATGACTTTTTATCGCTTAATGAAATTGAAATTCTGCGAATAATATTTTTTAAATTATTAATATTATATTTTTTGTGTCGGTAATATCGGGTTCGTTACTTATTTATCTTTATCTTATAAAACGTTTGATTCCTTTTTATAAATTATTTATTTATTTAATTAATCGGTGACTATAACTCCCGAGGTAAATGAAGGGGTAATAATACGTAATTATATACGATTTAAATAGATTCTTTGCTTTGTTAAATCAGATTATATAATTTAAAATCGCCTATAATAATTTTTATCTCTAAAGGTTTTTAAAAATTATTTTGAATTAACCCTAAGTATTTGATTTATTGAAATACTTTTTATTTGTTATTAATACGGTTAAAATAATTATTTTATTCAGTTCTGCATTTATTTATCTATCTTCACATATGAGTATTAAAATAATTATTATTTTACGTATAATTATATTCTTTAGTTTTTTTAATTTTTAACGCTACTCAATAAAAACGTTTTCCTCTAGTTTTCCTTGATCCTTCCTGGAAAATTGCTTTGTTCCATCTTTTATTCGTGCAGACGCTCACGTATTCTTTTGTGACCGATGTGTATAACCGATTAACCGTATTTTTATAAACTGATATATTTATAATAAAATGATTTAAATATTTTTTTTAACTCAAAATGTTAAAAATAATTTTCGGTTATATTTTATAATAATAATTTAAAAAAATTACAATAATTCTCTCTTAGAGAAGAATACATCACCTTCAAAACAATTTATGTGTTGTACGCAAAATATTTTATCTTATCATTTAATAATATGTAAACAGCGTTAGCAAATTGCCAAAATTTGCAGAATACTTTAAATTAAATATAAATAATTAAAACAATAATATTTAGTTTTGTGTGACATTAATTAAAAATACGTAGATAATTAATTACGTACGCTTTGTATTACGTTTATCGAATTTGTTTGTTTTAAGCTTTTTTTTTATTTTACTTTTACTTTCCCTTCTAGATAGCGCTATAGCTCTAGAAGGGAAAGTATTGTAATCGGTCCTATTCGGGCATATGCGGTTATTTCCTGATCTTGACGTTTTGACACTTAACGAACCCAAAAAACCGAATGGAAATTTTCCGGATATTCGAATGTACGTGTCAGTATTCGGTTTTACAAACTAAATCACCTTTTATCTCCAGAACTAATGGACCGATTTTGACAAAACTTGGTCATTCAATTTTCAACTTTAGCGGTCAAGGGGTGAGGCTGTAGACCAAGGTCACCCTTAGTAGCTTGAGATTTCGCCGGATTAAGGTCGTATATTTCTTAGGCGCGTTTGTTAACGATTAAAAAATAACAATACTTGCAAAAACATTTTTTTTTTGGAAAATCGCACCCCGAATCAAAAAATGCTCTAAAGTACTGCTATGTTGTGACGTCACAGGTAAGCTGTAAAGTTAAATAAATTAATCGTATTTAAAGTGTAAAAAAATAACTCGGTTTGGCCGGGTCTCTAACTCGATCGCCCGATGGACTGGGTATCTGGTGCGTCAAGTCTTGCGGCTACACCAGTCCGCCGACCGTACAAATGAAATTGCTTCTATGTAAGTTGTAAAATTGCATTATTTTAGTTAGTACCGACCGTTCCTGCTAGTAGCGCCATACCCGCGCGAATTAAATACGGTTTGCGCGCGCGCTTTAGTTAGAATCAATGAATTAAATAAACGAAAGAATATTGTATTTAAAAAAACGATATGTGTGTAAGCCGTGCATCAGAAACAATCCGAAATGCGGATTGTTAGTCCTACGATTGTGTTGTCAGCTTTGTTTTATCCCAAGACATTCTTCTTCGTAGAATTAATGTTTCTCATAACCGAACTCGGAAACTAATACACAGTGTCGTTATATTTTATTTTTCTTGTCTTAAACTTTTTTCAACAAAAACAAAAGAAGATCGTCAACATCCCTGGCTGAGTGATAGCGTCTTGACCTTTAATTCTGGGTCCCGGGTTCGAATCCTGGTCAGGCGTAACATTTTTCATGCGCTATAAAAATTTAATTTCTTAACTCTCATATATGTATATATATATAAGCTTTTCTGTTAGTTTCTGTGGTGAATTAATTCAGAAAGCACACAAAACGCCGGCTTAAATGGTCAATAAATCTTAATTACTTAGGAAAAATTGGGTACTCTTTTGAACGGAATACGAAGAAGATAAACGAGATAGAAAGATTTTTTTTATTGTAATGGAATCTATCTCTAGTCAAGAATCCAGCTGCAGTACATAGCGCCACATTATCTTAACATTATATAAAAATTTGATTTTTATATGTCTTAGAAGAGTAAATTGAAATTATATTTTATTACGCAAAGTCGTAGAACGTATAAAATGTTATTTCGGATATTCGCCTGTGATTATTATTGATAGTTTTATCTTTTGTAATAGTAATAATATCTACCTAAGTATTTCTGTATACGTACTTAGGTTTTGAAAATTTTTTCTAAATTAAATCTCCTACTCTCTTCAATAACATTAAAATTACTTTTCACGCTATGTAATCTGCTACACGTCGTTATTTTCTTTATATTTGCGTAGACTAGTTTTTTTTTAACGTTAATGTTACATAATTTCTTTTTTTTTTATAACGGTGATAAATTCATTTATACGGTTACAACCTCTTTATGTTTAACTTACGATTCAATTTACTTCCTATTGTATATCTTACCGCTTACCGATGTTCCTTTTAGCTTCATAGAGTATAAATTTAAGTATATATTTAAAAATAACGAATAACGTAACGGTTAATGCGTAGCTTCTCTGTTTATCGAAATACCGTACAATCAGCTTATAAATTATGCGATAAGCGTCGGATGTCCCGCATAAAATTGTGAACAAAAGTTTACAAACATTTGATATTATATTCAAATAATACGTACTTTAATGAATTTTTATTTACGTGAGATAATCACGATTACCTCCAGGCACGCCTAAACGAGTTTCAGAACGTTTGAAATTACGCGCTGAAAAACTAAACGAGTAATTACGTTTGCAAATTCAGTTATGTTATTTTCCAGTTCGATTGCGCTACGAAAATAGTTCTTGGAAACGTCTTTCCTAGCCGCTCGAAAATTAAAATATGTAGATTTAAAATTTCAGGATCTCGTAGCCAGATATTCTTTGAAATGATTCTACCCTTGAAAAGAAACATCGGCGTTATCGCTTCATATTATTGGAAATACGCTCCAGTAATTTCTTTCTCTTTTAGTCGGCCGATGATTTCGTTGTAATCATTTTTTTTAATATTTCGTTGTAATTTCTGAATTTATTACGTTCTGAAAAAATTGTGTTAAACCACGCTAAACTCCAATATTTTCGTTATGTAGCGGTCGTTCCAAAATCTCATAAGGATTATTCACAGATAAATGGCCCGATAAATGGGACCGTGTTTTATTTGAAAAAAAAAATGTTACACGAAGAATGTCTTCTCATTTTTAATTATAAAGTCCAAAAACCACTGCTAATAATCCACACGTTTAAGAGAATCAGTATCCTGTAACTGAAATTCCGCAGTTATTCTTTACGGGTGTAGTTTTAAATGCTTAGATAGTGCTCTGTAACCCACCGGGTTGGTCTAGTGGTTAACGCGTCTTCCGAAATCAGCTGATTTGGAAGTCGAGAGTTCCAGCGTTCAAGTCCTAGTAAAGCCAGTTATTTTTACACGGATTTGAATACTAGATCGTGGATACCGGTGTTCTTTGGTGGTTGGGTTTCAATTAACCACACATCTCAGGAACGGTCGAACTGAGAACGTACAAGACTACACTTCATTTACACTCATACATATCATCCTCATTCATCCTCTGAAGTATTATCTAAACGGTAGTTACCGGAGGCTAAACAGGAAAAAGAGAGAGAGATAGTGTTCTGTACCTAGTTGCGTTCTACTCCTTGATATTGTTGCTTGTTGTGCCGATTTTCTGATAGATTCTTTTGTTTTTTTCGCTTGCGATCAGAAATATCATTCGATTTTTCGAGTCGGGTTAGATCGTATTCCAGACGCAAGCACGTCTTTGAGAGATCTTATTTTTCGGAACTTTTTGTTGTTTTTGATGAGTCGGAGGAATACCGTTTATATACTAAATGTCAGGCTGGCTAACAGATTCCGCAAGATGTTGAGTGCGTATTTGTGCCTGCGCCCTACCGACTAAACCTCCTATCTCATCGGTCCTCCCTTCCCGAGGGCCGTCCCGCAGTTATTTATTCCGCTGCCCCGGGAGCTGCCTTAAGGTCTAGGGATCCGGAATCCCCTGTTTCATCACCGTCGCCCATCCGCATCGGTGCAGCGTTAATGTCTCAGCACGTAAAGAGGTTTGCTTAAGGTGGACATTGTAGTTTCGACTCTTCTCCGACCACACGCCGAGATAATTGACGCATCCCGACGCAGGCGTACTGGTCCCACCGATGTTAACTTACATTTCGCACACCCTCCTTCTCCCAACCGACGCCACCGGAGAGGTTTTTTTGGGCGCTAAATGAAAGCCTCTCGCCTGAAGCTAGCAGCTTATTCTCCTAACCGCATTATTTTTCGGAACTTATCGATCGTGTTACGCACAGCATTCGATATCTGGAAATCTTTTATTATATATTTTCTTTACGTATTCTGAATTCTCGCAACCACAGCGAAACACATTTTCAACCGAAAAAAGAATACGAGGTTTAACTGTTAAAATAATTGTCACACGCCTTGGAAACAAAAACTTCAGTGGTTGTGGAGATAAAAATTATCATAGATAATGAAAACGGAAATCAGATATGAACAAATTCAGCTGTCGGTTTCATCGGCGACATATACAAATAAACTAGTTAAATCGTATTTTATTGTTTCAGATCCATATGATTCTGTTTAGGTGCACAATTACACTCGGGACACTTGGTATCGCTTTTGGAATTCGTGGATGCAGGTATTTTGCTTTGCGTTTTAGTTTCTTATTACTGGATATCTAATTATACGCGAAACAAAATTAATTAAATTATTTAACCTTTTAAAATTTTGATTCCGTAAATAACGGAGTCTAGAGTAAACGTAGTAAACTCAGCCTAAATAAATATTTATAAAAACTGTTAAAAAATTGTAGAAACAACATTTTTGATACAGTAAAGCAATATATGGGCATCGATTGTCGGGCCGGCGACTGGCTTCTTACTTCCTACAATGTCCTGTTGTATTATATTTTCTCCTCCGCTCTACTATTAAGAGCTCCCACACTACTTCAGACACCTCAGATAGAATTAATGCGCATTTGTGCTCTAAACTTTGACGTGTAACAGATTTTCTTAATGAAACATCTTAAAAAAATTTCAACTTGTAAAGTTTAAAAAAGTATTAAAAACATCGGTAATAATTTTAAGAAATTTATTGATACGTACATACATATACGTCATACATATAAAATACAATGCGTTATATATTTGAAATATAGTTTTATTAATCGATATTAATTTCAATAAATAACGATTATTATATTCTTCCGATTTAAACTTAATTCTGTCGAGACCTTAATTGGGGTTTAACCGTACATTTCTTTTTTAATTAAAAAAGACTTACGCAGTTCTGCGCAAGCAGACCGACTTCTCGTTTTCGATTCCCTGATTATTTCGCAGTCAGAAACTTACTGATTTCAGAGTACATACTTTCAGTTAACCGATAGACCCTATATAAGCATCAAGTTTCGACTTACTCATCGCTGTATAAGCTTATATGATTATGTTGACTGTGTATGTGTGTGTGCGTATACATCACTACACAGTCAACATAATCTCAATTTCGACCTTAAATTGAATCTAACTCAAGAACGACTCGACCAATATTTTTTTTCGAATTTATACATGCTCAACTTCAGAAATTCTACTACGCCATATCTAAATTTCAATTAACTTGATCTTGAAGTTTGGGAGATTTTCGAGCCGAAAAAGTTGTATAAATGCTTATATAAATACATAAGGAAACATCAATTTAAGTGAATGATATTTTCGTACGCCTCATACCTCAAAACATAAAGATAATTTATTTTCACCACTCACACCGTGCGACCAAAATTAAATACCCTACTTTTCTTCGAAAAGTCGGTAAAAATATTTTTCCGTCTAATATGTTTTAGGCTTTTAATTTTAATATAATTACGGATACGGATTATAAATTTTAGAAAACTGGTTGTATAATATTTTATTTATAATTTTTTTTTGTAAAATAGAATTAAACGAATTAAATTTTTCATTTTATTCGCTCGCCACACTTCCCTTGGATTTTTTATATTTCTAATACATTAAAATCGGTTTATAATAAAATATTTTTTATCAGTATCGCTTACATTTTACGTTCAATGAAATTTTCATTTGATAGATTTTGTGCGTGTGTATGCGCGGGGGCGTGTGTAAGTAAATACACGCAGAACCAAGCCCTGTCTCTAGCTCCTGTCATCAGTATGACAGAAAATATTAAATTTCCCATATTATATGTACGAGTAAATTCCACTCAACAAAATCTGTTCTCTCCTGATCTTCACTCGTTTGTCATACGTCTATGATATAGCTTTTTCCTCTCTTGTACTATCCAGAAAAAAAATTGTTATCTACAAACATTTTCCTGTCCCTTGATAAAATAGGTCGTATTACTCGTATCTTTTACTAAATATGAAAAAGTTTTCTCGTGTGAAAAAAAGTTGTTTTCCGTTTAAACCTAACTTTATAGATATAGTACTTGTTGCTTTTTTTATTATATATTGATAAATAATGCTGAAAGGGTCGGTTGGAATCTGATCCTTGTACTGTTATTGTTAATAAACTTTGTTTCTACTTAAACAAATTATTATTTTAATATTTATCTATTTTAACGTTAATTTTCTATAATCTTATTCCATATATACAAACCTTATAAAATTTTAATTTTGAGCATAAAAAAAGACTTCTTTTGACTTCGTTATTAAATCTTAATATCGGTTTAAGTTTTTAAACCGAAAATATTTTAAATATCAGGACGATTTTAGAACGAACCCGTATGAAACTTAACTAAGATTAAGTATATTTTTAATATTCTGGATATATATGATTTTGATAGTGCGTAAATTGTAAATATGTCTGTTCAGAAAATAACCAACATTTTTAATTACGCGCCAACGGAGATACTTAGTGTCGTGCGGTTGGCAGATTTGTATTCCGCATAACCTCCTCTGTTAACATATATTCTTGGATTATTGATATCTCATTTAGCTTTAGTTTTATTTGTTATTTGATTGCAACGTGTTTTAAGTGTTAGTAGCGATTTTTGTAACGTGCGATTTTCGGGAGCGATGATACAGAGTAAACTTTTGCGTGAAACCGGGAAAAACTTTCACAAAAACGTTTCAACTTTTGAAATGAGATTACGGACACGATGCTGCGGGTCGTACATAATGTTACGAATGGTTTTCACGATTTAAAAGTGTTTGTCGATAGAAGATGACCCTCGACCAGGAAAGCCTTCGACTTCAACTGATGGCAGCCGGGTGTAGAAAATCAACGATCTGGTGCGAGCAAAAGAGAACTGCAGAAGAGATTACCATCGAGTCGCAGGAAAGTTTGTTCCCCGTTTGATGACCGAACACCAGAAACAACATCGAGTGGATGTTTTTAGGCGACTTCTTGAACAAGCCGATGACGATGAAACGTTCACGCAAAGGATCGTAACGGGAGACGAAAGCCGGATTTACGGCTACGTCATCGAGACAAAAGTTCAGTCGTTACAATGAATCGGCAAAGGATCTCCGCGCCCCAAGAAAGCAGGTCGGTCTCGTTCCGATGTTTTTATCGAATTTTATGGAGTAGTGCATTTTGAATTCTCGCCTCAAGGTGAAACAGTGACTCGTGCGTACTATCACGGCGTTTTATAACGGTTACGTGAAACGATCCGCAAAAAGAGACCGGAATTATGGTTCCTTCATTACGATGATGCGCCCGCACACTCAGGTTTGTCAGTTCGTCAGTTTTGTGCCAAAAATCAGATGACTGTCCTTTTTCAGCCTCCATACTCGCCAGACTTGGCTCCTGCGATTTTTTCTTATTCCCGAAATTGATATCGATGTTAAAGGACCCAGTTTTGAAACTATTGATGACATTAAAGCAAATTCGTCACGGGCCTTTTCAAACGCCATTTCAAATGATGCTCTCCAGGACTGCCGCGAAGTGCAAACACCGCTAGGAAAAGTGTGTGAATAGGAGATAGGAGTACTTTGAATCGAGGACCAATATCTGTAAATTTAATAATAAAGATGAAAAAAATAAAGATCGGTTTTTTCTGAACAGACCTAGTACATTTCATCTCGGTAATGTATTGACAGCAGGTCTGTTACCCGTTAATGTTACCATTAACGGGTAATTATCATTTATAATTTATTTAAAACAACACAATATTTATTTTTACAACAATTAATTTTCATTTTCAATAACGACGCGAGGAGGCGAAAAGGTCTGCTGGAACCTCTCCAGTTGAGATTGACTAGCTAAAAGTAACAATCTGGGAAAATGCACCCGCTCGCTTTCTTTGTACGTGTCCTTGCATAGTTGAAGTTCATCTTCGAATTCTGCTTGTAATCTAAGCCAAATTGAACGCACTCTTTCCGCTAAACGTTTCATTTTAATTAATTATGAATTTTTATTTAACGAATTCATAATTACGATTACGATTATAATAACGATAATAATTAATAATTTTTCAGATTACCGTCAAAATGTAATAACTTTGTGCAAAATTTCTAAATTTAATTTTTATTTTTAATCTTATTAACCCTTAAAGGTCATCTCGCTGGAAATTTTAACCGTCAAAAAATTAAAACTTGAATTATTTTATTACAGATAAATAAAGCATATACATATACTAAACAAAAAAATATATGTTAAAATACAGCAAATGTCTACAAATACTTATTCGAAAAGATTGTTATAAAAACTGCGCCACGCTTTTATTTAACTAAATAATTTCATTACTTTTAACTTTAAAATTTAATAATTGTTACATTTATTTATTGGTTTGTTCAAGTTTGTTTGTCTATTAAGACTAAAATATAAATATATTTATTTTTACACATCGAAGTTACATACGTGTACCAAATTTCAATCATTTTCATACGTTAGTTCATGAGAAATAACAATTTTCAGCAACATGCACGAATTCAGCGTAGGGGTAGTGCGAGGGGGGCTGGGTCATATCCAAATTCCGACACGGTAGTGCTGTATTACATATGTGTACCAAATTTCATTGATTTTCTTACGATAGATCAAAAGATATAGCGGTTGCAAGATTTGATTATAACTAAAGGAAGTTGAACAAAAGCTTATAAAAAGATTTTGACTATTTTTTTACTTCCTTGTACGAACTAAAGGAAGTATTGTGACCGCGAAAAATTTCGGTTTTCAAATTTCAACGGAAATATCCATTTTGACAGGTTTCTGCGTGACATCTTATGTATGTAGGTATGTACGTACGTATGTATCTCGCATAACTCAAAAATAATTAGCCGTAGGATGTTGAAATTTTGGATTTAGGACTGTTATAACATGTATTTCTGCACTTCCCTTTTTGATTGCAATCGACTGGATCAAAGGTGTTCAAAAAAGTACAAAATCCAAAAAAATCAGGATTTTGAATTTTTACTTAACTGCATTAATAAACCCTCATCGAGAGCTTTTCGAAGATGATAAGTGGTACTTATTTTCATCGATTCTAGACTTATAGCCAAATTAAATTTTAATAAATGATATATTTGGATCTTAGAAGGGTAATGCACATCGGTTCGAATCAGACTTAATGCTTTTTTTAAACTTTTTTTTTAATTTAAATGTATTGATTTATTAATAATTATTAATCTCTGATCGTTTAAAAAGTGTTGTGAATAAATAATAATTCAATAAAAACAATTTAAAAAAAAAATTGGAAAAAATTTCAGAAGTTATTAATGAAATAAAATTTTACGTACTTTACATTTTAAAAAAATATATGTATATGAAATTTAATAGGCGTACAAGAAAATCATATGGTGCCCACGTCAGATTTTTAGTTATATGTTTAATATTCATAATTTGTAAGGTAAAACGTCATTTGATAAAAGGGGGATAAATCATGCCCCACATTTTTTTACTGAGCTTTTTGACTTTTTCGTAATTTTACTCTAATCTGAGCTTAAATCATAGATATTTAAAAACCCTTTGGCGTATTTGAAATAAAAGTCTCTCGGTAAACCCGGAAAAGTTGTGCGACAATTTACCTTTTTTTTATTATTTATATTTGCATACTCTTTAATCGATCTTGCAAAAGATGTGGCATATGGGTGTATAATTGTCAGTCTTTTTACATAAAATATGTTTTAATTCCGAATATGAAATCAGGAACTAAGATTGTTTTTTAAAATTTAAATGTAGTTTCTTTCTGCTTTTTACGTACTTTAAATTTTAAATGTATTTATATTAGTATTATGTTACCTCTATTAATAAAATTTGAACGGATATAGGTATCGTAAAAAATTTCTTTATTCGTTTGCGCTTTTCAAATGAATTTAGTGTACATCTCATAGCTATGTATACAGTAAAAAAAAAACTCATTGTAATGACTTAAAGTATGTGGCGTTTCAAGTGTTTATATTGCTCATACCTTTTTATTATATTGAACCACCTGATCTTTACACATGTGGTTTAAATTTGTGTATTGCTGCCGTATGTGTTTTGTTAATGTGCTTAGAAACTTAACCTTGGACTTATGACATTGTAACTTGTAAATTACAGTTCTTTAAATTTTGTTAACCGTCGTTTTTAAACATACTAAAGTATATATTCTTAGTAAACGAGTAGTTCTTAGAAACGAGTGCTTATTTTTATTTTTACAATTATTTAGAAGATAATCTAAATTGTTTAGTACAGTCAATTTGTATTTTTATTTGAAAATCCTTACGTACCGATTGATGGTTTTTCCAAATGTTACGGGTGATGAGGGAAGCTTAACTCCAGATTTTTAAAATCCCCCTCCCGTAGATTTTTGAAAAACTTAAAAAGTTTTTGAAATGCGTTTTACTCTGAATCTATGCATTTTAGAGAAAAGTTTTACAAACAAAAAATTTAGAGGAGATTCTCCTCTACAATTGATGTTTTGTAGTTATGCCGTATAATTTGAAATTGAAATACTAGGTGAAGTTTTAAAAAACGTGTTTTTTCAGTTTTTTCACCGGAAAAAATTGTTTTTCGTCTGTATTGCATTTGGAAAAGTTATCTAAAAAAAAAAAACAGACAACTTTTATTTATACAATTTTCTTGTACGACTTACCGTTTTGGAGCTGTAGCTTGTGAAAGTGTGAAAATGTTGTGAATTGGGCACGTGTTCGAAACCGGTTTACTCGTTTACAACTTCAGCGCCACCTAGTATTTCAGTTTAAAATTATACGGCATAACTTCAAAGACGGCATAACGCCCGTAAATTCGAATAAAACCGCAATATAAAAATAAAAAAATAGTAACATAAGAACAAATAAGATTAGAAACGTAAATACTTTTGATTAAGAAGAGAGGCCATGTCCTGAGTATCGCTGTTAGGTTCCTAGGTTCGATACATGTAACCCACCGGGTTGATCTAGTGGTGAACGAGTCTTCCCAGATCAGCTGATTTGGAAGTCGAGAGTTTCAGCGCTCAATCCTAGTAAAGTCAGTTATTTTTACACGGATTTTAATATTAGATCGTGGATACCGGTGTTCTTTGGCGGTCGGGTTTCAATTAACCACATATCTCAGGAACGGTCGAACTGAGACTGTACAAGACTATACTTCGTTTAAATTCGTACATATCATGCTCTGATAAATATCTGAACGGTAATTCCCGGAGGCTAAACAGGAAAAAGAAAAGAAAGATAAGGTTCGATACATGTACCCGCTTTAATCACCTTACATCTTCCCTGTTGTCTGAGAGGTTAACAGCTACATAATTAACTAGGTCGTTAAGTCTTATTTTGAACTTAGCTGCTAACCGATCGACTTCCTCTCGAACAGACGGTAACCCTCAGTATTTGTGAATTTCGTTATTCCGTACGAATCGTGGCGCCTCTGTATTGCCTCACAATTTTTTTTCTGGAAGCACCGTAGCTTGAGTTGAATTCCTTACGTCCAAATCGGTTTTAGAATCACTTTGTACAAAAGTAGCATGTTAGATATAGATAGTTACAATTTCCTGTTTGATAACTAGTGTTGCTCCTTAAAATAGATATTTAACCGTTTCCTTTTTTACTTCCTTGTACTGCGTACAAAGTGGACGTTTTACTTCCTTGAATGACTACAAGGAAGTACTGTATTCGCGAAAAATTTCAGATTTCAATGGAAATATCCATTTTGACCATACCTGAATTCATTTTGACTACTTTTGGCGTGATACATACGTACGTATGTAGCTCAAAAACGATTACGCCGTAGAATGTTGAAATTTTGGATTTAGGACTGTTGTAACATCTAATTGTGCGCTTCCCCTTTTGATTGCAATCGACTGGAACAAAAGTATCAAAAAAGCCCAAAATCCAAATTTCTTGGATTTTGGGCTTTTTATTAACTGCAGTAATAAGCCCTCATTAAGAGCTTTTCAACGATGTGTAATAAGTGGTTCTTATTTTCATCGGTTCCAGAGTAATAGCCAAATAAAATTGTAATTAATCGAATATTTGGATCTTACAAATGGAAGGCACATCGGTTCGAATCAGATTTTATCTCCTTTTGTTTTTTTTTAACTTTTTTAATTTAAAAATATTGATTTATTAATAATTATTAACCCGTGATTGAAAAAAAAAATTACAATAATTAACAGTTCAATAATAATAAAAAAATAATATATAAAAAGAATCGTAATTATTAGTGAAATAAAATGTTATGTTCTTTTAAAAATGTGTACATGTAATTTAATAGGCGTACAAGGAAGTCACGTGGTGTCCACATCAGATTTTTCTGTAATGTGAACGAACCTTCAGTGTTAGACAACGATCTAGGTGAATACCTAGACACCGTACAGTTTCAGCGAACGGGTTGTAAGCTATATTTAAATGGATTCCCGGGCAATTACCTCTTCTCATCGGGAATGTCATGCGAGTCGATTTCGCTTGATTGACTTTTATTTTCCATTTCCTCAACCGTTAGGCTAGGTCTAACCAGATTTCAACTTAGTCGAGACTTTTGGTTAGCTGGCATCTCTCCCGCCACCACCCCATTCGATCGCCCTAGAGCATAGACCAGATGTTCCGTGCCAAAAAACGGCTCCTGTGCCTCTGAAACAGATTTGCGACCTCGTTATTCCTAATGCTCCTAGTGAGCTCCTATCTTGCGTGAGCGGTTAAGCTGGGTGCCGTATAGCACCCGCTTACGTATCCCTACCGCTCACTTGTCAAATTAAAACTAGATCGGGGAGGCGCACCCCTTGTTACAAATTAAAACTAAATATGTTACAAGTTAAAAAGACGGCAATTTAAGCCGCCACGCCTCGGTCGCTGTCAGCCAGCTAGTGCCTGTCCACCATTTAAAGCGCTTGGAGCTTTTACTGGCTGGTGGCCAGCCATTATTTCGGATAAGGACTTCCCACAGCTCCGCTAAAGGAATCAATAAATCCCATTTCAATTTAAAATCTAACGATGACGGTTGAACATCGCAACCTCATCGAGGAACCCCCACACGGTCCGACAATGCGGCTCTCGCCACATCGACTCGCCGTTTATGAGCGGCCAGTTTTCCCCCTGACCTCTTAGTTCCAGGGTGGCCCGGTCTCTGGCCCCCCCAAGAGCAGGGCAGTCGAACATAAGATGTTCGTTCGACTGGACCTCCCCCCAGACACACAACTCATCAGCCGCTAGGCGAAACCTAAACAGATATTGCATCAAATTCACATGGTTGGTGAGGACTTGGGCACCCGACGCCCTTAAAAATGAATTCGAGGCATACCATCCCCCCAGATCCTGTATAAATCTATACAGGGATCTTCCCTTATTCGTGGTGTGCCATTCATGCTGCCATGCATCCATCGCGAGGCTCCATAGCCTCTTCCGCAGGCGGGAAATGGGCAACTGAACGAAATTTGGACCCGGTGCATTGTGATAGTCGTTCCGCTCCGGTTCTAGCCCGGCTCGATACCGCATCCCAAATACCTCGGTTTCCCGACCTCTTCTCAACTTCCTCATGGCTGCTCGAACTTTCACCACTAAGTCGATTGGGAGAGCCTTTCCCAATATGGTGGTAGCCTCGTAGGAGGTTGTTTTAAAAACACCAGTGCATACTATTAAGGCTCTGCGCTGGGCACTCCTTAAATTTTGAAGCAGTGCTCTATTTCTATCCAACCTATGCGCCCAGACTGGCGCCGCGTATGCGATCATACTCTCGAAGACACCTCGGTACACCAAGTACATTTGGCGACCCGACAGCCCGTAGTCTTTCCGAGCAATCCTTCTAAGTTTGTGCATCACAGAGACAGCGTCCGCCGCAACTTGCTTAATGTGGTTGCTAAAAAGCAACTTATCATCAAACAAAACACCTAGGTACTTATTAACCCTTACTCGGCTGATTACAAAGCCTTTTTATTTAATGTGGGGGTTTCGTTAGTCGAGACTCGAGTTAGATCATCAGCGACAGCCACAATTATCATATTGTCGGCAAACAATGCAATAGTAGTATTGTCTTTGATTAGAACCTCCGCAGTCAAGATTGGAGTAGAGGATAGGTTCCAACACTGAGCTCTGAGGAACACCCGCTAACTCATCCTTAAATTAATCTTAGAGAAGTGTCCGTCCAAAAAATTAGGCGATATTAATTAAAAAAGTCGAGATAGATTCGTTTTTTCAAAATTAAATAATTTTAAATACTTTGAATTAAATTCATTATTTCCCTAAGCCGTGGAAAAGAATCCTGAGATGCCAGAATGTGGGCCGACGCGGATTATCGGGTTGACGTCTGCAGAACTGTAAACGATCCTCATATTTGATTACACTAAGAGGTAAACAAAGCTCTAGATTTTCACGTTACAAAAAACATAAGCATTTGTATTTCTAAATGTAAGGAGGAGAATTTCCTTTAAATCCTTGAAGTTCTTTTTCAGACTGCCGATGTATTAATTTAGCTGCCGTTTTTTATCGTTATCTTTTATTTTACTATATATTTAATTTGTACTTAATTATTTCCAGCAGAATGTATGTTCAGTTGAGACTGTCACATCCGAAAAGTGCTTCATTAGCAAAAAAACGTCATGGCATTTGAAAAATCGTTAAATGAAATCGGTAGAGTGATAAATAAGGATTAGATAGATGAACGACGTGTTAGAATATCAAATTTTTATCGACATCGGTTATTTTTGTTATAGGTTTATAAATTTTGCTTTTCCTAAAATATTCTGAAAAACTGTGATTTTTTCTATTTTCACGAAAATAAAAAGAAAACGGAAAATGAGATGCCAATGTTTTCTTTTATATGTTTTAGGAGAAAAAATTGATGATTTTTTTTGTGAAATAATTACATTTTTTCTAGTCTTTTTTTTAAAGAAGCAGTAACACAGTAAAATTACCTGCTAATTTATATGACGCTCAATGTTCGGGTTTCTCCGGGCGATTCAACAAGGACTTCACAACTTTAAAAGGATATAAACGTTTATTTATATAATTTACAGATTCAGTTGAGGTCTCGTTTCATAAAAAACACATCGAGTTTTGACTCGCGTATTCATTAGCATCGAATTTGGCCACCAGTGTCGTTAAAGTGGACATATTTACTTATGCGGAACGTGCTCGCTATGTGTTTTGGTTTAACGATTTGCAGTCAGCAACTGCAGTTCAACGTAATTTTCGTAAAGAGTACTCAAGGGAGCCTCCTTACGAGGCGTACAATTTATTCTTGGCACCAAACCTTCGTTGAGACAGGTTGTTTTGTTAAACATACAAAATCAACAGGACGCCCACGTGTCCTTGAAGCTGCTGTGCAACAACTCAGAGAAAACTTTCCACGTAGTCCGAAGAAATCGGACGATGATGAACACCATTACTATCGATCGGCAAGACGGAGCAACACCTCACTATCGCTTACAAATCCGAGATTTTCTTGATACTCGATTTTCAGGTAGATGGATCCGTGTTGAAGGTCCTTTCTTTCTTTTCCCTGTTTAGCCTCCGGTAATTACCGTTCAGATAATACTTCAGAGGATAATATGTACGAGTGTAAATGAAGTGTAGTCTTGAACAGTCTCAGTTCGACAGTTCCTGAGATATGTGGTTAATTGAAACCCGACCACCAAAGAACACCGGTCTCCACGATCTAGTATTCAAATCCATGTAAAAATAACAGCCTTTACTAGGACTTGAACGCTGGAACTCTCGACTTCCAAACCGGCTGATTTGGGAAAACGCGTTCAACTAGACCGACCCGGTGGGTTACGGTTTTGAAGGTCCATCGCGTGGCCACCTCACTCCCCAGATTTGACCCTACTAGATTTTTCTTGTAGGGTTTCATTAAAGATCGGGTTTATGTATCGCTTTTGCCGGCTTATTTTGTTTAGCTAAGAATTGGAATTCATACCGTACCTGCACAGGTAACGCCCGACTTGCTATATTTACAATTTGTTGCTAAAAAAAATCGCTATAGTCTGGAATGAAATCGACTTCAAGAGTGATGTATCTAGCGTTACAAATAGAAGCCATATCGAACCAAAGCGAATGTTTGGTAACAAAGTTGATACGTTTTTCTATGAAATGAGATCTCTACCGAATATGAAAGTTATCTCGATAAATTTTTACGAGCTTTTAAAATTATGAAATCCTTTTTGAATCACTCGATACTTTAAGATGAGCTTCATTTCGAAGATCAGTGATGACGGGACTGTTTTTATATATTTCGTGAAAAAATTCTTATGGAAGAAAGTTTTAGTGTATTTTTCAATATAAAAGAAAATAATAAATCTAGTTAGAATCGAATCTGTCATTATTTGTTGATATTTTAACAAATTTGAATCCGTATTGTTATAGCCACCCACTTCACAAATATACGTTAACATATACAATCGTAAATCAGTAGGAAATGTATATTTTTTTAATATTTATTTTTTCACAATATTTTTTTTTTGTTATTTTATATTAATTGAATTAAACATTCACTGCAGTAGATGTTATGTAAGTTAAGATTATAAAAAAAAATGTTGCTTAGAGGGTTTTTTTATAATTAGATTCGTACATTGATTCTGAAAAACAAATTGTAAATTTTTTATTCTGTCATATGTTCGTCACGTTTTCTGATTAGATTTGTATAATTTCTACGTAAGATTTTTATGATGTTAATTTTCTGTAGCGAACTTCTCTATCATTAACGGATATTAGTGTTACTATACTTATTACCGGATAATTGATGATAATTTCATTATAATTGACAATATGTATTTTAAATTATAATTATAGTGAACGTGTTAATTGCATTAACATATATGCGCGCGTACGATCACGCAATCGTATAATAAACTGTTTTTTATACGTAATATAATATAAAGAAGAAAAAATTATAAGTTTTCATTTCTACTTCCTTGTACGAAGTAAAGGAAATATTGTGATCGCGAAAAATTACGGTTTTCAGATTTCAACGGGAATATCCATTTTGACCATCCCCGAATCCATTTTGACTAGTTTGGGCGTGACGTTTGCACGTATGTAGATATTTGGCGTAACTCAAAAACGATTAGCCGTAGGATGTTGAAATTTTGGATTTAGGACTGTTTTAACATCTAGTTGTGCACCTCCCCTTCTGATTGCAATCGACTGGACCAAAAGTGTCCTAAAAAAGCTCATAATCCAAAAAACTTTGATCTTGGAATATCTCTTAACTGGAGTAATTAGCCCTCATCGAGAGCTTTTCAACGATATATAATATGGTTCTTATTTTCATCGGTTGGAGAGGTATAGCCAAATGAAATTTTAATTAATAAAATATTTGGATCTTATAAGGGGAAAGCACATCGGTTCGAATCAGACTTTCATCTCTTTATAAAAAAAATTAGTCTAGAGGATTTTTTGTTGAAATGTGGCGAAGAAAAGTCCTCGTGGCCGAGCGCGTGACTTACTCTCTACCTGTAGCTTTGTAGGGGATGATTCGATCGACGGTGTTCAAAGGGTGGCAAAGTTATAAAAGCTGAAGGTAAAAGCCGAATTTAAAAATCACCGATGTAATAAATGTCGAGGCATTTACATCGGTGGCAACCCGACGAGACCTGGCTTATTACTGTGAGATGTGAAAAGTTAGAGGGCGAAAGACATTCCCCCGTTAAAGCCATCAGGACTATGAACGGGGGGGGGGGTCTTCCCCTACGGGGTTGGGATGTCATTATAATCGGATCGCCATTTAATGAGCCAGAAATCCAATTATTCTGTGTTTTAATGATGACAAATCGCTAATTAAATATAAATTAATTATACTTATGTTTGGAATATCATATATCTTAAACGATTAGTTCTCTTTAATTTTGTTTAACGCGGCCCGTCGGTATGTATAATATATAGAATTATATTTATAATTTATAAAACCGCTCACCGATCATTATCTATAGAAATATATTATTTTTTTGTTTATATATTGTTGGTAAACGGTTTTATAAATTATAATTCTGTAGGTTTTCTTTTGTTATCGAAACGACTAATAATTTTATTAAATAAGATTTCAAATGAAAGAAAATTTTTTTATTTCATTTTATCGTAACAAATTTGACTATCATTATTTGTTTGTTTTTCATTCATATTATTGAAATTTTTACGTTGCGTGCATATTTTACGCGATTGTTATATAATCTATTGTGATATTTGTATTAAACTAAGGAAGCGTTTAATCAATAATAAAATTTATGATTAATTAACGAATAAATAGATGATTTCTCTTTTTTAAAACGATTTAATTAGGACATTATGAAGTGCTTTTACTTGAATATGTTATATCTTATGATAGCGAATTGACCGATATCTTATCAATGACTCGAGTAAAGTTCTCGTTTATCTATCTTTTCCCTTCCCTCCCCCTACCCCTCCGACCACTTGTTACTATATACTACTACAAGGACGAACCTCCTTCTCGAACGTAATTAAAGTATAATCTTCAAAATAATAATAATAATAATATTAAACATACCAGTATATTACTTCAAAGATAACGCTTCTTATACCGTAAATGAATAAACCTCAGGAAACATTTACCGACCGTGTATTATTTGTATATTATTTTATAATATTTACACTATTGCTATTTTTTGTCTATTTTAAATATAAATTTTTAGAAAATATTTTTACTATTTTTTTCGTTATATGTCCTTGAGACTTAGATATTTTTGATTTTTAAAAGGGTCCTTGACCTATATTTATTACATGAATTTTGAATAATATCTTATTTTGCGTCGTGGAATATCTAAATTTCTCTCAAAATTTAACCTATAATTATTATTATCGGTATTTATTAGTAACGAACGAATAATGCATTTAGTTAGATGCGTATTATTTCATTATTATTAGTAAACGGTGGTCGCTGACTGAATTAATTTCTTTCTAAATGTTTTTCCTTGCGTTATTAAAAATAAAGTGAAAATATGTGTTACATTAATAGGTCTCTTAGCCTCTTAAAGTAGAAATATTTAAATAAAGATAATTAAAGAGTATATCGATCATTTTTAATTCTCAGCTACAGTGAAGCGTATTTTTTTCCCTTTTAGTTTTCCTTTTGGATCGTGATATATCACTGAATATTTTTACAACGGTTACAAGTTATTTGTTTTCGATTTAAACTTTGTCCCGTCTTGAAAATCAGTGAAAGTAAATAACAAAAATTCGATACATTTGAAATTTTATTACAGAAAAGGGGAGATGCGATTTAGGCTGCCAAATAAATACGATATATTTGATACGTATAGGATATATTTATCCAGTACATCACGCAGTGTCATTACGTACGGCACAAAACTGGTCCCCGCTTTTTTAGGCAGGGCTCGGGGTCCGGGCTTCCGCGGTTTCGGTTAGTTAGTTTGAGGGAATAATGTTAGGTTGGACGTGAAGATGTCCGTTTGAAGCCTATGCGAAGGCAAAATTTGATTTGTATTTTACCGATGCAAATGTCTGCCGAGGCATTTACATCGGCGGCATCCCGACCGAGGCTTGGCTGATGATTGAGATGTAATCTGTTAAAGGGTTTAAAGACGACCTCCGGTAAAGCTCCTCAGGGCTCAGAACCCCGAGCCTTGAGGAGCGACCTCAGGCGATGTGGCGACCGGTAACGTCACAAGGTGGGCGTCTTCCCCCTACGGGGTTGGGATGGTCCGCGCTTTTTCAGTCTGGAAATTTTGATGCACCTTTCTCCGATCGGCCGGAAAAAGTCTTTGAAATCACTGGAAAAAATTGAGCAACACCCGGACACATGTTTGTTATATCATTAACGAACTAAACATCGACCTTAAAATAGTTTTAACATTTTGAAAGGCTGAATATAATAAATGTCGATGTTTGGGTGCCGCGTGATTTATTACTTCCACCCACGAATCGTTGCTAAAACGGAAGGAAATCAAACCGTTTTTGAATCGGTTCATTGGAAATGATGAAAAATGGATCGCGTACGACAGTAGTAATATACAAAAAAAATTGTGATCTAAACAAACTGAAGCACTTCAAACGGTGGCAAAGACAGAATTGACCTCAAGAATAGCGATGCCGTATGTGTAAGGTGAAATCGGAATCGGTTTGTTTAGTTTTTCTCCCGCCACCACCCAATTCGGTCGCCCTAAAGCATAAGACCGAATGTCTGTGCCACAAACGGCTACTGAGCCTCGAAACAGTTTAGCGACCGGTGTCCTAAATAGCTCCTAGAGTTTAACTAACAGCGTGAGCGGACTAAGCGCGTTGCCATACACCACCGACTTACGTGTCCCAACCGCTCATTTGTCATATATTTACTGAAATGGGGAGGTGGAATCGGAAAATAATTGTTCATTACGAGCTGCTGGCGCCCGGTAAAACTATCGATTTTAACTTCTACTGCCATCGAGTGGAAAAATTACGTCAAACAGTAGACAGATAAAACGATCAGAATTGATCGATAGGAAAGGTGTCGTCTTCCATCGCAACATAGCGAAATCCCACACATCATTTTTGACCCTCGAAATTTGAGAGAACACGGCCGGGAAGTTCTGATGCATACATCCTTTGTTTTAATCTCTACAAAACTCTTTTAATGGAATAAAATTGCGCTTTAAAAAAGGCTTGTGAAAATCACAGCTTTTGCCCAGAAAAGACATTAGTTTTACGATTATAGGATTATAATTTTACTTGAAAAAATGGCAAAAGGTGGTCGATCAAAACGGCACATATTTGGTTTAACAAACTTCATTTGAGATATAAAAAAAAACTTTTTTACTTACAAATTAAAATATGAGAAAAGGTTTTCCCCAGTTCTTAAATTATAAGCAGGGCAAATAAAATACGGATTTATATACCCTAATTTTCCTGTTTCAATTAAATAAATATGGAATGGAATGGAATGCAAAGTTGGCAGGAGTTTATAGATTCTCCCTACGGATCGCAGAACCTGGACAGGGTCCCTTGCTGCTGGATGATTCAATCGGGCGTGTTTTTAAAAGGTTTATTTTAAGTGACGGGTCTAATTTTTCAAGTTTTGTCTTATTTATTATTTAGTATTTTTAAGAACGGATTTAATTGCATTCCAATCCGTTGTTAAACCGGCGTTATCGAACCCATTTTTATGGGCCGACCGCGGAAGGCTAGGCTTTTGCAACCTGTCCTCCCGACGTAATTCCCCTTTAGACCGTCTACTGAAGTCCTTTCGGTGCTAACGCTTCATAGGCTAGCAGGAATACGCCACAACGGGGCACTAACTATATGGAGGGAGCAATGCGCCCCCTTCTCCGGAGGAGTCGCAATTGCTGGTTTAAGTTAATTTACATGTAAATTTTAAAGGAGAGGTTAGGTAGAAGTTCTTCATCCACTTCTGTTACGGCTGCCTTTCAGAACGCATCTCTGCTGGGCTCTTTTCCGGACTCCAGTCCGTGATGTTGGGACGAGTAAATAAATATAATTTTTATATATTAGAAATAACGTTTTTAAATTTTTCTAGATTTTAATAAAGTTATTTTCAAGTACAGATCTAAATTTGTTATTAAATTGAGGTTGAGATTACTGAAAGGAGTACGTTTGTTAAATTAGCCGAATGAAAAAAAAATTATTTAATTTCTTATTTTATTCTTTGTATTATTTTTATCTCACCTTGTACTCGCTTACATGGTTTTAAAATTTTCTGACTTCCTTATTCGTATGACGTCATATATCTGGCTACATTAATGAACAAAATGGATATTACAACCTTATGAAAATTTTCAG
The DNA here is from genome assembly GCF_047948215.1 of Lycorma delicatula. Taxonomy (NCBI): domain Eukaryota; kingdom Metazoa; phylum Arthropoda; class Insecta; order Hemiptera; family Fulgoridae; genus Lycorma; species Lycorma delicatula. The sequence goes on along the minus strand of NC_134457.1, from coordinate 2,712,860 downwards.
ACAAATGATGCAATAAAAATTATTTTTGTTATTTCGTACTTGTTATAGGGGAAAAATACAATAATAATAATAATAATAATAACAAAAAGAGTTATAAAAAAGCTATTAGATAAGACCTTACTCGAGTGGTGCATACCGTTTAATAGTTGTGAAAAGTTCGGAAACATAAAGCCATGTTTTAAATAAATCGTACCGCTAGCAATTAATAAATATTTTGTTTCTTTATTCAGTACTTATAATGAATTAATTAATTTATTAAATAAAGTGATTTTACGATATATAATTCGGTAAGTAGTAGCGGCAATTTAAAATTAATGTAATTGTACTAGTAACTCTGATATCGGCCTTTAAATCAAATTTATATTAACATTAAAAATGAATTAAGTAACTTAAACGTTATCATTATATAACGGAATATGTATAGATAAAATAATGGAACAGAAGATTCTAAGTAAACGTAAATTTATTTGTATTATCTTTGTTTGTTTGTGTGTGTGTGTGTGTGTGTGTGTGTGCACGCGCCCCAACCACGCGGACGTATTTGTTGTATGCATATCTAAATTTATGGCACACGAGCTTTCCATTAATGTCTTTTGATTTTATATTATTATTTTTATTACCTGCTTAAAATCAATGAAACAACGACGCTAAAAAATATTTTTAAAGAATTCTGAATTCTGAAAATACCTTATTCTGAGATTTTTTATAATTTATATTCATAAATATGTATTTGAATTTCATATACAATAATTACACTGATAAACATAGTTTTTTTTCCTAACATGCGATACATGACTTTAATCTGTTTTTTGATGCTGAAAACGAATATGAACACAGAATCTTTCTATCCCCCACCATCTTTAAAAAATATTTAAATTTTAATTAAAGGAATTTTTTCATTTTTCAACTTGTAGTTAGCATTTTAAGCTCCTATATTGTGTTTTGTTAGCTCATTTTTTATTGTTTAACTTTGTTAACGTAATTTGTAAGCTATACGTAAACAATACCAGAAAAAAAAATAACAATAAAAAAAATAATTAAATCATGTCATAGTCGTCACATTTTACGACATCATATCTAATACTGAAGAGTGAGCCAAGATTAATCATGTCTGTGCAGGTCAAATCGTCAAGCTGAAAACACAGCCGTGTTGTTTCTATTAAGCTCTGGACTTAGGAATGAATTAATTTTGTTCGGTTAAGTTTGTTAACTGTGCAGTGTCATAATGCCTCGAAATTGTGTAAATGATGCGGATGCCTTTTGTTATGTATATGATGAGTTTACCGTAAAATCAAATAAAAAAACTTTACATCTTTAATTAAAAAAGCATATCGTTTGTACTTTCAGTGTAAAATAGGTGATCAGGATAAGACGTAGGCTCCTCGTATAGTATGCGCTAATTTTTCTATATATTTAAGAGGATGGCTGAAAGGTACACGGAAGGCTTTGCCATTTGGTGTACCTATGTTTTGGCGTGACCCAAAGGATCATGTAACCGATTGTTACTTTTGTTTAACAACTGTGTCTGGAATTTCTAAAAAATCTAAACATACTGTAAAATATCCTTCATTGCAATCTCCAATCAGGCCTGTACTTCACAGTGAAATTATTCCAGCTCCTGAGCCACCTGTGAATGAATGTTTCGAAACCAGGCAGTACTGAAGAAGACAACAATAATTTTGATTTTGAATTATCTTCCAATAAGCCGCATCTTATATCATAAGGTGAACTAAATGACTCGGTTAGGGATTTAAATTTATCAGAAAATCAAGCTGAATTGTTAGGATCAAGACTGCAAGGTGGAATTTACTTCAAAAAAATACAAAAATCTTGGGTTTTCGAAGCCGACAAAAAGAACTTTCCCAGTACTTTATTGATGAAAATAATTTGGTTTATTTCCCAAATATTGATGAGCTTATGTTGCACTTAGGACAAGTTCATAAACCTGAGGACTAGCGCCTTTTCATAGATTCATCCAAGTATAGTTTAACAGCGGTTATACTATACAACGGTAACAAATATCCTTCGATACCAATCGCTTATGGCATTAATTTGAAAGAGACAAAGGATGTGATGAAAGACGTTCTTGAAAAAAAAATTATAAAAACATAGCTGCAATATATGTTATGATTTGAAAGTTATCTATTTTGTTAGGCGTGCAGTTAGGCTGTACCAAGTACATGTGTGTTCTTTGCGAATGGGACAGCCGAGCTCGGAATAAACATTATGTTATCAAGGAGTGGAAGAAACGAGACAACTTCACTCCAAATGGGAAAAATATCATTCATGAGCCCTTAGTTGAACCCAAAAAAATATTTTTACCCCCTCTCCATATCAAGCTAGGACTAATGAAAAATTCTGTAAAAGCAATGAAGAAGGAAAGTCGCGGATTTTTGTACACCAGGCAGAAATTTCCGAATGTAAGTGAAGAAAAAGTTAAAGAAGGAATATTTGTTGGTCCTCAAGTAAAAGAATCGGTCAAAGATGATGTATTTAACTCGGTTTTAAATAATATAGAAAGTGCAGGTTGGGCTTCACGTGAAGACGTTTGCAAAAGTTTTCTCGGCAAACAAAAATCCGACAATTACTACGATATTGTTAATGAACTTGTTACTTCTTACAGAGCTATGGGATGTAATACGTCTTTGAAAATACATTTCCTCCGCTCGCATGTGGATTTTTTCCCGGACAACCTCGGAAATGTAAGTGACGAAGACGGTGAACGTTTCTATCAAGACCTTTCGGTGATGGAAAACCGATCTAAAGGGAAATGGAATACTAGGGTTGTGCCTGAGGCTATATTTATAAAAGAAAAGCATCGGCGAAATCATTCTAACACAGGTACGGTCGTGCAAAATTATAAATTTTACAGATCTTAACTATATTTTCCCTTAATTTTTTTGAAGTGTAATTTATTTAAAACTAAGGGTGATAGAAAAATTGTATTTAAAGATTCGTAATGTACGCAAAAAAGCAATTCAAAAAACGCTATCACGCTTACAGAAATGTTAATTTTTTTTTCTTGTCTCAGTGTTATTAATATAAAGAAACCGTTAAATAACTTTTCAAGAGTTAAAGGCAGTTACTTTATACAGATTTGATTAGTAGATCGTGGACACCGCGTTATTTGACGGTTGGGTTTCAATTAACAACACATCTCAGGAACGGTCTACGTAAGATCGTACAAGACTACACTTCATTTACATTCACACATATCATCCTCTGAAGTAATACCTTACGGTGGTTCCGGAATCTAAACGGAAAAAGAAATTAAACGTAAAAAATCTAAATACAACAAATGCTCCTTCCTAAAAATCGTAAGTTTTTTTCGGTACGATACCGTTAATTCCCCGAGCCCCGAGGGCCTTCGTATGAGGCAGCTAATAAAATTTAACGAAAACGGTAGTGTTTTGTCTAAACAAAATTTTTGATTTATAAATTTAATTAGATATTTTTTTTGTTGGAAGAACCCGTACTCTTCACGATACATTAATCGACTGTAGAATTCTTCGAAAATTGTACAGTACGCTCTGCGTTGACAGTCAGGTAGTAAAATATTAGGTCCGTTTTACGATTACCAGTAATATACCGATTTTCTCTTCCTGAAGTAGACGGTCAAACATCCGTTGAGTTTTCAATTACCACTAAACGGTAGTTACCGGAGGCAAAACAGGAAAAAGAAAAAAAGGTACCTGGTTCTGTGCCGATTAACGTCCCCAGATAAAGGAAAATGTACCTCGTCTGAAATGAAATACAGTATCGGGTCTATTTCTCCATCCGCAATGCTATCGAGAAACCGGTGGCAGTAATTAAGACGTTTTCGTTTGTTTGTTTTTTTAAGCCGTTACACTATACGGTTTCATATTTAAATCGCTAAAAATCGTAAGGAAAGATATATGCGAGTGTTTTACACCGATTTCTCGTAATAACTTACGAATAAAAATTTTGGACCGGCAGAAATTCTTCTTCGAATATCGGCTTTGGCCTCTTGTATCTACTATATAGCTCATCGAACCGTAAGAGTTTACAACCGATGACAGTAGGTGAGAGTATTAACACATACGACCGATAGGGGCGCTAGTAGTAGCGTTAACGTGGCGCTCAAATAAATCCAGCTCGGTTCAGTTTTACGTTGCTTTTACTGTACAACACGATTTTTTATAACTTCTTTGGAAAATCAAAAAGGAACTGTAAGTGACGGTACGGGAAACTCAGAATTTGGAGATTCGGGTGATTACATTCGGCTATTGTAGATTTCGTAACGGTCTTCCTTGTTTCTGTTTTTGTAAAAAGTATTTCTCTGAAGCCTAAATATGAATTTAGTTAATTAAATTTATTTTGATACATCAATAGATAAGCGTAACATCAAATAAAAGTAAAAAGATCTCTTGTCGAGATATCTACAAATTCTTTTATAAAATTCATCCAGTTAAAATACTAAGTTCGTTAATTTGTAATTAAAACTATTTAGCGTTTTGTGTATCATTTAATTAATTTTTAATAGTACTTTACTCGTACTATTTACATACGTTTACTATTATTGCGTACAATTATTGTAGAATAATGTATAGTATTTTGGAAAATGATAATAGTGTCATCTGGAGCAAGTTCCGTTGAATCACCAGTAAATTTTAAATTTCGTAATGACATACATATAATATTATCTGTATAATTCGAAATTGTTTGCGCAAACATAAACGGACAGAACATTGAAACAAAAGCCCTTTTATCTTTATTTCATACAAAATGCAAAGGTGGTAATATAATATACAATATGCCTTTAATGATAACCGTTAATGCACAAGTACGAAATAAGTTACGACATCGCCGAGGCTCGTGTCGTAACTTGCTTCGCAAGAGTGCAATAACGATCGTTATAAAGATTTGCGTACCTTATTTTTTCTTCGGCAAAGACAATATTGGGATTATTATTTTAAAATCGATAGAGTAAACCGTTTACGAAATAGTTTATTTAATTTAAAGAAAAAAAATACATTAAACAATACATTTCTGTGGCGATAATTAATCGACGTAAGTTCTGCCTTTTGTTTAATATCGATCGGTGTTAAAGACATTTCTTCCTCATAATTCGACGTAATTAACAAAAGGATAAACGGTATAACGTAGAAGAAGCTTAGTTACCTGTCAGTGTATTTTGAAATTAACCTCTGCTTGCTAACTACTAAATCGGATTAAAATCAAGATAAAAATACAGCCGATACGTTAAACAATACCCAGATATTTGATCAGTCAACGGTTGAAAAGAGTAGGCTTTTGTTAGGCGTTTGGTTGAACACTTGTATCGTAATGAAAATTTGATACAGGTTCCAGCCGCGTTGCTGGGGGTTGTTTCAGCTTACAGGACGGTCTCCTATGAGGCGTTGTGCGTGTTGTCTGGGGTACCACCAATAGACTTAATGGCCCTAAATAGAGTCGAGAGGACGCAAGGCCTCGAAGCAAATGAAGCAAAAGATAGACTTAGACGTAGATGGCAGGAGGACGGACCAGCCAGACCCACGAAGGAGCTGATTCCAGATCTTGCACTACGGTTAGACGGGGAACACGGTGAGTTAAATTATCATATCACGCAGTTTTTTACAGGTCATGGCAATTTCAATGAGTACCTCCATCGTGTTGGAAGAAGGCCAGGTCCAGAATGTATGTACTGTGAGAAAATTGACAATGAGAGGTGGGCAATTAAAAGGAGGAACTGTGGCATAATAGATATGAGCCCAGCAGAGGTCCTAGAGCACATGTTGAGGAGCGAAATAAACTGGAAGAAGGTTACGGAATTTATAGTAGCAGTATTAACAGAGAAGGATATAGATGAAAGGCGACTAGGTTACTAGTGTAGAATAGGGTAGGGTGGACAGCCTCGGTGGTGAGAGACGGCACGCTGAGGTGTGTCGTTCTCAATGATCCGCTGAGGACTCCAAAGGTTTAGGTAGGTTATGATAAAGAAGAAGAGTAAGAAAAGACCCGGTGCCACGTTACGGCTATTCGAGGTATGTCGTGGTTTCCAAATGGGCAAACAGAAAATCACTCAAAAGAGCTGACACCGGCGAGCCGACCTGCCATGCCGGATGTTCAGCCGGTAGGCGGAGAGGCTCGTTAGAGTTTACCAGACACTCCCCTGGGTGGCGCAATACCAACCAGTCGGACCGGCCCAAAAAAATTCGAACTTCGTAATTCAAACTTCATAATACAGCCGTAGAAAAAATAATTATTTTGGTAGCGATCCGAACGAAAAATTACGTTCGATACGTACTCGTGCTTACCAGTTTAACGGTGTTATTATGCTTTTTAATTGATTTTTTTCGCCGGTACTACATAGAACGCAACGCGATCGTTTAAAATACACATGTTTTACAGAATCCGATTAGTCGGCAGCACAAAATAATTCCTTCACGAAAAACACGATATGCTTTCTTTTTAAGTTTAATTCTTCACCGTTTAGTTTAGAGGATAAATTTATAATAAAAACTTTGATAATGAGGCAATTTTTTTGGCTTTAAACGAACGGTCGGTAGAAACATGTTTGTCTACGTAAATAATAAAAAAAAACCTTATCTAACAAGTACGTTTTCATTACTGTTTACAACTATACTAATTATTAACCTTTTAACAGTTTATGCTTCTTTTGGATTAAATATTCATTGTATATTTTAATAAATAATAATAATAACAATATTGAGCTCGCATTGTTTTATTAATTTTTGATTTATTGTTTAATAATGATAATTTTAGTAACAACAATAAATTTTAATATTATAATAAATTCAATTTTAAACGCGGATTTCGACTGATAATAAATATTAATCTTTGCTGCCAAAATATATATTTTTTTTAAACCGATATATTATTTAATATTTGTTTTTTTAAATATTCATATTGATAACGTTTTTAAGAAAATAAAAAAAAATAAAATTTATAGTCTCATCAACAATTAAAGTCACTAGTAACTTATCAGTGTAATATAACTGCACCGGTAAATGTATAGTCTTCAACAAACTCAGGCCGACCATTTCTGTTGTGGTGGGGGGATGGTTCATATCAAAATGCATTGTATTGTCATCGAAGTTACATACGTGAATCAAATTTCATTGATTTTCATACGATAGATCAAAAGATATAGCAGTTGCAAGATTTGATTATAACCGAAGCGAGTTTAATATAAGTTTATAATAATTTAAATTATTTTTAATAATTCGGCCTTCAAATGACTTATATGATGTTTTTTCAGCGGTAATAATGTTCTCGGTTAGTGAGTGCGGCTTATATTTGTGTTAACTATTTGCTCCTTATATGTACCAAAAAGTTTAATCGATTTTTGCAAAAACTTTTTTTTCCCCGGCGTATTTCACGGATAATTTTTTTTGCGCGCTTCAGTCTGTTTAACTATTATGTTACTTTACTACGAAAGTTTGCTTCTCTAAAGTTTATATCGTTTTCCCGTTGCCGATTACGTCGTAATTTTATAAAATAAAGTCGTTATGAGTTTATTATATTTTTATAATTCATCTGTGAAATAATTGAGCGATTAACCGATATGTATTAATTATAAAGGCAAAAATGAAGAAAAATTAATATAAATTGCAAGGCAATACGCTCCACGATATAAAACGAATATTGTGATTTACGGAAATACTAATAGAATTTTCTTTCGGCGTCGTCAAATCTTTAAAAAATTAACAATATTCTGCAGTTTCATAGACGCACACTCCACCTTCTGTTTTACCTTAGATCTTTTTCTTCTTCATCCAGAGCGATTAGTATTGTAGCAAAATGCTCCGTAGAGAAATTCATTGTGAACATATCAAAAAATCTGATGTGGACACCCCACGTGACTTCCTTGTACCCCTACTAAATTACATATACACACTTTTTTTTATAAATGAAAAGTAAAAAAAAAATTATTTACTGCGATATTTTTATATATATGTATATATATTTTGTTATTGAATTTATTATTTATCGTAAAAATTTGTTTACAATCGGAGATTAATAATTATTAATAAATCAGTCCATATATTTAAATTAAAAAAAAGTTAAAAAAAAAAGAAGAAATGAATTCTGATTCGAATCGATGTGTCTTCCCCTTGTAAGATCCGAATATTTCAGTAATTAAAATTTCATTTGGCTGTAACTCTGGAACCGATGAAAGTAAGCACCACTTATGATATATCGTTGAAAATCTCTCAATAAGGGCTTATTAAAATAAAATCCAAAATCCTATTTTGTTTTTGAATTTTGGGTTTTTTTGGACACTTTTTATACATTCGATATAATCAAAAGGGAAAGCGCACAACTACATGTTACGATAGTCCTAAATCTAAAATTTCAGCATCCTATGGCTAATAGTTTTTGAGTTATGCGAGATACATACGTAAGTACGTACGTCACGCCGAAACTTGTCAAAATGGATATATACGTTGAAATCTGAAAACCGACATTTTTCGCGATCACAATCCGTCCTTTATTTCGTACAAGAAAATAGAACCACCGGCCGTTTTTACCCCAGAAACCGTACCTTTATCTTTTAGCTTAATTTAAGTTGCGCCCGCGGAAGATCCTTTGACGGAAGGGATATCTATAATTTTGTATCTTAAGAGTAGATATAATCGGTTTAACTTAAGCGTTACTCATTATTTTAATGTTTTTTGAAGAATTCTGTTCTGATATGAAAAATTTAGAATACGAGAATTTCAATTTTATGTCGCGTACAAATCATATATACATATTTTCCCCCTCCCCTAATTTTTTGAAAAAGTCACTCCTGTTATACTATTGTGTTTTTTGCCGTTAATGTAAAACGTTCACCGAGAGAAAAAAAATTGTTATTATTTGCGATTTGTCTTTATATGAAATAATTTTATAGATTTCTAAATAAAGAAACTACAAAGAGAAGTCCGACCGACTTATATAGAAGAAAAGGAAATCCTGACGACAAAATGTTCAGGAACTACTCTTTTTCCACGTTTATTGAATTTTTACTTTTTATTCTGTAACGATATAATTTGATAGAAGGTTATTGTAATATCCAGCAGTAAGCTATGCGATGATACTATATCGTCTTTCATCTCATAATTTGATTTGTGAGGACAAATTGAACCGGTTTTTACCGGTACTATATCTATTTTTATAACATATTTATTTACATAAAAAGATACATCCGTATTTTATTTACGTAATAAAACGATGACTTTTCACAAAAAAAAAGGAAAATTTTACTAATAATGAAATTTTATTTTATTTTCCTTGTATTATTATTTTTGGCGTAAAACGGATATAAAAAGATTAATTTCAAAATTACGGTCGTTTATAATAAATATAATTTCATATTGATTTTTACGTATTAATAAATTAAACATTTTCCGTATAAAAAATCTTAATTATAAGATGGAAGTCGCGCGTTTTCCTTAGCTGTAATTTAAAAGATTTTATTGAAAGGTAAGATATATGTAAATATATATAGTACCTAGCGTTATTATTGGTCGTGTATGTTACTAGTGACGTCTGTTGTCTTCGGTTACATATATTTCGGTCTGTTTGTTCTTCGGTGCAGTATAAATTCATTTTTTTAAATCGTTTTATTATTCGGTCGAAAAAGCTTTTACGCTATCATCGGGAGAATATACTGAAAAAGAACTCTAGAGGTTTCAAGAACGAATATATCGTTTTTATATCGGAACACTCAAAAGTGTTTTACGCGTAATGTTGAAGCCGTAGCGATTAAGTTTAGTTTACATATCTCCAGATAGCAGGCTACGTTAAACTGTTGCGCAGATCGAGCAGTTATGATCCCGTGCTTCGGTACCGCGGCGTCACCACAAGAGAAAGCAGTGCGTGTACTGGTTCGCAGAAACAAAATCGGTCGTTGTCATACAAACAAATTATTCGTGAATCTACCGTAGAAAATTCTCCGTTTGGCAAAAGCATGTACGTTAGCGGTGTACAGGATGTACCGCTTATCTGTCTACCAAGTTTGAAAAAAATTGGTCAACGGGGTCAAGAGTTATAAGTCCAAATATAGGCCGACATAGGTAACCCACCGGATTGGTCTAGTGGTGAACGCGTATTCCCAAATCAGCCGATTTGGAAGTCGAGAGTCCTAGTTCAAGTCCTAGTAAAGCCAGTAATTTTTACACGGATTTGAATACTAGATCGTGGATACCGGTGTTCTTTGGCGGTTGGGTTTCAATTAACCGTACATCTCAGGAACGGTCGAACTGAGAATGGTACAAGAACACTTCGTTTACACCTCATACATATCATCCTCTGAAGTATTATCTGAACGTTACCGGAGGCTAAACAGGAAAAAAGAAAAAGGCCGACATACGTACTTATGCCGTCTGACAAAAATAATTATTTTGGACTTTGTAGCATTGGAGTAAGCAATCTTTTTGCAGATTATTTACAATTTATTTAAATCAATTTTTTTTTATTAAAACACTTTTTTAATGTCTCTTTAAGGCGCGAAATTTCAAACAAGAGATAAATATTAAAAATTAAAATACACGACTGGAAAAATAAACATTGCTCTTTGATATAGAATAATTACTAATTTGGGATAATTAAAGAAGTACGGGTGACAATTTTGTAGATTATAGTTTTTGTAATTTCTTTTTCTAATTTTCTAAATTGCTTATACATATATTTATTAATATAGCCTTTAACATTCCCGGTAACGTAAGAATTCCAAGTCGGGGTCATGCATCTCAACGGTTCAGCCGTTGAGCTGCTTCGGTGAAGAAAACACACATAAAATACATTACATTCCTTTTTTGCAGTTCTGTAATAAATTATTAGAGTATAAATCACAGCGAGTATTTTGTGAAACTAAATTAAATATATAATTTGTTTTTGAAAGGTGTAAATTTATTGTATTAAAAACAGCCGTTTTTAATTTTTACAAATTCATAAAATCTTTTTTTTTAAGTTAGTTATTAGGAAAAGTTGCTCTTTTTTAATTTCGTAGACTTTATTAAATGAATTTTCTCAGAATAAAGTTTTCTACACGTTTTGATAAAGAAATTTACGCATTTTTTTAGTCATTTAGTACTTCAAACCTGAAGATTTTTTCGTCATCGAATTTTTCTGTTTTACATTGGATATCGATAAAACTATGGAAAATACAGTACTTGGGTCTGTTTTATTCGATATTTTAGGTTCAAAAAACATTAGAGACCATCAAGTTTACCCCTAATATACTGAAAATTTAACCGGGGAAACTGAAATCCGCGCGAAACTTTTCGCTATCCGTAGCTCGATAACAAAGCGTTTTCGGATATATATTTGTGTGGACTTTTATCCTTATTTCAAGCTCTAGAATCAGTTGTAGATTATTTTCCTTTCCTTTTGAATCACCTACACACACACACACACACACACACACACACACACATATATAGTCTATGACACTTCCGGAAACGTAAGGATTCCAACGCGGAATCTAAATCGGTTCAGCCGTTGAGCTGCTACGGTTGAACAAACATACATATATACACCCCTAATACATTACACTCCTTTTTAAGCAGTCGTGTAGAGGCCAATTTTTTTAGATTTTTGTTTTTTTACCTATCTGTATACGTAGCTGCAACAGCATAATTATCGCTATAACCGGTAAAGTAATATATATTAATTTTTGCTGGATTTAGAATTTGAGTCTCATAGAATTATAGAAAACATCGACCGTACTTTATCTTTAACATTCGTTAAATTTGATTTTAATACGTCTACTGATCAATATAAATTTTGTTGTTAAATTTTTATATTATTTCGTTAAATACAATATATAATTTTATCCTTTTATTTCGATATGAGGTTAAAGACAGAGAAGAATAGCCTTTTATTTTTATAAAACCGCATTTACTTTTGCTTCTTTTCTACTCTTTCAGAATCTGTTCGCGCTTGACAAGTGGAGTGTTTTTAATGGTATATTGTCCATAATGTAGAAGTAGGTCAACCGGCATTTTAATTACAAATATCAAACTTAATTATAATTAATCCGGTCAGGAATTTATTGGAGCTTAATGATTCTAACAGTCTTCTAAGTGTGAAATCTTGTATAATAAAACGTCGTCCATTAATAATGCGTGTGGGTTGTACGAGCATATCAATGTAATATTTTACCGTGATATATATATATATACTAAATAATCAGTTAGATATGCAGTTTATATTTTACATTTATTTATTAGTCGCAAGTTTTATTAGTTAACCGATAATAAATATTATATTGCGTATTATTTCATATTTTTATTATCATCGTAAGGCAGGTCCCTCGTACAATGTTCATCTACATAGTCGTCTAACCTTTGCTATATATGTAAGATCCTTATATATTCTACTCCCTTTTAGAACGTCTGTAATTCTTAATCTTTAAGTTTGTTTATTTCCATCTTAATGAATCTTCTATCGAACCCTTCTACTTTAATAATTATGTCAGCCGATTATCTCTCCTATCCTCAATCGTTCTTATTAAGGGTCTATTCTTGTTCCTTCTCTTCGTTACCGTATTTTTCTTTTCCGTATAATTTTGTTTGATCCCCTCCATGCCCGATTTCAAATATCTCCGGCGTTTCTTTTGTCCTTTTTCTTAGTTTCTACGCTTCGCATTATATTTATAACGGGGTCTTTCGGAAAACGGCATGACCCAGAAACAAACAGCGACCAAATAAGTATGATATTTGTAAAGTATAATCCTTTAGACGTCGTGCTTCGAAGTTTTCAGAGATGCACTTTTAGTAGCTTTTTTTTTTTGAATAGATTAAAGCAAACAAGTTTTGACATTTCCTGAAAAAAAAAAAAGAACGGATAAAATTTAAGTTCAAGCTGTTACAAATTATATTGTTTTAAAAGGTTAATCCTGGCAGACAAAAAAAGAGTTAGATTACGCTTTAAAGAATTCTTCCTCTTCATTTTCGACGGTAAAAAGTAGGCTACTACTATTTTCGTTTCACCGGTAATCCTGGAGCGTGTTTTAGGTTTCTCCATTTCACGGAAGAGCTAAAGAAGTAAGCCCTGAACGTAAATCCTACAAGCCTGGAGATAATACAGTAGCAGTTCTATCGCATGATCTCTCGGGAAAAAAACCCGGTAACGAAAATAGGTATATGATTCTTCAAAACAATACGATTTAGTATTGAGTGCGTATTCATAATTCTACACTAAATATCAGGTTATCTAAAAAAAGGTATTGCGCCTTTGGAGGCCAAAATTAAGAATATTATTGGTAAATAACTTTATGAGACCGCATTTGCACAATTTTTTCGATACTCTTCTGCGATTTTTTCGGCAACACCATAATCCCGTCGCTATAAAAATTATGTCGTTTCTGGTCAAAACATTGCGACGCGTGGTTTTCGCATGCCTCTTTTGAAACTAACATAATACCGTTAGGAGAATATTCTGCAGCGGCCGAAACAAACGATAATCTGACGGTGCCAGGTCCGGGCTTTACGGTAGATTCATTGAAACCTCCCGATCAAGTTCTCTCAATTTCTTACGGGTCGTTAAAGACGTATGCGGTCTGGCGTTTACGGCGCTGTATACAATATCCTTTCTTTTGACCGGTTCAGGCCGTTTCTTTTGAATTTCTAGGTTCAATCGCGCTAATTGTCGACAGTACAGTTCTTGGGTCTATCGTTCCGCCTGGCGGCAGCAGCTCGTAATGCACGATGTCCTTCCGATTCCGACAAATGCACAGCATAACCTTCCTGGACGGTTTGCCACAGACCGTGGAGCTTCTCCTCGCTTCGACCGCGATCTTTTTCGCGCATTGTTGTAGTAGGTTATCCGCTTTCAATCACTCGTAACCAACCGCTTCCGAAACGCCGCGATTTCGTTACGTTTCAGTAGAGATTTGCAATTAGAAATTCGACCGAGTAAATTTTTTTGAGGTAAATCATGCGGCACCCGAACGTCGTGCTTCTTTTTGTAGCCGGCTTTCTCTAATCGGTTTAACGCTATTTAGCGATGGATGTTTAGGTCATTAGCGTTGTCACGACTGTTTACATGCCGGTCTTCCTCGAGTTTTGCCAGAATACGGTAAATATATCTCGTGCGCAAAAGGCTCGGTACTTTTTAGACCATTTATTATTTGTGATTTGACAAAACGGATGTAATCGTTTGATCACAACTCCCGTGTATTTTAAATTAGTTTTTTATCCGCTGTTCGAAAAAAGGCATCGTTTTCAATTATATTTACTATTGCATTTAGAGACGATTCAGTACGAGGACCGATTACAGCTGTGCAGACGTCAAACCGATAATCCAACTCCTTCCACACTCTGGCGAGCACGACTGCAAGAATCGCTTCTACGGTTGCTGTTATTCTTTGACGAAAGCGGTGAAGGGATTACCTGCGCTAAAGACTATCGCATTCCGTCAAGTGGATTTTTTTCTCGGTATACTATGTCTGATGTAGCTGCAAAAGAAGAAACCCGTCGGCGTTAAATCGCAAATTCGCGGTGGCCGAGCGACGGGAACTTCTCTGATTATCCGGCCTTCTGGGCTTGTTGAGCACAGTCGGCACAACTTCTGCACGGTAAAATAATTGATTTGAAAGAACCAGAAAGTTTTTTCAAAAATGAATACGTAACAAGTGTAATTGCAATAGAGTGTAGCCGGTCAAGTTATGCGATTCATTCCTGGCAGTTTTTTAGAATATTCTTTCATAAATATAATTTTCTTTTTCTTTTTCATATTATAATTTTTTTTAAATACGTTATTTGTTTGGGTTTGTACGAATGAATAATATTTATTTATCAATCACCTCTTTTGAACTTTTTTTTTATGTAGCACGTGGACATTTCATGTTTGTTTCTCTTGCATACATTATATATATATATATGAGTGGATATATATATATATGTGTGTATACACACACACACACACACACACACACACACACACACACTCACACACTCACTCACTCACTCACTCACTCACTCACTCACTTGCTTAAACATTAATTAATAAACTATCGCATGCAGTTGAATTTTTTTTTTTTTTTGGAGATTTTTTTTTAACCGACCTTGTAATATGAAATATAGTTTTATTCGAATTATTTGTCGGTCATTATATAGCTGCATATATTTTTCAAGGAGAAAAAAATTATTGTCCATCATTCAGTTACTATAGCATCCTTGGCCAAAGTACATACGCTTGCTTAAATTTTTTTTATATAACAGAGCTGTTGATAGCATTATTGAGAATCAAACCGTTATTATTTATTTAAATATATGAAAAATTTAAAGAAAAATGAAATTACTTATATTTAGATAAGGAGAAACCGTTTTTCCGAACGGTCTCTATTTTGAATGAGGAACGGAACAAATTTTCATTGTCTCTAGGAAGAGAAGTCGGACAATTCTTGTTCTCCGTCGCCGGTAAGGAAAGGATTCAGTATTATCAGATCTCTTTCGGATGTAAAAGAAATAAATTCCAATCTATCTTTAAAAAACGGTTGTTGAAAAGGAATATCTACGGTCGGGTAAAACCTTCCCGCTTCACTTTTACCGCATAAAATTCTGGATTTGGAATGCCATTTAAAAAATTAAGACGAATAGCGATTCGAAATGTAAAACTCTTAAACTTATGCAAAAATAATACTCAATCGGATAGTAGTGTTGATTAGTAACAAGGATGTCCGATGGGTAGAAATATTTTGGTTTGGGTGCATGGGTGCATGGTGTGCGATATCAGAAAAAAATTGGTCGGTAAAAATTGTTGTTTTGCACTATTTTATATTGTTAATAATTTTGTTAGTTTTATAAAAGACTGAAATAAATTTTTTAAATGTTCTTATATTAAAAATTAATCGATCGATTTTTAAAAATTTTATTAAATCGTTAATCTTTTACAAAAAAGCTTTAATAATTAAGCTTTAGGAATACTTTTGTATTGTTTAATTGTTTCTAAAACTCTTCGCTGATATAATAGTTTATTTTTAAAATCTTTTAGTAACTGAAAATTATTTATTAGAGTTAAAAAATATTGTAAAATTTTAGTTGTGAATACTTTTTCTTTTTTTTAAATTTAATATAATCTACGTTAATTTATTTTTTAGAGTTGAGCCGTTTACTGGTTTTATATATATATATATTTAGCTGAAAACTGTCACGTTTAAATCTTGGCTGTGTTTTAAAATAGTAGGTTGTCTAATTAATCTAATACAATTTGCTGTAGACTTTGTCTTCCGATCGTTATGTTTTAATAAAATTAACTTAATGTGTTTAACTTTTGCATATTTGATATGGCCCCTGAATATGAAATGCGGCTAATCTTAATTTTGTGATACTTTAAAATCGAAAATTGTAATGATTTAATTAAAATGACATTTAAATCGATTACGATGATTGAGATTTAGTTTTTAAAAAGCGAGATATTCCGATAATTTTTTTTCCCGTTTTTGTGAGTTAAGGAACATGTAAAAGTTACTTTTAATAATAAAATTTTGTTTCTATTGTTAATGCGTTATGTAACTTAATGACTATTATTATTAATGGAAACATTTTGCGTAAACTCTCACAATTTTATCAATTACAGAGGTATTCAGTCACGCTTCTGATTTCATACGTATCCTTGAATGCAGTGTTGTACTTTTTAATGTAAGTAAAATGGAGTACGATATGGTATATTATGTAATTTAGTAAACGGTAAATAATTTTATATAAAATTAAATAGTGTACAGTTCTGAATAATTTGCTTTATCAAAAAAAAAAGAAAAATTAAATATTACAGGAATAATAATATCGCTTTTGATACAAATTTAATTACATGTAATTATTTAACATACATCAATTTTATTTTTTAATTTTTACTAGATATTTAATTATTCTTAATCAGCTGTAGTCCGCGGCTTTGCTTACGTGGATTTTGAATTTGTATCTTGAATAGATTTTGAAAAGAAACATTAGATTTTTGTTAAAACTTTACCGTAATTTAAAGGTAAATAATTTTTTACCGGGCATATCGGCAAATCGATCCATTTACGTTTGATCTTATCAAATTATTTCCAGCGGTCGATTTTATCCTGCGAATGTTCGTACCTTGCGCATTTTATTTAATAATGTTTAGCGTTTGCGAACGATGTTTCCTTTTAGACGAAGCCTGTGGTAAAGCGTTAGATTTCAAGTTCCTTTTTATTAAAAAGTAATTGTATTTTTGAAAAACGGCGAAATATACTAGTATATAATTTTATTTTCATAGGAGTGCGTACGTACCAATTTTCACGACCCTTCGGGTTTATATAGTTTCATGAAAAACGTTACTTTCCTTTGCCGACACCCGAATTGAATTTTTGAAAAATAGTGAAATATGTATAACTTTATTTTCAAAGGCGTCCCTGTATACCGATTTTCTCTATTAAAACACTTTCGGTTTCTAAAATGTAGAATTTTTATAAAAAGAATCGGTCTCCTTTTCATCTCGCTATAGACAAAGTTTTTCAAAATCCTTCCTTAGTGTTGCCTGCGTTATAAAACAATAAATCCTTCAAAATTCATCTTTAGATAAGCGGTTTGAGCTGTACTTTGCTGAGTCGGTCAGGTAACTGTTTCGTGCGTGAGAGTAAATGTATATGTCGCTTAAGTGTAAAGCGTTCGAAGTATGAAATTACTAACATGTATATGATGCTTGAAGTTTTTTTGTTTTGTTGTATTACAGCCGCTCTCATCCTTTATTCATTTTTTCCCAGCTACGTCCTCAGGTTTGGAGACAATACTGCAAATTTTCATGTAATTCATCTTACCGTTAAAAATACAAATTTAAAATGCCGAAACAGGTGGAGTCCATTTCATTTATGATTGGAGAATATGTAAACGAACGTTATATTTTTTTAATTTATTTATTGTTATCGCCTAGTTAAACAGGGAACAGACCGCGGAGCAGATAACTGTTGGCTACTGTTAGAGTCGTTTTACGATCTCAAACTTGCGCCGGAATAGTTCTTTACATTAATTCCTAACATAAGTAAATACGACTCGTATAACTTAGCAGGTTACAGTGCCAAGTTACTTTCTCCTCTAAATATTTTTATTACGTCATTAGAATCGTAAATCTTTTCTGCGTTAAACGTATAAAATAATACTTTTATGTCGTTTTTAGTTTTCTTTTTATAGTTATACAGATTATTAAAAAAAATAATCTGATTTTAAAAATAAACGATTTTTCAAAAGATTTTGGAAAAGTAAATTTTAGACTGTTAGAAAAAAATAACCATTGGCAAAAAAAAGTTATACGTTTTTCGTTGAATACTTATTTTTCATTCGTGATGATTACCTTTCAATTAAACGATTTTTAAAACCCCAATTATGTTTTTTTTATTTGCAAAAGAATTACATTACGTGAATTTTACGATAAATTTACTATTGTCGGAATTATCAGATTCGTCGAACAAGAATTCGACATAACAATTTCATATCAATGGATGGACAAACATTTGAAACTTTGTTAAAAATTAAAAAGCTAAACTGTAGTTCTCACGTTCATGTTATATATCAACTGACATACATCTTGCTGTAGATAGTAACTTACGAAGTGTTTAGTTATGTACAACTTATTAATTAAAAGTTGAACTAACTAATTTCTTCAGTAATTATAAACAAAAATGAATGTAAAAAAAAAAAAATACTTACTCAGTTAAAATCAAATTAACGCCAATTTTCAGACGTAATCCCCGGGTACATTTATTTTAAGATATTTATTTGCACGGCATTTCTCCCGCCACCAACCCCTTCGGTCGCCCTAAATCATAAGCCCGAATGTCTGTGCCACAAACGGCTATTGAGCCTCGAATCAGTTTAGCTACCGGTGTCCTAACTAGCTTCTAGAGCTAACCTAATCGCGTGAGCGAACTCAGCACGATACCGCTTACTTCGTGTCCCACCGCTCGCTTATCATATATTCTAAAACGGGTAGGCGCACCCCGTCAACTACCAAAATATATATGACATTGGATAAATTAAATTTATCGCGTCAAGACAGCGATTTGCTACCACGCTTAGGTCGCTGAATGCCAGCAAGTACCTGTCCAATATTAAAGCGCTTGCAGCTTTAATTCGCTGATGACCAGCCGTAACTCTCGGATAGCTTCCCGCAGCAGTGAGGTAAGAATCTTTCCCTTAAATAAAGTACTGACGCCGGTTGAAAAAAGCAACGGCATCAAGGAACACCCACACGGTCCGACAATGTGGCTCACGCCACTTTGACTTGCCGCTTATGAGTGGCCATTTTCCCCTTGACCTCTAAGTTCCAGGGTGGCATGAATTTTGACCCCCCCCTCCCCAAAGCTGGGCAGCCGAACATCATATATTCGTTCGACTGGACCTCCCCGCAGACGCACATCTCACCTGCTGTCAGGCGGAACCGAAATAAAATATTGGTTCAAATTCACGTTGTTGGAGAGCGCCTGGGCACCCGTTGTCCTTAAAAACGATGGAGAGGCATACCATCCCCCCAAGTCCTGCATAATCTATATAATCTATACAAGGACCTTCCCTTAGTCGTGCTGTGCCATTCTTGCTGTCGTGCATCCATCGCGAGGCTGTGAAGCCTCCTCCTCAGGCGGGAGATGGGCAACTGAACGAAATTTAGAACCGGTGCATTGTGATCACCGTTCCGCTCAGGTGCAGGACCTGCTCGAAACCGCATGCCAAATACCTCGGTCTCCCTGTCTCTTCGCAACTTCCACATGGCCGCCCGAACTTTTACCACTAAATCGATTGGGAGAGCCTTTCCCGATACGGTTGTTTTAAAAACATTAGTGCATACGATAAATGCTGTGCGCTGGGCACTCCTTAAATTCTGAATAAGTGCTCTATTTCTGTCCAATCTATTCGCCCTAACAGACGCAGCATAAGAGGCCATACTTTCGAAGACATTTAGGCCCGGTACATTTAGTCACTTGTCCCGTCTTCTTATGAGCTTTCTTATTCCAGTAGTAAAAAATTATTCACCTCGATGCCTGAGCCGTTCTTCTACCGCAGTCTTGACCCGTTCATTGTTATCGAACTCTATGCCTCGTAATAAATACCGATTACCGGTTTCCGTGGAAGAGCGGTAACGTATCCGCCTTTTATACGAGGTCTCGGGTTAGAATCCCGGCCAGGCGTGATAGTTCATACGCTTCAAAATTCCATTTTACGTATCCCACGTACAAGCTTCAACCTTATGTGGCGATATAAAAATCTGATGTGGACACCACATGACTTCCTTGTACGCCTATTAAGTTATACATATACATTTTTAAAGTACATAAAATTATATTTCACTAACTTTTTAATTTTTTCATATATTTTTTTCTTATCGTTATTAATGAATTATTATTTGTTGTATGTTTTTTTTTTTTTTACAATCGGAGGTTAATAGTTATTATAAGTCAATATATTTAAACTAAAAAAAAAAAGAAATGAAGTCGGATTTGAACCGATGTGCCTTCCCCTTGTAAGATTCAAATATTTCATTAATTAAAATTTTATTTGGTTATACCTCTCGAACCAATGAAAATAAATACCACTTATGATAAGTCGTTGAAAAGCTCTCAATGAGGGCTTAATACTGCAGTTAAGAAAAAGCCCAAAATCCACATATTTTGGATTTTGGGCTTTTTGGACACTTTTGGTCCAATCGATTCCCATCAAAAGAGAAGGTACAAAACTAGCTGTTACAACAGTCCTAAATCCAAAATCTCAACATCCTACGTCCAATCGTTTTGAGTTATGCGAGATACATTAGTACGCACAGACGTCACGCTGAAACTAGTCAAAATGGATTCATGGATGGTCAAAATGGATATTTCCGTTGAAATCTGAAAACCGAGGTATTTTGCGATCACAATACTTCCTGTACTTCGTACAAGGAGTATAAAACAGCGTAGAAAATAAAATTTGACGGTACAAGATTGGACGTGGCAACATCTCCCGACCCATTTTTTTAAATAGCTTCCCTAGTCTTTTGGGCGTTATCATACAGATGAATTAAGCCTTTAGAAAGACCTAGGTTATTTGCTCTTTACTGCAGGTATCACTTTATTTTCTAGCATGTTGGAGTAGTACTTTTTTGATTGCACGTTGTTTTCTCAAATAATCGCAAAAAATTGGGCCGTTAGAGATCCAAAATACCAGGTAAGTTTTGAATTTTTCTCTGTGAGAAACTGTAATATTTCCACTCCATACACTGAGGTTTGGATTCTGGCTCATACGCTCATATCTAAGAAAAGCATTACCTTGTGTTAAAAACCGTCATTTCACTTCTGTACAAATGTGAATTCGGTTGTCTGTGATTTTGAACTTACCGTCTTGGTACCAATATCGGTAATGCAGCTTATCATAGATAATGAAATGGACACTGTCCGTTCTTGCACTAGAAATTTCAGTAGTTTCCCAAATATGTATGCGTCTTTCTTTGCAAATCGAGTTTTTCAAAGCGTTAGCCGAAATTTCTATCCTAATTCCCCTACGACGAAAATCAATGACACTTGTTTTGTCTATTTAAAAGCATTGATTTTCAAACGTTTTCGCCCACCGCACAGATTGAGAATAAAAAATTTTCTAGCGCCCCCAAAATTTTTAAACTTACCATCTGTTATAAATAATTGCAATTGCTGTTTATGTTATCCGCTCTTAAAAACAGCGATTGCAATTATTTTTTTTAAGCGTGGCATATCCTGTTTCTGTTGAATTTTAATCGAGAGAAATTTAAACGCATATTTAATCATACGCGGAAGTATTTTTATTAAAATCGCTTAAAAAAAAAGAAAGTGTTTTCATCTAGCATTAATGACAAATTGTGAGGTTTTTAATGCAGCCTTGCAGGATTCGGATTCTGTTCATTTTGTGCCGAGATATTGAGACTGTAACATTATCTCGGGTTAATTTGAGTGCGGGTAATACATGTTGCAGTCTCATTCTTAGATTTGAATACCTCGGCGCAGAATGAACAAAAGCCAAAAACTGCAACTGAATTTATTTTTATCAGTACGTCGCTTAGATCGGAAGTTATGCAACATTAAAGACAAAAGTGCCTTTTCTCTTTAAAGTGGAATATTTCGGTTCACAAAAATCGTAGTGAATACAAAAAAAGAAATTAAAGCTAAAGTCTTATGCTTTAAACGATTTTATTGCGGTTTATTGAAAAAATTTCGTTTCCTCAATGCGCTCCATCAAACGAAAAAAAATTTCAAATTTTTAAAACTTTTCTTCATGCTGATTTTTTTTTAATTTGATGGTATTTGAAATCTGAAGTATACTGTCAAAAAGTAGAATATTCAAGCTTTAATTTTTTTTTATTCGTCTCTCTAAGCCTTTCGATCGCAAAGTTATAGCGGTTTGAATCGTAAAATATAGGTATCCCTTTAATTTTTTGAACTAGTGTAGGTAATTTAATTTTAGTTCGAAATATCAGAAAAACACGTAATTTTTGCCTTTTTTTTAATCAGACATTGCCTTCCAACACAGCCTGAACGCCCCCAATTTTGTGCAGGCCTTCTTCCGCTCCTCCTGAAGGCCTCCAGCGCCCACAAAGGGGCGTTATCGCTCACTTTGAGAACGAATGATTTAAAATGTTCCGTTTAATTAAAAACATTTACACGATCGATTCATTTTTTACCGTACTGTTTTAACATCCGCTAGCGAATTTCAGCCGGTTTTTCACTTCACAAAATAAACATTATACCCCAGCACGCTATTCTTCCACGGTAAACGTTTCAACCGAAGGCGACATTTTGAAATAAACAAGAAGTTATAACGATGAAAATTGTTTTCGAATAGTTGATATTTAGTACGTCAGAGGTGCCGAGTTGAACGTCAGACGGTTTAAGTTTATTCTATTAAATAGGTTTTCTATTGTTACCGTTTCTCTTTAATTATTAAACGACCCTCGTATGTTGTTAGTCAGACAATATTTAAAAGAGGTAAAAATTTATTATTTTTACTACCCGGAAATAAAACTACGTGATTTGTATGCGAAAAAGGAATAAATGCGAAAACGTGAAAGCGTAAAAAGCGTCCCGTGTAATGGAAAAGTACTCCGATAACAGTTCCGATGTTTTTTTTATCGGATGGAAAAATAAAACCGGTTTAAATCGATTCATGTACGGCATAATTTTCTCCAGAAAGTAGGGATGAATTTTAGACCTTACTTACGTATGAACGGTAAAAAATTGATACTTTTATATTATTCTAACTCTGTATTAATCTGCTTGTGAAACTTAAACGAATTTTTTTGTTTATTCGTTAAACTAAATTCTGAATAAATGTGCTTTCACTCTGTTGATTTTTTTTCACGTAATAAAAATTACATAGTTTATCTGAAAATTATGTCTTAGTTTTTTTATTGTAATTATTATTTCATTAACTATAATGAATATATAAATTATTCTAATTAATAATAATATATAATTAATTAATTGTACAGTATTAATTATTTTAGGTTTTAGTTACGTAACGTAGATAAGCGCGCTTTAATTTTTTTTTTTTTATATTTCATTTTCATCTGCTGCGTAAAATGATTACGGTTAAATTATTTAATCGTAGTATCCATCCATAAATTTGTGGTTTTTATATAATTAAAATAAGTATTATTCCAATTTTATTTAAATTAATTTTTTTTATTTTAAATGAAAGTACAAATACTAGTTTCACTGCTATTATTATGTTATCTTTAGTACTTTATTAATTTTTTATTTTACAATGTCGCTGAACGAATTGTGTGTTACGTAAAACGATTCAACAATACCTGACGACAAGATATGTCAAACGATCTTGATAAACCAAACACAAGGGCAAACTAAATCTCATAAATTATTTATTTTTATTAAATACACAGAGAATCGTAATAATATTTACATTTAGACTTGTAACAATACAGTGATTTTTTTTAAACGTAACGGTGTGGGGATTATTTCATTTGTTCGTATAATTTTTACACATCCCTTTTTTTAGCCATTTTGATTTTATTTAAGCGGTTTACGAAAATGTTTATATATATATATATATATATATATTTTATTTTTTTATTTTTATTAATACTAGGAATATATATTATAAAACTGATAAGGGGGAAGAATGGATTTAAATTTAACAGTTTCTTAATGCTTTGTTCTTCGCGCAATAGGATTAAGATGCGTATTTTAAGTGGAAGCGATGTAAATTTAGTCCGTATATCAGATTATCTAAAAGATAAGCGACATTGTATATATTTTAGTAGATGTTCGGGTGTTACGTTGCATTGTGTAATAATTTTCTTAAATGTGAACGGGTGCAATACGTTACCGTTCAGTTAAGTTATTGACATTTTTGATCGGTAACCGTTTCGCATCATTTATTGTATTATTGTTTCTTTTTTTTTTTAATTTAAAAAAAAATAGATATTTCCATTACCTAAAAGTAAACAAAAAATCCTTGAATTTTCTATAAAAAATAAATTAAAAAACTTCAGTCGAAAAAATAATCGTACGTAACACGGTCACCAAACGCGAGCCGGTAGTGTAGCGTACAAGTTCGTTTGTATTCGTTAACCGCGAAATCGGCAGGAGGGAATTAAATTTTCTATAATAAAATCAGAAATGGAAATACGTGCAAGTACAAGTAGTAGCTGAAGCGTAATGCTTATTCGCTCGTAACTCGTTTAGAACTTACCTTTATTCTTCCAGGAAGTCGCCGATTAGAATTACATATTTCTCCCGACGTTGATTTGGCGTTCTCAGGTACGGAATTATTAAACGACTGTTTCGAAGAAAAAGTACTGCGGTCGGCATCGTATATCGAAACTGCGTACATCATTGGCCGGCCTAACGGAGTAGAGCTGTGCCTCCAAGATTCCCTCCCGCATAGTGGAAGGCAGTGGCGATTTTAAGCGCATTATGCGTAAAAACCGTATTCGGTTTAACCGAACAAATAATAAAATGTCAATACGGATTTTGTTTTAGTATTATTAGATAATAAGTTAATAAAATGTCCGCTTAAAAATACTATAGTCCAACGGTGTTTAATTTAAATTTCAATATACGTAGAAATAATTACGTAATTAGTTTTTACTAATTACCTTCTCTTTCGCCCTTCCGGCATGTTTTCGGACGGATTTGGCGATCAAAGAGCCCTCGCTTTCCGCCATCTTCTTATCGCTACTGAAAAAACAACTAAACCGCTTTCATATTCCTTCCACCGACTAAACTAGGAAAAGGAACGAACAAGGAACATTCCATACACACTCGGAGTAAAAAAACTACGTTCCACCAGCACGCCAGGTTCGTCACTGCGGGAGCGACACTATTCTCTTCCTCGCAGCCTCGCGTGCAGGTTCCTATGTGCGCATGCGCACAACAGCTAAACACCACGCCGAGCGAACTGTGAAGCGCACAGTTCCGTACAAAGATTTTTGTATCTTTTTCATAAACTGAGGGATGGCTACTGACATTAAGCTTAACGATTATGTATTTTACAAGCGTACATAAAGAATTATAGAAAAAACGACTCGCATTAAATGTTTTCGATAATATAAGTGGAAATAGAGGGTTCTGCAGTCGCACAGTCCCTACTGGTGGAATATGTACGATATGGTGGCAAACGGTCGTCGACTAATCGACGATGCGATTGAACGGTTTCCCTCATAATTCCAAAGAATAGTTGTCGCCCGCGACGTAAAGTTTTTGCGTTTCAATGAACACCTCCAGCAAAAACAATATGAAACAGAAACGTAGCTTGCGCGTATTAAACAACCGTTAAATAAGAGATATTACTTCCAAACAGTGCCGGTCGGCAGTAAGTACCAAACGACATCTCCATTTAACGATAATCTCTTATTTGAAACTTCACAGCGGAATGATGACGTATTTTTAAATAAATTCGTATTGTCCTAATTTGGTATTCGAGAGAGCGATGTCTTCGCGTTTGGAAATTACCGGATCATCCGGTTCGGAAAAATAATAGCGTATTATCTTAAGTCGATAAACAGTTAATTCTTATTCTGATTGTTTAAACTTCCGTAGAAAATTAATGACATTTTAGGACAACTTGCTTACCGGACATACTATATGTCACCCTGGATACTTTATATTTTGACATTTGGAATTATAGGACATTTTGTACGCGGGTATCCTTTGTGATAGGACCGTTTCATAAGGTGGACCTTAAAATGCAGAGAACCTTTTAATATCGGATGTTATCTCTGTTAATAAATAACCTTCTGGGGTTAATTAATTCAAAAATAAATAAATTCTTCGCTTATTCGTTTCAATTAATTTGCGGTTTACGATACTACATACACATCTCTTAATGCGTTTTATTTATCGTAAAAGGTTTTACAATCGACTAGGCTTCCTGGTAGTGAGTTGTATAAGCGCGTTTAAATTCCATACCGCCATCAAAAAAATTTTTTTTTACCGCGGGTTGTGTTTTGAAATTTTTGATTGCGGTTAAACGTAGTGCCAGAATTTCAAGCTCTGCCCTTTTTTCGTCTAAATAGCAATGTTGCGCGCAAGTTTTGTCTCCCGTTCTAATATTGAAAAAGCGTTCTTTTTAGATGCGTTGACATAATAGGCGTATTCGATTCCATAACAATAGTAGTAATACGGTGGGCGAGAGTCAACGAGTTTTGGAATTTTAGTAGCGGATGAATGAAACTACAAGATGGCAGCACCTGTAGATTTAAGCGAGATTTTGTTTTCTCGTTACGTTCCATTGTGCTTTACATTTCAGCCGCCATTCTTATTGTATAATTTCTATTATCCGTCAGTAGTCGGGTCACTACCGCAACGGATATGAAAACAAGATTAATTATTAGAATATGTACTTAAACAGTAATACAGTGTGCAATACATAATGTACAATGTATAGATAAAAACAATTTTTTTTAACGGTTTCAAAACGCTGAAATTCAACAGAAGATTATTTATTTAAGAGTTTATCGGTGAATTTTTCAATTCTTTAATCGTACCGCGTGTTAATTTTAGTTCCAGTAATAATCAGCCAAACACAACTTTTTATTATTTGTATTAAAGAAAATTTATATTAATGACAAAATTACGTAGATTAATAGAAACGAAATGAGAAATTAAGTTGCAGACTTATCGGCAAAGATATAAGCTCGATTAATACGGGAAAATATTGTTCAGATATTTATTATTTAAATAATACGTCCCGATGGTAGCGGGCAGGTTATTGGACGTGGAATGTATATTTGACCTTGACTAACGATCGAATTAAATACATTTTATTCTATACGATTATTTTACTTTACAGTTTTTTCTACTTTTTTGCAAAGTAAAGGAAGTATTGTGATCGCGAAAAATCACGGTTTTCAGATTTCAACGGAAATATCCATTTTGACCATCCCTGAATCCATTTTGACTACTTTCGGCGTGACGTCTGTACGTATGTATCTCGCGTAACTCAAAAACGATTAGCCGTAGGATGTTGAAATTTTCGATTTAGGACCGTTGTAATATTTAGTTATGCACCTCTTCTTTTGATCGCAATCGACTGGACCGAAAAAGCACAAAATTAAAAAAATGTGGATTTTGGAATTTTTCTAACTGCCGTAATAAGCTCTCGTTTATTGTTTCTCAATGATGTATCATAAGCGGTACTTATTTTCATCGGGTCCAGTGTTGTAGGAAAATGAAAATTTAATTAATGAAATATTTGGATTTTTGAAGGGGAAGGCGCATCGGTTCGAATCAGACTTCATCTACTTTTATTTAACTTTTTTTTTAATTTATAAATAATTATTAACCTCCGATTGTAAAAAAAAAATGTTACGATAAGTAATAATTCGATAATAATTTTTTTTTTAATATCAGAAGTTATTAATGAAATAAAATGTTACGTACTTTTAATTTTTTTTAAATGTGTACATGTAATTTTATAGGCGTACAAGGAAGTCACGTGGTGCCCATATCAGATTTTTTATTTCACGAATTAGCACTGAGGAGATATGTGGATTTTAAAAACGGAGTTACTCCTTTATTTTGTACGTGGAGTACCTTCAAAAGAAAAATGTATTTATGTTTTATCATCTCTTTGGGAGGGGAGGGGTAATTGAAGACCAATTGCCTTCCTCGTTTGTTGTTTGTAAGGGGCATTAACTTTTGTAAAATTTTCCAAGACTGACCGATATTAATGCCTTAAAATATTTGATCGGTTTAATAGTACTCGCGGCAAAAAATGTGAGAATAAATAGAAGACAGTCTTTGGTTTGTATGTGTCGTAATAATTCAAAAAATATTTAACCTATTTCGTTGAAAATTTCCAAACTTATTATTATTTGTCCCGGGAGTGTTTACATGTTACTAGTTCCACGTGTTGATAACCGTTTAAAAGAGATGCATTGAGAATTAGATAATCAAGTTCAGTATACATTGATTCGCCGAAGTACATTTTATTAATTTCGTAGGATCTCACGGTCATACGTCCACCACTAAATATAAATGGACTAATTTTAGAATAAATTAACCTTGGTAATGTTATAATTATAAATGTAATCTTCGTTTTTCCTGTTTAGCCTCCGGGAATTACTTCGTCAGGTATTACTTCAGAGGAAATGGTATTCACCATTCATCCCACCGGGTCGGTCTAGTGGTGAACGCGTCTTCCCAAATCAGCTGATTTGGAAGTCGAGAGTTACAGCGTTCAAGTCCTAGTAAAACCGGTTATTTTTACACGGATTTGAATACTAGATCGTGGATACCGGTGTTCTTTGGCGGTCGGGTTTCAATTAACCACACATTTCAGGAACGGTCGAACTGAGAACGTACAAGACTACACTTGATTTACACTCATACATATCATCCTCATTCATCCTCTGAAGAATTATCTAAGGTAGTTACCGGAAGCTAAACAGGGCAAGAAAAATTATTTGAGCAAGGTTAATTTATTCTTAAATTAGTCCATTTATATTTTATTTCATTTTTTATATTTGTAGTGGCGGTCGTATATTCCACGAGACCCATTTCGTAATAAAATTTGTAAAATATAATAAAAATTTACTTAATTCATACGCTGAAATTAGAAATAGCGAAGCATAGACGCTAGTTAATTGATAAAATTTTATCTCTTTCTTTTTGTGTTACGTTTTAAAATTAATTTGGATGTATTAATTCTAGTTAAAAATTCGTTAATCTGTTACTGTTATTTTTAAAATAACAGTAAATATTTATTATGAAATATATATGAAGAATGGACGGTAAAGTTTTTTATCTCTACTTTCTTGACGGATGTCATAGCTTCATAGCTGTGTTGCAAGAAGTACGGTAATCACACCGAAAATGGAGTACGGATTTTTTTGTATTTCTTCATCCAGGGATTTCAATAAACAAAAAAAAAGCGGGGTAATAATGTATGTATGTTGGCGAGTTTTAAGTTTAATAACGCGTGCATACACCGGTTTTGATGAAATACGGCACAGAAACTGGTACGTGTTTAATAACTCGGTTTTAAAAGTTTGGGGTCATTATATCCGGGGGGTAAGGTAGATAGTTTCTTTGTTTTTCAAAATTTTGCAAACAACCCCGCTTTATATTAAGTTCAGTCCGTGCGTAAACGCTTATCTTACCGTTTAAGAAAAAAAAAACTTTTACCCCCAAATTACCTCGTTTTGCAAACGACTATTTAAACGATTATTTCTGTTAAATAGCGTCGATAATAATTTTCCCAACCCTAAGTGAAAGTGATTTGATGTAGTCTGCCTGAAGCAACCAAGGCTCATGTCAACAAATATACTTTTCAAGGACATTTACTATTAAAATAGATACGGTTAAGTTGTATCCTCCACTTTCTCCTAAACCAAATCGAATTGGAGTATTATATATATATATATATATATATATATATATATATATATATATATAAATTTCTTAAACATGGTTTCCGTTGATATATTTTAATTGCGAAAAATAATTTAAAATGTTTTAAATCAATTTACTAGCAAAAAATATGTTCTCAAGATCTTTCGGTTTTGTCAAACCGAAAAACCCGAAACTTTTTTTCCTAACAGACATATAATATTTTTAATTTCCTGATGATGGTTTGAAAAAAAGCGAAAAATCTTGAGAACATATTTTTTGCTAGTAAAGTGATTTAAAAAATTTTTAATATATCCCTTTTGCTGGTAACGTGGTTTAAAAAATTTTTAATTATTTTTTATCAAAATATATATATATATATATATATTTTTCTATTCTTGGAATGACTACATTAAAATATTATTACAAATTAAAAGTTTTTCTCTAAATTTGGAATTCTGCCTATGTATTTTTTTTTAGTTCAACTGTAATAGAATGTAGTTCGGTTGATTTTTAATAAGCCGATGAATTTCCTGTAAGAATTAATATTTTCCAAAAATAGCGTGAATAATTTTGTTATCTACCGATTTAATATATTATTTCATTTTCCAAAAATATTATTACTCCGATGTAAATTATTCAACCGCTATAAAACTCGTTAATGACTGCAATAATTTAATTACACGATACAGGAAAACTAAGCGGTCCATATTTGTTTATTTTCTTCTACTTAGACGTCACAATAAATTTTCAAAATATCATTTTCAGCGTTGATACTAACGTCAACTTCTTTCTTCGCATTCAGTACGACTTTGTTTTGTATTGCCGCATTGAAGTTACAATTATTGTCTTCGATATTTTCTTTCGATTCGTTCAAAATATATGAATTATTTTTGAAAACGGTATCTTTCTTAAGACCGTAAATAAAAATCTGATGGTGACAAATTTTTTTTACAGCCGTCAAGAAATAACTATAGACGAATCGGCAGTACGGGGTAACCGGCAATTTTGGTCGTAGTTTCCAGCGAGACTACGAAATTAGTAATGATTTTATGAAGAAAAAAGAGGACCTGACAGGTTTATCGTGAAATAACATACCAAACGTGAACTTTATGAGAATCCTAAGGCCTAAATCAGAAGTGTGAGAGTTTTTATAAGCCGTACCTTATTTTTTTATTCGTTAATTTATTTATAAAGACGAAACCAAGCTGAACAAAAAAATGTTGTCCGAAACGCGCAAATCTTCTCGATTGTAACGTTTGAACGATCTATGATACCGAAATCGTCTTCTGATGCTATGTTTTTCGAGTTCTAAACGGTACTCGATTTCGATATCGGCGTGACTTGAGTTTTATTTTATATCTAGCCTCGTAAATAACGCCGACCAAAAATACAGTCTGTTGAGAAAAAAAGTTTCTCGATCGACTTTACTGGAGAATTTAAAAGCTACCGATCAATGTCTGAAAAGTGACATGTAATAATACTGACCGACAACCACTATGTCTGTGATCGGCTGCATTTCCTGTTTCACGAAATTTAGCCGCTAAATAGATAATCTAATGTGGACGCTACATGACTTTTCTGTACGCCTAATAAATTACATACAAAAATTTTTTTAAATGAAAAGTATATAAAATGTTATTTCATTAATAATATCTGATATTTAAAAAATTTTTTTTTAATTGTTGTTATTGATTTATTTATTGTAAATTTTTTTATAGTCAGAGGTTAATACTATTAATAAATCAATATATTAGAATTAAAAAGAAAAGGAAATGAATTTGGATTCGAATCGATGTGCCTTCTCGTTGTAAGATCCAAATATTTCATTAATTAAAGTTTTATTTGGATATAACTCTAGAACCGTTTAAAATAAGTACAGCTTATGATATATATCGTTGAAAAGCTGTCGATGAGGGCTTATACTGCAGTTAAGAAATAGTTCAAAATCCAATTTTTTTTTTATTTTGGGCTTTTATGGACACTTTTGGTTCAGTCGATTCCAATCAAAACGGGAGGTGCACAACTAGGTGTTACAAAAGTCTTAAATAAAAAATTTCAACATTCTACGGCTAATCGTTTTTGAGTTACGCGAGAGATACATACGTACGTATGTATCACGCCAAAAGTAGTCAAAATGAATTCAGGGATGGTTAAAATGGATATTTTCATTGAAATCTGAAATTTTTCGCGATCACAGTATTTCATTTACTTCGTACACGGAAAAATAGTCGATTCAATCGGTATTTGGTTTGCTTGGCATCTCTCCCGTAACCACCCTATTCGGTCGCCCTAAAGCACAAGACCGAATGTCTGTACCGCAAACGGCTACTGAGCCTCGAAACAATTTAGCGACCGGTTTAATAAATAGTTCCTAGAGCTTACCTGAAAGCATGAGCAGACTAAGCGCCCGTGCCGTACACCGCCGGCTTACGAGTCCCAACCGCTCACTTGTCATATATTTACTAAAATGGGTAGGCGCACCCCGTCGACTACTAAAAATATATGTGACATCCGTTAATGGAAATTTACTTCGATTCATTTGTTATGTCAATCCGGAAAATCGACCTTAAAAACATTCTTTTATTTAGAATATTAGGAAGCGATCAGATAATTTCCACAATAAACAAACGCCGATTTCCGTAGAAGCGGTACCGTCTTGGCATTTCATTCGGAGGTCCTGAGTTTGAATCCCCCATCAGGCATGGCATTTTTATTTCCTATAAAGTTTCCATTGCATATTACCGTGTACAAACCTGCAGCTTATACAGCAGTTTGTTACACTGCTGATACAGATTATTACTGGTGGATTAGTTACGTAATTTATGATTTTTGATCTCGTCTAGTACGTTATAAGTAACCCGCCGGGTTGGTCCCGTGGTTAAACACGTCATCGCAAGTCGAGAGTTTTGAGTTCCAAATCCTAGTAAAACCAGTTACTTTTTTCGGATTTGAATACTACACATCTCAGGAACGGTAGACGGAGATTGTATAAGACTACAATTCATTTACACTCATACATATCATCCTCATTCATCCTCTGAAGAATTATCTAAGGTAGTTACCGGAGGCTAAACAGGGCAAGAAAAATTATTTGAGCAAGGTTAATTTATTCTTAAATTAGTCCATTTATATTTTATTTCATTTTTTATATTTGTAGTGGCGGTCGTATATTCCACGAGACCCATTTCGTAATAAAATTTGTAAAATATAATAAAATTTACTTAATTCATACGCTGAAATTAGAAATAGCGAAGCATAGACGCTAGTTAATTGATAAAATTTTATCTCTTTCTTTTTGTGTTACGTTTTAAAATTAATTTGGATGTATTAATTCTAGTTAAAAATTCGAGAGTTTTGAGTTCCAAATCCTAGTAAAACCAGTTACTTTTTTCGGATTTGAATACTACACATCTCAGGAAC
This sequence comes from Lycorma delicatula, assembly GCF_047948215.1. NCBI lineage: Eukaryota > Metazoa > Arthropoda > Insecta > Hemiptera > Fulgoridae > Lycorma > Lycorma delicatula. Next base: position 2,679,655 of record NC_134457.1, on the reverse strand, counting down.
GGTAGACGGAGATTGTATAAGACTACAATTCATTTACATTCAAACATATTATCCTCATTCATCTTCTCAAGACCTTACGGTGGTTTCGGTGGCTAAACAGAAAAAGAGAAAGAAGAAGGGCTTATAGCGACGAAGTGTAAACTAAAATACTTAATTGATGTCGCTTCCAGATTAAAACTTGACTGAGTGTCTGAGTAATAAAGACTAGTAATTTTTTTTGAAATCCCGGATTTTTATATCGGTTTATTACTTTTTGGTAATGTTAAAATTTTAGTAATTTTGTCTTTGAAACCGAGTCCCTTAAATACCACTTTTATCTTTCGACGTTCAAAAAATCGATTAGTCGATTTGATCGGTTGACGATCGTAAACCGCCTGTAAATTAGATGCAGAAAAACGTCAGACAACGGATTTGATGTTAGTTCAATATATGTATGAGTATAAATAACTATATAAAATGAAATTATTTATAACTGCGCACACTCGCGAACGCAGAAACGCGAAGAGAAAATATCGTAAATATTTTTTGAAAACTTTTATTATGTTTTTATGCGATTACAGTACAGATTTTTCCTATAAAATATAATACAAAGCGATTTATATTACAAATTATTTACTAATATCGTGAATATTTCGCACGAAACAAAAGAACGTGTAAATTACTCACGGTAATATTTATACCGTCGTTCCGTGTAATCAATTAAATGAATAATTTCATTAGAACCGCTTCGTTTTAAACAAACTGGTTTCTCATAATTTCAGTGAATCGAAAGCTGTTCTCGTATAATGTAATTTATACAAAATTTCAACATGGTATTAGCAGCAACAGGGTGACCCCAAAAAATATTAAGTATTACAAAAAACTATAGATTATAATTATTATTATTTTTATAAATATTAATATCGCTCAATTTTAATGTAAACGTAAAAAAAAATGAATAAATAAATTCCTAATTATAGAGTAACCGATGTAGAGATGATACTACGTATTATGGAACGATAATTCCCCCTCCCCGATTTAAAGAACTTTTGTATAACGCATTTCAAAAATATTTGCTAATAAATAATTGACAGACAACCTACTATCTTTTCCGTTAGTATTAAAATACATATATATACAGTTCATCGAAAAAGGTTGCGACATTTTAAAAAAATCGTATCGCAGAAACTATTAGAGATAATCAAACGGGTTTTTTTTTCACTAACTGAAAAAGTCTTTATACGTAACTTTGAATGTTTCAATTTGAACTCCGCGGGTCGCTCTGCAAACATTCAGTCGATAATCGACTTCTGCTCAGGTCCGCTGGACCATTACCCATTGGGCGTAATTGTGATCCGGTCTTAAAAGTTGTACATCCCAGATTTTTTTACTATAGACTCATGTTTTTAACGTATCCCCGTAGAAAAAAGTCTAGAGCTTTCAAATCTGAGCTTCTCGTAGGCCGAAGCACAGGATCAGCCCTACCGATCCAACGCATTAAGAGCGCGTCGATCGCTTAGGCTAAAGTACGGGTCGCATCCACCTTGTTGATACGTGCCAGTGACGTCACTTTCTTGATCGATTTAGTCAACCTACGGGAAAACTTACAGTTGCAGCGTGTCTAAATAAACGTTTCCTATGATAATAGGCTCGTGAGAAAACAACGGGCCGATAACACGATCGGACATCAAATCGCACGTTTATTTTTGGGGAATCAATGTCACACTCGATCAAAAAACGTAAGACAATACATTTCTATTATCAGAATCTGTTATTAATTGAGAATTTTATTTTAAAAAGAATACACGTTAAATATATGTAATAGAAAAAAGGTATACAATATTAGATGATAAGCGATGTTTAAGCGTTCCATATAATAAGCAAAAAATAGAAAAATTTGTTACAAAACTGTAACCGGCCCGATTTCATTTATTAAACGACGAATAATCATAAAGATTGTAAATGATTTCTGTAAATGTCATATGTATTACGCATCAATGAAACGGCCAGTAAATGGGCAGGTAAAAGTTTTGTAACAAATTTTTCTATTTTTTGCTTATTACATGGAACGCTTAAACATCGCTTATCATCTAATATTGTATACCTATTTTCTATTACATATACTTAACGTGTATTCTTTTTTAAACAAAGTTTTAAATTAATAACAAATTTTGATAATAGAAATGTTGTGTCTTACGTTTTTGATATCCTATCGTTTTGTTAAAAACAATTTTATTTGTATTACAGAAATTTTTGTTTTTTAAGCGGAAGAAATGATATCTGCGAGACCCTTACCGTACGGTTTACAATTTCATTGTTATTTTTTTGGATATCACTGCGTTTTGTTAGATTATTATTTTTATGAATTACTGATTCTTATTTTATGGATTAAAATTTATTACCTTAAAACAAACAAATTGAATTTAACGGCCAATTTTTTTTTTTGTTTACAATCATATCGTTCACTCCGTACAATATTTTTCCTTTTGTAATAATACTCGTATAATCGAAACCTTCACGAACCTAAGATCTGCGATGTAATATTGCACTTACTTTGTAAGTGTAACCCTCGATTTTTATCGTATCCGTGGACGACACGCTTTTTATATTATTATTATTATTAAATGAATATTTTTTTATTTTTCATAGATTAGCTCAAATAGTTCTAATTGTAGAATAAAAATTTTACTTAGATGTTTAAGCTGAGAAAAACTTTTTGAGTCGGTAAATTAAAAAAAAATACTCTTGATTATCTCTAGCAGTTTCTGATTAATTTTTAAATTAATACAATTTTTTTTTTTTTAATTGCTGCAACCTTTTTCGATTACCCCTATATATAATAACGTAATTCACTGATTTTAACAGCTTGGTTAGCGATTTATTAATTGAAAATTTTAGCTTCTTTTTATTATTTTAAACATGTTATACGATTTTCATAAGCTCATTAACCTTGTTTTTTTAAGTTAAACATAAAAAAAAATCTATTTGTCATTTCTCAATGACCGATACATGATTTCAGGGATTTTAAAAATTTAAACGTATCGAAGGATTCGTATCAAATTTTAATTGAACAAATTAATTTGTTCAAATTTTAATTTTGACTTTTTTGAATCGATTAAAATTTTGAATTTTAATCGTTTTAAAATTCAAAACTTGGCGTTTATAGACCTAGAAAAGGCATTCGATAACGTAGACTGGAATAAAATGTTCAGCATTTTAAAAAAATTAGGGTTCAAATACAGAGATAGAACAACAATTGCTAACGTGTACAGGAACCAAACAGCAACAGTAATAATTGAAGAACATAAGAAAGAAGCCGTAATAAGAAAGGGAGATCGACAAGGATGTTCCCTATCTCCGTTACTTTTAATCTTTACATGGAACTAGAAGTTAATGATGTTAAAGAACAATTTAGATTCGGAGTAACAGTACAAGGTGAAAAGTTAAAGATGCTACGATTTGCCGATGATATAGTAATTCTAGCCGAGAGTAAAAAGGATTTAGAAGAAACAATGAACGGGATAGATGAAGCCCTACGCAAGAACTATCGCATGAAAATAAACAAGAACAAAACAAAAGTAATGAAATGTAGTAGAAATAACAAAGATGGACCGCTGAATGTAAAAATAGGAGGAGAAAAGATTATGGAGGTAGAAGAATTTTGTTATTTGGGAAGTAGAATTACTAAAGATGGACGAAGCAGGAGCGATATAAAATGCCGAATAGCACAAGCTAAACGAGCCTTCAGTAAGAAATATAATTTGTTTACATCAAAAATTAATTTAAACGTCAGGAAAAGATTTTTGAAAGTGTATGTTTGGAGTGTCGCTTTATATGGAAGTGAAACTTGGACGATCGGAGTATCTGAGAAGAAAAGATTAGAAGCTTTTGAAATGCGGTGCTATAGGAGAATGTTAAAAATCAGACGGGTGGATAAAGTAACAAATGAAGAGGTATTGCGGCAAATTGCAAATAGATGAAGAAAGAAGCGTTTGGAAAAATATAGTTAAAAGAAGAGACAGACTTATAGGCCACATACTAAGGCATCCTGGAATAGTCGCTTAAATATTGGAAGGACAGGTAGAAGGGAAAAATTGTGTAGGCAGGCCACGTTTGGAATATGTAAAACAAATTGTAAGGGATGTAGGATTTAGAGGGTATACTGAAATGAAACGACTAGCACTAGATAGGGAATCTTGGAGAGCTGCATCAAACCAGTCAAATGACTGAAGAAAAAAAAAAATAGTTTTAAAATTTTAATTGAAATTTGAAGTTAAAAAAATGTTTGTACGAAATTCGAATCTTTAATTTTAAATGAATTACAATAAAATTCTAAAGTAATTATTTCTTCATATCATTATGGCAAGCGCATTGTATTTTATTAACGATAAATTGCGTTTTGAATTTCATTCGAGTCTGATTCGCCGTTCGGCTTTGGATGTTCGGTATATGAAATACGTTGAACTCGTGACCGACATTTTAATAGTGTAATGTAATAATAGTAGTAGTGGTGTGCGGAATTGGCGGGAGACAATCGTTAGAGTGCGCGCGCGCGCGCGCGCGCGACCGTTGTTAAGATACATATACTGGTGTCTGATGTGTTGCTAATCTAAATAGCAGTTTAGACTTAAGCTGCGGCCGATCATCTGATCATCCAACGAAAGAAATAGGGATTGCTTATATGTGTGTATTTATTATTATACGGTTAACGTACGATTTGTGAGGTTAAACATTTCAGTTATGAGGTTTATGTCGAAGTTGTGTCTCCAGCTGTTAAATAAATAGTACGTAGAATTAATGAAATAATGTATTCTATTGTAATAAATTTCAAACAATATATTTTTTCTTTACGGTGATTTTTTTTTTTAATCTGACATTTAGTTTTAACCGTGCATTTTTTTAGTTAAGTTCTCGCTCTGCTTTTAAAGTTATCACCCAAATATAACCCGATTTAAAAAAAAAAATTCATTATTAATAAAGAATAAAAGAAAAAAAAATTACTTTTCTACGTAATCTCCCTGAATTTCTATATATATTTTTCAACGTTGGGGTTGTGTGCATTCCTTCTTCATAAACAGTTTTGTGGATGTATCGCAAGCCAAAAAAATAGATCGGTGATGCTTCCGTGATACAAGTGATTCAAAACTATTCGGCGATCTCTCGGAAGCCGATTCTGTAGCTAAAAATAGGAAAAAAGCTCGTAAAACATAGGTCTGAAAACGCTTCGTTAACGAGTTACGGTTAGCGAAAGATTACGGTTCCCTCGGGGAAATGAAAACTTGCTGAAATTCCGAGAAGGTAAATTAAGGGGCGAATTTAGTTGTTTCTTATGCTTTTGACCTGAAAATATTTAAAAAAATGGATCCTAGAAGTGTGTCTCCATTAGTTTTAAAGATATCTGACGTATAACACAAAAATTGCGGGTAAAAAGTAACACGTTTTTGAGTTTAAAGTAAGAAAGCTTTCTTAAAGATTAATTAAATTTTACTTTTTTTCGACTAGAAATATATAAAATTTAATTTTAAAAAGACTCGTATAAATTACTTAAGAAGAATTTGAATACAGGTACGCTGAAATTTAAGTTAATTAAAATACAAAATAGACTGAATCGTGAAAAAAATTAACAGCACGAACTAATTGTGTCGATAGCTTTGAAACGGTTTTTATTATTAGAAAATTTAATTTAACTTTCTAAATAACAGAAAAATGACATTAAAGAGTAGTGAAGGCGTTATTAATTATTACCTTCAAAGTTGCCCGAAGTGGCCCCCGTTTTGTTCAATACGTGATTTCGCTCGACGAATGTATTCTTTTCTAGCGCGTCTCATAATTTAGGAGTATTCTAAATAGTTTCTGCAGCTGCTATTATGCGATTTATTAATTCCTCTTGCGTGTTAATCCGTTTTGACGTCATCCGATCCCATAGAAAAAAGTCAAATGGCGTGAGATCGGGGGATCGTGTTGGCCATTTCATCGGTCCGTTTCGACCGATCCGTCGTCTACCGTACGTAATCCTTTACACGATTAGATAAATGAGGGGTGTCCCGTCGTGGATCAACCGCATCTCTAACTTGTTTTCATAAGAAATATCTTTCCAAAGGGCAGGCAGGTTTGTTTCCAGAAAGTTTAAGTACGCTTCTCCTGTAAACCTCCTCGGTAAGAAAAACGGACCGATTAAATTATCACCTAGAACACCAAACCGTACGTTAATTGAAAATTTATGCTGAAAATCTGTTGCCGCAGTCTCATCGGGTTTTCATCCGTCCAAATACGGGTGCGACAAAAATTTACTATTCCGTTTCTTGTGAATCAGTATTCACCTGTTAATAGAATGCGACGAAGGAAATAGCCGTTTCGTACGCGTTTTCTAGTTAACTATCTTCCGTTTATTACGATCTTGCGGTAATAAGTCTTGTACCCGCATAACACGGAACGGGTACAACTGTGCCTTATGAAGTGTCCGCCGTACGCTCGATCGAGAAATATTTAAACGTCGTGACACCCGTCTTGTGTTTGTAGTTGGGGATAATTGTACAGCATTTATTATTGCTTGTTCATTATGACGGTTTCTCGCGTTTCGTTGACGACCTGTATCTACTCGTTTCGGTTTAAAACCGCCGGTTTCTCTAAGTCGTCTTTCCACAGCTTCAAAAGTTCTGCGACCGAATGCTCTCCAGTGCGGATAAGTATCCGATATTTTTGAATTGCAGCCGAACCGTTCTTGTTTACCGTAAATTAACATCGTGTCCGTATACTCTTCAGATGAATACGTATTTGCGTCGTCGCCCGTTATGTATTACAGAAAATTTCATTAAATTTTGTAAAAAACTGTTTTCTGAATCGAACACAGAATCACACAGATACCTTAATACGATACAAAAACCGTCATTTAGACTATTCAGACACTACTTCAAAAAGTTAACTGTTGATCGGCTGATATCGCCAAAGTATGAAAACAAATTAATCTGTTCTGATAAAAAAAGTAGTAAATAAATGATCGGCTGTTACTTCTAACCTATCGATAAAATTATCTATTTCACGCTGTTAAATTTCAATATCCTGTATTGAATTATTTCTTAAGTAATTTACATGAATCTTTTTTTCCTATTTTTAGTTAAGAATCAGCTACCGAGAGATTGCCGTATAGTTTTGAATCGCCTGTATATATGCTAATATTTTTGCTAGATTTCAACCGTTTTTGATCGATGTGTTTTCGAGATTACACGAAAAAACTGTTAAAAAAATAACATCGAATGTCCTCCGTTACTAAATCTGAGCGGCTTAAAACTTTAGAATTTTAAATAATTTATTTATAAGTACTTTCTTCACGGTAAAACAAAATTTTCTAGTACTGCTTTTTAAAAAATGACGAAAACTACCCCCATCTTTTTGAATTTTATTTGTTATTAATGTCTCCCCATATATGGACACTTCTTGACTAGTACGTGTCATGAATATATCTTCCGGTAAATTTTATCAACCCGGTGATTATGTATAATGATCGGTGAATTTGATTAATCGCCTCCGATGTAGGAGAATATATATAATCTGTATATTTAAAGTTAATTACAGGAGGTTAGCTAGCGTAGGTCATGTTCGGTTAAATTCAACATAATCTAACTCACCGGGTCGGTCTATCGGTAAACGCGTCTTCCTAATTCAGCTGATTTGGAAGTCGAGAATTCCACCGTTCAAGTCCTAGTAAAATCAGATATTTTTACACGGATTTGAATATTACATCGTGGATACCGGTGTTCTTTGGTGGTCGGGTTTCAATTAGCCACAGATCTCAGGAACGGTTGCCTTGAGACTGTACAAGACTACACTTCATTTACAGTCGTACATATCATCCTCATCCATCCTCCGAAGTCATATCTGAACGGTAATTTCCGGAGGCTAAGCAGGAAAAAACAAAAAATTCAAAATAATTAACCGAACATAACTACGCTCGCTAATCTCGACTGATTAACAATAATGCTTTGATTATTGAAATAATTACTGCTTATAGTCGAGTTATTTTACCGCTTGTAGTTTAGTAGTTATTTTAATATGTACGTATGTTATCTGTTCGTTTGTGTATTTTTGTTAATAGATTGTAAAATATATTTGGTATTTTATCGGACGCAAGAACAAATTACGTTTTACTTTTCGCAACGTGAAAATGTAATTTGATTTTCTCTTATACGTTACTTTTTCTTTCTTCCGTCTAATCGCGCACTGTTATTATCCGCTTATATCCATTTTAGTTTACTTATACGATTTGTTTTTTTTTAAGTCGTAAATAATGAACGTTTATAATAATCGTATGAATTTTTATAGAATTACCGGCATCGGTATTCCTACGGTCATTAGCCCGATGGATATCTTTAACGTATGAAAAATGCCGTGCCCGACCGAGATTCGAACCCGGGATCTCCGGATGAAAGTCCGAGATATTTTACAAAAAAAAATATTTGAACCGATTTTTCAAAAATATTATTTATTCCACGACCGCAAAAAAGTAGTATAATGTATTTTACGTACGTCTGTTTTCTCCACCGAAACGGTTCAACGACTGAACCGATTGAGATGTGTGACCCCGCGTTTGAATTCATACGTTACCGGGATTGTCATAGGCTACATTAATATATATATGTTTAAGTAATTTAGAAAATTAGAAATGAAATTATTCCACGTACAAATAGTATAATATACAAAATTGTTACCCGTACGCTTTTTAATTATCCTGTATTAGTAATTATCCTATATTAAAGTGCAGTGTTTGTCACCGGTGTGTTTTTTATAAATTTTTAATATTTATTTCTTTTTTATTTAATTGTTCCAACGGGCATTTGCCCGATTATATTGTGTAATACCCGAATAACTTGTATACCAGTTATTTTTGTTGTTTTACAAAAATGTAAACGATTTCCTATATTTCACGTTATTTCATTTATTTAAATCCGTTTGTTTTTATTACTATTATTAATAAGAGCACTGTTTTAACGTAAATGTTGTATCGTAGGTTTGTTGGGCGTTACTTGTCGATTCATTGAAATTAAATCGGTATACGTTTAAGGTTTATCTTTTAAAATACAAGTAAAACACTTTATTTGTAATTTAAAATGTAAATGTCGAACGTTCATATTTTCGACGTTAAAATTATTCCGACATTACATTACTAAACATTAAATATAATGTTTAGTAAGTAAAACCGACGTGTATAAATAATCGTTTTGCATTAGTCGAGGTATATTTTTGGCTTAATACGTACGCGTACACGAATCGTTTACTGTTCGAATTGAATGTTGATTCGATTTTGGCGACGGAAAATACGGAATTGTGCGAGATCAATTTTAGAATTAAAGTTTATCCGACTCCTAAACCAGAATAGGTCTGTCCCCTTTTCAAATGCGAATTACCTAGATTTCTGGTATAGTTGTTATACTTTAAAACTAAACGGTTTTTGATTTGTCATCGGATTACTGTAATATCGGTACTGTAATATAACGTGTAAGTAGTCGGTTATTATCGTTTTAAAGTATTACCGACAAAGTGAAATATCGATTCGAATTTCTGTATTTTTTCTTCCTTTTTTTTTAATTGTACTTAGCGAAAATACGAAGGTTATTCTAACGTTTAAATCGTTACCTCTTAATCAGCTTGAATTCAAAAGAGCGTATATTGTAGATATTAAAAGGAAATTTACTGATGAGCGATCCGCTTCGCTTCACTCTTATGATATTTCTTCCTTGGAATTATTTTCTTCTTCGAATTTGTCGTCTGTTAGAAGCAAGGTCCACGAGGCTCTCGGCAATTCGTGTTTTGTCGTAAAAGTTTGAAAATGTCTCTTGAAATAGGATAATACTTGTTGAAAGATTCTTTGAATTTTAGGAAAAATTTAATTTGTTATATCACCAAGATTTTTCACGTTGAAAATCAACGTGTAAGGGATATAAAAATAGTACGGGATCTACCGTAGGCCGTCTGCGCGTAATTAGAAGGCTACAATTTTGGGTTAATTCCTTAATTTCTTACTCTTTTAAGTAATAGTGTCGAAAAAGGATTAATGAAAATTTATTTTTTCTTTACGGTTTTTGTTTTTAGGAGAAATAAATATTTTTATACCATCTTACTTTTAATTTATCGTTATAATTAAGTAAAATTAGCTCTATAATTCTGTTAAACGTTCACAATTTTGATGTTGCCAATAGTATTATAAACAACTTAAATTGAATTCAGCTTAAATTATATAAAAATTAAAAATCCTTAGTACACCGACGCTTTACAGATAACCTGTCGTATCGTTACTTTTATTTGTGTTTGATGATTAGTTGATTTTTCATGAAATTATATATTCATTTACTGTGAAGATTATAAATTCAAATAATTATTGTATAACTAGAAGATGAGATGTCGGAGTGCATAAATTATTAAATTCTTTTAATTTTTTTTCTCTTTTACTTCTACTATATAGAATTCAGATGGAATAAAATCTAGCAGTAATTATTAAAGCTTAAATAATTTTCGAATAAATATTTATATCGATTCTGTTGAAATGACTAGTATTTAGACTTTAGAAGAAAAAAAATCCTAGATTTATTATTGAACGCCTTAATATTTAGTTATCGATAAACCGTAATGAAATAAATACTTCACGATGTAAAATCCGTATAAAACAATTTCCACTATCGTCGTTTAACTTAAGTATAATTGTTAGCTTATATAATTAAAACCGGGTTTTCTATAGAGATTCTTGTTTTATCTTTAGTTTACTTTAAACTATTTTTATAGTTTTTAGAAAACTTTTAGGTTGCTGCAGGACGGGTACGCTAAAAAAAGGTTTGTACAAAAAAAAAAACTTAATCTGCTAAACGCTCATCTATTTTCCTTTACGTAAGCGTTTCGCTGAGATCTCTGCTTCATCAGAGTAAGGAAAAAACGTGTAAAAATTTTAAATATGCCGTGTGACCGACGTAAAATCGTACCAGCCAGCTCGAATTGCAGTTATTTGGTTCGTATTTAACGCTGCTACTACGGGTAGTGTATGTTACTATTCTCGTCTATTGCTGTCGGTTGTAAAACGGTCACGTTTCAGTGCGGTAAAGTTTCGTTCTTTGCAATTCTGTTTTTCTGAAACGCCTTATTCGAACGTGGAAGGATGCCTGTACAAGAAACGTTGTGTGCGTTTCGGATCGTTTCAAGAAACGAGATAAATGCTTGCGGAAAAATTTTCTAATGCCGGTCTGATTACCGGTATTACCGCGAATTAATAACTCTTTAATTATCGATTTGCGTACCGGTATGCGAATCGTTTACGCCACCGGTAAAGAGTAGCTTATACGATTCGGTTAAAAATGGAGTACAACGGAGTCCGTTTCAAACGCAAAACGAAATAGTCGATTTTCCGTTAAGAATCCAGGTGCTTTAGGCGATAATTAAAAAATAAAATCTTTCGATCCAGAAAATTTATCGCAAGAAAGCGGAATAAAATACATATCTTTCCTTACGACTCGCGATTTAAGTTTGAAGCGTATCGTGTAACAACGGCCAACGTAGCAAACAAACGTCGTAGTTATTGCGATTGGCTTCTCAAAATCATTGTCGATGGACAGATCCGATCCTGTACTTCAAGACGGTTGTGGTACTGCGTTATTTATCTGGCTATATTAATTCGCACAACACCGGGTATCGGATGACTGAAAATCCTTTACCGGCTGTTTCACTATGAGAAATTCAGCGTACGGTTTGCCGTTTCTAATAATAGCATAGCAAAGGAGCAAACTAGCATAGGAGCAATAGCATAGCATTTGCAATATAGCATATGAAAGCTTGCATAGCAAGTTTCTAATAATAGCAAAAGGAAAGACCGAGACCCGGTCTCCGGCGGGGGGGGGGGATGTTAACGGCATAGCCGGGCCTGGTTCTTGCGTTGGAGATTAGAGGCATGCAATTAAAAGATCCGGAAAGGAGACGTCCCCGAGTCGAGTATACTTAATTGGATGTCCGGCTCGGGGGAAAAAAAAAAATAATAATAGCATAGCAACCCACCGGGTCGCTCTAGTGATGAACGCGTCGTCGCAAATCAGCTGATTTCGAAGTCGACAGTTCCAACGTTCAAATCCTAGGAAAGGCAGTTTTATACGGATTTGAATACTAGATCGTGAATACCGGTGTTCTTTTTGTGATTGGATTTCAATTAACCGCATATCTCAGGATCGATCGACCTGAGACTGTACCAGACTACACCTCACTTATACTCATTCATCCTCTGAAGTAATACCTGAACGGTGATTCCCGGAGGCTAAACAGGAAAAAAAAATTAGGATTATCGCCGATTTACTTTTTTCTTCCTCTTCTTAAAGGAATTTTTCATTTCATTTTTTTAGGAAGAGCCTTATTTAATTTTTTGTCATAGCAACCTAAAGTTTTGTTTATCGGTAACTTCTTATTATTTTCAAGTTATTCGTAGATAGTAAAAAAATTGAATTATTAATCGCATTGAATACCTTTTAAATCTTTTAAGTCTATAAGAAAAATTTACGTCTATCTAAAGGGCAGTGGTATGTCTCGTAACCAGATATACTGCTTCTATTTGATCTTAATGATTCTCTTGATTTTTAAAAAAAATATTATAATTTTGTGTATATTTATTTTTTTTATATTTTTTTATTATTTTTAATTTACATTTTCTCTTATATGTATTGAATACTTTTCAGTCAGTCTTCTTTTTAAATAAATGTTTATCGGTCGATTATTTTTAACAACCGATAATAAAAAGATAATGTCATAAAATCCATAACGTACGATTTCATATATTGTATATACATATATATACTCGTATACACGTGTACATATAAATATATTTTAAATTCGAGAACGTTATTTCAATTAAGAGAAAAATTACAAGTAGTTGGGAATTATTTTCTTTTTTCAGGATGAATGGGAAAATTAAATCTATTTCATAATTTTTTTTATATTGAAAAACACAAGGGTTCACTTGAAATTAGAATTGTATTATTGATTGTTTTTTCTCTCAATATTTTCGATGGACGTACTTAAAATTTTGCCGTCAGATTGTTATCTCTATTTACACAAATCTACAATATTGTACTCGTATGTACTGCATGTAGTACTAAAGTAACACACACACACACACACACACACACACACACACACACACACACACACACACACACATATATATATATATATATATATATATATATATATAATAATAATAATAATAAGATATATTTAGATATAGTTTACTTAAAAATATTGCCTTTATTAATTTCTTGGGTTAACTAATCAACTACACAAAACTTATAAATTAAATATACAACGTTTCACTTACATTCTCTAAGCTTCCTCAGGTGACAGTACACATTCATACACATGTGTGTATGAATGTGTATTGTCACCTCAAATAAATTACATTTGAGTTTATATATATATATATAAGTTAAGTTTACAGTTGGCAGTTTATGGGCCTATACAAGTATATATATATATATATACTTGCACCACATAACATAATTTATCTGGTGCATTCTGTTGTTTCGGCTTTAGGTTGGTTGCCCTTGGGTTCGTTGGCCGTTGCTCAGTTATAAACCAACACGTCAGATGTTGAGGTGTGATTAAACGCGTTTCGTTTATCGGAATCGATAGCGGCGAGAAATATAATTGTTATTTCGGTTGAGGAACGCATTTTTCTCGTCGAACAAGTTTTTCGTGAAGGTGACAAGTAGTATACTGTTTTAGTTAAGCGCAAAATTTTACAAATACTCCTCTTCCTCACCGCGATGCATTTCGAACCCTTATCTAAAGATTTCGAGCAACAGCCTCTGTTGGAGACGCTTATCGAAGCGGAAGATGACCTAAACAAAACGAACAAGAAGTCGCTTCATATTTCAGACGCTGTGGCTGAAAGTCCATCGATGCCGACGCGTAAGTTAGTACAGCAGCAAGATATCCTGTTTGCTACCGCGCATAAAGTTGTAAGAAAAGAACTGAAATTTTTCTTACGCAAAGTAATTTGCGTTCAGGAACTGAAACCTACAGATTATCTCAAAAAAACTAATAATTCTGAACGGTTTAAACTTTTTATCGACCAAAATTCCTTAGGTATCCTCGATATTCCGTCTTTCACAGATGAAGCGCGGTTTCATCCGGGAAGGTATATTAACTAACAAAATACACGAGTGTCGTCGAAAACTAACTCCGGTGAATTACAAGAAGCGAAAATCGGAGTCTGGGTCGATGCGTGTAGAACGCGCATCGTGAGTCCAGTCTGTTTTTAAAATAAAATTAATAGTGTTGTTATAACAACTTCATTAGTCGGTTAACAGAAGCGGAAATCAATCTCGTTTATTTCCAACAAGATGGCGCCACAGCGTACACGGCTAACAGGTCAATCCCTTTTTTAGGAAATGTCTTCGGTGAACGAATCGTTTTGTGGGGTTTGTGGCCTAAATGATCGCCCGATCTGAATCCCCCATATTACTTTCTACGGGGAACAGTGTATCGCAACAGACCACGCACGATTGCCGAACTAAAAACCGCAATAACGGCATACTTACGAGACATTGCAGAACATCAGCCGGTTAAAGTGTTTGAAAGCAAATTGAAACGCGTTCAGTGTTTTATTGATGTCGGGTGGAGGTTATTTTCAACGCTTTTATAAACTGTTCCGGTTATTGTAATATCCGTTTCTATAAAATAATGAAATACAAATACAAAGTAATAAGAAACTTTCATCGTTACAATTCCGTAATTCCAGTGCAAGAATAAAGAGGAATCGTTTGTTTGTACGTTAACAAAAATCTGAAGAACCGTTAAACTAATAGTTACCAAATTTTAACAGTAGCTTCATTATGCAATCTGGAGCGTGATAGGCTATATTAAGATGAAAAATTACTTATTAAAACGTGTGAATAATAAATAATCCGTTACGGTGCGCATTTCTCATTTGGGCCGCTAGATGGCGAGCCGCTAAAGTCTCGTACTCCTTTCTTCCGACGAGCTGCTCCCAAGATATTTTCCAATAGAAATATTTTAGTAGAGGTCTTATTGAAATTGAGACAAGATTGTAAGTCTTGGAGAAAAGTATTTATGCGGTTTCGGTTAACCAACATCAATTCTTGATGTGCAAGATATTGAAAACCTTATATTCCAAAATTCTATTAATATCGATGACCTTCAAGAGTACGTAAATATTAATTACATTAACATTACATATTATTAAATATTAATATTATTGAACAATTGCTAACATGTACAGGAACCAAACAGCAACAATAACAATTGAAGAACATAAGAAAGAAGCCCTAATAAGAAAGGGAGTCCGACAAGGGTGTTCCCTGTCTCCGTTACTTTTTAATCTTTACATGGAACTAGCAGTTAATGATGTTAAAGAACAATTTAGATTCGGAGTAACAGTACAAGGTGAAAAGATAAAGATGCTACGATTTGCCGATGATATAGTAATTCTAGCCGAGAGTAAAAAGGATTTAGAAGAAACAATGAACGGCATAGATGAAGTCCTACGCAAGAACTATCGCGTGAAAATAAACAAGAACAAAACAAAAGTAATGAAATGTAGTAGAAATAACAAAGATGGACCGCTGAATGTAAAAATAGGAGGAGAAAAGATTATGGAGGTAGAAGAATTTTGTTATTTGGGAAGTAGAATTACTAAAGATGGACGAAGCAGGAGCGATATAAAATGCCGAATAGCACAAGCTAAACGAGCCTTCAGTAAGAAATATAATTTGTTTACATCAAAAATTAATTTAAATGTCAGGAAAAGATTTTTGAAAGTGTATGTTTGGAGTGTCGCTTTATATGGAAGTGAAACTTGGACGATCGGAGTATCTGAGAAGAAAAGATTAGAAGCTTTTGAAATGCGGTGCTATAGGAGAATGTTAAAAATCAGACGGGTGGATAAAGTGACAAATGAAGAGGTATTGCGGCAAATAGATGAAGAAAGATGCGTTTGGAAAAATATAGTTAAAAGAAGAGACAGACTTATAGGCCACATACTAAGGCATCCTGGAATAGTCGCTTTAATATTGGAAGGACAGGTAGAAGGGAAAAATTGTGTAGGCAGGCCACGTTTGGAGTATGTAAAACAAATTGTTGGGGATGTAGGATGTAGAGGGTATACTGAAATGAAACGATTAGCACTAGATAGGGAATCTTGGAGAGCTGCATCAAACCAGTCAAATGACTGGACAAAAAAAAAAAAAAATTAATATTATAATAATGTCAAATATTATTTGTGTACTAGATCAGCGCCAAACATATAATTCCATCGCTCACAATATCCATAGTGACAGAAAAAAGTATTTTTTTTAGATGTTCCTCGAGGCACTGGGAAAACTTTTTTAATTAATTTACGTCTCGCATATATTCGGTACTCAGACATCGCCGAGAAGCTTCTGGTCGGTGATAGGACTGCACATTTAACTTTTAAATTGCCGTTAAATGTATCATGCGAACAAGATCGGTTTGCTCCATACGTAAAAATTATCCTCTTGCTAAACTTTTCCAAAATAAAATAACCTTATCGTATGAGATGAATGCACCACGATCGCATCGAGCACATGTTGAAGCGAATGACCGTACTCTCAAAAGACCTTAGGTCAAGTGATAATTTGGGGGGAGGCATAAGTTTTGTTTTTGCCGGAGATTTTCGGTAAACTTTGCCGGTGCGGGCAAAGCCGCGACGGGGGATGCCTAATGTATATATAAATAAGAATGAAACTTTTTTGTTTCCGCATCACGTCTAAATTTCCCAACCGACCGAATTTAATAAAACTCCCAAGATGATTCTATCTTGACCCCTGGTTGAATGTTAGAGCATTACAAATTTCAAAACCGTGTAGGAAGTTCCCGATAAAATTTTGAAAACTATCAGACCGATGGATCTCATTTTGATACGTATATTAAGTCCGCCTAAATAGTCGATTTAAATGTTTCGGTTCCATCAAGGAATGCGAGGCAAAAAATTAGGAAAGGAGTTTTCCAAAATGAAAAACCTACCGAATCGGATGATTCAGTATCGCGCATAAAATATATGAAAATAAAATACTTTCCCTTATTAAATTTATCTTCCCAGGCGAGATTACTATGATAGACAACAATTTAATGATTACATAGAAATGTTTGGGATATATTTAAGGGACAACCCATCCCGTAAACTTTCTTGAACGTATACGATTATCTTTTAAGTTTATTTGGTATTTGAAGTTCTGGGTTTTCATACGCAAGAAGTTCTTAAAACTTTATTATTTCAAAATGCCGGAGCTAATAAATCACAGTTATCGCACGTGAAGTCACGAACACGCTATTTTGCCGTATTGCCGTTTGTAGAGCTGATTAACCCAAAATCGTCTTATTGCCCCGTGTTTATTTTCGAATGCAAGAAGAACTTCCTTTCTCTTCACTCGATAGAAATTAACGTTTTAAAAGCTGTTCCGAAAAAAGTTTAAAAAACGTGTTTTTTAAATGTTCGTTAATCAGTGTTTCAACTTGTTTTGCTTTATAAAGGATATGGACCTTTTTTAACCCTAACTAATATAATTTTTTATTCTTTATTACGTCCTTGTATGAAGTAAAGGAAGTATTGTGATCGCGAAACATTTCTATTTTTTTAATTTCTACGGAAATATCCACTTTGACCATCTCTAAATTCTTCTTGACTGGTTTCGGCGTAACTTTTGTACGTACGAACGTATGTATCACGCATAACTCAAAAACGATTAGCCGTAGGATGTTGAAATTTTGGATTTAGGACTCTTGTAACATCTAGTTGTGCACCTCCTCTTTTGATTGCAATCGACTGAACCAGAAATGTCTAAAAAAGCCCAAACTCCAAAAAAATTGGATTTTGGACTTTTCTTAACTGCAGTAATAAGCCCTCATTAAGAGCTTTTCAACGACATAAGTGGTACTTATTTTCATCGGAGAGTTACAGCCGAATAAATTTTTTTTTTAGTGAAATAGTTGGATCTTTGGGGAAGGTACATAGATTCGAATCAGACTTCATCTAGGTTTTTTTTTTAATTTAAATATATTGATTTATTAATAATTATTAACCTCTGATTGTGAAAAAATGTTACGATTAATAATAATTCAATAATAACAATAAAAATTTAAAAAAAATATGAAAAAACAGTAGAAGTTATTAATGAAATAAAATTTTATGTAGTTTTCATTAAAAAAAAAAAATTGTATATATAATTTAATATCCGTATAAGGAAATAATGAGATGTACAAATCAAATTTTTAGATACTGTTGTTTTACCCTTATTGATATAAATTGATTTTTTTTTCTTTTACAAAAAAAAAATAAAAAAATATTTATTAAATTTTCATTTTGTGTGATGTATACTTCAGCTATGTATGTATGTATGATAAATTTAAAATTAATTATGCATATATCATATCGTTGAAAAATATATGCCGAATGCTATATTAGTTACGGTTGAAAAATACTTAAAAGGCACACTTAGAATGATGAGAAGAAGTATGCCGTGTTTTTTATGCGAGGAATATCTTGATTGACCTTCTGTTGGAGCTCACGCGTTGACCTTGCTTTTCAAGGTCATTTTGACCGTTCGTTGCTATATACACATACTGAATATATATATATACAGTTGTTACTATATATGCAACGCCTACACCTTACTACGCCTTCATTTAACTACTCTTCTACACTGAATGTGTAGTAACGGGTATAGAAACAACATTCATATCTTTTTACTCTACTCACCAGCGCACATTCGCATAATAACCCCGTTTAATTAAACCCTAATATTTCATATTGAAATAAATTTTTCTGTTTAAAGTTTTACTTTAATTCGTTTAATTGCAAAATGAGATTTAGATTTACGATTAAATTCTTAAATTAAAATAAGATATAAATTTTCTTTTATCAAAGGAATTTTATTTACAACATTTTTTGTATTAACGTAAAACGTTTTGTTTTTTATTTTTAAATTTTAACATAATTCTCGACGGTAAAATCTAATTCACGATGATAGAAAAGATATTGATTATTTAAAACTAATGAAAATAACGCTTCAGAAATATACGAATTATTCTTGTAATATTAAAAATAAAATAAATATTTAACTTTGTCCGGAACGTAATAATGAATTATAGAGATTACATCACGAATGTTGATTATTCAAGGGAAACTAAGGTAAACTATTGATTAGAGCGACTTAAAAAATTATACGGTTAATTTTAAATTAAAATCAGATGCTGTTGAAGTTTATATAAATTATTATTTAAAATACTAATACGCGAATTAATTTTAAAGTAGATACGAGTAAACGTGTAACAATAAACGTGTAAAATAATTCACAATTCAGAAGTTGCTTATGAAAATTATTTGATCGTATAATTATGTACACTTTGAATGGATTGTAGAAAATGGAGGAGTGTTTCTTAAAAGTTTTTAGTTAATATTTAGATATTCAATGACGAAGTAATATTGCTTCGGTAAAAGAAACTTTTGATAATTTTACGTTAAATAAATCTGTAGGAAGATCTGTTAAGCGGTTTTGTAATTTATTTAGAAAACAGCAACGGAAGTATATTAAGACCGGGCCCCTTCTTATAAGCCATAATAATATTGTGTTCAGTTACAGAAAAACAGTTCATTGTCTGATGTTTTACGGTGGTTGTAGACTATTCTTTTTAACAAAGATTACAAATTTATAAATATAAAGATAATATAATATTAAAAATAAATAATTCTGTTTGACAGTCTGTGAAATATATATGTCAGCCGTTTCATCGACTCATTTATCATTACTTAGATGATATATTAACTTAATTGCCGGGGAGATGTAACATATGGTCTGTGGTTAAATTGTATTTTAGGTGGGATTACAAGGCCAAGATTTACACAATTGGAGGTCTATTGTCCAGCCGATGGACGGAATCAGATCCGTAGTCGGTCTACTGGTGGTTTAACCGATAACTAAATACGCATTCGGACATCCCGGTGTGAACCTAGCAGGATCATATCTCCAGTAAAGAATTTCCTATGAATTCGCTTAGATAATTGTTAAATTATAGTTAAATTATTATTTTTTTTTTTTGTCTTCAGTCATTTGACTAGTTTGATGCAGCTCTCCAAGATTCCCTATCTAGTGCTAGTCGTTTCATTTCAGTATACCCTCTACATCCTACATCCCCAACAATTTGTTTTACATACTCCAAACGTGGCCTGCCTACACAATTTTTCCCTTCTACCTGTCCTTCCAATATTAAAGCGACTATTCCAGGATGCCTTAGTATGTGGCCTATAAGTCTGTCTCTTCTTTTAACTATATTTTTCCAAACGCTTCTTTCTTCATCTATTTGCCGCAATACCTCTTCATTTGTCACTTTATCCACCCGTCTGATTTTTAACATTCTCCTATAGCACCGCATTTCAAAAGCTTCTAATCTTTTCTTCTCAGATACTCCGATCGTCCAAGTTTCACTTCCATATAAAGCGACACTCCAAACATACACTTTCAAAAATCTTTTCTTGACATTTAAATTAATTTTTGATGTAAACAAATTATATTTCTTACTGAAGGCTCGTTTAGCTTGTGCTATTCGGCATTTTATATCGCTCCTGCTTCGTCCATCTTTAGTAATTTTACTTCCCAAATAACAAAATTCTTCTACCTCCATAATCTTTTCTCCTCCTAATTTCACATTCAGCGGTCCATCTTTGTTATTTCTACTACATTTCATTACTTTTGTTTTGTTCTTGTTTATTTTCACGCGATAGTTCTTGCGTAGGACTTCATCTATGCCGTTCGTTGTTTCTTCTAAATCCTTTTTACTCTCGGCTAGAATTATTATATCATCGGCAAATCGTAGCATCTTTATCTTTTCACCTTGTACTGTTACTCCGAATCTAAATTGTTCTTTAACCTCATTAACTGCTAGTTCCATGTAAAGATTAAAAAGTAACGGAGATAGGGAACATCCTTGTCGGACTCCCTTTCTTATTAGGGCTTCTTTCTTATGTTCTTCAATTGTTATTGTTGCTGTTTGGTTCCTGTACATGTTAGCAATTGTTCTTCTATCTCTGTATTTGAACCCTAATTTTTTTAAAATGCTGAACATTTTATTCCAATCTACGTTATCGAAAGCCTTTTCTAGGTCTATAAACGCCAAGTATGTCGGTTTGTTTTTCTTTAATCTTCCTTCTACTATTACTAACCGCGTTATATAAAGCTCGGAAATAGATGAAATATTCTCAAATATGTGTAGACTATTTCTTCAAAAATTCTCGCCAACGGTTGACATAAACTTGCGTTCGGTTAGTTAACGTGTTTGTATTTTTCAATTTAAAAATTAATTTACATCGAAAATTTGCTTTTTTAAAATTACTTTTTAGCCGAATCAATTCTAACATTAATAGCGGCTACGTCGAGGTTAGTTGTTTATAAATTTCTACATAGTAATCGGTAATCAAACTCTGGTTTCTTTAATGTAGACGAATATAAGAATCCCTTAAATAACGTTTCGTCATTTACAACAAAGAACATCACAAGTTTAAAAGTATATAAAGATTTATCGAGATAACTTTCAAATTCCGTTAAGATCTCACTTCGTAGAAAAACCCATCAAGTTTGTCACCCGACATTCATTGCGGTTCGATATAGGTTCCGTTTGTAATGCGATATACTTAACGAGAAACAGATTTCATTCCAGACTGTAGCCAACAATTCGGGCGTTACCTCTGCAGCTGCGGCGTTAATTCCAAGTCTTAGCTCAACAAAATCGGCAGGCAAAGGGGATACACCGACCTGATCTCTAATGAAACCCCGATAGAAAAAATGTAACGGGATGAAATTTGAGGAGCGAGGTGGCCAAGCGATCGGACACCGTTCTACCGATTGCGACTCGAGTATCAAGAAAATGTTGGACTTGTAGGAAGCAGTGAGGTGGTGCCCTGTCTTGGTCACCCTCGTCTAAATGAGGAATTAGAAAATTTTTATTTTCAAAAAAAATTGGAAGCACGTCCGGATAAACGAATCCGTTTACGGTTGCCGCCGGGAAGAAGAACGGGCCGTATGTTTTTCTTTGGGCAAAAAATATTGATCTTAGGGTTATCACGAATGCGTTGCAACGTTTCAGCTACTCCTTATTCGACAATTTTTTTTAACAACACTGGTGGCCGAATTCAACATTAATGAATTACGCGAATCGAGGACTTTATCGCTAGGAAAAGAGACCTTAGCCGAATCTGTGAATAATCTAAATGAATTTTTCACGCTTTTAAACTTGTAAAGTCCTTTTTCAATCTCCTGGGTATATAAGATTCTCGAAAGAAATACTAATAAAGCGGTTAAAAATTGAACCAAAATTTCGACTTTAGGTCATAAGGAAGATCGATTTACGATAGACCGGATTAACGATATGACGGATTTCACCCGATGCTCGTGAAATAAAATGAAACCGGAATATATATATATATATGTCGGAGAATAAAGTACAGTGGAGTATCTTCCGACAAAACGATGAGAATATTCTTTAGAATATCTGTATTTTTAGTAGTTTTAAGAAATGTACTATTACTAGTAATATTTTGTAAAATAAGGTTTAAATTGTTTTATTGCGGTAGGCTTAGGCCTAGGTAGGCACATGGTTGTCAACGTAGTCGGGATCCCAGGACGATAGGGGTATCATAAAATTAATAAGGAAAAGGAAATATGCAGTAGGCATATTATTTGAGAATATTGAGAAAGGGCAGTCTTGCTTTGGAACCCAGATCGAACAGACGTCCTGGTGATCGCGAATTCGTTATTTCCCTGAGCCTCGGTCTATCGCAAGTTGTTTTAATATTATTTGAATTCTAAATTAAATTAATCTTATATTATAAGTCGTGTACTACTGAGTTATTGATAAGTGATAATTATCATTTGTAATTATTTCATTGTACGAGTTATCTACTCATTTTTATTAATTGAACTTTATTATAATCTTATATATTCTCCACTTGTAATAATAAAAATGAGTGAAACAAAACGTTGAATCCCTGACAAATCTCCTCGCCTCTCCGACATATATATATATATATTATAAAAATGGGAAAACTAAAAATACAAAGTATTATATTTATAACCAGGAAAAACGTGAAATTTTTTTTGAAACACCTGGTACTTAGAGAAATTAAATTAAAAAGTTAATTGTACCTCAAAATGATTTATTTTTGGTCGTGATAACTCACACCCCTAAGCGATGGATCATCACTTGAAGGTTTGAAATTAAAGTATAAAGTAGTGATGTATCATATTAAAGATCATTGAATAACCGTAAACAAAATTTTAATTTAAAACTTAGATTATTTAGTTAGGGAGAGTAAACCCCCAAATAGCGGAAGAAGAATTTTGAGGTAGAACAGTTTGTTAAATTTTATTTCTTTAGTGTTTTAATATGAAGTAATTATTTAAGAGTTACTGTAGACCATTTTTGAAATTAGATGTAAAAAAATATTAAATGGTCGCCATTTTGATTTTAAGTTGTCAATAGTAGGAAGGTTTTAAAATAACTTTTTTCTTATTTTTTAAAATGATGTGTCAATCCTAATTTTCCCATTTAAAATTTTTATTCCCTGGGCATGTGAGGGTGTGGAAACTTTCTACCGCAAAAATAGGTCGTTATCAAGTAGGAACATTTGCTAAATGAGATTTTTCTACGTTTAATTGTTGAGAAATTAAGGATTCTCATACTTTTTTAATAATTTCCACGTATATATGTTCTTCAAATAAACCTATATAACATAAAGAATGAAATTATGAAGAGCACGAATAGACATTGTTTATTCAATAAATGCAACAAAACCTACTTATATGAACGATTATTACTTACGTTAATTTTAATTGTATATTTATTGGAAAATACATTAAATTGTAATTATTTTTGTTTTTTTTTCTTTTCAGGTAACTAAATGGATATTATTTGGTGCTGATTTTTTCAAAAATGAAATTTGATTTTTACGTGTAAGTTTCTTTATTTTTTTAAATTAAAAAGTAATTTTTATCCTAATGGATCTTTTTTTTCCGTTAAAGACTTTTCTAGTGTGGAAATATTTAAATTATTTCAAAGTAACAAAGGTGTCAAATTTTTAATCGTTTTAAATATATTTATAATTTATTTTAGCTACAATATTCTGATGGTACTTTTTGATTTTACCCATCAAGAACCAGGATAAAATTATTTGGAAAATATTAGTAGAAAAAGAAGCTTTTCCGGCTCATATTTATAAAACTCCGTTTTTCTTGGTTTTAATTTGCAAACATTTTTCTGTTTCTTAATGAGACACTGTAAATACACATATAGATACGTTGATAATCGGTCGTTTGTTATAGCAGTAAACGCGGTAATATAATGTTTTTTTTGCTTTGATCGATTAAGTTTTATTTAAAAATAAAGAAGACTAATCTAGTACACTGGTTCTCAACAAGCGGAACGGTATCCGCCGATTGGATCTACGAGGTGTGGGAGAAAAGTAATGAGAAAGACTTTTTACTTACCAAAGTTTTTATATTTTTCAAACAACAATATTATCCCCTTCAAAATAGTTCACTTGGGCAGCTATACACCGGCGGAGTTGTTTTCACCCCTGGTAGCAGCGCTGGAAGGCTTCAACTAGTAGCGCTTTTAACCGGTCGGTCACAGTCTTTTCAATGTTCTCCAGAGTTCCAAAATGACGTCTTTTTTAGACTCGTTTCAATTTCGGGAAAAAGAAAAAGTCAGAAGGAGTCAAATCAGGTGAATAGCGGGGTTGAAGAACCGTAGGAATGCGTTTTGAGGTCAAAAATTTCGTGATGGAAATGGTCGTGTGACACGGGGCACTGTCATGATGAAGCATCCACTTGCCTGCAATGTCTCATCTCACGCGAATCACTATTTTCCTGAGCCTTTCAAGGTCACCTTTGTAAAACACTCGGTTGACGGTTTGTCATGAAGGAACAAATTCTTTATGCACGATAACCCTTTTGTCAAAAAAGCAAATCGGCACGGTTTTGATCTTTGATTTGCTCATTCGATATTTTTTCGGTCGAGGAGATGACGGAGTGTGCCGCTGTTCATTTTGCCGCTTTGTTTCAGGATCGTACTCAAATACGCGTATCCAGGATTCATCACCTGTGGTCACACAATTGAATTCTTGGTCGTTGTCAATCGTCTCAAGAAGATTAACGAACACTTTCTTCGATCGTCCTGTTCCGTTGTGAAGTTTTTCGGCACCGATTTTGCACAAACCTTTCGCACGTCAAAATCGTCTGTCAAAATTTGATGTACAGTCAAAGCCTTTAAATTTAACTGTTCACTCGTCATCCTTATTGTTAAAGGACGGTCTGATCTCACAAGAGCTCTCACACCCTCAACGTTTTCGTCAGATTTTGAAGTCGAAGGTCTCCCTGGGCGAGGTTGATCTTCAACGTCTTCTCGGCTTTCCAAAAATGATTTGTGCCGGCGGAAAACTTGCGCTCTTGGTAAACAATGTTCCCCGTAGGCCTGTTTCACCTTTTCAAAGGTCACACCCGCGGATTCCCCAAGTTTAACATAAAACTTGATCGCACAACGTCGCTCTAATTTCCGACGCTCCATTTTCGTAACGCACAACAAAAATACAATTTCACTGATGGCGCTGTCAAAAATAATATGTTGGCTGAACGGAGTTGAAACTTGTACTGAGCATGTGGAAGGGATGAACAGACCGGTGGACCGGTAGACACAGAGTTGCCAGATCGCTCGCAGTGTTACCAATCTCATTACTTTTCTCACACACCTCGTATCATACGGATCCTTATAAACGTAAGAATAAAAAGCGGTACTGTAATAATATCTAAAATCCAATATAATCTATTGCAACAGTCGACGATAATGAGAGAATTTCTTTCTTCCGAAACTCTTTTGTGGCAGTAGTATTTTTTGGGGAAAACAGGTGTAATTTTATTATAACAATTATGAATAAAGTCGACCGTACTCAGAAGTATAATTATTTGTCTATAAACAACGATAAAAATTGTTCGTTATGAGTGTATGTACTTGTTTACAATTTTAAAAGGACTGATGAAAAATACGGAGAACCACTAGACTAGTAAAACTATCTAACGTTAGTAGTCGTGCCTAGTAGTCATTTCCTTTCCGTCTTAAATATCTCCCTTTTAACTACTACCGACTTCCCCTATCCGCGTTTCTTCTTCTAATAAGTGAATTGTGCGATAATATAAAAAAGATAACAGCTGATACCACAAAATTGACAGGACGTTTACGTTGACTAAAGTATACGACGACCAACTGTTATAATTACGCAAATCACAACTTTCATACGATTCACATGTGAAGTTTTAATTAATGTTACAATTATGGCGAATAATTTGAGTTCCTGAGCGCGGAAATTAATTCCAAAAGCGCCTGAACGCGTGAAATTCATTTGTTGGAAAGCGGTTTCTTTTTTATATTAACTATAATTATAAAAAAGATGTTGAAGAAATTTGTTGGCAAATTTATTCCATCTTTTCGGTTATGAGATTACAGAGGTTAGAACTAAATACGAATACAGAATGTTTACAAAAGTAGTTTTTAAAATTTTATAAAGTAAATTCTTTCTATTAAAAAATTACTATACTCCTATAAATGACGGTATGATATCTACAATAGGAAGTTATTTTCATTTATTCATTGTAAAATACTTGGTGGAATGCAGTTTTATATATAACCTTGCAACTATATAATCGTGCAACATAAATGACTTTTAATCCATACATAAATATTATTTAAAATTCAAAAGTGTTTTTATTAAATTTAGCAGCGCAGCGTTCTCATAACTGTTTTCTTATTTTAACGATCGATAATGAATTGAATTAATCAGGTTAATTTAGGTATTTTTTTTTTTGTACTTATTTGTTTTAATTATTATAAGACATACGTGTTTTGTTGTGTTTATATGCTCGTATATAGGTTTATAATTTTAACATCAGTCTCAACACAAACGCAGGTTTACTTTAATTGTAAAAGATTATTATATTTTACGCTATGAAATAAATAATGTTTCTTTTTCCATTTGCTTTTAGAAGAATATGTTTATATTCTTGCTTAAATAAAGTACATTGATTTATAGAGTTTTTTTGTTGTTTTGTATTTATAAATTCAATAGAAAGTCGATATTTACCGACGGTAGATTTTTTATGCTTAAACCTTACATATGTTAATGATGTTTGATATAAATGATTCAGGAATATTGTTTAGCCTACGTTTAACTAAGATTCGGTAATGTTTGGTTTAGTGACGTAAACATTGAACAATATTTTTATTTTAAATTATTTCAAACTTTAGAATTATCAGTATTAATGAAGTAAATATGTATACGACGGGGGAAAAATGTCATATTCTCGCGCAAAATTAAAGCGAGATATTTTTTTATATTTCAAATGAATTTTATTAAACCAAATATGTGCCGTTTTGATCGACCACCTTTTGCCATTTTTGAGGTAAAATCATAGTCCCGGCTCTAGAATTTTTGTGTTTTGTAGTCGAAAAACTAAGTAATTTTCTGTTGAAGCGAACTTTTTACCGTTGAGAGTTCTGTAAAGACCGAATAAACGAGTTTGACGATTTTTTTTTACAAGATTATGGTCGTTAGCCAAAATGGAATTCTGTAGAATATGAAGAACGCCGTGCGTAACCGGGATTAAGTTTGACGATGCAATGTCAAGACTATACGGTGGATGCACCAAATTTTCCCGGTCAAGCTTTCTCAATTTTTTACAGCTTGACAAATACGTACGGGATCTGACGTTGTGATGGAAGATGATATCTTTCCTAACCATCAATTCTGGATCGAATACGTGACATAATTTTTCCACTTTTACAGTACAAGTTAGAATGAATCGTTTGACTTGGCGGCAGCATCTGGTGGTGAAATTCTCTTCCGATCTCAGCATACACACGCGCAAGCGCGCGAATAAACTCACACGCATCATAATCACTTTTCTTAGCATCAATCGTGGCTTTCACACCGTTTGCGTAGCTTCACCGGGCTTCGACCGCGTTTTTTTCCGTGCATTATTTATTATTGTACGGAATATATTTATTATAGTCTTTAATGAGCCGTTTAAAAAATAGTTAAATTTCGTTCTGTTTTATTGTAAGATTAATTAAAACAAGTATTTGAAAAAATTTTAATTAAATTTTTCAGTTTTTAATTAAGTTAATGATTTGTAGTCGCCATTTTGGTTTAAATAGTCAGAAATTAAATTTTTGATACCGTTTTGCTTTTCTCGCAAAGACTTTTAAAACAATGTACCGCATGACCGTAAGTCCCATTTAAATTTTTTGTGCTGCTCCTGTACCTGCCCCCCCTCACTGTAAGCCAAATACTCTAAACCGGGGCTTACTGAGTTAACCTCTTTTATCGGAGAAGATTTCCAAAGAGAGAAACGGTGTACCTCAAATAAAAAAAATAATAAAGTGGAGCATACAACCGTATTTTATCAAAAACAAACACGTTGTTGGTCGCCATTTTTGATCGGGCGATTAAAATGTAGTTTTAATTGTATTATTTTTCTCATCTTATCGATCTCTTTAAAATTATATATCAAATGACCATCGATCCCGTTTGAAATTTTTGAGTTGCCCTCCACCCTCTCACCCAAAATCAAAAAGAGTGAAATGTACGTTAACTTTGAAGTAGCCCCTCGGTACTAGGAAGAATGCCACAAACCGCATTCAGTTATCTCAATTACAAAAAACGTTAGAGGGGATGTAAGTTACTTTTCAGCCACCCGGTGTTTATATATATATATATAAGTATATTATATATAATTTTAAAACAGCTTACCAAATACCAATTTTATTTCCTCAAGCGCTTTCGGCTATTCTGCCATCTTCAAGAGGAGTATAATTATGACTAACATATACAAAATTATAATCTTGCATAATTAAATTGTATATATATATATATGCATAAAACAATTGATCGTCATTTTTTTTTAATTTGTCAAAAGTTAAAGTTTTAGTCTAAATGACTCCGTATTGTAATAGTTTCTCAATTGTTATTTTAGTTGGAAAAACTAAATATAAATATGTACATATCGCTTTGTATTAAATAAAACGTAATTGTAAGATGTTTTAAAAAATTCTTTTTATCTTATTTATTAAGTTAAATCAATTGAAAGTTTCCCCCTCCAAGCTAATCGCGTGTTAGTAATTACACCTAAGTGTATTTAATTTGCGCGTGTAAACTTTTCCTGTCATTTTACAACATCCTATTGGCACGATATTTCGCTCGCTACCTTAGGTCATATTACTTCTGTTTTTAATACAGCTTACGTAGCAGAAAATCACTGCAGTATACTTGTACTGTATAAATTTTTTCTTTAATTAATACAAAGCAATATTGCTTTTTAATAGTTTATAAATTTTATTTGTTAGTTTTTCTTATTTATTTACACCATTCGACTTTGTTTCTCCTTTAAAGTAAATTTTTATCGTTATTAATAAAACGTTTCGTTGTTAATTACATATTTAATTAAACTTTCTTTTTGTTTGATCGTTTATGTAGGCCGATAACAGCAAAAAATATTACTACTATAATATTTAAGCAAAGTATGAAACGTGTAGAAATAATTTTTTTTATTTTTAAATACTTTTAGTATAAAATAAATGATAAAGCGGGTAATTAAGTAACGGTAATGATAAGTAAGTAAAATGGTATAATAAGTAAGCGATAATAAGCAAACAAAAATTTAGGTAACAAATTGTTTTTCAAAAGGTCCGACTCGGAGGTCAAATTTCTTTCTCTTGCCGAAATATTACATTTTATACAGAATGTTTCTCCCGTATTATTCCATATTTTATTAACATATTTTTTTTATATTAAAATGAAAAAAAAATCCATATAACTTAGATTTAGAAACGCTTTGTTTGCGAGTTAATGAAATATTACCCCCAAGATTTCTCCATTAAACGTCAAATAATAAATCCCACGCTAAACTCTACGGATACAGATTATCGATCAAATTTAGTCGATTTTAATGAATTTTATTTGATAAATTTTTAAAAAGCTGATAATAGGAAAAAAGTTAGGTTTTAGTACTGTATATCCAGTATTTTTTGGAGAAATTGTTATAAAACCCAAAATATTTGGGGTCGAAAAGTTACATTTTTAGGTTAGATTGAAATTTATTTTATTAAATTGCCAGTAACAACTTAAGCTTTGTAGAGAATTTTAATTATCAGAAAATTTACTTATAATTTTTTTTTTATAAAAACTTAATTTTTATCGAAAACCAAACACGAAAAAATAAATTCTGAAAATCTTACGTTGTTAACGCATTAAAAAAAAATGTTTTCTATTGCGCTGCATTGTATAAAACTATCAGTTTGACGCAAAGGTTCAAAGTCTGGGTTATTCAAAACGTTTTCAAATTTTTCTTTAAGTTTACACGGGAATAGCTCTGGTAATGCGGAGTTCATTTGGCGGATTTTATTCATTAACCGAATTGATTCGGTCGACGAAACCTTGAGTTTCAAGCTTTTTAATACTCGCAGGTATATGGGAAAAATGAGTGCCGATACAGCTATATTTTTTTTATACTAGAATCTTTAAGTGCTTCCTTGGTCTGACAAACTGTCATAGCCTCTGCACTATCGAAGTAGTTTACTACACCTTTGATGGCCTCGAAACGTTCGTTGTAAAACAGTATATCTTCAATCCACGTTCACCTTCGAGTTAACACCAGTTCGGGAGGTAAAGGCGCATTTCGCAGTTTTTCTTTATAGGCCTTACTGCGAGCAGGTCCCTTAAGGAACACTTCTTTGTCGATGAAATTAATTTATTTACATACCCAAACGTGGATCGTGCTTCTTCAGCAAGTCGATGTACTCCGTGAGCAAAGCGCGTCACACGAATCAAATTGGAATAAAACACTCGAAGGGATTTGTCTGCCTTGATCGTATAAGGAGCAGCATTTGAGAGAAATATAAACGCTCTTTCATAGCAGAAGATTCAGGAAATATTTTTTTAAATACCCTCGTTCACAAATCTGACGATCGTAGAACGATTTGTCTTTTCAAGTTCTTTGCAGGCCACCAAATAGGAAGAAGAAGGCTCTAGTTTTAACGCACCACAACTGTCGGTAGTTCTATCCTTGAGTTCGTTGCGTATTTCTTCTAGAATATGAAGATAAATTGTCGGTATGTAATTTTTACGAAATGTTGATCGGTCTGATATATTTTGATTCGAGCAATATTTTCGCAGAAAATCTTTGAAGGTAGGATTTGTAAGTTTGTGAAGAGGAATATTACTTGAAAGCACTGCTTCGCATAAATCCACGCTAAAGTAGTATTTTTGTTTATCTTTGGAAGGGAAATTATTTTGCTACTTGCCGCTGTTATAAGTTTTCGTGGGCCTTTCTTTTGCAATCCTAAGATACGAAGACTTGTCTTGACATGCTGGTCTATTTGAAACTTTTTTTGCGCACGAAATATTTTTCTCGCAAACTGTACAATATAAACTCCCTCGTACGTAAACGTCCCAGGAGAGTCAGCTACCCACGAAGAGACGCTTTTTTTCGGGAGACATGATACACGTTAAACTTAGTACAAATAAATCTAAAAACTAAACCGATGCGATGCGCGCGTCAACAATAACACGCGTAATTTAACTGCCTAGTGGGGAGGAGTGCTGCAGTAGGCGTGCGCGACGCAGAACTGTATCGTCCGTCCTTGTCTCGCGTGAGTCTGTGTTTAAGTTGGGCTTGTAATAATATCATCCTACCAAAACAGTAGACTCGCGGTTGCGATGTGCGTTCCGACACCCGTGCGGCTAATTGGTTTGACCGGCTGCAACGTAAGATTTCATTTATTAACTAGGCACCCTACCGAAAAATATTGTAAATATAGCGAAAATATTCATCATCAGTAGATTTTAAGGAACATATGCAATAATCGGTGAGAACGGGCTTAATATGCAAATGCGTACAATCCGGTCACTATTTGTTATGATTACGTGTACGCCGTCTAAATTTTAAAGCCTAACTTTTAAGATACAAAAATAGTCTGTCAGATCATTATTTGGCGCCTAATGTATGAATCATGCAGACACATATTTAGAAAATAAAATATGTTAACACATCCTGTATTTATATTTGAGAATGTGCAATTTTTATCAAAAAGAGTAGTCATTTATCCTTAAAAAAAAGTAACGATTACAACCACTCTTCCCCGTATAAAAGCAAATAACCCGATGATTTCTTGTAACTTAACACAACACTTTGGCGTACGAAAAAGAGCCGAATTACCGGTTCCGTTGCCGTTTTTAATAAATTATCATAACATCTGGTAAGTCTTTCCCCTTGATTTATTCTAAATACGATTCAAAAAATGTTGTTTTACATATATAATATTAATCTCTGGAAGAATTTTTGAAGTGATAATAAAAAATTAAATAAACTTTGAATATTCCATATCTCTGTTCTACGTGTAGATAAATACGCCCGTAAATGATTTTCATTAACGCCTTCTGAATTGTGAATTATTTTGTACTTTTTTACTTTCCCGTATAGATAGCGCTATAGCAGATCTGTAGATCTGGAAGGGAAAGTATTGTAATCGGTCCCATTTAGACGTACGCGGTTTTCACCGGATTTTGACGTTTTGAGACCTAAGGAACCCAAAAACCGGATGGAAATTTTCCGGTTGTTAGTGTTCGCATGAACGTGTTTTTGTGTCGGCCTCAAAAATCATCTTACATCTCCAGAAATATAGGACAGATTTTGACCAAACTCGATCAGATTTCTGTACATGTGACATTGATACCGTTAAATTTTCAACCCGCTCTAGCGGGTGAGGCTGTATGGCTGTAAGATCACCTCAGTATCTCGAGATTTCGCCAAATTAAGGTTATATGTTTTTTAGATATTTTTTAACGATTAACAAATAAAAATTAAAAAAAACATTTTTGCAAAATCGTATTCCCACCCCAAAAAAAATGCTGTAAAATACGGCTATCTTGTGACGTCACAAGTGAGCGGATGAATTAAATAAACGAATCGTATTTAAAGTGTAAAAAATAACTCGATCGTC
This sequence comes from Lycorma delicatula, assembly GCF_047948215.1. Classification (NCBI taxonomy): domain Eukaryota; kingdom Metazoa; phylum Arthropoda; class Insecta; order Hemiptera; family Fulgoridae; genus Lycorma; species Lycorma delicatula. Next base: position 2,646,580 of record NC_134457.1, on the reverse strand, counting down.
CGGTTGATTCGGTACCTGGTACGTTAAGCCTCGCGGCTACACCAGTCTGCCGACCGTACAAGCGAATTTGTTCTACTTACGTTGCGAAATACATTAGTTTAGTTAGTGCCGACCGTCGCCGCTAGTACCGCCTCAGCAACGACAATTAAATACGGTTTGCGTTCGCAAAAAAAAAACAAAACTAAAAAATAATATATTTAAATAAAATGTTAAATATATTGTGATAATCAAGTCGTGTGTGTAAGCTGTTCATCGGAAACAACCCACAGTTGTAGGACTTTGTAAAGTTTTACAATAGTATATTATTTTAATGTATACCCTTAACTTATTGTGTTTAATAATAAATAGGAAATTCAAAGGTGTGTGCTGTCGGAAGGAGTCAGCTTTATACGCAGACGACACGGCATATTATTATGATGAATCCGGAAGTGTAGATTACGCGATCGAGAGACTCCAACGGCAGTTGGATCTAGTAGAGCCGTGGCTCGATGTGTGGAGAATCAAGGTCAACAGTGAAAATCGGTGGCGGTGATGTTCACATACAAGACGCGTGCTCCAGCCAGGTAGCTGGAAATCTCAGGAGAGAAAATCCCCTTCGGGAAAACAGTCGACTATCTGGGAGTAGTCCTGGATAAACGGCTTACCTTAGGAGAACATGTTAAATATGTGACCCGAAGGGCAAAGGCCATCAGGGTCTCACTATACCCGGTACTGAACAGCGCCAGCCCGTATCCACTGACGACCAAATTACTCATTTTTCGGCTACCCGTCCTGTCGATTCTAACATATGCTTTCTCGGTACGGGGAGCTTTGTTGAACTCTACGCTTCAAAAGAAATTAGAAGCCGTCCAAAACATAGCGTTGCAGACGATATTTGGAGCACCGTGGTTCGTCAGAAACGTCACTCTTCGTTACGATGCGGGATTACACACCGTATCTAAGGTGGGAATGGCGCAGGCACGCAGACTGTTCGGGAGAGCGGCCGTACTCCACACGGTATAAGAAAACGGTCTCGTGCGGTATTAAACGAACCGCCGTGAAGAGGCGGTACGAGAGTCAAAAAATGACAAACCAGGCTTAGGAGCCTCTATATCGCGTAACCAATAAATGGAAACCGCGCGAAAATTCCGGCCGCGAAAGTGACCGTTTCCGTAATTAAATTTTGTTAAAACTATAAAAAATTACACAACACCCCTCACCGTCCCACGAAGAGACCGCAATTTCATTTAGTCAGCATATGCGACTACCACCGGAGAACAGGGCGCATTTGTCTCTCCAAATAACTAGGGCTCCGGTATACGCACTCCTGCTAGCCCGTAGGTGCTGGTACCGAAAGGACTTCAGCGGATGGACCGAATAGGAATCACGCCGGGATTAGTAGGCTCAAAAACTTAGTCTCTCACGGTCAGAACCGGTAAATAAATTTCACGATGGTCCATACGGATAGGAACGCAAATTACCAAATCCGTTCGTAAATAAAACTTAAAATTTATAACCGCCACTAAATAACCGATGAAATCCGCCCGATAATAGAAAGATACAGCAGCAAGGGGCATCGTCCAGGCTCTGCGATCTGTAGGGAGAAATATTGAAACGCCCGCAATTCTTGCGTTCCGTTCCGTTCCGAAACGTGTGTTTCTTTTTTTTATTTATAATTAAAATCATTTTCCTTTATTATTATTATTCGCTCGTTCTACTAGCGAATATAATGAAAATGTTTATATAATCACGGGTCC